>NW_026294584.1:139476461-140106461 GCF_007827085.1 Peromyscus californicus insignis
ACCCTGAGTTTTCCCTAGGAACAATGGCTCCATATTAACCAACTCAGTGTTCACAGCAATTCTAGAAGACAATCACTGTGAACAGTGAGAATCAACTGTATTAACTTGTTACATAAACACAGCCATCGTGGCTCAGTACTTTGCTCCACTGTCATCTGTGTTTTACTGATGTGACCACCGAGGTGCAGAAGTCCAGAAGCAGCCTGGGGCTGCAATGCAGCGGTCACATCTCTTATTGTACACACACTCTCAGAGATGTCCCCTTGTGAGCTACATGGAGTGGGACTGGCTTGATCTTTCTAGTCGAACTGAAGCTCAGATGATAAGATACTTTGGGTCTCACCAAGGGCAGGGTCATGAGGGATGATGCTAAAAGCACCTGGCAACTGTGTAGTTTAGACACTTGCCAATCACTATAGATCACCTGCCAATCATCACATCACCTGCCAGTCACCACAGATCACCTGCCTATCACCACAGATCACCTGCCAATCATCACATCACCTGCCAGTCACCACGGATCACCTGCCTATCACCACATCACCTGTCTAACCACAGATCACCTGCCAATCACCATAGACCACCTGTCTACTACCACAGATCACCCCTGCTCCCCGACTCCCTGACAATTCTGTCACTGAGCTTCCTGGGATGAAGTCTTTATTTCTTAGGCTCCTTTATAGCCAGAGTGAATTTGTAACCAAGTTGTGGTCAACGGGAAGTGATCGGAAATGACAGATGCACGTTCTTAAGGATGGAGGCGCCTTCCTGTCCCCTGGTCTAGATTCAGTCTATGACTCTCTATTTCTCTCTCTCTTTTAGGAAACCACAGTGTAGTCTGAGATGGTGTAAGATAAATGATGCTGTGTGTCAACTTTGTACATGGCGTTGTCTGGGCTACCCGTGCAGAGAGAATCACACAAGGGGGGAGTGTGGTCTGTATCATGGCACCATGGTTATTTGGTGCACCTCTTCTGGCACTGAAATCTACAGCCTAACTGCTAAGGTTTCAATGTCATTTATCCCCTAATGGTCCATGTGTTGGAAGCTTGCATGTCTGTAATGTGACAGCAAGGAGTGGTGGAACCTTAAGAGGTGGAGGCCTCGCAGAAGGTGGTGGGTCACTGCGGGCAAGCACTTATGTGGAACTAGTACAGTTCTTAGGGGACCCTAGTTAGTTCCCAAGACAGTCCCTGGTTTCTCTGTCTACCCCAACTCCAGATTGTTCTCTTTCATTGTTTGAGACAGCATCTTACATTGGCTAACCTGGAACTTACTAATGAGTTCAGGTTGGCCCTCACATCCTGTCTCGACCTAAATGCTGGGATCACATGCATGAGCCCTCACACCTAGCCTGGCTTCTTGTCTCTTCACGTGATACCTCTCTGGCATGTGCTCTCATGTGCCATGATGAGACACAGCTGAGGGTGATCTCGCCAGAGGCAGAGACAGCGCACCCACCTCATCTTAGACTTCCAGATCTGGGAACCCAATAATCTCTCTTCTTTGTGGAGGACCCAGCTGATATATATATATATATATGAAAAATGGGTAACACTAATCCTAAGTGAAGGGTAGTGAGCTGTGAGTGATCAAGCCCTTCTCAGCTGGCCAATTGCCAGCACCAGGCTTTTGTTCAAGGATGGAGGTGATAGCTGGGGAATGGGGAAGGCAGGTGGGTGTGACAATGTCCTTGAGAAAGAAGGTCACCAGACCTCAAAGATCCACTGCAGTGGATCAGCCCTCAAGACCTCATGGGAGGAGGTAGGGCCTTAGGAATACCATGACATAAGAATGCTTTCTTCAGCAGGTTAAGGCTCCTGCCGCCAAGCCTCAAGACCTGAGTTCGATCCCTGGGATCTACATTGTGGAAGAAGAGCGGTGACTCCCACGGTGTGCCTCTGACCTCATAAGCATGCCGCACTCACCAGCCCCGTGCTGCTGACAAAATAAATGAATGTAAAAAATATTTTTTCTTTCTATGTCCTAATTCCTCCACATTGCCCTCTTTCCTTTCCTTGCTTGCTTTCTTCCTGATCCTAGCTGCTGGGGAGCCTGAGGCAGGGGGATTGTTCAGGCCTCGGACATTTAAGGCCAGCATGGGCAACCAACATGCACAAGGCCCTGGGTCCCATCCACAGAATGGCAAGAGCAAAGCAAAGAAGAGAAAAATCTGCAGCGGATCTTGGCTCATCAGATCTAATTCACATCAAAACGTAACCATGCTTCCCAGCTCACCCCTCTCCCCTGGCCTACATACTATATCATCTCTTGCCTTAACCTGGTCCGACTTCCTGGCTGGAACAGACTACCTGACAGAGACAAGTTAAAGGAGTGAGGGCTTATTTTGGCTCATGGATTTAGTCCACGGGCTGCTTTGGTCCTGAGGTGAGGTGGGACATCAGGATGGCAGGAACTCGCAGAGGAAATACCTTCACACTAACAGACGACAAAGGCTTTCTCTCTTCTCATCGTCTGCTCTGTCTGGATCTCCAACCTCTGGGAGGGTGATACCCCACATTTGGGCATATCTTCCCTGCTTATTGTTTCTTTCAAGATGCCTTCAGAGACACATCCAGAGGCGTGATTCACTTGTATGCTATCTTAGTTACTGTTCTATTGCTGTGAAGAGACACCATGACCAAGGCAACTTACAACAGGAAGTGTTTAATTGGGGAAGTACTTAATTGGCGTACAGTTTCAGGTCTGTGGCATCACCGTGAGAACTTGAGCTCCTTCTGCTTCAACCCCCTGCATGTTGTTGACACCCTGGACTTAGTGGTGTGTATGTGTGTACGTATATATGTATGTGTATTTGTGCAGGCATGTATGCACAGCATACATGCAAAAATTAGAGGACATCTTTGTGGATTTTTCTCTCTTTCCAGCGTCTGGAGCTGGTCTTTTGTTCCCTTTTAGACACTACTGTGTGACCTTGTGATGCCCTGTTGGTGTCTCTGTGTGTCATGTGCATCGGATCACAGCAGCTCATTGTTAACAGTGGGAGGAGCCACCTCTGTGTACCTGCCAGGAGAGGCAATCAGCTCTGGGACAGGGGACAGCAGCCGGGGTGGAATTGGGTCTTCCCAACAAGGGATGTGGAGTGACTTCACAGATCCTGTTCTGCCAGGATCTTGGCTTGGGAGACTTGAATTATTAATAAAAATTCTAGGAATCTCAGTGGGTTTCTTGGGAAACTTCATCCAATTAAGAGGAAATAAATTCCAAGTGTGCTTTTAAGTGCCATTAGGACTTTTTTTTTCCACTGTGAAACCTTCATATTGATGCCAATATGCACACAGAAAGTACTCGGGTCATAAGCCTGTAGCTCAGTACTTGTCCACAAGTTCACTGTCCCCAGCATCAGGTTAAGAGTCAACACTACACTCATGCTCCCGCTGGCTGCCAGCCCAGGGCCCACTCTCCTGACTTCACCCGCAGAGGTAGAGTCCGGCCAGGGCCGTGTCTGTGGACGTGGGCAACACTTTCTCGAGTCTCCCTTCCTCCCCTCAGATTTACACTTGTGAGATTCACTCATACCACCACGTGTGATTTTAGGCCATTTTCACAGCTGTATGATAATCCAGTGTCATGTCTTATCCTGGAGAATATGTCCTGAGACCCCAGAGGCTGCTGGAACCAGGGGGAATACCTGGCCCTAGAAACGTGCTGTCAGCTCGGTGGGTCTGCACATGCCTGCATTCCTAGCAATAGGGAGGCTGAGGCAGGAGGATTGTGTTTTAGAGGTCTGCCTTGGCTGTCTAGTGAGTACCAGGTCAGCCAGGGTTGCATAGAAAAACTTTGTTTCCAAAAACTTGGAAATAAGTAGATACATAAGTAATAAAACGCTATTTTCTATATGCATCTATGGATGATAAATTTTAAGATAACATAAGACACAGAAAGAAACTAACAATAATAAATAGTAACAAAATTGAGGAATCATAACATTGTAATGAACTTATTTAAAACTTATGATTGTTTCTAGAACTTTCTATTAAAGTCACAGTTACAGTTGACAGCAGGAAACAAAACAGGATAAGGGGTAATGACTGACTGTATCGCTGTTTATTTGTCTGGTCTACTTTTGAAGGACGCCCCCTCGGTTTGGTGCTCTTGCCAAGGACTCGAGTTCAATTCCCACCATCCACACTGAGCAGCTCACAACTGCCTACACACACACACACACACACACACACACACACACACACACACACACGTAGATAAACCCCTTTAAAGAGCAAACATTTTTGTGTGAGTCTAGTGCATTTGGAGTGCCCTCCTCATTCCTCTGAGACAGGGTCTGTTGCTGAGTCTAGAGCTAGGCTGGTAGCCAGCAAGCCTCGGGGATCCTGGCTCCACCCCACACAGCACTGGGGGCAGCAGACATGGCCATGTCCAACGTTTTAGGTGAGTTCTGCACGTGTGTTAAGTACTGCCACCACTGAGCCGTCTCACCAGTCTCCCCAGATAAATACTTCAAAGCCATCAAGTACAACCACAAGCACATTGTGCCACGTTTTTTGGAGACTATAAGGAACCTCCAGGAAACGACAGTCGTCTACCACCTAGAGTACAAACACACAGCGTGTGTGCTCCCAGCAGCCTCTCTTTTTTCTTCTTCTTCATAATTTTATTATTTTTAGTGTGTGTGTGTGTGTGTGTGTGTGTGTGTGTGTAGCCAGAGGACAACTCTGTGAAGTTGCTTCTCTCCTTCTACTTTTATGTGAGTTCCAGGCACCTATCTCAGGTCACTGGGTTTGTGCAGCAAGTGCTTTACCTGATAAGCCATCTGATTGCCCCGTTCCTTTTTCTTTTTTCTTTTTTTTTTAAACGAAGGAGCAGTCTTAGCATATACTGAAGCACGGGCATCAGGACAGGAAGTGAGAGAAGAACAGGACCCTGGAGTGCGTCTCTGGCGTCTCTGCAGACTTCTGCTTGGTGCTTGTTTTTGACACCGCTGAGATCACTCTGTTCATGGCGATCAGCTTTCTTTCATGTCCTCTTCTATCAGAAGCATTTCCCAGCTTTTTGAGAACTGTTCCATATCATTGTTTTTCATGGCTATGTGAAAATCTATCCTGACTGGATGCCATATGACCTTTCACCTCTCGAACCAGGACAATTGGGATGCTTATATTTTTCTTTTGACAGCTAGAAACAATGTGGCCTGCCTATCTTGCAGGTAGATCTCAGCCCTAATTGTAAAGGATTTCCTCAAGATAGGCTCCCGGAAGTGGAATTGACTGGTGCATTAATGTTGTCAAATTGCTTCATAAAAAGGAGCCTTTTAAACTGTCTGTCTGTCTATCTGTGGTGCTAGCTTCGGAACCCAGGGCCTCCTTTCTGCTAAACACCACCACTGAGCTACATCCCCAGACCACAATATCGTTTTTAACACACTTTCCAGCTTCAAGAACTGAGTTCACTACCAGAGGAGAAAAGTAATCACGAATCTTACCCAAGCTGTGAACCCTGAGAGCTACAGTAATGACCGTCCTGGCAAGACATGCCCGCTGGTGCAATGGTGGCGTTGACATTATGGGCACAACTAAACACATTTAAGGTCACTCCCTGAGATGGCACCCATACTTGGGTTATCGGGGCGAAGAACCTACGGCTAGATAGACCTTAGGCCCTAGGGGAGAAACTATTATTGTTCAACTAAATGGATTTAGTGTTAAAATGACTCCTAATGACTTACTGCTCTACCCAGAGATTAATGCATGTCTCCGCCCTCATCAGAGAAACTTCTTGAGGTAGATGGCGATGAACACAGAGCCCTTAAGCTGGTCAGTGTGTAGAGACTAAGAGACTGTGGAATGATCAGCCAGGAATAAGATATTTGCATGCCACCCTTTCCCCTAAGACTCGGGGATTATCGTGGAAGAGGGAATGAAAAGATGGTAAGAGCCAGAGGCAGAAGAAGACTCTAAGGAAACAATGTTTCCAGACTCGGCAGGGCAGGCATGTGCACACAGGAGCTCACAGTGGTTGGGACAACATGCTTAGGTCCTGCACATGCTCAGGCCAGGCATGATCTCTGCATGCGAAGGGGAGGTAGACATGAAACCCCACCTCTAGCTGAGGAGTTATTGGCAACTGATGGTTGCTGAGATGGGGGGGCGGGGAGAGACAGAGACAGAGAGAGAGAGAGAGAGAGAGAGAGAGAGAGAGAGAGAGAGAGAGAGAGAGAGAGAGAGAGAGATTACTTCATTAAATATCTCAAATATTTAATAAAATATTACTTTTAAAAAAGAATCGAGTTCACCAGTGGATGCCCTCCATGGCATCTCCACAGTGGATGCCCTCCATGGCATCTCCTCACACTCTGCATACAGTATCTCTATCCTTATATTATTTGGTTTTCAGTATCAGAAAAATTCTCTTATGGATTATTTTTAACCTATAAGCTATTTAGTCATTTTAGAATGTCAAATATATGGTATCCATATGGAGTCCAGGCTGGCTTAGAACTTAAATCTTCATGTCGTAGCCTCCCTAGTTCTGGGATTACAGGCATACGCCACATGCCTGACCTCTGGAATAATTTTGTATTCATTTATTATTATTATTATTATTATTATTATTATTATTTATTATATCGGCTTACAAAGAGTTAGGTTTCATTATGGCATTCACAAACAAATTCGTTGTTGTTTCTCTTCCTGAATTCTTCCCTGTCCCCTCCCTCCCCTGTGGCCTCTCACACTCAAGCCTCCTAGAATTCTGCTTTCAGGTCCCGTGTGAATTGCCTTCCCCTCTCCTCACCTCTTGTTCCTCTCTCAAGGATTCCTATATAGTTTTTCTTTTTTTCTTTTTTTTTTTTTTTGGTTTTTCGAGACAGGGTTTCTCTGTGTTGTTTGGTGCCTGTCCTGGATCTCGCTCTGTAGACCAGGCTGGCCTCGAACTCACAGAGATCCACCTGGCTCTGCCTCCTGAGTGCTGGGATTAAAGGCATGTGCCACCACCGCCCGGCTTGTGCATTGCACACGTCTGTGTGAGGGTGTCAGACCCCCTGGAACTGGAGTCTCGGAAGTCACAGACAGTTGTGAGCTGCCGTGGGGGGCTTTCTTGCTGGCAGACATTCAGACCAGGGTGAGATAGGATCTCAGCGTGGCTTTAATGGCTCCTCTTTGATGACTGAGGATGCAGAACATTAATTACTTAACAAATGCTTTTTGATGTGTTTCTTTCTTTTGAGGACTGTATCTTCGGCCCATTTCTTGACGGGCACTTTCATGTTCTTGGTGTTAACTTGGGCAATTCCCTTCATGGTCTAGGTGTCAGTACCCTGTAGGAGGGAGGTGCAGCCGGTAAACATTTTCTCCTAGTCTCGGGGCTGTTGTTGACTTGCTCTGCCGACAGTTTCCTTTGCCATGCAGAGACTTGCATTTCTCGCAGTCTCATTGGTTGGTTCTTGGGACTGTTTCGTGTGCCATGGAGAGTCCTGTTAGTAAGCTCTTGCCTGTACCTGTAGCTTCAACTGCACTCCTCATGTTTTTCTCCAGCAGTTTCAGCCTTTCAGGTTTTAAATTAAGGTCTCTGATGCACTTTAATCGATTTTCGTTCAGGGTGGGAGCTGTGGATGTGAGCTCACTCTTCTGTGGGTGAGCATCCAGTTTTTCCCAAACCATTTATCATTTTTTCCCCCTAGTGTGTTTTTGTTGAAAATTAAGTGGCCATAGCTTTGTGAGTTTATTTCTGGGTCTTTAGTCCCATTCTTTTGGTCGACATGTCTATTATTATGGCAGTATCATGCTGTCTTTACTACTATAACTCTGTAGTGCAATGTGGGGTCAGACTCCTCAATACCCCCATGGTGTTCCTTCTGTGAGGATCGCTTTGGTTGCATATGGTCTTTTCTGCTCCCATATGAATGTTTGGCTAAATCTTTCTAGTGAAGAGTGCGGCTGGAGCTTTTGTGGGAATCGTTGAGCCTGTAGATGACTTTTGACAGCTGGTTATTTTGTGGGGATGTTCTATGGGGTTGGTTTACTGGGTTTTGTTTGTTTGTTTCTCTTTTTCCCCTCGTTAGTTTTGGGGTTTGCTATGCTTCCATTCCAGCTCTTCTTTGTCCATCTATTCCTTCTATGGGTTGTATTTTTTTCATGGACGAGGCTGTTCTATTTTTTCCCTTCTTTTTCTTTCCTATATAATATTCCTTCAAGAATTTTTAAATACTGGTATGAGTGTCATGAATTGCTTTAATTGGTGTTTATCTGAAAATGTCTCCATTTCTCCATCAGTTGGGAAAAACAGTTTTTCTGGGTACAGCATTCTTGGTTTGGAGTCATCCACTCCTAGAACTTGAAACACATCATTCCATGCTTTTCTGGATTTTAAGGCTACTGACGAAAGGGCTGAGGTTATTCTGATATTCCTGCCTCTGTATGTGAGTCAGTGTTTTTACATTTCAGTATTTAATATTGTTTCCTCACTTTATATTTTATCATTTTGGATAACATGCTGGGTGGAGAGGTCATTCTCTGGTCACCCCCACTTTGGGGTTCTAAATGCCTCCTGTTTTTGGACGTTAGTTCTTTTTTTTTTCTGAGTTGGAAATTTTCTATTATAATTAATTAAATAATTTGTGTTTGTCTCAGCATTTATCTATTATCTCTTGGATATATTCCAGACTTCTTGAAAATATTGGTCAAAACCCTTAACATTTTTCTTTATGGATGTCTGAGTGCAACATGACGTAACTCTTCTCTCCATCCCTGAAATGGTCTTGCCACCATCCGTTGACAAGCGCCGCGGAGAGGTGCTTTCTGGGGAAGTTTTCACTTGATTGATTCCTCTTTTGTTTCCAGTTCTGTTTGGTTCCTTTCTGGTGCTGTGATTTCCTCACTGAACTTTCTCCCACGCTTGACACTTTCTCCCCAGATTTACTCCCTGTTCTCTCTGGTGACGGTCTTGTGAGGTCGTGTATAGGTTTCCTTAGCTCATTTATCTGCATATTTGAGATGAGTATGTGATCATTAATAATTTTTAAAAAGTAGAACTCAATTCTTTTCCAGACACTTCAGCACTCTTGGGATTTTGGGCTCCCGTTATCAGGGAGTGGGGGGGATCAGGTGTGCACTGTGGGACTTTCTGGTCTCATATTCTCTGTTTATTTATCTATTTTGAGCTTCTGTAGGCCTGGGTGTGCCTTTCAGTTTTAACTCTTTCTCCTTTTTTTTTTTTTTTTTTTTTTTTTGGTTTTTCGAGACAGGGTTTCTCTGTGTAGCTTTGCGCCTTTCCTGGAACTCACTTGGTAGTCCAGGCTGGCCTCGAACTCACAGAGATCCGCCTGGCTCTGCCTCCCGAGTGCTGGGATTAAAGGCGTGCGCCACCACCGCCCGGCCTCTTTCTCCTTTTTCAATTCTGTTTGGTTGTGTGAGTTCTCCTAAAAGGAATATGTCACTAAGAAGTATGTTTCTTGTGGCATAGTGGAGCGATGCCAAAGTGTCTCCTCATTAATTTAGCAGCAGTTCTGGTCTTGCTTAGCTCTGGGAGACCCTTTTGTATTATTACACTTGTGTTCCTTTAGGGTACAGAGACTGGCAATGGGGTACTGTTTTAGAGGACTGTTTCATGGAGTCTTTGGAGAAAGGGAATTGGTATTTCAGTTGTGAAATGAAGGAGAAAAGTGATTGCTGTATGAGATGGAAGGTTCAAGTTAGAGGTACGAGAGGTCATGGTGGATCTATTTAGTTGTAAAACTGTAAGAGAACAGACTTACAGGTGTAGCAAGGTGTAGCTAGAGTTTTCCTGCCTGGCCCACAGTCAGGACAAATCTCTGCACCTGCCAGTCCCATAGCCGCTCAGACCCAACCAAATAAACACAGAGACTTATATTGCTTACAAACTGTATGGCCATGGCAGGCTTCTTGCTAACTGTTCTTATATCTTAAATTAATCCATTTCTATAAATCTATACTTTGCCATGTGGCTCGTGGCTTACCGGCATCTTCACATGCTGCTTGTCATGGCGGCGGCTGGCAGTGTCTCTCTGTCTCAGCCTTCTACTTCCCAGAATTCTTCTCCTCCTTGTCCCGCCTATACTTCCTCCTGCCTGGCTACTGGCCAATCAGTGTTTTTATTTACTAATCAGTCAGAGCAACACATTTGCCATACAGAATATCCCACAGCAGCAAGGTGAGTGGCAGTCATGGAAATCTACTTTGGCATGGCAGAGGTTAAAACAGTGATATAGATGATATATGCATATCATAGATAGTATGCATAAGTGTATGTCATATCTATCTCTCTCTATCTAAATTTCCATGTTGGAATTGCCTTTGTTACACCCACAGATTCTGATGTGTTGCATCTTCATTTTCATTTGAACCTATGCATTTTTAACTCTCCCTTGAGTTTCTTCAGTGACTACCCCCTGAAAGCTCCATGTGCTCATTGAAGCGTTTGCAATTTCTCCTGTTGATGATATCTCATTTTGTCCCATTATGACCTGACAAGATGCAGGAAATTATTTCAATTTTTTAAATATTTGCTAAGACTTGTTTTATAGACTAAAATGTGGCCACCTTTGGAGAAAGTCCTATGGGCTGATGACAGGACTGTGGTGGTCCAGCTGTTGGGTGGGATGCCTGCAGCCGTCTGTTATGTCCACTTGAGACATAAGGCAGCTGAACTGAACTTCTTGTCTGGATGGTCTATCTACTGGTAGGAGCACAATTTTGAAACTTTCTAATATTATTGTATTAAGCCTATCTACCCCTGTATGTCCTGTAGTATTTGCTTGAAGAAATGGAGTGGATCAATGGTCAGTACATGTATTTACAATTGTTATACTTTCTTAAGTACAGTACCCTTTGCCAACATCTAGTGGTTATCTTTGGAAAAAAATATATATGAAAAATACTACACACACACACACACACACACACACACACACACACACACACACGCACACACACACACTCACATTGATTAACCAATCAGCAAATGGAAAAAAAAGTTAAAACAAAACAAAACAAATAAACCAATGCACTGTTTTTCCTGGGTCGGCCATGCAGGCAAGGGTGATCATATAAAAATTAATTGAAATTATTAAAAAAATTTTTCTATTCATTCTTCCCAAGTATTCAAATGTTCCCCCATCCCAAAAGGCTCCTTACCTGACATCCTGAATAAAGGGGAGACCTTACTCCTCGTCTCTTTTTCTTTGTGTGGTTCTGGAGAAGGAACACAGGTCCTCATTCATGCAAGGCACATGCTCTACCACTGAGCTAAAACCTGGCCCCTTCTCTCCTTTGATTCTCTAGCACTGTTTGTACAGCTCCTTGTGAAACACCTTTGATTTTCTTTAAGAAAGAGGAGAGGGGCAAATAAAAATAAAGTATGTATGGGGAAGCCACAATGGAAGCCATTGTTTTGGATGTTTTTAGGAAAAAAGAAAAGAAAAAGACAAAATCAGAAGGAAATTGTGGCACAGCAACTTCTAGATCTGGAGCTGCATGTGTAGGTTTTAGGGCTATAGGGCTCTCTCCCTTCCCAGGAGTGCTCAGAGCAGAAGGCGTTGGCCCTTGCAGTGGAGAGCCAGAATGCAAGGCCAGGAGACTGACCTGCTGTGTGTGGACCCCTTAGCTTCTAGCTGGGAGCCAAGCTGTGCCCATTTGGATGGTATCTTTTACTGATAGTCTTGCCCCTGGATCTGGATGCAGGGTGTAGTTGGAGAAGGCAGGGATGTTTGCAAAATTCCATTCATATTCCCAAGGAACTGGTTGTCCAATTGGAGATAAGGCATCAGCATGTAGCATGTTTATAAAAACCACAAAAGTTGTGAAAAGATGCTTTGTGAGTGTGAGGTCACTCAGCATAGGTGGCAGTACGTGGTGTGCTTTGGGCTGTGCTCAGACACGGAAAACTATATGATCCCAGGAAAACCAACAGTCTGCATGGAAACACTCTCAGAAGAGGCCCCTGGATGGTTTCCGGATTCATTAACAGATCAGTTGTGTAGTATATAAAATCCCGTTTAAATCCCTAGGCTAAAACTGTCCACTGTTACACTTGTGGCCTGGCCTCTCACACTGAGGTTGCTTAAGAAAACAGTCCATGTCATGGCAGCATGGTTCTGTGTGCTAAGGGCCGCAAGGGTCAGAGCCAATCCCTCAGTGATGTGTCTATGCAGCCATCTGTCAGGGGTTGTTCCACTGCCCTGGTCAGTTCTGGTAGCTCCCAGCAGACCAGAAGTCCTTGAAGGACAGGGTCCAACTATACTTATCTCAGTTCCCTATACTGAGAGAAAATAAAACAATCTCTTCTTTTTTTTTTTTTAATTTTAAAAATACTTTTTTATTTTCAAGACAGAGTTCCTCTGTGTAACAGCCCTGGTTGTCTTGGAACTCACTCTGCAGACCAGGCTGGCCTTGAACTCATAGAGATCTGTCTGCCGCTGTCTCCCAAGTGCTGGGATTAAAGGTATGCTCGCGCCACCATGCCTGGCCTTTCTTCCTGTGTATTCCCCTTTTTCTTTCTGTGTATTGGAGATAGAATGCAGGACTGTGTGCATGCTGAGCAACATGTCCAGACCTCAAATTAATTTAAATATTCCAGCCAAGGGTGTTAAGCTCCAACAGAAAGGAAATTCAAGTATAATTTAGACATAGACAGTGTGGCCAGGCATGGTGACCCACACTTTTGGTTCCAGCATAGAGACAGGCAGGTCTCTGTGAGTTTGAGGTCAGCTTAGTTTAATAGTGCTTGCTAGGCTACATAGTGAGACCCTGTCTGCAAAGAAAGAAAAAAGAGAAAAGAGACAATACAAAATGCCATACTTTTACAGTTGCAGATGCTGAATGGGAAGAGGACCTTAGTTGGACTTCCTGTCTGTAGTTTCCCAATTGCAGTGACTGGTGCTCTCTACTGGAGAGTATAGAGGTGGTCCAAAGATGGGGCAGGGAGGGTTGGAGACAGGGTAAAAAGGCAGAGAAGCTTGTGGTCAGAGCGAGGTGAGGGCAGGAGTCAGCTGTCTTTCCACAGCACCGTGACTTTATCACAGTGCACTGCATCTCCCTCATCTGAAAAGTCACAAAGCCTTGCTCTCGATTATGCGTGGCTATGATGGGACACCACAGACTGGACAATTCATTAAAAATCCCCCTCCCTGACAGGGTCTCACTATATAGCCCTGGCTGGCCTAGAACTTGCTATGTAGACGAGGCTGGCCTCCAAGTCACAGAGCTGCTGCAGCAGGGAGGCGCTGTTCCTCTGTGCCTTCCCCGCCATGACGGACTGGATCCCTCCAAACCCTGAGCCAATGTAACCCCCGCCCCCTTCCTTCATTTGTTTCTTCCATGTGTTTTATCTTAGTAGTGAGATAATTAACTACTGCACATGCTGGCTTTTGATGGTAAGTAATCTTTTTTAAAAATTAATATATCTTTTATTTATGTGTATATATATGTTCATGTGTGTGCAACATGTGTGAGTTTATGTGCAAGACGTGTGTGTAGGTGCCTGAAAAGGCCAGAAGAAGATGTCAGATCCCCTGGAACTAAAGTCATGGTATGGGTTCTGGGAACCAAACCCCAGTCCTTTGTAAGAGCAATAAGTGCTTTTAACTGCCCAGCCATTCCTCCTGCCCCAAGGGTTAACCTTGATTGCCAACTTGGTGAGATCTAGAATTGCTGTGGAAATTAACCTCTGGGCACTCTGTGAGGGTCTCTAGATTGGGTTAACTGGGGTGAGGTTGTCTACCCTAAACTAGGTAGTACCAACCCATGGGCTGGGGTCCTGGACTGAGTCAAAAGGAGAAAATGAACTGAGCACCAGCACTCACCTCTCTCTCCTTCCTGACTGTGGATGCCGTGTGACCAGCTGCCTCCTGCTCCTGCCTCCGCTGCCATGATGGACTGCACCCCCAAACTGTGGACTAAAAGTCTTTCTTCCAAAATGGTTTTGTCAGGATGGACTGCACTCCCAAACTGTGGACTAAATAAAAGAAAGCCTTTCTTCCTAAGTGGTTTCGTCAGGCATTTTGTCACGGCATTGAGAAAAGTTACCAACTTTTGCGGATTGAAAGAGGGACCCTGCAGGAAGAGAAGTGAGTGAGTGTTGGGGGCGGGGCTTCCGCCTCATTGCCCGCCTCCTCAGTGGCCCTGCGTTGCACCTGCAACCACCTCTTCGGGCTTGTGATAGTGCTTGGTATAAAAAGAAGGCAGTTGATGTAACTTGTAAATGAAGGTGTATTCATGCCCCCACAATGGATTTGGAGATAGACATTCAAAATGTTTGGAACATCTTTTGACGACTGTCTAAAAGCTGGTCAGGCTAGGGGTCTGGTAAGGTCACCAACTGTCCTAGTTGCTGAGAACTGTCCCAGAACTTCCCTCAGTCCAGAGCGAAGTAGGGTGATTAGATGTCTAACCCAGAAGAAGGGACAGGTGACACCTCACAGTGTGTCTCTTTGCTTTGCTCCATCCTAAAACATAACACCAAATGGGTCCCCCGGACATAAAACAAGCAAGCAAGCAAATGAACCCATCATGAAGAAATATCGAAGGTGAATGAAGAACTGAAAAATCACCCATGTTATTAATGTGAGAAAAAAAAACGAATAAAATTCCCGGCCTTCTATGAGTTTTTCCATGTTACAGGAAAAAACAAGCATCCCAGGTGACAAGGATTCCAGGTACTAGGGAGACTGAGACAGGAGGACTGTAAATTCAAGGCCACCTGGGGCTGCAGACTGAATATTCATTCGAGGCAACTTAGTGAGAGAGACCCTGTCTCAGAATGAGAAAGGGAAAAAAGAGGGTGGAGACAGGTCAGCGGTAGCATGCTTGCTTCACTTGAGATTCTAGGTTCAATCCCTGGTACGACAATAAATCAATAAACATAAGTAAGTAAATAAATGACCTAAAGATGCAAACAAGAAACTTAAACCAGAAATCTAGATGGACGATATTAGAAAACATCCCCTTAAAAACTGAATGGATGAATATTAAAACAGTAACTATGTTTCAGTTATATTACCAAGTAGTAAGAAAGCAATGAAAATGTCCATTGGCACGATCCTTGGAAGGATGTACAGTAAAGGTCTTACCAGCTTTCGCACTCTTGACCCAGCAGCTTCTTCTGATTCTGGGAACAGGAAGCCGCCCTTGTAGCAGGGTATGCTCATACCCTGCTGTGCAGGATGCCACTCTGCTGTTGAAAAAGCAAAGCCAACACTCTCCAGTCTCTTGGTCTCAAAACTTTGCCGTTGAAATGAAAACTGCAGCCATACAGAATTCTGGAGAGGCTAATTAAAAAACACTTGCATTCTACACAGCTCTGCCCACCCCAGTGCCCCATTTACTCCACAGTGTTGAAATGGTTAAAAAATACACAGAGATAGAGCCCCATGGAGCACTCTTTAGGCCCTGCCTTCTCTCTTCCTAATTAGAGGTCACCACTACCTAAATTTAGTGGTTACTGTACCACGTTTACTTTCCACAGTTAGCCCTTTATTTTACGGAGTCTTTAATTTTATATAAACGTTACCCTCTGGTAATTTGTTTGTTGGAGGCAGGGTCTCAGGCAGCCCAGGCTGGCTCTAAACTCATTGTGTAGCAGAGGATGGCCTTGAGCTCCTGACCCTGCTGCTTCTATCTCCTAAATTAAGTCCTGGGATTACAGGCCACAAACCAACCACCTCCAGTCTCACATGGGGAGCAGGGAGCAAGGCAGGAGTCCCTTGGGGTCAACTCAGAGCTTTGTTCGTGAGGCAAGCACTCTGCTGGCCGAGCTGCACACACCCCAGCGCTAAATTCTGTTTTTCCAGTCTCCATTCTTCACATTCTCTCTGCACTTCGGTTGTAAGTCTGAAGAATGCAAAACCTTACACTACGTCGTTGTGATTGCATCTCCTTGTCCTTTGTGCTAGTGTGTCTAGTACTCTGGCTCCATATCTCTATCTCTATACTGTTCTCCTTTTTACTTTTATTTATTTATTTTGGTGACAGTGTCTTATGTGTAGCCCAGACTGACCTTAAACTCATCAAGTGCTGGGATTACAGGTAGGCTATCTTAAAATATAATAATAATAATAATAATAATAATAATAATAATAATAATAATAATAAAAATAAAATAAATTATTATTATTATTTTTGGTTTTTCCAGACAGGATTTCTCTGTGTAGCCCTGGCTGTCCTGGAACTCACTCTGTAGACCAGGCTGGCCTCAAACTCAGAGATCCACCTACCTGCCTCTGCCTCCCAAAGACGTGGGTCACCATCACCTGGCTACACTTCTGACAATTTTTCATTTTCTTCTTTTTTGAAGTGATTTTCTTGGATTTATTTTCCAACAATTTTTTCAGACTTCTGTTTAATTTTGTTTTTATTTTCTATGAGACTGAATAATTTCATTATGTAGCAAAAGCTGGTCTGAAGCTCATGGTGTAAGGTTTTGGTCCTTATTTACGTCCTTTAATTACGTCATCAGCCTTCGCCAGCTTCCCAGACTAAAAAGCAGTTGGGCCCTCTGTGGGCTCTCTCTGTTCCCTCTCCTTTGCGCTCCTTCCCCCCGTCGGTCCCACTCTCTCCCTCTCCCCCCTTTTCTCTCTCTCTCTCTCTCTCTCTCTCTCTCTCTCTCTCTGTCTTTCTCTGTCTCCCCCCGCCCCCAATAAAGCTCTAAAAAGGTAACCATGGCTATGATTCTTTCAATCAGCACGCTCCTCTGCGGGCATGCTCCTCCGCGGGCATGGCCACCGCGGGCGGTGACCAGCCATGAGGGGCAGCTCGGCGGCATAACCAACACATGGCCCATCTACCTCAGCCTCCTGAGGGGTGGGATTAAAGGCATACACCACCATGTCCCAGCTCATTTATAATACATAGCTCAGGGGAAGCTGTGTATTATAAAAAATGTGCTGTGTTGCTCAGCGTATTGAAAGGCATCAGGTCCCCTGGAACTGGAGTTACAGATGGTTGTGAGCCACTGTGTGGATGCTAGGAGAGGAACCAGGTCCTCTGGAAGAGCAGCCAGTGTTCTTAACCACTGAGCCATCTCTCCAGTCCCCAGGAGGAAGGATATTCTAATGAGACAACCAGGCCCCTCCCTTTTGCTATCAGGCTATTGAGACAATTCCTAAGAAACTGGAGTTTCCCCAGGAACCTCATGCTGGGAAAGGGAAAGGTGGAAGCCAGAGGAGGAGCTTGGCTCCCAGGGAAAGATTTCACACAGTTCTGACAACTTGTAAGACCATTTTGCAGGAGAGATAGAAGTCAAGATCAGTGATGGGCGGGACCACACCTTGACCAAGACTTCTTAGCTACATATCTCCTGCCCTCCATTTAAACCTAATTTCATGTCAGTACCTCAAAGATGGATTCAGGGTGGGAGTCACTGGACCTCCCTGCTCTGCTTCCCAATGTGGCCACATTGACCAAATCTTCCTCTGCCCGTCTCTTTAATTGGTTCTTGAGGATGGGTGGCCAAGGCTAGCTTACCAGGCTTCTAGCGTCAGACTCTGACCCTAACTGCTCTGGTAACAGAGATGCTAAGGGCTAATCTTGCCCCTTCCATTCTTTTTCTTTCCTGGCAACGTTGGCCCTCCTGCCTTGAGTGGCTAAAATGCTCGCTAGTTTTACGTCAACTTGACACAAGCGAACGAGCTAAGGTCATCAGAGGGGAGGGAACCTCAATTAAGAAAATGCCTCCTGCCGGGCGGTGGTGGCGCACGCCTTTAATCCCAGCACTCGGGAGGCAGAGCCAGGCGGATCTCTGTGAGTTCGAGGCCAGCCTGGGCTACCAAGTCAGTTCCAGGAAAGGCGCAAAGCTACACAGAGAAACCCTGTCTCGAAAAACCATAAAAAAAAAAAAAAAAAAAGAAAATGCCTCCAAAAGATCAGGCTGTAGGGTGGGGTGAGGTGGGGGGTGTCTGGAAGCAGGAGCGGAGTGCATGTGTGTGTGTGCAGATGTATGCTAGTGTGCATGTGTTTAAAGAGTCAGGGCCTGGGGATGTAGCTCAGTGGAAGATTGTCTCTAATGCACAGGTCTTGGGTTCTGTGCCCAGCAGACAGCATCTGTGTGGGGGGGAGCGAGTCAGTCTTTGGGGGAAGTATTAGAATGAAACCATCATTTCCACCCCCTCTCCCCTTTTCAAAGGCTAGGACTTGTGACCAGGGCTTTCATCTCCTGTTGTTTGTTTTGAAGGAGGGTCTCTCTGTGTAGTCCTGGAGCTTGCTAAGTAGACCAGGCTGACTTCAAACTCATAGAGATCTTCCTGCCCCTGCCTCCCGACTGCTGGGATTAAAGGCGTGCACCACCATGCCTGGCCCAGAGCATTTGTCTTTAACCTGTTGGTGAAACACTGGTTAGGATCCAAACAGGCTGTTTTCGTGAGGGCTGGCCTGGATTATTTATACCTGCAGGTGATGGGGCCAGGAAGTGTTCATATACTTCTTCCTCTCACTCGGCTAAGTTGGCTCGGGTAGAGGCGTTTTTTAAAAAGCACTGTAGTTTAGCCCTGCAAGTTGGACTGATCCAGAAGCCATGTTGATGTAATCTGTTTCTCTCCCCTAGCCTGGACTATGCTGCCACGGGAAACCTACTGTTCCTGGTCCTGGCTGTCTGTGGGGGCACTCAGGGAGTCTCAGGGACCAAACTGAGCTGTGGTGGTGTTTGGAGAGCAAGGCAGCTCATTAAGGCAGTTCCAGGAGCTCTCCCTCCTGTCTCTTTAGGCCTTATCAGCCTGGAAGTACTTCTGCTACTGCTTCCTGCCATTGTTTCACGTCGGTAATTAAGAGGAGGCCAGTGCCCTGTTGTGGCAGCTCACAGCTACTGTGGTGCAGAGGGGTGGGTTCTTGGTCACAGCTTGGGCTTTCTCTCCCTGGCTGTGAGGACTTTGCAGGCCCTGGACTGCTTGACAGCAAGACTGCTCAGAGCCTGAGCCCGTCCATCCAGCGGCTGCTCGAGAATGGCCTAGGAGTCGTGGCACTATTGAGCAGCGGCTGAGTTTCCCGAGGGACGTTGGAGATACAGCCCCTATTTGGAAGGGGAAGGTAAGATGGTTTTGGAAGGAGAGCTGGCTCAGCTGTGGAAGGGAGGCACAAGGCTGATCCCAGTCCCTGAAGTGCTGCCTGGGGCTCCTATGCCTGGACCATTGTTTGGAGGGACGATTCAGAGCTACCCTGACCCTAACGTTCTTTCTCTTCTCACAGCTGGGTTCTGCTTTTCTTTCTGAAGAGGCTTTCTGGCCTGGCAGATCTTAGATGGGATTGACAGGGGCTTTCCCCTCCCTTCGTGGGTACCTGCTGGGAGCTATGGATGCTCCAGTGTGCTGGGAGGACAGGAGAGAGGGACATCTGCTTTGTGACCCAGTGTTGGCCATTTCCAGGAACAAAGTATTCTGTTCACATTTATATTTATCCCTCTTCATTGGCCTGAATGAGCATCATCCCCAGGCTGCCTCAGGTGGCAACTTCGGTGTTTCCTGTGACTTTCTTCAGGAGAGAGGGGCTGTGGCGGGGGCTCTGAGGGTTCAGGGGCTGAGCTGTCAGTCAAGATTGAGTCTTGTCTGGTGGGCTGTGGGGTGAGGCACATTGGAGAGAAATTTCTTAGGTCCAGGGCTATTAGACCCCTATCCCCTTGTCAAAGCTATTTAGCAAACATTGGTTGAGCATGTACTGGGTGCTGAGTGTCCTTGCAGGTTCTGGGGAAGTTGGTAAGAGCAACAGCCCCTGTACTAAAGGTGCTCACGGCCCAGGACAGATGACTAACAAGTACCCAGTGGTGGCCTCTGACTGGTCTCCAAGTCTGGGTTCTGACGGTGGCAACAAATGAGTCAGTTCCTTCTCCTCCTAGTTGGGCGGTGGCTGAGTGGCATCTCTGCTTCAGCTGCTGCAGGGCTGTGGGGACCAGGGATGCCAGGCTAGCCTGGAGGGGAGGGCTGTGGGGACCAGGGATGCCAGGCTAGCCTGGAGGACAGAAGAGAGACAGAACTTCCCCATCCCAGCTGGTCCAAGCACTATTGTCCGGAGAAGGTACCCAGCAGTGTAGTGTGGCTCGCTGGGATAGCTGCTTTTAGGGCTGGCACTGCCATGGGAGCACTTTGGGGACTAGTTTTCGATGTTCAAGGGAGGCATGGGGGCCAGTGAGAACACACACACCACACACACACTTTTTGTTTTGTTTTCTTTGAGATGGGATTTCTCTGGGTAGCCCTGGCTATCCTGGATCTCACTCTGTAGACTAGGCTGGCCTCAAACTCACAGAGATCCACCTGCCTCTGCCTCCCAAGTGCTGGGATTAAAGGCGCGTACTACTACCACCTGTCGAGGATCCACATTTGTTTGACTTAAGAAAATGCCACCCCGCTTGATGCATTGACAGCAGCATGTCCTAGCAGCTGTCTCTCTGGGCAGTGAGAACCACCTCATCCCCCCCCCCCTTTTTTTTTCTGCAGATGAATCCTGCCAGTTTTGAGATCTGGCTGCTTGCTCTGGTCCTCACCTGGCCAGGTAGGTACCAAATGCTTTATTTCCTTACCCCTGCCCAAGGCTACTGGGAATGCCCCCTTCTAGGACTCGGTGCATGTGTCTGGAGCTCATCCATGCTCCGTCTGTGAGGCTTGTGACTTTAAGTCAGTGGTCACCTCTTAGGACAGTTGTACAGAACATTTTGTTCCTGATTTATACTCTCCCATTCCCCCAAACTGAATATCTGAAGGGACAGGGTGGCACAGAACTGTCCCATGTGATGGGAGCACAGGATGAGAAAGATGGAATCCAGGCCTTGGAGACAGTATTTGTTTTCATGTGGTCATCTAGTTGAACCTCTCAGAATGTAGATGAGGGGACTGCTGGTCACAGAGGGGACCACTGCACTAGAGTCACACAGAACCAAGAGGACTGGGTTCTAGACCACCCCCACCCCTCACTACACTTCCCACCCCTCACTACACTGCTTGTCCTACCTTCCTTCCCTCTGGGATTCAGAGTTTGGGAATGCCAGTAGTGCCTTCTGACCATGTGCCATGAAGCAGAGAAAAGAGATAACTGCTGGAATGCCACCCTGAGTTACTGCCTAGGGATGGACCACAAAAGACTCTAATCCTCTCATATTTGCTTTTATAGTCTTAAATTTTTCTACAATGGGCATCATTGCATAAGTCAGTAAATTTCACTATAATGAATCTATGTCCTGGAACACTGTTTCTCCATTATTGTCATGAGTCTGGGGTCATGCTAGAGGCAAAGGTGGCCTTGCCTGAAATGGAAAGTACTTTCCTGTTTCCGCTTTCTGTCAGTTGCAACCTCATTTCTAAGAGGCCAGAGAGCTTTGGGCTGATGGTCCCACCATGCTCATCTGTGGGATCTTCCTTCAGGGACCCTCTGCACAGAAAAGACTCCAGACAGACCATCAATGGCCCGATGCAGTCTCTTTGGGGATGACTTCATTAACACTTTCGATGAAACCATGTACAGCTTCACAGGAGGCTGCAGTTACCTCCTGGCTGGGGACTGCCAAAAACATTCCTTCTCCATTCTCGGTGAGTCCTGGGTACCTGTGGCAGGATCTCAGAACAGGGGCAGCTGAGGTGGGGGAGGGTTCCAATTCTCATGACACATGGCAACAGAAAAAGTATTATCTTTTAGTAATAAAATTTTTTCATACCTGATCAAATGAAAGGCATTTGTTAGTCTTATACATTAATTTGGGTTGAATGACCAAACTGTTTTATGAACTATTGCCTCTCCTAAGTAAGAGGTCTCTCCTGTTCTAATCTAATCTTGATCAACCTTGATGGTATCCATAGCTTTTCTTCTCCTGTGGAAGCAAAAGCAAAACCTCTTCACCAATGCAACACATATCCTGGTTAACATTGTGTTTCTTATGAAATTCTGAGGCTTCTAGCACATTTCCTACCAATAGCTGATCAATTTCATCATCACCTTATGCTAGAGGACCTGGTAGACCTGTATGGGATCTGATATATGTTTTATACAAAGGATGAATAAATAACAAAGTTAATTCTGAATCATCTGGAATAAGTTCAGTAGTTTCAATACATAAAACAGCTGTTTTTGAGAGTCAGTAACTATATTAAGAGGTTCTGGAAAATCTAATAATACCATGAAAAAAAGCATATAACTCTGCTTTCTGAATGGAATCATAAGGACTTTGAGCCACTTTACTTATTTTTTCTGACTTATAATCTGCCTTTCCTGATTTATTTGCATCAGTATAGAATGTAGACGCTCCAGAAATTGGTGTTCCCTATACAATGTGAGGAAGAATCCAGTTAGTTCTCTTTATAAACTAAAATCTCTTGCTTTTGGAATATTTGTTGCTAATCACTCCCAAAAAATTACTGCAAGCTCTTTGCCAATGTTCATTTTCTGCCCATAATGAGAAAATTTCAGCATTAGTAAAAGGCATCACAATTTCTGCTAGGTCTATTCCTGCTAATTGATGAGGTCTCAACTTTCCTTTCAGAATCAATTCAGAAACATTTTCTACATAGGTTTTAATTTTTTACTCTGTGTGGTAAAATATCCATTCTATTGTATTATCTTTTCTCTGCATAAGAATTCTTGTAGGAGAATGAGTAGACGGTAAAGTAACTAAAATACAATCAAGCTCTGGATCCAAGTGATCCCCATGTGAATCCTGTAATTTCTTTTCCACCAAAGCCAATTCTCTCTCTGCTTCAGCTGATAGTTTTCTTGGACTATTTAAGTCCTTATCACCTTGTAAGGTTTGAAATAAATTACTTAGTTCTTGAGTTGTTAATCCGATTGTGGGCTGTAGCCAGTTAGTATCTCCCAGCAATTTTTGAAAATCATTAAGAGTTTGTAATTGAGCTCTCCTGATTTGTACTTTCTGTGGTTAAATTTTCTGTAAACCTATCTTATATCCTAAATAACCAACAGAATCTTCTCTTTGTGTTTTTTTTTGGGAGCATTTTGTAATCCCCAACAAGGCAAAATTCTCTTTACTTCATCAAACATTTTTCTAAAGTATCTGTGTCTGAATCAGACAATAAGATATCATTCATATAATGGTAAATTATAGATTGAGGAAACTGTTTATAAATTAGTTCTAGTGGCTGTTATACAGAATATTGACATAAGGTAGGGCTGTTTAACATTCCTTGTAGAAGAATTTCCAATGGTATCTTTCAACAGGCTGGGAATTATTAAAAGTAGGAACTATGAAGGCAAATTTTTGTCTATCCCGCTCTCGTAAAAGTATAGTAAAAAAGTAGTCTTTTAAATCAATAACTACAACAAATCATCCCTTAGTTAATAAAGAAGGCAATGTAATTCCATGCTATAAAGAACCCATCGGCTGAATCACCTTATTTATGTCTCTTAAATCTGTTAACATTCTCCATTTTCAGATTTCATTTTAATAACAAATATAGGAGAATTCCAAGGACTGGTTGATTCTTTAATATGTTGAACATTTAGCTACTCCTGTACCAACTGTTCTAATGCCTGTAATTTTTCTGATGTTGAAGGCCAATGTTCTACCCAAATAGGTTTGTAAGTTAACCATTTTAAAGGTAGGGCTGTTGGTATCTTGAAAGATCATCAGCTATTATGGCCTGCTTATATATGACCTGAATAGTTGGTGACTGTCCTTGAGAATACATTTTAATATTTTTCTTAGAAGCATATATTAATTAACAGTTTGTTTCTGTGATTGGAGCAATGTTAATTTGTGTTTTCCATTGCTGCAACAAATCACATCCCCATAATTCATTGCTATGCTAGCCACATATAGTTTTAATTTTCCTATCTGTCCTTCTAGCCCTATACATTCAACCCATCTTGCACTTTGTTTACCTGAGATAAAGTTCCAATTCCTAAACACTGAACATTTACCTCTTAAAGAGGCCAATCTGGATGGTAAGATTTTGGTGAAATTATTGTTACATCTGCATCTGTGTCTACCAAACCCTCAATTTCAATGCCATTTATTTGTATTTTTAGCTTTGGCCTTTGATCATTTCTAGAAGTTTTCCAAAATACTTGTTTTCTGGTCTCTCTTAAAAATTTTGTTTTATCTGCTGAAGCTGTTCTGTCATCCAGAGCAGTATGGTTTTTAACAACAGGTATCAAGTCTTTTAATTTCTCCATAGAGGGGTCTCTCCAATGCTGACAGGGAATGATTGAGCCAAATTTGACATGGGGGCCTGCAAGAGGCCCCCTAAGGCATTTCCCAATGGGAAAGGATTATTTTGCATTCCTTAGTCCAGTGCTGGTCTTTGCCATACCTTCTGAATATTCCAGAAGGCTGGGACCTTCTGTTTGGATTATCTCTAGAAAAAACATGGTTTTTAGGAATGCCTTGCCTATAGTCCCTTTTCAGATGACCTCGTTTACCACAATTAAAACATCTGGCTGGGCGGTGGTGGCACATGCTTTTAATCCCAGCACTTGGGAGGCAGAGGCAGGTGGATCTCTGTGAGTTCAAGGCCAGCCTGGGCTACAGAGTGAGTTCCAGGAAAGGCACAAAGCTACCCAGAGAAACCCTGTCGGGGGGGGGGGGGGATCTGATCTTTTGATTTTTCTTAAAATTTTTAGAAATCACTTCTCCTATCCAAGTGTCATCATAAGTATGAGATCCAATATTGGCCAAGCCCTTGCAGTCCTGTGGTCCACTTATAATCACTCAGAACCTTATATTAATTATAACTGCTTGGCCATTAGCTCAGGCTTATTACTGACTAGCTCTTACACTTAAATTAACCCATAATTCTTATTTATGTTTAGCCACGTGGCTTGGTACCTTTTCTCAGTTCTGCCTTGTCATCATGCTTCCTCTGTGTCTGGCTGGTGACTCCTGACTCAGCCTTCCTCTTCCCAGAATTCTCCTCTCTGCTTATCCCACCTATACTTCCTGCCTGGCTACTGGCCAATCAGCATTTTATTTATCAACCAATCAGAGCAACACACATCCACAGCATACAGAACAACATTCCACAGCATCTTGGTTACTTTTCTGTTGCTGTGAAGAGACACCATGACCAAGGCAAAGTATAGAAGAAACAGTTTATTGAGGCTTACAGTTCCTGAGGGTGAACCCATGACCATCATGGCCAGGAACATGGAAGCAGTCAGGCATGCAGGCATGGGTCTGGAGCAGTAGCAGAGGGTTTACATCCTGACTTGCAGGTAGGGGTCAGAAAAAGGGAGTGAGAGCTAACTAAGAATGCCATGTCTTTTGAAACCTCAAGCCTCACCCCCACTATGATACCTCCTCCAACAAGGCTACACCTCCTAATCCTTCCAAATAATTCTACCTAGTATTCCACTAGGGACCAAGTATTCGAATATATGAACCTATGAGGGGCATCCACATTCAAACCATCACAGTGTCTGCTCCACTCAGCAGGCTGGGAGGCAGCAGGCTGGAATCTTGCATAGCAAGGAAGGGTCTGAAAGAACTAGAGTACTGGTGAGGGGGAGTGTCTTAGTCACTCTTCTATTGCTGTGAAGAGATACCATGACCATGGCAACTCTTATAAAGGAAAGCATTTAATTTGAGCTTGCTTACAGTTTCAGAGGTTTAGTCCACTATCATTATGGTAGGGAGCATGGCGGCACACAGGCAGACATGGTGCTGGAGAAGGAGCCGAGAGTTCTATACCCAGATCCACAGGCAGCAGGAGGAGAGACACACTGGGCCTGGCTTGAGCATTTGAAACCCTGAAGCCTATCCCCAGTGACACACTTCCTCCAACAAGGCCATACCTCCTAATCCCTGTCAAGTAGTGCCACTCCCTAATGACCAAGCATTGAAATCTCTGAGCAATGAGACGGTCATTCCTATTTAAACCATCACAGGTAGGGATATGGGAAACAAGGATTGGGTGGCCTGGGTCACAATAACAAGGTTGGAGCTGCAAAAAGCTAGAGATATTCTCAGGATGTAACAAGATGGGGAAACCATCCTGAGCCCTGGGCTGTGGGGTCCCACCTTGCTGCAGAGGCAACAGCTAGGGACTGGTTTAGGAGAGGAGAATCTCCCCCTGCCCCAGCTAGGAGGCAGGAACTCAGGCCTGCCACTGAGGTGGCCCCAGTGTGTATTCTAAGTGGAGCTCTCCCTACTTAACCATCACGGCAGAGAGGTACAGACATCCTATCTGTTGACTGTGGGCATTGGTGAGTCAGAATGGAGGGGTAGGAGTGACAGAGGATGGTTTAGACTGTGTTTTTTAAAAAAATTTATTTTTATTTATGTGTGTGTGTGTGTGTGTGTACATGTATGACTATATGCCATGTATATGCCAGAGCCTGCAGATCCCTGGAGTTACAGGCAATTATGAGTCATCTGATAGGGGTGTTGGGAACCAAACAGAAGTCCTCTGGAAAGCAGTGAATGCTCCTTATCTGAGCCATCTCTCTAGCCTTGACACAAGGTTTTGACAAGGAAACTATCACTTCTCTACCCCATGGTTTCAGATGCAGGGAGGGAGATGCTGATGCCCTGGAGGGTTGCTGCCTGGGCTCTGTTGGCTTTAGCTTTGTTCTGCAGCAACCCTGCCTGGAGACAGGCCAGTAAGCAGTACATAAAGACTCTTAGGACCAGGCATAGAGTTCACATTTTGGGCTCTGGGAACCCAGCAAGCATATTGAAAGAGCTCCCTTTCTCCCCACATAAGCCCAACTCAAACTTCCTCCTCTACTAAGGGAACCTCCATAGCCAAGGAAACTCCAGCTGTGTTGCTGTCTCTGGAATGTCGTTATGACCCCCACCAGGAAGGCCCCTGCCTCACTTTTCCGTTGATAGGACACAATACCATGACAAAAGCAAGATAAAGAAGGGTTTCTTTTGGCTAGAACTGGTTACAAGGGTCGTCACCATGTCAGGAGCATGAGGCAGCTGGTCACATGGCACCTACAGTTAAGAAACAGAGAGCAACGAGTGCTTTTTGATAGGGACTTTTCTCCTTTTTGTTTAGTTTAGGACCCAGTCCAGGAAATGACACCAAACACTTTTAGGATGTGGTTTCCCACTTCAATTAACCCGATCAAGATAGTTCTTCTCAGGCATGGTCACAGGTCAATCTATTCTAGATACTCCTTCCCAGAGGCTCCTTTTCTGGGTGGTTCTAGAGCTCATTAAGTCCACAATTGAGAGTCACCATCACATCCACTTTGACTACTTGGCTCTGGTTGGCACGGGGTTCATCAGCGTGGGTCAGCCAATCGGCTCATCTTCCCAAGGACTTGGAGGCTATGCCCCTGTGGGGAGATGGAAGCATAAGAAGAGCCATATACTCACGCCCCTTCTCCATCAGAGTCCCCAGGGATGCAACACGGTCTCTCCAGCTGCCTGTCTTTAAGATTCAGGTGCTCTGAGGCTCAGTTGAGATCAGCTCTTTGAAAACGTGGCCTGTTATCCAAACTAAGTTACAAAAGCATCTGGGTCATCACAGGATGTCCATTTATTGGATTCTCATGTCAGAGTCACACACTGCTGGGCCTCAATGTGCTTCTGTCAAGGTCAGATTCTCTTTCACGGTAACCCTTTCCTGCCACCACACAAGGCTGTAGGAGAGGCCCAGCCTCATGGGTTATTCTTTTCTTCATTTTGGTACCCAGGCGGCACTTGAGATCCAAGGAAGGTCCATGTATTTCCAGATATCCCTGTTGATTTCCCACTAGTTTATGATTCTTTCTCATGACTACTTGCTCTTCTCAAGGGTCAGAGTCAGTCTTCTGGAAGCTGTTGGTTAGAACCAGTTGTACAGCAAAAGCACTTTACTGTAGATTGATTGCATTTGCTCCCAAATCCTACTGTAATATCAGAAAGATGGTGGTTACTGTTCCTGTTGGTATTAGTGATTTGTAGGAGGTGGTCTGGAGCGGTGTTGGGGAGGGGACCAGAGCCCTGGGTCAAGGGAAGAAACCTAGACTTTGGGCCCTGGGTTTCGTTTATAGGCCTAGGGTCACTTTGTGCTCAATTGTTTTCCAGCGACATCCTGTTTCCTTGGTTCTAAATCATTTGCATTCCTGTCTGGGTGTTTGTGGACCTTATTCATATCCTGGATAAAGTGTTTATGTCTGTACATGAAAGCCTACCTGATACCAAGGGGAGCCCTCCTGTGAGTGAGGTCCCAAGCCAAGGTTTCATGTCTTCCACAGTCAGCATAGGGGCCCCAGAGAGACCTGGGGGTCCTGATTCCTCCAGCTTTGTAGAGCCTCCTCTTCCTGAGTTATAGCCACAAGGTCCGGCTCCCAAATTAGCCTGAGGAGAGCCATAAGCAACTGGAAGCCTGCTTAGTCACTTCCACAGTCCGAACTTCAGCGTCTGTGTTCTGGGTCAGAACAGAACCCTGTTAGGAGTCTGGACAGAGGACTCCTTGCTCCAGACTCACTGACACAGTGTCGTTCCTTAGAAATGCAGATGGCTGAGTGCCTCACTGATGTTTGAGTGTCCCCCAGGACTCAAGCTTCCTGTATGCTTTCAATGAGGCTGGATGCCTCCTGCTCCCACCGAAGGGGTGAGGGTTGACTGCTCATGGCTCACTAAGCACCTTGTACAGTAAGTTCAAGGCCAGCTGGGAGCCTGGCTGGTTTGTCTTTCTTCTCGGGTGGACACCCAGCCCTTCCTTTCCCAGCAGTGCTAGGGAGTGTGACTTTGGAGGTTTGTCGGGTGTGGAGTTCCCTTTGGGGGTCTGTGGACACTTTGAGCAGCCTGCTTTCCTAACAGCTATACAGTAGCTGCAGCAGGGAAAGGAGGCGAATGAAATGGAAGGAATTTCCCGTCGGTGTCGGTGGTTCACTGAACCCACTGCACTGAGAGATCCTGGTTAGGCAGCTTCGTCTTGTAGGAGGACATGAGAGCGGGATCAGAAAACACAAGAGCATGCTCTGTTCTAGGAGAGCATGCTCTGTTCCAGGAGAGCATGCTCTGTTCCAGGAGAGCAGTCAAGCTGACGGTTCTCTCCCCGCTTGTTCAGGTGGCCTCTGAGACCCTCCGCACTCTCATAGTGTTTCCTCCAATCCCCTCAGATCCACTGGCCAATCCTGCAGTGGGTGTGGGTCACCCGCTCTGAAGCCTCCTCCCCTTGCAGGGTTAGGAATGCCACAGGTTCTCCACGGTTCTGCCTTCACTGGAGGTCCCAGTGCTAAACCCATCCTGACCCTACGTTGTTCATTTCCACTTGTCTCCGAGTAGGAAATGGGGCCTGGTTACCATAGGCTAAACTATCCACTTTCAGACCACAGTTGTAGCGGTAGGTGAAGATCCTGGGCCACCAGCTCTACCCTGCTCCTGCTCACATCCGGCCCACCTTGACACTACTGTGCCCTGGACTTGCTGATTCCGGTCTTCCTGGGGTCCTGAGCAAGTCCTTCAAATGCTCTGTGATGAGGGGCTGGTGACTATTAGGGTCACCACCCGGGGGACCCACATTCCACAGCTCTTATTACACAGTCTGTCCCCTTTCCTGTCACTCTTACGTGTAAGGTGATGTTGACACAACTGGCCCCCTTTCCCTTTGTTTCAGACAGAGTTATGCTACATAGCTCAGGTTGGCCTGGAACTCGTCATCATCCTGTTTCAGCCTCCTTGAGTGCTGGGATCACACACCTCACTTTATCTTGATTTTGTGTCTGTTTTCCTCAGACTTTCTTTGAGTATCAATCCAGCTGACCTCATGTTCCTCCTTCTCTTCCTTCTCCTTAAGTCTGAGTGCCCCTCACCCTTCATCCTTCTCTTGGGAAGGGTGGGAGCTCTCATGCTCCCCAACATGGCTCTGGGGTCCTTCTTGTTTGATTTTCTTCTCCTGCTGCATTCTGGGCTGGTACAACCTTGTGGGCAGTGACAGTGACCTCTGAGCTTCCTATGACATCTTTTAAAGAATTGTTGGTCCAGAGCTGTGTGGCCATGGCACGGCCCCAGCTGCCCAGGGGCTTCATTTCCTAGCACCACCCTACCTAGAGCTTCCCTGGCTCACTGGTTCCCAGATACCTTCCCTGAATCCCCATAGGAGGGAGAGCCTGTAAGAAGGAAAGGCCCACAGGTAACCTTTCCTCTTCCTAGGAGGAAGGTGCCCTTAACACCTGGTGGGGTTTCCTAGGAAATGGAGACAGAACATCTTTGTCCACCTGCACCACAAGGTTGGGGATGTGAGGGAAGAACAGATCCATGAGGAGACAAGCTAGAGGTCATAAGGGTCACGGGCATCCAGAGGGAAGGAGACGAAGAGGTCCTTACCCTGCCTCATTGCTGGTTCTGTTGGTGTGCGGTGTTGGGAGTGTAAGCCTCAGGCTAGCCTAAGATGGGCTTTGGCTTTGGACCCACAGCAAATGCCTAGGGACAGGAACGATCCTTGAGAGGGCTAGCACACTGGAGCTTGATGCCGTTTATCTTTTAAAAGTCATTTTAGTGTTGTCATTTCCCAGCACATAGAGAAGCTAAAGTGATAGGATATCCATGCACTCACCACTGAAAGTCTACCATGACTGTTTTATCTGCCCGTCACCTACGGTCCTGGATTGTCACCGCTTAACTGCTGCTGCCAGAGACTACTCACTCTCCAGAACTATTCTCAGGCTGAAGAGAGGCTCAGCAGTTAAGAGCCCATGCTGTGCTTGCAGAGGACACATGCATACCACCCCTCCCAACTCTCACACATACGTGTAATAAAAAAAAAATCTGTTCTCAGTGATAGTGCAGAGCAGGTCGGCCCTTCAGCTTAGAAACGTGTGACCGGGCTGAATGAGGACAGTTAGGAGATTGGAGTTGGCTGTGTTTTCTACTCCAGCATCATTCCGTAAAACAATGAGCCGAGCAGAGGAGGTGTGGTCCCAGATGGAGAAGGACAAGACCGAGAACACAGTGATGAGCGTGTTCAGTTGATTTCCTTGTGAACATTTTAGCGATATTTTCTCTCCCTCCCTCCCTCTTACTTTTCTTCCTCTTTCCCTCCCCTCTCTCTATCTCACTCTCCTGCATCTTTATTCACTTGTTTATTTATTTACTCATGTGTGGAGGTCATAGGATGTCTTGCGGGAATCGGTTCTTTTCTTCTGACACATGGGTCCTGGGGATCCATCTCAGGTTGTCCAGTTTGGCAACAGATACACACAGCTTTACGCTCAGCGCCATCTCAATAGTTCTCTCTCCTGTTTTCTCAGAAGGTCGGATGAACATGTTTCCGGTTGGTAACATTTTGGTTTGGCCCGTCCAGCCGGGTGTAGGATCTCAATTCGAATTGACGACCTTTTACGTTCTGTTTAATGGGTTTGGCACCTCTCTTTCCTCTGGGCAGTGTTGCTGGGAGGTTCTACAGAGTCCGGCCTCTTCAGGGAGTGAAGAAGCTCGATCTGTCTTTAGCTCATTCATCAGTGGTCCCCACTCTGGTGGCAACATCTTAGATCAACAGACCTCTCCAAGTCTTCTGTGGGCGTGGCTCCATAGGCTTCCTTGCCACTTTGCTGAGGAGTTGGAGGCCACAGCCTCCATCCCTCTAGGAGAAGATGTAGATGTATTTACTCATCCCTAAGGCTCGTCTTCCACCCAATTTCTATGCCCTGTTCTCTGTAAGGTATTTGACTTGTCTTCGCCGGCTTCCCTTCTTGATTTCCTCCAATTTCTGTCTCCAGGGCTCCAGACTCAGGTTCTCTATTGACCCTTCTGCTTCCTTTATCTCCTACACAGCCTGTTGTCTTTGAACATCAACGGCCCAGACATTGTGTTTCTTACACATTAACTCCAGATTGCTAAGTTTTGAGAATGCTGTGGCAAATGCCTGGCCAGTTTGTACTCTTTCATCCCAGTTTCGTTTACAGCTGTCTCCGTGTTTGCCCCTCACAGCCAGACCATTGACAGAGACCATTTCACCAGGTGTTTGGCCGTACAGATATCACTAGTGGAGATATCAGTAACTTACTGAGTCCCTGTTAAAGTTCCCCCACACTCTTTAAGTTTCTCACAGAAAACCATGTGCAGTTAGACAGTGGAGCTCAAGTCTCCGTTTTAGACAAACATCACATAGATTCTTGCTCGGAGTCTCCTAAGATGACAGCACTATGGGAAAGTATTGGGTACCAACAGCTCACACTACTTGTATTTGTGGTCATTCAAGGTGAGTCTTATTCTTACACCAAGATGATAAACTCCCAGAAGGACACGGTGATACCTATGGGAGTCCACTGAGGGCCATGTATCCATCCCTTCGTACTTTCGGACAAATAGTAAGATGAGGGAGTGGGATTTTCAGAGATTTTTGTAGCTCTTTGGTTGAGTCTTTTGGGAGAAGTTTTCCATGGAAATTACAGAGGTGATAGTACCAAATTTATTAATTTTGGGGGGTGCTTTTTTTTTTCCTTTCAGGGAACTTCCAAGATGGCAAGAGAGTGAGCCTGTCTGTGTATCTTGGGGAGTTTTTTGACATCCATTTGTTTGTCAATGGCACTGTGATGCAGGGGGACCAAAGGTAAGTCGGAAACTCGGGGTCCAGTTGGAAAGGACCCCGGAGCTCTTCTCACACGTTCCTCACTTCATCCACATTTAAATGTAGAAAATGGGGCCCCGAGACAGGAATTACACGTGCCCAAAGGAAGCAAGTAGCAGGCTGGCTGAGGGCAGGGTCTCGGCAATGATGGTCTAGAGCCTTGATCACTGAGCATCGCTGTCTGAACCTGTAACCCGGGGTTGGGTAGGAAGGTTGGCAAGATCCAGAAGCCCAATGAGTTTGCCCTTTGCCCTCCAGCATCGCCATGCCCTATGCCTCCAAAGGACTCTACCTAGAAGCTGAGGCTGGGTACTACAAGCTTTCCAGTGAGGCCTATGGTTTTGTGGCCAAAATTGATGGTGATGGCAACTTCCAAGTCCTGATGTCAGACAGACATTTCAACAAGACCTGTGGACTGTGTGGTGACTTTAATGTCTTTGCTGAAGATGACTTCAGGATGCAGGAAGGTAAGCTACTGTTTGAAGTATCTAGAGCTTTCAACCTGCTAATTTGATGGCTGATGCCTTTTCATAATCATTGACTCTGTGCTTCACAATTTTGGATTGTGAGCTCATCTTATATTTTTGGTTGTGAGCCTAGCCTTTAACGGCTGAGCCATCTCTCCAGCCTGAGCTCATCTTTAGAAGGGTTTTATGTTAAAATTTCAATCTGCAATGCATTTCTCTCTCTCTCTCTCTCTCTCTCTCTCTCTCTCTCTCTCTCTCTCTCTCCTCTGTGTGTCTCTCTCTTCTCTCTCTTTCTCTAATTTCTTGAGGCAGGTTTTCTCTGTGTAGTCCTGGCTGTCCTGGATCTTGCTCTGTAGACCAGGCTGCTCTTGAACTCAGAGATCCGCCGCCTGCCTTTGCCTCTCAAGTGCTGGGACTAAAGGTGTGCACCACTTTGCCTCGCTGAATTATTGACTCTTAAAAGAAGCGTACATCTGAATCCCGAGCCGCGAGAGGCTTTATCCTTACTTTATGTTTCCAGGGGAGACTATTCTTCCCTCTTATCCTGAGTGCAGGTCAAGGAAACAAACTTTTGTTTTTCTATTTTTCATAGAAGATTGCTTTTCTTGTCAGCTTTCCCACAGAGAGCATCCTTGGAGGGTCACACCTTCATGACAGGGTCTAGCTCCACCTCCCCCATCATGCAAGTTCAAGACTCTCCTTTGGAAAGATGGCTGCCCTCAGTCTAGTCCTCGGACTCGTCTGTTCTGGTTCCCATTTCATCCCTGTTGTTCTTCCTCTTCTCTCCCCTCATTTTTCTTCTCTATCTTGGAATCATCACATCTGGTTTTTATGAACTTATTTGTGGCTTTAATAGAACATTGGAGTCCATTGTAGTAGTATAGCTCAGACTCTTCTAATCTACTTTATCAGAAAAGGAGGTCCTAGTCCTCAGTTATCTTTCTTTCTTATTGTAGGACACACACACACACACACACACACACACCCCATATATGCGCATATATATACGTATATACTTATATATATGTATACATATATATTTATATATAAAACTTATACCATGGGAAAGAAAATGGTATTTGTTGGCAAAAGTCCAGTTTCTGGTGATATTTTTGAAACTATACCCAGAAAGAGATTCATTCAGTTCAGTTTTCATTTCAGACCCAACACTATTTGTCCCCAAACAAAGTTAACCTTGTTTCTGACTTCTGAGTGTCCTATCAACTTGCTTTGTTTCTTGATCTCCGGGATTCTCCTCTCTTAAATAATAATATTTATAATTCCATCTATTGGACACTCTTCTGCTTCACTTCATATTTAGACATAAAGTTTCATACTATACAATATCAGGGTTGAAAAAGATTTTTGAGGCCACCTTGTCTAACTCTTTCTGTACAAATAAGGAATTAGATGCCCAGGATGAAGCCTGATCTCACAGACTGGTAGGAGGAACTTCCCATCCACATGAGATCTCTTCTCTCCCTCTTCCTTAAGATGTGATGTGAGTGGCTGGGTACCAAAGAGCACCTATCACAGTGTCTAGTACACAGTGGACACCATACAAGTGTCAGTTCTCTCCATTGATCTACCCTAGTCTACTAGTTTCCTCTGGTTCCCAAGACATTGTCACAAACCAGGTGGCTTCTGGCGAGCAGAGTCCTGAGTCACAGCCTTGGCAGGGTGGTGCTCCTTCTGCAGGCTCTAGGAGAGGGCTGGTTCCTTAGCTCGCCAGGTGCCGCTGCGTCCCTTGGCGTGCAGCTCTGTCATTCTGGTGTCGCCCCCACGTGCACCTGCATCTGATTGCCCTCTACTTGTCCATAAGGATACACATGGCTGCACACAGGGCCCACCCAGGTAATCCCAGAGAAGTGCCTCCTCCCAAGACCTTTAGCTGAATCACTTAATTAGCTGTATAATATGTATAGAATATTTAAAAAATGAACACATCATTGAAGGAGGAATTTCTTTTCTGCTCACCAAACTTTGGATGCCAACTGATTGTAAAGGCCTCCCTTCTCTTTCCATAGACACAATTTATTTTACTCCCATGTGCACTCCTTGAGCCTGAGTCAACCTTCCAGACCTGTCTGTGTAAGAGACTGCTCACCTCGATAGTACAAAAATAGCAGATAGAAACTACTGTCATAATAAATATTCAGCAAGGCTATCCGGGAGCACCTTTGTTGCAGGCTGTGTCCGTCTTTAAGCCGACAGCAGCATGAATTCTACAAGCACAAAAGCACCTGGACATTGAAAATGAGAACCTGGAAGGTGTAGTGGCTAGGGGGTCCTAGGACTCATGTCACATCCTTACCTTCTTTCCACACAGTTGTTCCGAGCATCCAGAATCCGCCGGATCAGAAGGCAGAGCTACACACATACCTGTGCTCTTTCTTCATTAAGGGGCTCACGGTTGAATACTAGCCCAAAGGTTGATGATGGTGGAAAGGAACCCAAAGAAAGATAAGCGTTTTCTGGAGAGTTGCTAGGGTGCTGAACACAGAGGAGCGCACACACCCCACCAGGCTGGAATGGGGAAGGAAGGAGAGCTGTCTCAGAAAGCTCTATCTCCAAGGAACGAGTGGAGACAGTCGGAGTGATAAGAATGTGCTGCTGCGCTTGTCTCTATGACAAAATGTCTGACGCCAACAAGGAAGAGAAGGAAGAGTTTGTTTTGTACTCACAGAGATTTCAGTTCACAGTCCTCGGTTCCATTGACTCAGGACCTTGTGCAGAGCTAGAACATCATGGCAAGTGGCCGGGTGTTTCCTGGGGATCTAGAGAGAGGCATCTCCAGTGTGCTGGGCCCCGGGCTGCCTGAATGCTGGGTTGCCCTGTCCATTGGGAACCTGTGGTAGAAAAGCCTGCTCACTTCATGGCAGACAGGAAGCAGAGAGAAGGAACACAGGGACATGTCAGGGCAAAGACACTCTCTCAGGGACCCACTGTTTCCAACTAGGCTAGGCTTCCATCTTCCACAGTTTCCAGAACCTCCCTCAAATAGTACCAGTAGTTTAGGACTAAGCCTTGATCACATGAGCTGGGGGAGGGAGTGGGCATTTTATACTGGGGCCATGACAAAGGAGGAGGAGAATGGTCCATACAGAGGAGGAAGGGCATTCCAAGGCATGGAGAAGTGAGGGCGTGTGGCATCATCTGCTTCTCCTTTCTTTTAAAATATTTTAGATATTAAGTCATTCAACCGCACACACATACATAGAATGAATCGCATCATTTCTACCCCCTCTCCCCTCCAACTCCTTGTGTGTGTCTGCCACTCCCTTCCTCCTATGACTTCTTCTTGGTTGTTATACACACATGCACACACACATCTCTCCTGCTGAGTCCGTTTAGTGTTGCTCTTGTGTGTATTTGTTTAGGGCTGACTATTTACGACTGAAAGCTTATTGGGGGCTCATTCCTGGTCAAGATTGACTCTTCCTACCTCATCCGTCATTAATTGCCTGTAGCTCTTCATCTAGGCATGGGACCTCGTCAGATGTCCCTCATCCATGCTGGCATGTCACTGGTGCTGTCGCTGTACTGGTCTTGTTCAGGCAACCGTATTTTTGACACGTCATGGCTGCAGCTTCTCTGTCATACGTAGAAGACACCATCTCCCAACAGACTTCCTGGGCCTCTGGCTCTTATAATCTTTCTGCTCCTCTCTCGTGAGGTTCTCTGAGACTTAGGTGTATGTAGGGGTTGTGTTGTAGAGGTATCAGGTGGGGTTGGACATGCCATGGTCAGCTGTCCTCTGCATTTGGCCCAGTTGTGGATTTCTGTAATGATCTCTATCTGCTGCACACAAAAGCTTCTCCAATGACATCCTCATCATCTTTCATGTCTCCTCCTTCCTTGTATCTATCCCTCTGACCATGGTGAGTCAACTCACTGAGTACTTATTGAGCTCACTGCCCGTGCACTGTGGTGTCATGCTGAGTACTGTATGAGATGCCTGTAGTCCAAATGCCTGTGGTCCAATCTAGCAGGCGTTGGACTCAGGTAAAACTCACTGATGGCTTTCATGCAGAAGTCCTGGTACAGGCTTAACTGAAGCATCATTTCTTGGAAACTTCTCTGTAGGGGCCTTGACCTCAGACCCCTATGACTTTGCCAACTCCTGGGCCCTGAGCAGTGGGGAGCAGCGGTGTAAACGGGCATCTCCTCCCAGCAGTCACTGCAACAGCTCCTCTGGGGACATGCAGAAGGTAGGTACAGTCTGGCCTGGTTGTGGTCTGGATAGTGTGTGGCTCCTGGAATTAAGCAAAAGACTTGGGTTCATGGTCTCTTTCTCTCTTCAGGAGTTGGGTGGGAAATGGGTCTCTCTGGCTGTTCAATATGGAGTGCTCATGGGTCTTTTTTTAATTGAAAACTTATTTTGGAGAGAATTTTATCTAATTCTAATATTTTCCTTGGCCTGTACTTTCTTTAAAAATGAGTGGTATGGTCAGTATCTCCACTCCTTTGTGTAGCAATAACAAAATGCACGATGCCAGACAATGAAAATTATTATAGTCCTGGAAGCCGGGAATTTCCAGGATGAAGGTGCTGGTATCTGTTATCTGGTATGGGTGTTCCCACTGTGTCAATCTTATATTACCTAAAAGAAAAAAAAAAGAATAAAAAAAGAAGGACTGCCTGCATTATTCTTCCTACAGAAAGGTTACCCACATTATTCTACCTGCAAAAAGATTGTCCAAATCCCTCTGCCTACCAAAGAGTTGCCCATATCCCTCTGCCTATAAAAGGGATCAGTCACATCCCTGTACCACCTGCAGGCCCTTTACTCCTTCTTCTTCAGGAGCTAGACCTCACAAGACTCTTAAGGTTCCTTTAGTTCTTAAATTCTTTATTGGGTACATTGGTTGTGTCAAAATATAGCAGCTAATTCATCTAAAAAATATTCAGTGTGTGTGGGACATATACTTTAGGTGGTGTTAGCTGGGGATTGTAATGATCTCTCTAGTAATAACCCAGAATTCTTCCCTAGTAGAAGCCGGATTCACCCAAATCTGTACAAAAGTAAATGAATCCACCTCTCCAATGTTAGAAACAACACCACCAACAATAGACATTCACTCACACACCAGCTTAGCATGAGAAAGCTTCATTAGTAGCTAGTTACTCATCTAATGAATCTTTGTTATTTTCACAAAACACCCTGAACCTCTGAACGCAGGAGCATGCCAGGCTCAGGAGAATATCCTGGGCGGATGCTAAATGTAGCAGCCTAAACACTTAAATAAACAATGTCCAACTCGTAAACAAATACATTCCTAAAGCTTTTTATCCTTGCATTTCCAGTGATTCAGTGGTCCTAGGCTCTCTGGGCAGGTTGCCTGGCACACTGCCAGGGCTGCTAACAAGGCAGACTGAGTCCAACACCGAGAGTAGTGTACTTTACAGAAGGGAGGCTTCCTCTTCCCCTCCCTGGTTTGAAATGTCTGATGTTTGCCCTTGATGGGCTGAACTCTTGAGATCCTCTCACCCCTGGTTGGGTGTGCTGGTCAGCTTTTCTCAATGACACAAACTAGAGTCACCTAGAAAAGGGAACCTTTATTGAGGAATCACCTCCGTCATATTGACATGTGGCTTGTTCACGGGGCACTTTCTTGGTTAATAGTTGATATGGGAGAACCCAGCCCCTGTGGATAATGGTGCCAGCCCTAGGCAGATGGCCCTGGATTGTGTAAGAAAGCAAGCTGGTAAGCGGTGTTCCTCCATGATCTATTGCCTCCAGGGTTCTTCCCTGACTTTCCTTGACGGTGGACTATAACCCGTGAGCTGAAATAAACCCCTTCCTCCCCACGGTGCTTTTGGTTATCCCAGAAACAGAGAAGCAAACAATCAGGGTGGGTTTGAGTCAGTCACTTATTCTTTGAAATTCAGGCTTTTCATTCTCCAACCCTCAGTATCCACACATGTGAAGCGGGCTTAGGAATAGGACCCGCAAGGACCATTGAAAGGACTAAGAGAAAGGCCACTTGCGTGAGAGTTTACCCCAGTAGTGCTCAACTGTATGAGTGATGGTGATGATGATGATGATGAAACATCTGATCTCCTCCTGTTGTCTTGTGTGTCCCGCACGAGTGACATGCTCTGAGAGTAGGGGTGGAGAGCAGAGCCCCAGCAAATACACCTTAGGCCTAAGACTCCAACCTCCTCCCAGTTATAACTGGTTTCTTTTTGGGTAGCTGAGCACAGCTCAACTCAGGTTAGCAGGAAAGTGAGCTGCCCAGCACATTGATACATCCAAATAGGCAAGTGACTGGAGGCAAGCCCTTCCTCTGGTGATTCTCGGTCACCCAGACAAATTTCAAAAGAAATTGATTCAAGGAATTATGCAAGAGAGATTTTTTTTTTCCTCTAATTTTCCCCTTTGTATTTCTAAAGTTCCGTTGTTGGTTGGTGGCTCTCCCTCTCCCTTCCTTCAAGGCGGGGCTGAGAGCAACAGGTCCCACAGAGCATATTTTGTTTGTTTGACTTTGCAAACACGGGCGGGCATGCAGCAAGGGTTTGACAGATGGTCCCCACCCTCAGAGTACCAAGGAACAATCCCACTTATGTGGCGTTAGTGGGAGGTGCGGACAGACGTTTCCTGGAGAGAACCTGATACTGAGGTTGTGTCGAGGGGGGAAGGACTGAGTGCTTTGTTCGAGGACGACAAAGGTGATCGTAGACGCGGCTTTGCTGGTCCCTCGGGACACCGTTTTAAGGCTCCAGCTGCATGTTGCTTCTCACTGTGTCTCCCGGGTGCGTTAGCGTCCTTGCTAACCAGTGTCTGGGGAACAGCTTAAGAAACTGAGTACTTGGTTCTTCCTTCAGGACTGAGGCTCCAGACACACCTGACCTCCCTGAGGCTTGAACCTCTTCAAGCCCAGCACTCTCCGTTTCAGGTTGTTTACCCAGAGAACTGTACTCAGCCCTTAGCCAATCAGAATGTGTTTGCCCACAGCCGGAGCTCCCTCATTGGCTGGGATGTGTAGCGACTCATCTCCTGGGAGGTGATTAACGTGGTCTTTGGAACTGTTCTGCCTTCTTATTCCCGCCGGGCTCCAGGCTCAGAAATTGGGTCTGGCAACTTGGCATCTGTCACCAGCGGTTGCCCTTCGGTTCAAGGGCCAGTTGGAATGAGAGAGTGTTCTGGGTGAGGCTGCACTAGCCTACAGCTCCTTTGGGTAGCTGTCACAATCTGTCACCTCTGTCTCTCCTGCCGTTGGTCTTTCCAAAGCCGAGCTTGGCGTCAGCTCTTTCAGAGAGCCTGGTCATATTACTTATACCCAGGGGAGGAACGTTGTATCAACGGACCCAGTGTCTCTCTCTGCTGGGACTGATAATGGTTTGTTGGATTGCATACAAATTTGCAGGTTTTCTTTTTCTTTTCTCTTTCCAGCTGAGTCTGGAGCCCAAACCATAAATGCTCAGATAAGTGTTGCCCTTCTTTTTTTTCATAGCTCCTGCATAGTGCACATTTTAGAAAGATCCTTCGTTAGCCTTTCCCCTGTAAAATTCAGTCTGGGGAGCATGGGGAAAGGGCTGAGCATCATAAGGGGATAGTGGTCTTGGTGCTGTGCCTTGTCTGTAGCTCCAAAGCCCCATAGGGCTGCTGTTCACCCACAGAGTGGCCATGGTAGATGTGAAAAAGGTTCCCCTTTCCCAAGATAATCTCCTGTCACCTGACGGAGACCTGCCATAGTGAACATGACCCCTACATATCATATAATACACAGATACAGGGGTGATGACGATGCCTACCGTGCAAATGTTAACCATTCAGGGTGTTGCCACTGGGTACAGGTCAGCCCGCATCACTGCACTTGGTGGCTTTGGCCTGTCTGGGGGATCCCGTCACTGAAGCCGTCATCACCACCCTCAGTCACATTCCCCAGTGTGGCAAGACTGGCTCCTGCCTTTGCTCTCGAGAGTGTGAGGACACTCCCAGGCTTGGCATCAAGAGGTTTCCATATAACTCCTAAGAGTTGGTCTTCAAGACGACCTGTTGTTATTGGGAAGCCTGATTTTTACTTGACCCACAGCAGGGGGATAATCCAGCAGCAGCAACATCCTCAGACGGGGCAGGAGCAGAAGAAATGTCTTCTCGTCAATGTTAGGAATCCCAGGCTCACAAACACTCAGGGATTGGATAAGATTCTCAAAGCGCCCTAGTCATCCCCTTAACCACTGCATGAAGGTTCTTTGAAAACAGCAGCCAGATGGGCAGTATATGCTCTGATCTTGGTTTTTGGGAGTCAAGGCCTTGGAATAGCCTCTCTAGGGTCTACCTGGTCATCCTGACAGCTCTAGCGAGCTCCCCAGCTTCCTGAGAGAGCACTCTTTTTATTTTATGCTTATGTGAAGACTCTGCATGTCCTTCCATGTCCTGGAACACTGGAGTTTCAGGATCCTTCCAGTCCAGGTGCTCTGGGCCGATGTGAGAGCCCCCACCCCGTGGCTCGTCAATCTACTCCCTGCCAGCTCTAGATTGTCCACTTTCCTTTCACCTCTGAATTTGGCGTTGATTCTGGGAATGCGTTTTTCTGTGCTGTTATGTCTTGTCTTTTCACCACCCTTCATCCCCTAGAACGTCCTTTCTTTCCTCCGAGACAACATGTGGTTCACCTGCTATGTCCTCAGGAAATCACCTGTCTTATGGGCTAATATTTGAAAAACTGGTGTTGACTTTGGACAACCATAGCACATCTCCTCAACAGTCCAGAGAAGCACGTGGAGTATCCATTCTGATGGGTACAAAGCAACTCACTCTTCATGTCCTCATGACACAACTGTTTATTTGTAAAGGGCGTATTGTCACTTTTTGCTTTACCTGCTCAGATGGAGCCGGATAGGGAGCTGACAGGTGTGTGTGGGAGGGCGATTTCATCGAGGAGCTTGGTCTGGAGCAGGCTCTTGGCAATTGGGACCACAGCTGTTCTTTTGCTCGGCTGGGACTCCAAGTTGTTAATTTTTTTTAAAGCTTTATTTGATGTGTCTAGGTGTTTTGCCTGCATGTATGTTGGTACACCACTTGCATGCCTGGTGCCTAATGAGGCCAGCAGGGTTGTCAGATTCCCTGGAACTGGAGTCATAGATCGTTGTGAGCCATCATGTGGGTACTTAATGGGGAAATTGAATCTGGGTCCTTTGGAAGAACAGCCAGTGCTCTTAACTGATGAACCATCTCTCCAGCTCCAATTCAGAGGGAGTTGTACAGGGAGAGTTTGGCCCGTAGCAGTCAGTAAGCTCAAGGAGCCAAGTGTAGGTTAGTTGCTAAATGACAGCACCATGAGGTGGTTTTACAGACAGGGTGCCCACCGCCTGTGCCCTACTGCATGGGTTTGAACACAAGCATCCACGTACATTTCCCCTTGGCATCATGAGATCTTTCTCAAGTCTTTCCTGAGTCACCGAAAGGCTAAGTGAGGAGTGAGGACTTATATAAGGGGCATCCAGGACTAGGAAGGAGATGAGCTCACTCCTTCCTTCATGTCCTCACGTGGGTTTCTTCCCTGCTCTGCCTCTCTGTACCTCTCTTCAAGACGACCTCCTCTACTGACCACTCAAATGAGAGAACCCTTTCCTTTACATCGTATGTGTCCACCTAAGAGCAGCTCAAGAGAAGAGCTAAGTGACTATGGTGACAGTGACGGCTTGGTGATTGTCGACGATGGTCTAGCCTTAGAGCAGAGCCCCAGCAGCTGCTTTGAGTTTTCAAAGATTTCCTTTGGGTTGGCTGGCACTTTGCCTGCTGGTTTGTTGACAAACCTTTAGGAGGGTTGGATAAAGGCATAGCATCACATGCCTCCCGAACACAACAAACCCCAAGGTCTGTAACAAAATATAGTCATTCTGCATCCATGGGCTCCTTGTCTGTGGACTCAACCAATGGCAGACAAATTGCATCTGTTCTGAACACATGGGTCTTTTCTGCTCATTCCTTAAATGATATGCTATGACAACTATTTCCTAGCACTTATATTATAGTTAGTAGTAGAAGTCATTTGTATGGTGTTTAAAGTGTATTGAAGATGTGTGGGCGTTCCATGACTCAAACATTCATGGGTTTTGATATGAGAGGAGGGTCCTAGAAGCAGTTCCCTATGGACACTGAAGGATGAGTGTATTTCTCAGGTGTTTCCTTTCCTATGTCCTCTCCCTAGTGAGGACCAGAATGGGTAAGGAATGGGATAGTACCACCAGTACGCAGTGGCTGAGAGGTTGGTATGGCATGGGCAATGAAACTGTGCCAGGGAGAGATCCAAGGACCAGACACAGGAGGAGTTAACCCATCATGAAGGAGGTCATCAGCACTGTTGCGGGGCAGTAGGTGACAAACTGCTGGATGGGCAGTGACGGGCAGCTCAGGTGATTTGACTCCTGGCACAGAGCAGGATGTGTAGACTGGTTCAGATTGGACCGCTTATTCAAGAGCTTGGGCAGGTTCTGAACTGCAAACCAGGGCTTGAGACTGTAAGGAACAGTTCCCGGAGGGGAGCTGCACCCCCCACTGACCCTTGTGCAAGGCCGATTGACTGATTAGAACTCCAGTGATTGTGGAGGGGTCGGAGTGTTATAGGTCCAGAGCCCGATTGTCCTGGACTATCTTCAAGCCCTCTAAATGGCCATTTCTTGCCCACCTCTTACGTCCTTGTGATCGACACATAAAACCTATTGGAATGTATTCACTCAGTAGATCACCAGCTTCTACCAACCAAAAGGCGAAGAGTGTTGGCAGAGCGTCCGAGGCCTATAGCAGAGATGTCCTTACTTTCTTTAACCCATCCACCTAATGTTTCCACCCGTGGATTTGATAAGTGCCTTAACATACGGCTTTCTTTGTTCTGTTGCTATAATAACAGTTTGGTGAAACTGTTACCACATTGGAATGTGGAATTTGAAGTAACCGGAATCTGTGTTCCTGGGCTGTGATCTTTCATATTTGGCTTCAGAATAAACTTTCTTATCCCCTCTAACGTGAGAGTTATGTCTCTGACATTGACAATGCCCAGCTCTTCTTCCAGCGGACAGAGCCTTGCCCTGATCCTGGAGAGCTATGCATATGTTCCCAAGAGGCCATGGCAGAGTGAGTAGGGGCCTAGGGAGGCCTCTGAGGACCCGGTATTTCTACTATGTTCTATCTAGTCACCCTGCTTAACATGAGCATCCCATCCAACTATCTTAAGGAGAGGAACCTCCAGGAACCCCATTCATTTGCTGGACCAGGATGAACCAGGCTCAAGATCTGAATCTTGACCATGAGTTAGAAGTTTGGAATGTGGATAGAAACATCAGGGCAGCCAGAAAGTTTTAAATAGAATCAGTTCCTCCCTCGCCCCATTCAATCTCTGCTGGCTGACCAATGGGAAACTGTCCTCTGCCCCGAGTGAATTCTTGAACCCACTGCTTTGGACCAGTTCAGGCTCTAGGCGCCTCCACACCTCCTCCAGGGGCAGCCTCACGACACCCACTCTGGAGCCGGAAAGATCAGGGCCAGGCAAACAACTTGTACTTTATACATTCTGCTCTCCTTTCTTTGTTCACTTTAGGCCTAGGAATGCTCATGCCTCACCCCCTCCTCCTTTGTCAGCTGTTGGAGTTGAAACAATAACATAGCTTCGGACCTCTGGCTCTTGCTTGTTCTCCTGCCTTGCCTTCACACCCCCTGGGGAGATACTCCTGCTTTCTCTCCCTTCCTCTAGATGGGGCCTAACATCCCCAGGGAAGAGGCCTGGTCTCCTCTGATGAACTGAAAATGGGATTAAGACGGGCCACAGTTGGGCCTGTACACCCGCCCAGGAGGGTGAAGTCATGGATTGATGGAGCTGGGGCTGCAGCTCTCTGCCAGCTTCTGGCACCACCGACAGGAGATGAAAGAAGACAGAAGTAGCTGGTGCCCGGCACTGGAGCCAGGAGATGCTGGAAGTGCAAATTAGCTGACCCTTATTTTGTGTCCCTGCCAGAATGGTTTAGCAGGGAGCCAAAGTGAAGCCTTTGCAGACAACTGGCAAGTGATAACAGCTGAGAGGACTTGCTAGCCATCTCAGCATGAGTCACTTCATTTCGATTTTCAGCAACTCTCTGAGGTCGGTATTGCTACCTGGATAGATCAGCCACGAGTGACAGGACATTTAAGGTGACAATGGCTTGTAGTTAGTGTTTTTCTCTCTCATGTGCAGCTCAGGGCAGGATGTTCAGGGCCAGCCCAGAATCCCATGCTGTTGGCATCCGGGGTCCTTCTGTCTCATTTCTCAATGCCTTCAGGATGGAACTTGTAGCTCATGGCCCAAGAGGCCATCTCAAGCTCCAGGCAGCACAGTCACATTCCAACAGTGGAATGAGAAGGGACAAGAAAGGAGGCCCCTCCCGAGGACGTTCCTGGAAGGTGCAGGCTGCCTTCCTGCTTCTGTCCTGTTAATCCCAACTGCAAGAATAAGACCACTGCCACAGTTGGAGCCAAATTTGAAGCAGGCTTGATTTTTTTGGGTGCACCCAAGAGCTGGTCAGTGACTGTCTCAGCCTAAGTCAGGTTAAAGAGAGCAGCCCCAAATTCATCTCTTGGGTCCTTTTTAAGGTATAAAATGATGAATGATTTTATAGAAGGGAGACAATGGGGCAATAAGGAAATTAGAAAAATCTTAAAAAAAACCATTATGTGGTCACCTACCATGTGATCAGAGAGAGGTCAGTGAGGGTCAGGGAGGGTCAGGGTATTCTCAAAAAGAAATCAAGGTCATGGGTTGGGGAAGGAAACAGAGAGCAACTCAACTCTCACAGTAAATAGAATCTTATTTTTAAAAATACAACATAATGGCTCCTGCCTTCAAAATGGAGTCAGGCAGGTCCCTCACTTCTGGGCACAGCTGAGTGCTGTGGCTGCTCTGGGCAGCAGACAGGACAGAACATGGAATCTTTACTCCTGGTAGCTGTGCCCAGGTGAAAGCTGAAAGGTGAGAGTCATAATAAGAAGGATGAGAAGCAGACCCGGGGCCACACTCAGTCTTTCCTACAGTTTCTCTTACGGCAGAGGAAACCGCAGTGTGGACAACTGAGATCAATTTCTTGAAGTCACACGCTTTGAAAGGGTGGAGTTGGGATTCTAGCCCAGCCATGCTTCTAGAACCCCTGCATTTACCATGCTACCTTCTAATCCTTGATGCCCAGGTCTCTTGTATAGAGTGGCATGCCAGTTGATTCAGCCTGTCCATATCCTCTTGTATCCTTAATTTTATTTAAAAATTATTATTATTGTGATACTTTAAAAAGATGTATTTATTTATTTTTAAACCGTGTGTGTGTGTGTGTGTGTATGTGTGTGTGTGTGTTTATGTACACTGTGTGTATACAGCAGCCTCAGAGGCCTATAGAGGGCGTTGGATTCCCTGGAACTGGAATTACAGGTAGTCTTAAGTTGCCATGTGGGTGCTTGGAACTGGTCTCAGGTCCTTTGGAAGAGCAGTGAGTGTTCATGACTGTGGAACCATTTCTCCAGCGCTGTGGTTGTTGTTGTTGTTGTTATTTGTGTGTGTGTGTGTGTGTGTGTGTCACACACACACACACACACACACACACACACACACACACACACACACACAGAAAGAGAGAGAGACAGTCTATGTGTGGGTCATGTGCCACAGCACACATGTGGGAGATCAGGGGACACCTAAGTGATCAGTTCTGTCCATCCACCTTGATGTGGGTTCTGGGAATCAAACTCAGGTCATCTGGTTTGTGCAGCAAGTGCCTTTATCCAGTGAGCTAGCCCCTCTCATATACTCTAAATTATTGCAGATTATTCTTATACATAATGCATATACATGCTGTGTAGATAAGAGTCATACCATACTGAATAGTAACAATAGAGAATAATGAAAAGGAAAAGAAAGTAGGTACACGTTCAGTTTGGATGCAACCCCTTGCCCTGAATATTTTAAATTTTTGTTTGACTCTGTGACCATGAAATCCTCGACTCACTGTAACCTGTGGTTTGATGACCAGTGACTGAGCTATGGGTACAGTCAGGCCTCAAGCCTGGTTATCGCATCACTGGTACAGTGGTCCTCAAGTCTGGTTATCGCATCACTGGTACAGTGGTCCTCAAGTCTGGTTACCGCATCATTGATACAGTGGTCCTCAAGTCTGGTTATGGCATCACTGGTACAGTAGTCTCAAGTCTGGTTACCACATCATTGGTACAGTGGTCCTCAAGTCTGGTTACCTCATCACTGGTACAGAGGTCTTCAAGTTGCTTAGTAGCAGAATTCCTTTAAACGCTGAAAAATTAACTGAGGACTCCTATTTGCTTATTTGGATTACAGTTCTTGATATTTACCATATTAGGCATTAAAACAGGAGAATTAAAATATTAATTAACTTAAGAAATGATAAAACTCATTGTATTTCATATAAATAAAAGTTATAAAAAAAAAGGTAGCTCTAAATTCCAGAAAAAAATCAAGGCAGAAGAATGCATTATTTCACAGGCTTATGAATCTTTTTTGATGCCTGGCTTGAGGAGATTTGAGCATGAGAATCCAGCTCTTTTCTCTTAAGCCAGATATCAAAGAGGGATTACTACATAGCAGTGGAAGGAGGGCCGAGAGCATGAAACCCAGCCTTCCAGGAGATGTTGGATCTTAGTGCTTCCTGGAGGATCTTGGTGTCTGTTGTAATTTGAGAATTTCTGACCTAATTAGTAAATTCTTTGAATTTTTTATTAAAAAAATAAATTAGCACACACAATATCCATCATGGTATTTTTCAACAAAACCTGTTTTCCTTCCCACCTCCTCTCCCCCAGCGCCCCTGCCCTCTTGTGTCCTTTGACCTCTGCCATTGACTCCTCTCTGCTTTGATGGCGTGTCCTGTTGCCCTCCTGCCTCTTCCTGAACACTCGCTTCCTCCTCTCGTGGTCTCCTTTCTAGTTTCGTGGCTTACACTCTCACTCACCCACTTACAGACACATGTATAAACACTGTAAGCTGGGATCTACATATGAGAGAGAACATGCAACTTAGGCCTTTCTGGAGATAATACATATTTGTGTGTGTGTGTGTGTGTGTGTGTGTGTGTGTGTGTGTGTGTATGTGTATGTATGTATATATGTGTGTATGTGTGTGCATGTGTGTGTGTATGTGGGTATATATCTATGTGTGTATGTATAATTCTCTCCAGATCCATCCATTTTCCTGAAATTTTCATGGTTTTGTTCTTCTTTACAGCTGAGGATAATTCCATTGTGTGTATGTACCACATTTTTATTACTCTTTCATCTGTTGATGGACATCTAGGCCAGTTCCATTTCCGTGCTATTGGGAATAGTGCGACAATGCCCACGAATGTGCAGGTAGCTCTCTGGTAGGAGGTAGAGTCCGTTGGGGACGTGACTTGAAGTGTCATAGCTGTGTCATATGGTAGTTCTATCTGAACTTTTTGGGAAGCCTTCCTTCACACTGACTTCCACAATCACTGTATTGGTTTATGCTCCTGCCAGCACTGAAGAAAGGTCCCTCTGTCTCTCCGTTCTTACCTGCATTTGCTGTCGTCTCTTGTCTTGATGGCATTGTGACAACAGTGACAAAGAATCTCAAATTAGTTTCACTGTGCCTTTCCATGATGGCCGAGGATGCTCAGCACTTCACCCACCAACTCTTTGCCTCGGCTCTATTTATTATTTATTTATTTTTGAGACAAGACTGGCCTCCATTTCCCCATCTTTCTGCCGCAACCTCCCAAGTGCTTGGAATACAGGCACACGCTGCCATACTGGGATGACCTAGGAAGTTTTTTTTCTTTCTCTAATCTTATCCCAAACTGACAGGATAAACAGTTTTTCTTTGAAGGAGATATTGTGTCCTTTAAAAGTATCTGCCAGTCTCTGAAGGCCTAATTTGTGGAAGCTGCAGGGGTTTTGAAATAGGTTTATTTACATGGGTCAGAAGAGGGTCTCAATTGTAGAAGAGGGACGGGGTTTGTATTTTGTGTCAGCCTTGAAGTTGAAGCAGAGCTGGGCAGGGAGGCTGTGTGGAGCCTTCCGGCTGGGCTTCTCTGGGTCAGCAGCTTCTGGGTGGGAGGGCCCACAGGAGCCAGAGATGACTGGCCCAGGCCTCCAGCTTGGCTCTTCCGGCCCGTTCATCCTGACTCACCGATTTTCTTGACTTCACACATGTCCAAGGAAGGCAGGGTACACAGAGATGTTCTTCAGTGTCTTAGCTTTCTATTGCTGTAACACAATATCTGAGAAAAGCAATTTGACAAAGGAAACGTTAATTTTTGTTCGTGGTTTCGGAGGTCCATGGTCATTTGTTCCCATCATTTGGGCCTGTGACAGTACATGCATCAGAGTGGGAGTGTGTGGCTGAGGAGGAAGTTGGCTTCATGGTGGCCGGGAAGCAAAGAGAGAGGAAGGGGCCCAGGTTACTATCTCCTCTTTGTAGGCACATCCCCAATGGCCTAACTTCCTTCCACTAGACCCCACTACCTAAAGGTTCTACCACCTCCAAGCAGCCCTCCAGGCTGGGGACAGTGTTTTCTAGCCGTTAAATCCTTACACAGCATCCAGACCCAGCTAAAACTTTGCTTGGCTTTGGGATGCTTTCCCTGACATCTCAGCCGCAGGGTTCCTCCAGCTATGACAGGCAGAACCACTGAGAAGGTGACCCCAGGTAGGGACGAGGCCTTCAGTCTGCGTGCAAACAGGCCCATGGAGCACCCGAGGGACTGGAGATGACTTACACCTGTATTCATTACTGCTATGTTTGGCCCAGCATTTGCACCCTAAGAGTGTGGCTCCTGTCCTTTGAAATCATGTAGGAGGAACTGGGGAGAAGGGTACCTAAGTTCAAGAGTGGTGGCATCCAGAGGACTATGAGAGAAGGGAATTGCTGGAAGCCTTCCTGGAAAAGGGAGCCTTCTGAACTGAGTCAGGAAGGGCTTCAGAGAGAGGAACTGCTGACAGGTGAGGGATAGGCTCTGCCTCTGGCTTTGTGGTTGCCAGAATCTACCCCACGTGCTTTCTTTTGCATTCCTTGTGCTCAACACAGTGCCTGGACATAGTAGACGTGCCAATGAAAGAACCCATCAGGGCGTTTTCAAGTAATGCCGGGGTGGGGCAGGAATTGGGATGAGAGGGGAAGACTGAGGTCAGGTCATCGAGGGCCAGGTCCCCCTGCTTTCCTAATGGGCTAGACTGTTTCCTTTTACATTGGAATGCGGTGGCGTAGATTTGCATTTTGTATGCAGCAGAGGCTGCGCTAGGGACCCAGAGGCCAGGGCTTGCTGAGGTGGAAGGGAAGCACGTGAGTGGCTGAGATGGAGAGGTATGAAATGCGCCTCTGGGTACTGCTGTAGGGTGAAAGTGGATCATGCTGGAGGCGACAGGTAGGTGTTGAAAATCCTGCCTCATCACTGAACTGTGGACCAGGTGAGGTCAGGGGTGACCAGCAGAAGCTTGGAGGAGAAGATGAGAGCCCACATTTCTTTTTGTTTCTGTGGAGGGAGAAACTGTAGCTAGATTTCAGGCGGGTGCCACAGGGACTGAAGAATTTGTTCTAGGAAGGGAGGAGGCAGCTTCTGCAGAAACCACACTCCCATCCTGCAGTGAGATATCCTGAAAACACCCGTCTGGCTGTGGCTTTCTGCAAACCACTCAATACCTCCAGGGACCTCCCAGGAAATAAGCTGGAGCGTTGTTCCCATTTTCCCTTTGATCTGGGACAAGACTGACCCGGGCCAATGGGAGATGAGCCAGGCTGGCCTTGGCTTGCCAGGACTCCAGGCAGGGAGGATGCCTGAACTGCAGTTTTTCTTTGGGTGCTACTGTGTCCTGCGTGGAGACAATTACTAGTTCATCCTCACTGTGTCCGCAAGAGCTGGTCCCATGGTGTAGAGCAGTTGCCCTTGACGGGGAGCCCTGGGCGGCAATGGTTGTAGGTTCCCATGGTCTGGCAATTTTCATTTTTTTCTTTTGTTTTTCTCTTTCTAACTCTGAGCTGTGGGTGGGAAAACAAGTAGGCAGGAACTGAGCAGCTGGACACTGTCAGTTGCCCTCTGTGAGAGCCCTGATCTTGTTCCTTGAGTGGTGTTTTGATGAGCAGACAGCGTTGCAGAATGGAAACAGACCCAGACCTCAGCCTCCTTCCCTGAGTTTCAACTCACCTCTTTGCTACTTTGGGAGAATCATGACCTTCCCAAATAAGAAATCAATAAAAGCTGCCCCTCTGCTTACCAGGGAGCACCCAAGATACCAGAGAAGTGATAATGTTGTCATGGTGACCGTTATCCCAATATGGTCCAGGGAGATAGAAATGGGAAAAGGGACAAGAGCGTCCTGTCTTTCTGGAAACCTGCTTGCCATGGTGGAGACAGACGAACAGAAGGGACTTCTCTGGTGGTCACAAGATAGATGATGACATGAGTCACCATTTCTTGGGATGAATCTCTGACGTGTGTGATTCCATTCACTACTCGGTGCAGACTTAGAGTAGGAGCTATGATCATCCTCCGCATCCCACAGAGGAAAGCGGGGTTCACACAACTGGTCCATGCATGAGCCTGAACCTGAATTCGGGGCTGTGGAAGGTATGTGAGGCCAAGGCAGGTCAACCAGCCCCTGTCACTCTTTCTGGTCACCAACTTTGGAAATCTATTTCTCCTTAGGTAGAATACCCAAAGTGGCTAGTGGAAGGACACATATAGCTGAGACCCAACTGGCCGGAGCATCCCCAAAAGTATCTTCATTCATGATGGTCTATTTGGGGGCAGGTACTGTAGCTGGAGAGCTTCTCTCCAGGTCCCACCAAGCCCCCGCAGTGCCACTTATAAAATAATCACTCAGACACTTATATTACTTATAAATTGTATGGCCGTGGCAGGTTTCTTGTTATCTACTTCTTTTATCTTAAATTAACCCATTTCTATTAATCTATAAGTTGCCACGTGGCTCGTGGCTTACTGGTACCTTACATCTCACTTGTCATGGCGGCAGCTGGCAGTGTCTCTCTGACTCAGCCTTCTTGTTCCCAGAATTCTCTTCTCTGCTTGTCCCGCCTATACTTCCTGTCTGGCCACTGGCCAATCAGCATTTTATTTATACAGAGTGATATCCACAAGGTACTGTGACATCTCTCTAGCAACACATGAAGTAGCATGAAGATTGTTGTCCCTATTCATCCAAGGATACCCCTTTCCACCAGGCAAGCTAATTATTAATCTAAGTTCCCACTACCAGAGTGTGGCCACAGAGACATTGACTCAACGGGAGGGAACTGAGGAAGGTGGAGATAGGGAGGGGCAGGGTATCTGTCGCTGCTGTGGCCGGCCCACACCCTCAGATCACCTGCAGGTTTGTAGTTCAGTAGGCCATGCCTATAACAGCTGCTTTTCTAAGATGCACAGGGGACCCAGGGCTTACTGTGGTTACGCCACAATTATGACGTTATCTTCTGCTTGCCTGATTCTCACTGTGGACTCCAAATGGACCAGTCCAGGTGAGATGCACGGCCCCAGCACAGGGCTGCTGTGAGCAGGACACTGATTCCCTAGGACCACAGAGTGTCCTTAGTATCAGGAAGGATCTTGAGATTGTTGGTATGCAGGTCAGACTTCTCTTACCTCTGGGATTCCCCTGGTGCCACATAGCGGAGGCCCTCGGGCCTGACTCCCTGCTCTCGACAAATGTGGGTTTTCTCTGAATGTCTTCTCCTCAAAACTAGCAATTTATTTCCTCCTTTTCTACTCTCCTGTTTGCAAACACTGATTGGCTCCAGTTTAGCACCCGTGGCTCAGAATAATATATCGTATATGTTTTATAATACAAAGCTATTTTTATAATATACAGCCATTCTCCTGCTCTTTTCTTCCTAGCCGAAGGTTGTAAGTCTTTCCGCTAGCTGCTGACCTCCAGGAGGAGGCATGCATACGCATGGAAGAAATTATGCATGAAACAAACTGTGGTTTGATCCACAGCACTGTGTTGTATTACACTGAAGACATCCTTGAATCTAATATACATCACCGGTCTATGTGGTACTTAAGAGTAAAAAGCTGCCAGTTAAAGCATGCCGTCCATGGCTGGAGGGACCCCGGCTACAGAGACAGTTACAGTAAAATAAAAAAATCAAATCAAAACAACAACCAGCAGCAGGCATTTGGAATCATTAAAACACAGACCGTAGAGATGTTTGTAAGTAAAACATGCAGTGTGTTTATACTAATAAATCAGCGGAAGAAAGGACTGACTATTCCAAACCTGCCTTGTGTAGTAGGTTGAGTTGAGGGTATCAACAGAGGGGAACCCAAAATAAGCCTTGCCTGGCACAGCATGTCTTGAGATATTTAATAGTCTTTCTTTCTTTCTTTCTTTCTTTCTTTCTTTCTTTCTTTCTTTCTTTCTTTCTTTCTTTCTTCTTCTTCCTTCCTTCCTTCCTTCCTTCCTTCCTTTCTCTCTCTCTCTCTCTCTCTCTCTCTCTCTCTCCTTCCCTCCCTCCCTCCCTCCCTCCCTCCCTCCCTCCATCTCTCTCTCTTTCTTTCTTTCCTAAGACAAGGTAACATTGGCTGTCCTGGAACTCACTCTGTAGATCAGGCTGGCCTCGAACTCACAGAGATCCTCCTGCTTCTGTCCTTCGAGTGCAGGGATTAAATGCACGCGCCACCGCCACCACTTCCCGGGCATTTAATAGGCTTTTAATATGTTATTGCCAATGGGAACTGATCCTATTGGTTCCCGCAGTCTCCTGGGCAATGTGTCAGAAAATGTATTCCCAAGTCCCATCCCCAGTCTACTGTCTTTAAATCTATGGGGGTGAGGTGCAGGAAACTCTACAAATACAACAAACCTCCTCCTGTTAGATCCTTTATTTGGTGATGAAGACGATTAAAATCAGGGAAGGTAGGTGGCCAGGGCAGGACAGAAAAGTCACTGCCTCCATCCGGAAGCTGCACAGTCCAAGCCTGAGCTCAATGCACACGCCTCTCCTTGCTTTTCTGTCAGGTATGAGGTGGCTTCGAACAGAGCTCAGGCTGTCCATTTCCAGGCCCTATCTAACACTTGACCTTAGTTTTGGTCTACCTCACAGGCATGTGCCACTGTCTTTCCTCTGTTTGGACTGATGGACGTAACAATGTAGATAGCACCTGCTGGATCCTGAAGGGACAACCTTGGTTTCCCTAGTGCCATCCTCAGAGGGACAGTAAGTGAGCATATGGCCAAGGCCAGGGCCACCTCTGGCCATGCTGAAGAGCCTCTTTCCCCACAGGCCATGTGGGAGCAGTGCCAGCTACTGAAGAGTGCCTCGGTGTTTGCCCGCTGCCACCCTCTGGTGGATCCCGAGCCTTTTGTGGCTCTCTGTGAGAAGACTTTGTGTACATGCACTACTGGGCCGGAGTGCGCATGCCCCACTCTCCTTGAGTTTGCGCGGGCCTGCGCCCAGGAAGGGATGGTGCTGTATGGCTGGACGGACCACAGCGCTTGTTGTAAGTTGCTGCTTTGCCCTGTGCTGGGCACAGGCTGTTTGTCCTGGGGTGGTGGCACTCGATGTTTTGGAGCTGTGTTGTGATGTGTACCTTTCCACCACTGCCATCAGACGGTGTCCTGAATGGCTTCTGCCCTGTCACCTGGTCCTGTGAGCACTGGCCTTCAGGGGAGTCCCTTCCCTCATGGTCTGAGTGGAAGCTGAGCAAACCTTTCAAGGCCCTGTCCCTACCTCTGTTTCTTGCCACATCCCTCTCAGTACCCCATGACTCCCTCAGGAAATCCATTCCTTGATTTCCCACAGTTGTGTCTGCTTCAACGCAGCGGGCACTTAGGTCTCAGGGTTTGTCCTCACGGTTTTCCTGAGGTAGAAGGTTATCTCAGCTGCATGTGGGGTGGCCCCAGAGAGACCAGAAAGCCTTCATTAAGCCTTCCCTTTTATTAACTCATCCTTCTGGCCTCCAGGCACGGTGCATACTGTCCCTTCCATCCTGCCTTACGACACCCAGTTGGCATCTCTAAATCTCACTGGGCCCATAGTCATTGTCACCATCTCCAAATTACCATGATTAAATAGAGACTTCTGGTCACCTTGCAGAAGCCTGCTCTCTCACTGCCCTGATCAAAAGCCACTCGATGGACAGCTGGCTGGCTATAATTAGGCAGATAATGTGGACTGAAGGAGGCACAGGGCCTGGCTGGTATTGACTCTGCACACTGGAATTTCACCATCTGGCAAACAGCTTCGCCTGCCGCCTCTGCTGTGGGGGTGTGGGAAGATGGGGGCTAGAGCTGTCACCTCCCCTGCCCAAGGGAGTGGCCGTCCTTTCAGACCTTTGAAGGTAGGGCGGAGGAGATGCCTGAGAGATGGTCTTGAAGAAGCAAGCTGGAGACAATTGTTTGGGGAGAGCCAGCCAGGCCTTGCCCACGAGGGTCTGTGTGCGCCATGTGGTGAACAGAGAGGTAGTTTGGCAATAGTGCTCAAAGGCAGCCCAGTAAAACAGTGGAAATAAAGGATTGTCACCAAAGCGGGCATGGGTAGAATGTGCCCTGAGCTGGGGGATGAGGTGACATTTGGTGGGAGCTGAAATCATGAGGAAGAGGGACTCTCAGAGGAGGAAGTGTTAGTTTGTTGCTGGTCTCTGGAAGCCATTCTTTTTTGTAGTTCACAATTTGGTGTTGCTCTGAGAAAGTTTTAGAAAGTCACAGAACACTTGGAGACAAAAGATGCCCAAGCTTTCTTCATGGAGAATGGAGGACAGGACAGATAGCCATGAGGCAGGGGTGGCTGGCCCAGGTACCCCAGTGAGTTTTAGCATGAACTTTGCAAGATGGAAGATGCTCTTTCAGGGAAATGCTGGCTTTAGGACCATGGGCTGGTGGTTGGAGATGGCCCCTGGGACCCTATAATGGAGTGGACAATCAGAGGGGCCAGGCTGGTGCACATCGGTGTGGTTTGGAAGCTGCCATGCTGATGAACTGCTTGGGGAGACTCTTTGATTTGTCTTTCAGACCCGGCATGCCCTGCTGGCATGGAGTATAAGGAGTGTGTGTCCCCTTGCACCAGAACCTGCCAGAGCCTGCCTATCAATGAAGTGTGTCAGCAGCAATGTGTGGATGGCTGTGCCTGCCCTGGTAATAAACCTCCCTCTTCATCTGCAGACCTGAGGCCTGCCAGTGCCCTTGGCTTTGGGAAGAGAGATGAAGGCCACTTGTGTTTTGCCCTCATGGCTGTAATCAGAGATCTTTCATTTAGCTTTTTTAAAAAAGTCTTTGTGCAAAAAGCTCAGGATTAAACTGGTCTTTATTTTTAATTTATGTTTTCCCATGGTACTGTATTCACAAAGTTCTGTGTCTAGGGAAATAAGGATGGTCTTAGCCCTAACAGTGACTTTGTTCAGGGAGTTCCTGGCCTGATGTGAGCTGTGGTTTTGTTTTCTCAGTTAGGGTTCAGGACTCCAGTCTGGGAGAAAGGTCTTCTATGTCCTGGGTTTGCCTTGTGCGCTCAGCTGAAAAGGGCTTTGCGTTAGAAAGTCTCTAGCCAGGAGACTCTGAGTGACGGTCACAAGCTGTATTCAGCTATGCAGAGTAGGAAGTCCTGAGGCTCATGACTTCTCTACTGGATGCTGTGGAACAAAACAATTGACGCCATGCAATCCTGTAGGCAATGGAGAGAAGTGACCCAGCACGCTCATGCACATTGCATCATGCAAGTTCTTTGAGATTCCCAGAAGAAGGCTAGGCTCACTGGCTTCTCCACTGGACAACCCCAGCTAGCTCTTTGGCCCATTCTTGCTTCTGTAGAATGGAGGTTGATATCTCCCACCCTCATAGTCCATCAGGGATAAACATCGTTTACATTTTAGTTTTTTAGAAGCACTAAGCTTTTGATTACTCAGGGGGTTCTAGAAGTGGGAGATGAATAATGGTGATGACAGTGCTGAGATCTTTGCCTTGATGCCCTTGAACCCAGAGGGAGAGCTGCTCGATGAAGGCCGCTGTGTGCAGAGCTCCGAATGTTCTTGTGTGCATGCTGGGAAGCGGTATCCTCCTGGCACCTCCCTCTCTCAAGACTGCAACACTTGGTAACTGGGGCTACATAGTGTGGTCTACCCAGCGGTTTTGGGAGGGAAGCTGGGGCAGGAAGGGCAATATCAGGTGGACCAGGAGCTGGCCTGGGTTGAGAGCAGGGGCTGGGAAGTTGGCAGAGGGATCCGAGCAGGTGTTGAAGGCAATGGTGGTATGCAAAGATCATGTCACAGATATGCCTAGAGGGAAATCAGAGGGACACATCTTTTCCATGCAGCTGACAGCTCTAGCTCTTTCCAAATGATGGTTTGGTAAATGATGCTTGTCCTCTGCAAAGAGGTTATATTACATCAAGCACACAGTGTCTCTCCTTAAATCTTTTGTCTGCTGGGTGATAGTAAGCATAATCCCCTAGTAGGGACTCATTGGACTGTGTTCTAGAGCCTAGGTGGTCCTAGCCTGGGCACCTGGCCCTGTTTCGTTCAAGCATCTCTTCAAGACTAGCTCTGCACATTACCTCTGCACATCAGCTCACTGTCCTCTGTACATTGGAGGAAATAGCACCTTGTCCCGCCTCCAACCCTTCCCTGCTTGGGGCTTCTAGTGCAGTGGTTCTCAACCTATGGGTCGCTACCCCTTTGGGGGTCAAATATCAGATACCTGCAAATCGGATATTTACATTACATTCATAGCAGTAGCAACATTACAGTTTTGAAGTAGCAACGAAATACACAGTCACCCCTGTATGAAAGGGTTGAAGCATTAGGAAGTTGAGGACCACTGTTCTAGGGCCTGTTGAGCCTCAGGGGTCCTCCCTCCACTGCCCACCCTGGCTCTGGCTCACCTCTTTCACGGGTCTTTCTTGCGTCCCCTACCTGTTGTGCATGGGGAGGGGAACAATACTCCTGACTTCTAGAACAGATCTTCGGGGCCACTGAACAGCCTAGCTTTTCTTTTCCTCTTTAGTTTCTTCCCCTTTAGGATATCTCCAAGGATCCTTTGTGGCCAAAGCCATGGGCTGTACCACGTTGTTAACCTTTTAAAGACTGCTCTGGCGCCATTCCCTTCTTTTTTCCTGTATCCCTTCTCTGGGGAGGGCCGCGCTATCTGTGGTGAATGTTAATTCAATTAGGTGCCCTCCTGACAACACCAATGACTCGAGCTTCTTTTGCCCAACAGTATCTGCAGAAACAGCCTGTGGATCTGCAGCAATGAAGAATGCCCAGGTAGGCTGTGTACACTCTTTTTCTCCCCTTTCTCTGTGGAGAGGCGTGCCCGCCCCTGCTGGACAGGGAGCCCAGAGCACAGCAGACAGAGAGCGAGCCCTTTGCAAGACCTCCTGACTTCAGCTCTGGCTTTGGACCTCAGCTGTGCCCTCTGCTCACTGTGGGCCATGCTGGCTCCCCCAAAGCAGTCGAAGTGGGAGTAGATTGCCCTGCCCAACTCCTGTTTGCTCTGGGGATTAAGTGGCTGAGCTCTGAGACCTGAGCAGGGCTGACTAAACAAAGAGAAGAGAAATTCTTTGGAAAATCAAGAGGAAGAAGAAGGTTCCAACAATTCTTTTGGCTTGATTTGTTTAGAGCCAAACCAGGTTTCTGTAGCCCCTGTACACTAGTTAAACAGAGTAGTAGTGAAAGGCAGAGAATGGAGACTTATTCAATGAAGTAACACTCGGAAGAGGGACAAATACAGGAGTTCATGACCCCAAGTCTTCCCAAGAAGTTCTTACTGCTGTCATGAATGTCGCTGGAGGGGATCAATCCGGTTTCTACAAGATGCTTGCTTCTGAGGCAGGTGCAGCCTCACCCTTGTGGATAATTGCCCTCCCCTTCCAGGGGTTCTGTCCTGGGAGGTTTTGTTATTCCAGGAATCTAGGTGACTCAATGGGAAAGGTTAGTAATGACGTAGCTCTGTGCCTTCAGCCAAAGTGAAGGAGACAGACACCAGGAAGGCAGAAATCAATGTTCAGCATTTTTCCCCGCCCTTAGCTACCTCCTGGGCGTAAGTGAGAAGTCAATGATTTTTTAGCAAAAACAGCTTTTGAGAACATTTTTCATGAGTTCCATTGGAATTTTCTGGAATGTTTGATATGCAGACCACAGTATGGTCCAAATGCTAGGAGAACTAGGGTAGCAAAGGATTCACTTCCTAGTTACCCATCTGGAAACCGCTTAGGAAGCTGCGTTATATCCTCAGCCCTCTGCTTTTACCTGTGTAGCCTCAGCTCTGTTTATTGCAAACCTTGCCCATTCACAGCTCCCTCTGCCTCACCCTTCATGATTCCAGACTTTTCCCTTTGTGCTTACTCATGTGATGGTTTTGATATGCTGGGCACTGTGCTAAAGTCGTGAGACAAGTCCAGTTTGTCTTCACGCTGCAAAAGAGAAAACAGACAGAGACAGGTTAAGGAGTTTTCTCAAAGTCACAAAAATGCTAAGAGGCAGAGGCAGGACTCAAGCTTTCTGTCAGCTGGATCCTCTACCTGTCCTTCCCTTTGCTGGCCCTAGACTTAGGTAGGCCAGAAGTGGCTTGGATACCTGGACTCATGTGAGGTCTGTAGATTAGAGGCTTTAGGGTCATTTGGAACCTTATCTAATGCATGTCACACTGGGAGAATTCTGGAACATGATGGGAGCTAGATCAATCGCTTTAGCCCAGGAATGGTCAACTAGTCTTTGTATCTTTTAGGTAATCCTAGAAGAAAGCAGAAAGGACAAAAAATTACTCTTGAAAATGCTGTCTTGCTCTATTTGAGCACAATCACATCCCATGTAGGAGTCTGAATGTTGCAGGATATTTGATCACACTGTGTGAAAGGCACATTCTGATTGGTTTAATAAAGAGCCAAATGGCCAATAGCTGGACAGGAGAGAGCAGGAAGAACTTCCAGGGAGAGAGAGAACCTGGAGAAGAATCTGAGGTGTGTGGGAAATGCCAGTGAGACATGGAGGGAGTTGCACATATAGAATGAAAGAGAGGTAAAAAACCACATGGCAGAATGTAGATGAATAAAAACAGGTTAATTTAAAAGAACCAGTGGAATAAGTCTAAGCTAAGGCCAAATTTTCATAATTAATAGTAAGTCTCTGAGTCATTATTTGGGGGCTGGTGGTCCTGACAAGAAAGTACTACTACAATTGGCATCCAGTGTGGAGGCCCAGCCCCTATATCCAAACACAGTCTGAGAAAGATGAGAAAGGTCCCGGACATGGAGCCCGCTGCTTGCCGCATACAGAGGTGTGGCTCTTCTAAAAGGCTCTGCTATTCAAAGAGCACTTGAACCTCTGGCGTGCTAAGTAAAACACCTGGTCAGGGGCAGAGCCAACCACCAGTGCCATGTGCTAAGTGGAGCCCCATGGAGGTAGCCTGGTTAAGGTCAGAGAAGGCTGCAGGTGTATAAAAAGTCAGGTCCAGACCAAAAAATTGGTACTGACCTCTAAACAGGTACAGAATCTTAAACATGTGCTTAGATGCTGAAGAAAGAAAAAAAATGGCAAGACAGTCATAAAAACAAATAAATAGTTTAAAAATGAATAGTTTATGAATAATAAAGTGAAATCTTTAAAGAAAGAGTAAAGTAATATAGAAAAATAAGGATGGAAAATATACAGGGCATCTGGATCCTGTATGGTGCTTTGTTGACTTTAGAATTTTTAAATGCTAATGAATAAAAAGTGATAACTGCTGAAAGATATTAGATTGTGGGAAAAAATCTACTGAATGAAACCAGCTTATATATTTTAAGGATGTCTTAACTTTAGAATGGAAGTCAGAAAATGTGTTGCGTTGGGGGAGAGGTTATGCCTTTGTTTCCACAGGAAGCTATAAATTCCTTCAAAATTGATGATTAGGTTTAAATAAGAGAGACCTCTTGATTAGGAAAGGTGATAGTTCATCAAACAGCATGGCCATTCAGCTCTCTGTTAAACCAATCAGAAGGCACCTTTCATACAATGTGATCAAACATCCTGCAACATCTGAACCTTCCCATAGCTAAACCGGAAGCACCCAGTACATAAGCCATGTGAGCCACAGTGGACAGAATTAGGAGTTTAGCTGGCTGTGTTTTCTTCAGACTGACTCCCAGCTGTGAGAGTCCTAACATCAGTGACTTCAGGGAGGGGCTTCTATCTACCATCCTTTTGTTCACCCATTCCCCCAACTACTACTAGAGTATATGCTGTATCCATGCCCCAACTACTACTAGAGTATATGCTGTATCCATGAAAATCTGGCTGGTCTGGACGATACAGTCCCATGGTCTTCAGCTCAAAATCTCCAAGAGCTTTGCCGAGAATTCAAGACTACCTCTTGATGCCTGGAAGGGCAGGTAGCCAGTCCTGACTTGTTGTCTATGGAGTGGTTTCATGCTTTGCTGGCAAAGCTACTAAGATCTTGTCTCATTCTCAGAGCCCTGCTTTGACCCTCCTATCATTCTGTCCATCTCCTCCCGTGGTTGCCAGATGTAGGCTTATCTCTCTACCTGGCCACAGTCCTGTGGCCAGTGGGGCTGCCTTATCTCTCAGAGAAGCAGCAAGAGCTATTGAGGGGAGGAATCAGTGGGAAGGTTCTGGAAGGGGATATGCCTAGCTCTCCAAGTGAAGGAAAGAGCAGACTAGGCTTCTGTGAAGAGCCTGGAGGGGCTGCGTTGTGCATCTTAGGCATAGAGGACCGGGCTTTGATTCTGGACAAAGATGAAAGTGTATTAGTCATCGATCCCTGTGCCACAAATCCCCAAACATAATGGGTCACTTCGAAGGCTGCCTAGAGCAAAGAGTTCTGAGTGTGGGAACTGAGAAGCAGAAGGGTGAGGAAAGGACCTAGGAGAGTAGCAGTCTGCTAGGGAGGGGCTGGGGATCCCTATGGATGCCTTTCTGGGAACTCTCTGCTCCCTGTTTATCTCTGCTTACTGGTTAGGAGTTAGGGTCTCCTCGGGCAAAACTGTGGTGCATTCATCACCTTTGTGTTACTACAACGGAGTACCTGACACAGTTTGCTTGTGAAGGAGGGGTTTATCTGCGTTCAAGATTCTGGAGCCTCAGGTTTAAGGTTGGGAGGCCCCGTTCATTAGAGCCTCTGGTGATGAAGACCCATGGTTGGGGCATGTATCAGAGTGAATAATTATATCTGAAACCAATAAGGAGAGAGAGAGAGAGAGAGAGAGAGAGAGAGAGAGAGAGAGAGAGAGAGAGAGAGACAGAGACAGAGACAGAGACACAGAGAGAGACACAGAGAGAAAGGGACAGAGACAGAGAGAGAAAGAGACAGAGACAGAGAGATGGAGACAGACAGAGAGAGACAGAAAGGATAGGTCCTGCCACCCTCTTCAAGAGCACATGCCAATCACTTAAGCACTTTCCACAAGGCCCACCGCCTGTGGTTCCACAGCCTTTTGATAGTGCCACCTGGGTCTTTGGTGGACATTCAACACCCACGCAGCAGCATGTGGTTTCCATGGGGCCTGCCATCCTGTCGCTCCCTCTCAACCTCTCCGCCATACACTGCCAGGGGTCACATCAGTGTTCCTTCAGGCCAGGCAGTGCATCATGTTTCATAGCAAGGCTCTCTTCCACGCAGGCTCTCTGTTGTCCTCCAGCCCCTTGGCAGGTGACCACACTGACCAGGGTCAGAGAGGCACCAGGCTTGGCCCTGAAGAGAGTAGGCTAATTAGAAAGTGTGGGTCCCAGCCCATGGGCCAGTCCGTGAGGCCTGTGTTCAAAGCGCTCTTTGACTGCTTTGGATGGCTGGAGCAGTTTAACTTCTCTGTACTCTCCTCTCCTCATCCGTCAGCTGGGACTGGCAATGCCCATCACTAGTCAGGAGGTGACTCCCAGAGAGAATGCAGGGACACAGCACACATATTTGGTCAGACTTACATTACTGACTTAAAGGCCAGCTTGGAGGGGCCCGGAGGCTACAGGAAGTCTGGTTCACCCTGATGGAGGCTGTGGACTGACATATCTGCAGGAATGGCTGTAGGGAAAGGTGAAGGCCAGTAACCCAAGCAGGGCATCCTATTCAGGGCCTACTGGCCGCACACTGAAGGGTTTGTTTAGAAGAAAAAAGAGTGTGTTCATTAGATGAGAGATCGCCTCCCACTCCCCTTTCTCTCCTCCTCTCTTCCTCTTCCTTCTCTCCTCTCCCCCTCCCTCCTCCTGCTCGTCTTCCTCCTTCTCCCCCTCTTCCTCATCTTCAAAAGGAGGGGGGATCTTTACACAGGAGTGGCCTTTCTACTTTGCATGCTCTTAAAAGAATCTCGTACTTTTCACTCACTTGCTTGTCTCACGTCTGGTGGCTGCCCTTCACTGCCTGCCGGTGAACAAACACCCTAGCTGTCCCGCTCTGGGCCGAGGAGTGTGAGTCTGGCCCATGTGGCTCATTGTTTGCTTGGATGTTCTAGTTCCCTCGGCCAGCTACTACCCGGCAGCTCACCCGTCCATTTCCCCAGGTTTCCTGTGTTTGCATCTCGGCTTCTCCATTGTACCAAGGAGATAAGCCGCATATAATATTTAGACTTCTGATAGCTGAGAAAGAAATCAGCAGGGTCAGAGCAGGAAGCCAGATCAGAGGATTAGATTCCAGGCCTGAACGTTTTCCTTTCCAATAGTTGCAGTGGTTTCTCATTGACCCTTCTTTCCCTGGGCATTGTCAAAGAGAGTGAAAGTACGGTTTTGTACTCAGATAAGAGTGTTCTTAGAGAATGGAGGTGGCTGGGAGAAGAATCCCACCCACTTCACCCCAGCCAGGTCAAGGCATTTGACATAAACGACCACAGTGCTCTGTTTGTTCAACCATGGTGACTTTAGAAAAATATTCATTAAGAAAGGTCTTCCTGTGACATCGCTGGATTCCAGGACATTCACAATGGGTTGGGGTGACCCTTGGCCCCATCGTGTTGCTGCTCAGCTGTCCACCAGATTCTTTCCACGTTTGCCCTTCGCAGGGCATGGTATGGGAGAAGATGTGACGAGAGTGAGCTTAGGGCCTACCTGTTTCTTTCAAGTTCATCAGGCTGGTTTTGGTCACTGGCCATCTTACCAGCCTGAAAGGGAGCAGTTGCCCTGGGGACCAGACAGATACTTGTCTCCTCGGGGTACTTGCCTTTACCCGACCTTCAAATATTCTCAAGGCAGAGCCGCACCTGAATTCAACGTTGTACATTTAGCCTGGTCTAGCCCTCCTGTTACTGAAAATACCGATGAGGGGCAGACACTGGGGTCCTCTGTCCCTTTTCCTTGTCATGTGGGCAGCAGGACTCCTGCTGCAGCCTTTCAGGATGTCCAGGCTATGTTAGGACTCAGCACCAGCTCTGGAGATGGGCTGTGGGACACTTTCAGGGGTGCTTCCAGGGACAGGGTGTGCTATGGAGAACCTAGCCTTGGCTGTGTGGAGTCAGGGGTAGTGGGTAGCTAGAGGTCACTCTTTCAGGGGACACAATTTCTACAGAATTCTCCACAAATACTCCACAATATCTAATGGTGGAAATGAGAGAAAGTGGCACAAACACTCAGCTAGAAATAGGCAAGAGAGCATCAAAAGAATGATAAATGGCGTTGGTTACCTCTTGAAGCTGCCTAGTAGCAAGAGAGCTTTATTGGGTGGGTGGGTGGGGAACAAAAGAACCAGGCCTGGGAAAGGAGCACGTGCAGAGAGAGGGAAAGATGGGGGGGTGGAAGAGACAGAACAGAACAGAGAGAGGGTGGGGTCTGAGTCACGGCTCTTTAAGGGTTCCCGGTGAACATGCATAGGCGGGCTTACGGAGCTACACCACGCATGCGCTGATTGCGTGACCACACCACACACGCACTTAGTCACCAGCGTACACTGATGACGTAAGACGCAAGACCCCTTGTCTAGCTCCTGAACTGGGCATGTGAGGTCATGCAGCTGGAGCGCAGTAGAATCCTAACAAGCACGATGCCTGTTTTAGCTACAGGGTCCATTTCAGGCTTTGAGGATGGATTTTCCCCAAGCTGGGTAGAGACCTTGGCGGGGCCTCTTCTGCACCGCACCGATGTCTTCTAGGGCATGTGAGGTCGTGGCTGAGCCCCTGGAAGATGGAGTGGCAACTGACAGTTATGTAGGAGGGGGCATGTAGAGTCCCCATCTGCAGATGTATCAGCCTGGGCTGGGAGCTGGCCTTGTGAAGGTCGGTGCTGCCTGGTCATGTCATGTGCAGACAGTCTCCTTACCCCTGTCCACCTCCCCCAACTTCCACCCAGCCCTGAACAGGTTTCCCTGTTGGCTAGGCTAGGGGAAGGGATGGAGTCTCTGGCACTGAGCCAGCCTGCCTTTTCTCATCTCTGCCTCTGGCTTTTAGCCTTCATGGCTCTCCTGGGGTGGGACTGTCCCAATGTCCCTCCACAGGCCAGTTCAGTGAGAGCTGTGCTTCTGGGCGGTCTCCTCTGTCCTGTGGATCAGAACTCTACCCAGGCTTCCAGGCTGCCACCTGCAGCTGTCCTGGCCCTGAGTCGGGGAGCGTGGGGTCCGGGGAGCAGGCTTCAGGAAAGAAGTGAGGTGCAGAGCTCAGAACTGGGCCCTGACTCCACCATAGACTGAAGTCAGCTTTGTAGTCATCTTCCTGAGCCGCTCTGTTTGTAAATGGGGCGTCGACCTGTGACCAACTCTGACATCTTGTTTGAGAGCGGAAATGAACTGATTCAGAGTCCTTTGCTGGCACTCAGTTTTGATTGTCATGGGGGAAGGGGCACCTGGGAGCTTTGGGGGAGGGGCACCCTGACTTTACGTGCACCCCACCTTGCCCACTTAGAGCCTCTCCCCTCACCTCTTCTTCTGGGTCCTTCCAGGGGAGTGTCTCGTCACAGGCCAGTCCCACTTTAAGAGCTTCGACAACAAGTACTTCACCTTCAGTGGGGTCTGCCAGTACCTGCTGGCCCGGGACTGCCAGGACCACTCTTTCTCCATTGTCATAGAGACCATGCAGGTGAGCCTGGCCAGGGTGCCCGCCGGGAGGCCGCAGAACCTCGTGGTGAGAGGTTGTCCTGGAGACTCGAACATCCGTCCTCTGCCCAGGAGGGATCTCTTCCTCCAGTCTGCAGTGGCCTCATCCAAACCCAGTCTGGCTTTCCCTCCTTAGCCACCGGGAGATGGCTACCTTCTTCCTCAGGAGGGTCAGCCCCTCAGGTCTAGTCTGTGGCTCCCTAAACCTCTGCTCTTTGAAACTGAGGGCAGATTGGGGTGGGGAGCAGCAGGGTCCCCTCCTTTATGAGTCCCACGGTACAGGTGTGTATTCTCCAGGTAATGGAGCAAGGATGGGACAGTGCTGGGACTTCTACCCTGGGAGAAGCTCCTGATTGTTTTGCATTAATAGGTCCAAGGAATAAGAAGAGCTGAGGGCTTAAGGTTCATTGTAAAAAAAAAACCAAAAAAACAAAAAACCCATGCAAGGATGTGAAAGGGTGTGAGTATGGCTTGGCCTTAGGACCTCCTTGCACAACTCCGGGCACCCCATGCTTGCGGCATCTGTGAGAACGGAAGTGTGCTATTCAATGAGACCTACACACTCTAGTTGAGGCTGGGCACTGGGCTGGTAGGGGCTGTGGTAAGGTCACTCTGCATTTCCACTTGTCAGTGTGCCGATGACCCCGATGCTGTCTGTACCCGCTCAGCCACTGTACGACTGTCTGCCCTGCACAGTAGCCTCGTGAAGCTGAAACATGGCGGAGGAGTTGCCATTGATGGCCAGGATGTCCAGATTCCCTTCCTGCAAGGTGAGCTCATGACCCCGTCCTCCATACTGTATCATCTCCTCCACATCTGTCCCTGCCCACTGAGGGCACCCACTCCTTTCCTGGAAACCTGATGGAGATTTACCTAGGGAGGGGAGTGGTATCCTGGGTACCGTGTCTCTGCAAGCAAAGGCTTCCTGAAGCAGAGGTTGACCCAGTTGAGAGGTCAGGGGTGACTGACGAATGGTCAGTTCAAGGGATGCTACTTGGGGCAAATGCCTCATGAGAAAAACCTTCTTGTCCCACGTCGTCGCCCAGGTCACATTAACTGACTTTGTATGGCACAACTCCTGAACTTTACCTTCGCAGTGACTTTTGGATCTCTCTCCTCCATGACTCTTGGCTCTCCTGTAGCCCGTAATCCTAGCTTGGCACACAGTGGATGAACTTGGCGAGTGAGCACACTGTGTATTCATGTACATTTATGCTGAGTGTGACTCCAGGGAGCTGATGTATTCCTCCAAAGTGAGGCGTAAGCTTTCCTCACATCCACCTTCCCACAGCAGTAGACTTCGCTACCTTCAGCCTTGCGCACAGCATTGTTCAGCCAGAGGACTGTCATCCAGCCTGGAAGCCAACAGGGGCCCAAGCGTGCTCAAGAATCAGGTTTAGTGGTTGTGGTAGACTTTCTTTCTTTCTTTCTTTCTTTCTTTCTTTCTTTCTTTCTTTCTTTCTTTCTTTCTTTCTTTCTTTCTCTCTCTCTCTCTCTCTCTCTCTCTCTCTCTCTCTCTCTCTCTCTTTCTTTCTTTCTTCCTTTCTGGTTTTTCGAGACAGGGTTTCTCTGTGAAACAATCCTGACTGTCCTGCAACTCACTCTGTAGACCAGGCTGGCCTCGAACTCACAGAGAGATCCGCCTGCCTCTGCCTCCCAAGTGCTGGGATTAAAGGTGTGCACCACCACCGTCGGGTGTGATAGACACTTTCTGTTGCTGTGATGAAAAACAACAACAACAACAACAACAACAACAACAACAACACCCCAAATTGATCAAGTTCCACTTGGGAGGAAAGGGTGTATTTCATCTTATACTTCCACCTCATAGCTCATCACTGAGGGAAGTCAAGGCAGGAACTAATGCCGGATCCTGGAGGCAGGGACGCGGAGGAAGGCTGTTTCCTGGCTTGCGCCCCATGCATTCAGTGACTTTTCTTATACCCCCCAGGGCCAACTGCCCAGGGGGTAGCACTTCATCTCCCACATCATACAGCATCAAGAGAGTGTCACAGACATGCCCACAGGCCAATGTCATGGAAGCATTCTCTCAATTGAGGTTCCCTTCTCCCAGGTGATTCTAGTTGACGAACACCGGCACAGAGGATTTCCTCAGCCTCAGGCTCTGGCCTGAAGTTAGGATGCTGGAGCCTCTGCTGCCCCCTTACGTCATAAGGGGAAGTACAGGTTGTGGCCGAGGAGTGTCTCCTCTGGGAATTTCTTTGCCTCTATCCACCCAGTTCACCACTCTGCAGAGAGCCCCCCTTTCCAGCCCCCAGTCTCATGGACACCTGTCTCCACGACTCTTTCACTCCTTGCTTGTCCTTGCCATGATACTTTGAGACACAACACACCTGCCACCTCCCCATCTGAACCTACGCCCTGTCCTGTCCTAGGCGACCTCCGCATCCAGCACACAGTGATGGCTTCTGTGCACCTCAGCTATGGGGAAGACCTGCAGATGGACTGGGATGGCCGCGGGCGGCTACTGGTTAAGGTAGGTCCCTTTCCAAGCTACAGCCTTCCTGGAGCCCGACCTTTACAAAGTACCCGTTGTGCTCTGGGCAAAATGGCTTTGTGTGGTAGGAGAAGAATTTCTTTCTCCTCACACTCTACACCCCCAGAGCAAGGAACAGGCCTCTCTGTGTGTGAGAGGCTGATGTCTGTTTCCTGGGTGCTCCTTGTTGGCCTTGGGGCTTCTTCCTTCTGGGGGCTTGGGTATTGTGCTGATCTCCAGAATGGATGTCAGTCCCCTGGAGTACTGGCATCGAGGCAGATCTGTTGGCCAGTTTCCTGGATCAAGGGGTGTCCCTGGACACTCACTGTGGGGAGCAAGGGAAGAAACACATTGGAGCACCCAGCTCAGACCCAGTATCCTCCCATACAGCATCTGGAGAGAGCCTCAGGGGGGATCTTCCACATTCCTTACTGAGAACTGAGCTGATGCATGTGTGGGCCATGTCCTCTGGATGGCCTAATCAGATTGGACAGTAACATACATTTCACTGGGCTTTCAGATTTGCTGACCTTGCAAAGTTCCTAGCAGGTGGGCAGAGCAGGAATTGCTCTCACTAGTACTGTTTCATAAAGGAGACAGCCAGGAGACATGAGAGGCATGAGAAGCCCACACTCAGTCACAGCACAGTGACAATTAGTTCTCTGGCCAGTGTCCTTCTGTTAGACCATGGTCCTCACTGTCTGGTCTTAGGATGCTGTTAGAGTCTTAAAAATGACGGAGGAGGGTCCCCGAGATCTTTAGTGAGATTGTATCTACTGACATCAGATTAATGGTTAAACCAAAGCTGAGCAGAGTGGCACATCCTAGGGCTGAGGAGGAGGAGGAGGAGACAGGGGCTGGAGGCCAGCCTGGGCTACCATAGTGAGTTTCAGCCTACGTGAGCTCCATAGCAAGACCCCATCCCAAACAGCAGACGAGTTAACCAGAGACATTAAGACACACACGAACTCATTTATAATATAACACTAAACCTCGTTACCTAGCAGACATTTGTAAGCACTTTCTTTTGGAAAAATAAGTTAGACGGGGATCAGGAGACAACACTAGGCAGTAAGAAGAACGCCATGGCTGCAAATCTCTTTGATTCATTTAATAGAAGACAGCTGGATTCTCATATCTACTTCTGCAATCAATCTGCTACAACATTTCACGTCACAGGGCCTCTGGAAAATTCCACTGTGTCCCTGTGCGAGAACGAGAAGGGAAGGGCAAGAGCAAAATCATGTAGCTGTGAAAATATTCAGTCTCGAAGACCCCTGGAAAGGGCCTCAAAAGACCCTGATGCATCCCCAAGACCACACTTTGAGAAACAGCATCCTAGGGCAGACTCAGGGTGCCTGGAGAGCCTGCCCCACATCTGGGGTCCCTGCTCCCCAGGGTCCTTGGTGTAACTCCATGGTGGGTGTTGCAAGTCCCTTTGAGATGCTGTTCTTCCATTCCCGGGTGGCTGTGTTCACTCTCCCCTTGTAAGCCTCCGAGAGAGATCCACATGGACTCTACTTTTCTTTTGTAAAGTAACTGTGACCACAGAGCAGGGAGCAGACAGCACCAGGAGAGCCTCTTGGCCCATTTCTACTTAGAACTAGAGATGGGCTCTGCTGGAATCACGGAGGCATGGCGGGTAGGGTTGTGTCAACTTCAGTTGGTTACAGACCTTGGCTCTCTGGGTCTGGGTCTAACTTGCCTTCTGCTCACCAGGCCTCCAGGGAGTGCTTGCTGGGAGTCTGCCTTCCCAGCATCCACTCTGGTGCAGGGTGGGTGTGCTGTCTTTGTGCGGTTTCTGCTCCTGTACTTCCCGTCCTAGGCAGCTGCCTGCCTTTACCTCAGGTTGCTCTGTTCTTTGTCTCTCTGAAGAGGAGAAAGTTCGACCTTTATCTGTAGAAATGGGCTGTAGGGTTTGATTAGTTTAGCTAAGATGAAGAGAAGAACATATGAGCAAGATGCAGGACAAGGTCAGGTGACCTCATGGCCCATGGCGGTATTCTACTGTAATTCAGTATTACTCTGAAAAGGTGCATTTGTGAGGAGCAGGAGGGTGTGGGGGCCATTCAAACTGACTCCTGGGGCTTGAGGGAGGAGCTGGCTGGAGGCAGGCAGGCCTGGGGTACACCCTCTTTCCACCTGTGTGTGATATGCATGCGTTGACCCCAGGTGGTGGGGACGTGGTCACCCAGTTCAGGTCAACCAGGACTCCCATGCAGGCCAAGTTTGGCCCCAGCAGAGTCCCATGAGGACCTGAGACAGTCCCCACTGTCATAGAGCTGAGGCCTGCTTCGAATAGTGTCTTCTCAAAATGCTCTGAGTGGAGACACTGTAGGGTCTGTGTCCAAGGTCAATGTCCCTGGGTACACCCTCTCTTCCAACCCCTGACAATGCTGTCCCCTGAGACAGGCCAAGGGCACAGAGAGGAAAAACATGTTCAGAGCAGGGGTAGGTAGTGATGGAAGGCTACTGAGTATGGCCAAGGAGAGCTCCGGGGAGCCTGAGGGCACCTGATGTGTCAAGAAGGGCAGGAGGGAATGATGCTGAGAAGTGGGGGAGGCAGGGTGAAGTCCTGTCACTTGCTGCCACTTTGCTCTGGTGGCCTTGACAACCTTCACTGTGTTTTATCTGGCATCAGGAAGAAGCCCTTTTATCGGTAGTAATTTATTTTTTTTCATTCATCCAACCTATTCATTCAATTCGGCAAATATTAGGGTGTCCCAGGAAACTTCCTGTGTTGCATCCTCACCCCCCCCCCCCTCCGCCCCCAAGGCGATGGTGTTAGGAGGTAGACTTTTGGGCAGGGATGAGTTCAGTAAGGACAAGCCCTATGAATGTGACTAATGCCTTTATAATGAGCTCCAGGGAGCCAGCCAGCCCTTTCGGCCATGAGCCCTGCAGCAAGAAGCCAGCATCTATGAACAGGGCCCCTGCCGGGTGCGGCCTCTGCTGGTGTTTGACCTTAGTTCCTAGCCTCCAGATGATACCGTTTCTGTTCTTCATAAGCTTCCCAGTCTATGGTATTTTGTTACAGCAACCGGAATAGAAGATAGACACCATTGTCTTAGAGATGGTGAAGGCCCAACAGCGAAATGGCGGGCAAAATGCTCGCCTCATTAGTTTGAATTCTAATGAGGAAGACAGATAATAAAACAAACAAGCCTGTTATATCATCTATTAGAGTAAAGCCAGTAGAGAGAGAAAGCAGGGGAGGGCCCGGAAGAGCCAGGGCGATTTAGTTTTAAGCAGGGAAGTCAGGGAAGGCCTCGATGCCTAGTGTATGTAACACTTGGCCTTTGTAAAACAAACAAGGAAATGCCACTCTGTCCACCTTTCTTACTTGCACACATGTTTGTGGGTCTGGAACCTTCCATATGTACCTTGATAAGTCACAGCTGGAAGCTGTAAGGGACTCCCAGAGGTGACTCCGGGTGTCCAGGCCTAACTCATCAGGCTTTGGGACATCAGAGGAGTCACCTGATCTCACTGATTACCCACAGAGCTAGAGTGGACTCGGGTCTGGTCACTACCACCTTCAAATCTGCACCATAGAAACCAGCAGTGCCCCAGCTGCCTGGGGAAAGGCTGCCTCCATTGACTACTTGGTCCTGAATGTAAACCGTGGGCTCAAACCCCTGGCTCACCCCTGAGGTCTGATCTGAGAGTGAGTGATGGGGCTGGAGCCTGAGCCCTGCTTCCTCCCCAGGGTTCTCATTAGGAGATTAGAAGAAAGGTATTGCTTCTGGACATCAGACATGAGCTCCGCGGGGCTTGGATTGCCCTCCTCTCAGTCTGCCTTGCCCGAGTGACCAAAACCTGTTCAGTGGACAGTTCATACTTCCTCTCATGGTTGCATAGCTTATGTTCACTGAAGGCATGGGTATACAGAGCACATGAATCTGAGATTCAACCTGCTTGCTCTTCCCAGCCCTGCCATCTCTCTCTGGGATCTTATGCGAATCCTTTTTCTCTCTGGGCCTCCACTGTGCCTTCCAAAGTGACTATATTATATATATGTAATTCTTAAATATTGTTATTAATATATTCTCAAGCAATTAGTATAATATACAATACATTTATAAAGAAATGCATTATGCATTATAATATATACAATAATTAATTAATATAACTCTCAGAATTATCTGGCTGACTGTTCTCTGACCGGCGACTGAAGAGCAAGGACAGAGCTGGTACCATGCACTGTATAGTTTGCAGGTGCCCTCTTTGTTATTTTTCACGTGGGGAAACGTTTTGATTGAAACGATCTCATTAGCTAAGTGAAACCACTGCAGCGTTCTTCGGGGACAGCGGCTCTAAGGCTGTCGTCTGTCTCCTGTCTTCTGCAGCTGTCCCCTGTCTACTCTGGGAAGACCTGTGGCTTGTGTGGGAATTACAACGGGAACAAGGGCGACGACTTCCTCACGCCCGCGGGCCTAGTGGAGCCCCTGGTGGTGGACTTCGGAAACGCCTGGAAGCTTCAAGGGGATTGTCCGGACCTGCAGAGACAGCCCAGCGACCCCTGCAGCCTGAACCCGCGCTTGAGTATGTGAGCCCCAGAGCCCCGGGGTCTCCCATGTTCCAGGCATTCCACGGGACAGTGTACTGTCGGGGAGGCAGAGATACAACGGACCCAGTCTTTATTTCGACCATTGGCGTTTTGACCATATCTACATTTGGCTCATTTCGTTTTCAAAGTCTGTTTATTGAACACCCTCCATAGACGAAATCTTGAGAAAGAAGAGAGAATTGTGTCGTTTCCGGCCCGAGAAGGTCTCAGTCTCGAGCAGCCACGGGCTCTAGAGTTGAATTATTGTGCGATATGCATTGCAGGGGCCCTGTGCAGACACAGTGCTGCAACATCTCTGCTCTCATTAGCCTCTGCCGCTCCGACCACTGTCTCCAGTCAGTGGGTGTTTGGGAAATGCATTTTTACCTGTAACCGAGTCAAACACAGGGCAGTACATTGGCTCCGGAAGCCAGAGCCAGAGCGACTTGGTTTTTCAGCAACTGTCGACAGAAAAGGGAGCTGGAGCCGGGCAGTGGTGGCGCACGCCTTTAATCCCAGCACTCGGGAGGCAGAGCCAGGCGGATCTCTGTGAGTTCAAGGCCAGCCTGGTCTCCAAAGCGAGTTCCAGGAAAGGCGCAAAGCTACACAGAGAAACCCTGTCTCGAAAAACCAAAAAAAAAAAAAAAAAAAAAAAAAGGGAGCTGGGTTCTGCTCCTGGGTGGGGGTGGGGTTATGGGTGTGAGAATCCCAGGTGGCTGGCCCCAAAGGCGTTGGCAGGGCCCTGTCTTATCCGGCACTGGCTCTTCTCTCTCCACAACAGCCAGGTTTGCGGAGGAGGCTTGCGCGCTCCTGACATCCTCCAAGTTCGAGGCCTGCCACCATGCCGTCAGCCCTCTGCCCTACCTGCAGAACTGCCGCTATGATGTTTGTTCCTGCTCCGATGGCCGGGACTGCCTGTGTAGTGCGGTGGCCAACTATGCTGCGGCGTGTGCCCGGAAAGGCGTGCACGTCGGGTGGCGGGAGCCAGACTTCTGTGGTGAGTGCCCCATAACCACTTACTCTCCTTTAGGTAACCCACCCAAACTCTCTGGCACCTCGTGGGGTCTACTCCACCTGTCCTTTTCGAGGCACTTTCTTTGAATTATTTCATTTGGAAACAGGCCCCAGTGGCAAACTTGGGCCTGCAGTTCATTTGCAACCATTTCTCCGGCCTTCTGCTCTTGGCTGGTGGTGGGGTGGGTTCATGCATAAAAGCAAGCAGAACCCCTTTGCAGAAGCTATGGAACCCTGGCGTGAGCCTGGGCCTAGCTGAGATTGCCTGTAACTGCTGCCACCTAGTGTTCATTCCTTGTATGGTCAGGCTGTGGAGTGAGTTTGGAATGCAGGGAATCCTTTGCTTGTCATTAGTCAGGATGTCAGTGAGTCCTGGCCTACATCTTTGGCATTGTATAAAGTTATGCGATGTTGAATAATGTCATTGTTCTAGTTGACTTTGCGTCTGTCCTCTGCGGTGGTAGACGCTGCCATCAGAGCGGGTCTCTGCTCCTGCGCTGTGGTCCCCTGGGCAGCTAGACTCTGCTTCATGCTTCATTGTTGTCCCTCTGGGGACATTTGGCAAGTGTCCAGACTCAGACAACTGGGTGACAGAATCTCGAAGCTTTGTTTCTGAGACCTCCCTCGGAGATGCCCACCAGTCACACTACTGAAGGGACACAGGGCAGGGATAGCTGAGGAGCACTCTCTGGGGAGGGTGTTCTTGATCAGAGTTTCACAAAGGCACATTTGGGGCAGGGACAAGTTAGCAGAACAGGGGTGTGAGGCAGAGAGTCTGCAAGAGTAACGTAGGCGGAACTCTGACTTTTAGGGCGAGGCAGGTGTGTTTGGAGACTGCAATGGCCGTCCCAACGGGAGCAGGGAAACAGTAGTTAGGAGCAGTGGTGGAAAAACGTGACATTATGCATTTGCAAAGAAGTACATGTGTCAGTGTTGGTGCCTCACGGGCTTGTGCTTAGTGTAAGCACTCTCTTACGGAGAGGACCAGATGATGAAAGATGGGATGAAGGAGACAAGCTGTCCCCTCCTCTTCCCTCCAGCCCCGGGATGGAGGGAATGCTGGGAGCCCAGAGGATGGAGCCTAAGCTTTTCTGGAAGTCTACCTGTGGTCTAGCAGCCCTGTGACCCCGAGTCCTTCACTGGAGGGCTCAGAACTTGCGTTCCCTTCTTCGTGTCTGCCTTCTGGCTATGGGGACCCAGTCAGTGGTGTGCTGTTTATGAATATGCTTCTCTTGCCCACCAGTGTTTGGAATTCTGCACTAGCTGTGTGCAATGCGATGGCATCAGAAGGCTGTGTTAACGTAGGACATTCTCCCAGAAGGCCAAGAGCCTTTGGGAACATTCTTTCATCTCTTAGGAGCGGTTGTTCTTCACCTCCACAGAAGAGAGCGTGGGCAATGAGCTGGCTGGCGTTGCAGTAATCAGAGTGACTCAGTTCAATGGCTCCTGAGCCTTCCTGAGGCAGCTGCAGGTGCTGGCTGGCAGGAAGCAGATGTTTAAGGACAAGAGGGACCTGTCCCTGTGACTTTATGTGACTGATGGTCTTGGCTTGCTTCTCTGAGCCCAAGGAGAGTGGGCCAGTCCCCTGGGTTCCGGCCTCTGCCTTTCCTCACTTAGAGGAGCCTAGGTTTACTGCCTCCTGGTCCCTGACCTCTTATTTCCTTCTTGAGAAAGGGACAGAGCTCCCAAACCACTCCCTCCATTCAGAAGAATGTCACGTGAGGACAATCGAGGAACAGGGACATGCCATGCAGCTGCTTTTGTGTAATGCCCCAAAGAGACCCAGGAGCAATACACACATTTAAAATGTCTGTTTCTTTTGGGGAGACATGGGCTCCCTGAAAGCAAGGTCCAAGTCTTTTTATCTGTGTCCCTGAGCCTCACACAGCCCTGGCATATCCATACATCTCTGCTGAACTGAGGTGTGCATGGTTTCCTGAAGACAGAAGGGTGGAGGAGAAACTCCTGGAACCTGGATGCCAGCTCTGGAGACGCTCTGCCGGTGGGGAGGGGAGCCCTCGACTCCAGCGCCTCTTCACCGGATGAAAAGTGCCCTTGTTATTGCACATGAGGTGGATTGAGGGGAGTTGCTGCCTTTGTGGGCTAGTGCGCCCCAATGTCACCCTACCTTTGGTCTATACATTCATTCAGGGTCCCAGCCTCTCCACTCCTCCAGAAGAAAGCAAGCCGGTGACTCACGTGACTAGGGAATCTACTGCCTTCCCAGTTAACTTAAGATACAAATCTGAGGTGATGACAGACAGGAGAGGCCCAGAGTCTCTTCAGAAGTTCACGGCCAGGGATGACTCTTGACAGCTCCTATGGGATGTCCTGTGGTGCCGGAGAAAGGGACCGTCACAGAGAAGGAAGGTTCTGTTGTCCTTGGAGGGCTGTGCCCAGAGCACAGCTCTCCTTTCCTGTACAGCAACCACAGGCGAGGGCAAAGGGCACCCATCACCTCTCTGTTCTTCTTACCTTCCCGCTAAAGGCTTTTATCATGAGTGTGTTCATGATGGCCACAGCGCAGGAAGGGAGGAGGGTCAGGTCTTCTGAGGCCGAACTCTCTCTCTGGAACATGACTCCCATCTTGAGCCTGCCGAGCTGGCCTGGGACCCCCTTCCAATGTCACAGTGACAATAGCAGTGAACATCTGTGACAGGTTGGCTCATCTAATCTCCACAAAGACCCAACAGATACTTTCACCACATTCCGTTGAGGATGGTGCTCAGAGGTCCATGCTAACGAGTGGAGCTGTGATTTGAACCCGCAGACGTGGGGCACAGAGACCATTCTCTAGCTGCCTTAGCATTTTGTTCTACATAGCCATACAGTGTTTCTCATTTCTGTGTGAAAGCCCCGGCACCAGGGGTGGTGGTGAGGCCTGTGAGCAGAGAGAGGCTACCCACTTTGCTGTTTGTAGCGTGCATGTCCTCAAAGGGACTGTTCCCTTCCTGAAGTGTGATGGGCAAGAATATTAGCTTTAGGGAGGCAGAGAGTTGGGCTCAGATCTTACTTCTGCTCCCAGAAAGGCCAGATCCTTAAGCCTCTCAGCTCAAGTGTTGGTTTCTATGGGTAAGAGCACAGGAAGGGGGGTGATGGGAGTTAATGCAGCGAGGAGCAGAGTATGCAGTAGGTGCTCAGAGACTGTAGTCATTATTGTTCTCACTGTGGAGATGCTCCTGCCCATCACTCCCAGTTCTTTTAGATATTTAAATTCACCAGGACTTTAGTGTTCTGCACTTGGAGAATTCTCAGGCAAGGAAAGCCTGCTCTCTTTGGGTAAAGAGAGAAAATGTGTACCTGTAATTTGGATGTACTTTTCTTGCTCCAGAAGATATACTTTTGCTCAGAGTGGGAAAGGATGGTTATGACCATACGGATATAGCAGTGGTCACAGCTGCAAGGTACAATATCATATCTGATGCCTTCCTCCATCTCCTGTCTCCAGCGCTGGGCTGCCCACAGGGCCAGGTGTACCTGCAGTGTGGGAATTCCTGCAACCTGACCTGCCGCTCCCTCTCCTACCCGGATGAGGAATGCAATGAAGTCTGTCTTGAGGGCTGCTTCTGCCCACCAGGGCTCTACCAGGATGAAAGAGGGGACTGTGTGCCCAAGGCCCAGTGTCCCTGTTACTATGATGGTGAGCTCTTCCAGCCTGCAGACATCTTCTCAGACCATCATATCATGTGGTAAGTGCAGCCATCCATCCATCCATCCATCCATCCATCCATCCATCCATCCATCCAGGCTAAGAGCCTGAATGCCTGGGAGGACAGTGATGACTTCCTTGGTGGCAGAACTGGACAGGAGAATGATTTTTTAAATCCTTTTTTAAAAACATGGATAGATAAACTGAAGTCTCAAAGGGAAATGGCGTGTCCAGACTTGCATTCCAAGGTGGACGTAGAGCTGAGAGTCCTCACAGGTCTTCAGTGTCCATATGTAAACAATGACCTCTCCATGCCAACTTTGGGAATTCTTGAGCTTTACTATCCACTCTCATATGCTAGGCCCCACTTCCCCTTTTCTAGAATGGAAAATGGAGGTGTCCCATCTTCTCCCCTCAGATTCTTTCTAGTGTCCACAGGCACTTGGATGAGAAAATTATGACACAGCAGCTTGACGCCAGTGCTTTGCCCGTTAGTGTGTTTTGAGTTGCTTTAACTAAATGCTAGAGATTGGGTCTTTTATAGAATAAGAAGTTTCTTCTGGATTCTGGTTCTGGAGGCTGAAAGAAATGTCCAGGTTTGAGTATCTGCATCTGGAGAGGGTCTCATGGCACATGTGAGACATGTACAGTGCATGAAGTGGCTTCACTTTTTAACCACTTTTCTTCCCAATAACTCTTCTGGTCTCTTGAGGCTAACCCACTGCCCATGAGCTGGGCACTAATCCTATCCACAGATGATGCATCTGTTTGGTCCCTCTGCCTCTCCTGGAGTCAGGGTGGGATCAGGGTCAGGGACTGTTAAAATACGCAGGAGGACCAATGAGTCTATTGTAGCAGGCTTGGAAAAGTTTTGAACCAAGAACAAAGAATAGAAAGTATAGCTTCAGGGAGTGGGTTCTGGAGAATGTGGGGAAATGTTGACAGTATTGACGTGGAGACTGTTAGGTCTTGGAGCAAGCGGTCATAGGGAATGGAGAGCAGGGACCCAAAGCCAGAGCCTCTGGAGATATGCAGGACCAGCAGGTGCTGCAGGGCAGCAGACGGCACTGTGGGTGCTCAGGACTCTGAACCTGACTGCCTCAAGGACAGTGATGGCAGGTGGTAAGAGTGCTCCCTGAAGTGCAGCGGAGATGCTGGCCTCACTGACTGAGTTTCCAAGAGGACATCGGATGGATGAGTGAACCCCATAGCTTAACTTAGGGGGATGGAATTCGAGAACCCCTGTAGCACTGAGAGTAATGGGAGTCACTAGGAGACACAGACCAGAGAGCAGGAGAGGACCAAGTCTAGAGTGTGGGGACTGGGTCAGAGGGAGGGAGGAGGAGGAGGATTCCAGGAGACAGCAGGGATGGAAGGTGAGCAGAAAGGGCAGAACCAGGAAGTGCAGTGTCACAGAAATGGAAGGAAAAACAATTATCCCTTCATGGCTGTAGGGCCTTGGCTTAGGCCCCCTCAGGTACCCAAATCCATAGATGCTAGAATCCTTCACCTGAAATAGCACAGCACTGCATATGGCCCATGTACAGGTGCATCTGTGTTAGGGCACATGTGTGAAGGTCAGAGGTCAGTCTTGTGTGACAGTCCTCTCCTTCCATCTTATTAGAAACAGAGTCTCTTGAGGTTTGCTACTTTGCATATGCCAGACTAGCTGGACAGTGAGCTTCTGGGGATGCTTCTATCTTCTCCCAGTCTCTCCATGGGTGCATTGGGATTACAGGTGTGCTACTGTGTCTGGCTTTACGTGGGTTCTGGGGTTTCAAATGTAGGCCCTTATGCTTATATAGCAGGCCACTTCACCCACTGAGACATCTCCCAAGCTTCCCCCGTTCTAATAGTTATCTTCCTAGGTATGATGTAGTATCTCATTGTGCTTTTGATTTGCATTTCTTCAATGATTAAGGACCTTGAATAGCTTTTCATGTGTCCACTGGTTATTTGTAGATTTTTTTATGTATCTACTTGAATCTTTCAGCCAGGTTTGAATTGGATAGTTTATTTTGTTATTGAGTTATTGAAGACCTTTGTTATTCTGGATATATGACTTGCAAATGTTTCCTCCCATTCTGTGACTTTTTCCCCATTCTGTTGTTAGTGCCTTTTGGTGCAGAAAATATTTTAATTTTGATATAATCAATTTATCTGTTCTTTTAATTTATTCCTTATGGTTCTGTATTATAGCCAGGAAACCAGTGCCAAATCCCAAGTCATGAATATTTACCCCAATGATCCCTTCTAAGACTTTACTAATGTTTAGATCTTTGATCCATTTGGCGCTCACGGTTTGTATATGGTGTAAGGTTAGAGTCCAGCTTCATTCTTTCCCGGATGGAACTCCAGTTTCCCGGCACCGCATATGCTCTTTCCCATGTCTTGGCACTGGTGTAGAAATTCAATTGACCGTCTAGGCGACGGCGGACTTCTGAGCTGTTTATTTAGCTGGTCTGTATACCTGTCCATCTGCCAGTCCACATTGTTGTAATTACTGTAGCTTTGCAATAGGTTTGGAACCAGAAACTGGCTGCTCCAGCTCTCTTCTTTGTCGAGATTGTTTTGCTGTTCAGGGTGCTTTGAAGTGCCGCATAGATTCTAGTCTTAGTATCTGTAGAAACTGCCGTTGGGATTTGGTTTGGACGCCTTCAATCTGTAGACAACTTGCAGAGTCTTGTCATCCTATCGTTATGCCTTCTGATCCATATGCAAAGGGTGTCCACTTACTTAGGTCTTCAGCTTTCTCAGCAATGTTTTGTAGTTTCTTAGAGTGTTTTGTTAGTGCATATTAATTGTGCCAAGTCCCGAGCCTGGCTGTGACATTTTCATGTGTGCACATTTCTGTACTTTGAACATACACTTCTTCTTCTTCTTCTCTTTCCCTCTCCTCCAATCATCCTGTCCTTCCCTAGCAGTCCCCTTTCTGCTATGTCTTCTTTCTAGATTGCTCATCTTTCTGAGCCGGAGATTATTTCACTTAACACAATCACCTCCAGTTCCATCCACTTTCCTGTAGACGATAGGAATTGATTCTCCTTCATGGCTGAATGGTATTTCATTATGTGTGTATCCTACCTTTCTTTACCTGTTTATCCACTGATGTACCTGGGCCGATGCCATAACTTGGCTGTTATGAAAAGCACTGTGTAGATACTTCTATTGAATGCTGACTTTAGAGGTGTAGGGCAGGGTTGGTACCACTGGACCATGGTCATTGTACTGTGAAGTTTCTGAAGGAGCCTCTATGATTATTTCCACAGTGGCTGTGTTAATTTACATCCCCACCAACAGTGTGAAAGACTTTCTTTTTTTTTCTACGTCTTCACTATGCTTGTTTTTCTTTTGGCCTTTTGGGTACAGGGCTTTACTTTGTGGCTCAGGATGGCTTGGAGCTCAGTTTGTAGGCCCAGGTCGCCTCTAGCTCATGGCAGTCCTCTTGTCAGCTTCTCAGGTGCCAGGACTACATGTCTGAGACACCTGCCTGGCTTCATCATCATTGCCATGCTGCCTGGAGTAAGATGGGATCTCAAGGCAGTTTGGATTTCTATTTCCCTTGTGGCTAAAGAGGTTGAACATTTTTTCATGTGTTTCCTGAATGTTTGTATTTCTTTTGGATCTGTTTGTGTGTTCTTGGCCCATTTGTTTCTTAGATTGTGTGTTCATGTATTGTTTAATGTTTTGGGGTTCTTTACATACTCTGTCAGATGTGTGTCTAGTAAAGCTTGTCTCCTGCTCAGTAGGGATTACTCAGTTAACTCTTTGCAGTGCAGACACTTAAAAAAAATTGCGGTGTGTGTGTTTATGTGTGTGTGTTTGTGTGCTCATGTGTATGTTTGTGTGTGTAAATGTGTGTGTGTGTGTGTGTGTGTGTGTGTACACTTACATGTCTTGGGTAGGAGTGACTTTAGTTCTGGGGAAATGGTGTGCAAGAGCCCTTGGGTTTAAAGAGAGCAGTGCACCTTAAGATTCACAGATGGCCACTAAGCTGGAGAAGAGGGAGGAAGGCAGGAATCAGATCACGTGCATTTGCCCTTTACTGGAGAGTCTATTAAAGGGATGCTCCTGAGGGATTTCAGGCAAGGGCACAATCATGGTTTGAAAAGATATTTGGCTTCCAAGAGGAGTATTTTGGGGGGAGGTGAGAATAGATGCAGGGCATGAGTTGGGAGATACTTGCATGGCTCAAGCAGGAAGTGATGGTGTGTAGCTAGAGTTTTCCTGCCTGGCTCACAGTCAGGACAAATCTCTCTCACCTGCCAGTCCCACAGCTGTCAGACCCAAGCAAGTAAACACAGAGACTTATATTGCTTACAAACTGTATGGCCATGGCAGGCTTCTTGATAACTGTTCTTACAGCTTAAATTAATCCATTTCTATAAATCTATACCTTGCCACGTGGCTCATGGCTTACTGGCATCTTCACATGCGGCTTGTCATGGTGGCAGCTGGCAGTGTCTCCCTCACTCAGCCTTCCACTTCCCAGAATTCTCCTCTCTCCTTGTCCCACCTACTTCCTGCCTGGTCACTGGCCAATCAGTGTTTTATTTATTGACCAATCAGAGCAATTTGACATACAGACCATCCCACAGCAATGGTGTCTCATCTACTGGCAGCAGAAGTAGCAAGCACATAGGAATTGAAGTAAACATCAGAGGCAGAGTCCTGGGTGGTGGTAGATCTGATGTAGAGGGTGAGACGTCAGTGTTGGGATGAAGCCTGGATTCTGAAAGGGAGTCAGATTGAATGGGCAGGGATACCAGCTCACAGATCAGCCTGGGAAGAAACCTGGGGTCTGGCGCGGACACACTGTGCCTACAGTGTCTTTGAGACACTAAGGGAGCTAGCTATAAAGGAGACATTTGTATATATAGGTCTGAGGCTCGAAGCGGGCCAATGCTGGAAGTACATGAGTCATTTTTGTAATGAGAGTTGGAGTGTGAAGGGCAGCATAGTGGAAGGAAAGAAAGCTTGGGATGTCTGGGGAAAGGGGAGGTGAGAGCCACAGCTGAGGCTGAGAAGGAGCAGCCAGTAAAGTGGGGAAATACAATGGAGGTTGTTTTAATTCTCTAAGAGAACGGAGTAGCCCAGTGATGGTGGTGTTCAAAGGGGCATCACATAGGAAAAGAACTTGAAGGGACCCACTGGACTTGGTGGCCTGATGGTCACTGGTAGCATTGGTGGGTCAGACTCCCTAGAGTTATGGCTCTGAAGCCCCGCTGGGAGGAGCAGAGTGAGCAGGGTGGGTGGGTGATGAGGAAAGGGGCAATGGCTGTAGAAAACTCTAGCAAAAGGTGGGGTCTTCTCTGTCTTCTCTGCAGCTACTGTGAAGATGGCTTCATGCACTGTACCACGAGTGGCGCCCCGGGAAGCCTGTTGCCAGACATCGTCCTCAGCAGCCCCCTCTCTCACCGCAGTGAGTACTGTAGCCCTGAAAGGCTTTTCTCTTCCCTTCTGTCTAGACTCTTTCCCATGAGTTGGGGGAGAGAGAGCTGGCTGCATTGTCTGATGTGTGCAGGTGTTCAAACAGGGGTCTGGCTCTGCCCAGCATCCCTTGACTCCTTCGTTTGTGTGAGTGACTTTCAGACATATCTCTGCACATGTAAACTCACGTGACTGAGGCACAGCATTTTACTGTGTGGAAGGAGAAGACTGAGCTGTCGGAATCAGTGCGATCTGTTTGCCTGTGGTAGTCTGGGTGCAGTGAGCATCTGGGGGTAGTTGGTGGGCTCGCTGGAAATGGTGCCCATTGTTCTTGTTCTTCGACGGCTTGCTTCCTGTGGGCACGCTGATGAGGAAACCTCCTTGGATGCTTGTCGGATGGATCTGAAAGAAGAGGGCTTCAGGCCAGTCCAGTTTGAGGCTCTGAACAGTTGCTGTACTGTTTGAAGACAAGACACAGAAGGCAGAGGGGTGACCGGGTTCTCATTTCTAGATCAGAGGCAAATCTGTGAAATGTACAGTGGAAAAGACAGGGAGGGAGAGTGAGGTGTGTTGGTAATGGCACACCGTGATGCCGCCACTTTTACAGAGAGACTGGCCTTGGAGCAAAAGCCCAAGAGTCCCCATGGCTGATGGGCTTTCCCTTCAGGAGTTGTAACTATTTCCTAAGTGTTCCTATTGGGTACCACCACGCTCCATTTTAGTACCTTCATCCATGTCTTCTCCAGCCTGAGTCTGGAAATTTCCACATTGCATCTTGGTTCAGTGCGAACTGGGAGAACGGAGTCAAGAGGGATGTGAGATGAAAGCCATCAGGTGACGTCTGGGGTCAGTAGAGCCGACGCCAGCTTGGCTCAAAGCATCAAGATCGATAAGGTTGCAGCCCTGGTCTCCCGTGGAGACCCTGGCTCAGTGCTAGAGTGCACTGTAGGCTGGGCCGTGTCAGGTCTTGGAGGGTGGGCAGCTCTGAGTCTTCCAAGTGAGTGATGGTACCTGTGAGCGACAGGACAGGACAGAAGGGTGGTCTGCCATGGCTTGTCTCACTACCTTTCTTCCTTTCTCAAGGCAAAAGGAGTCTGTCCTGTCGGCCACCCATGGTCAAGCTGGTGTGTCCTGCTGACAACCCCCGGGCTCAAGGGCTGGAGTGTGCCAAGACTTGCCAGAATTATGACCTGGAGTGCATGAGCCCGGGCTGTGTGTCTGGCTGCCTCTGTCCCCCGGGCATGGTGAGCCTCTGCATGGTGAAGGAGCACCTTCCCATCCATTTCTTTGCAGGCAATGGTGAATGAGGAGGCTGTGGAGCCAGAGAGAGGAAGAAACAGCGATGGGGATGAGGGGCAGATTCAACCACCAAATCCAGGGAGAGATTTGGGAGGAGAATATCTGGGGTTGATCCTGATGGACACATACAGAGAAGATCGTGGCTCACAGAACTGCCCTAGGAAGCAAAGAAACTATTTATAGAAAATGCTTAGGGTCTAAACAGGCACTTGTACTAGAATTTCCCCAAAGGTAACAGTCCATCCATACTGCAGGGGCGGAAGGACCCACACATAGCTGTGTGTGATTTACATACACTTGTCTGTAACTTTCTCTTTAAGTCTGTTCTCATTGGCTTTCTGTCGCAGTGATAAACACCATGACCAAAAGCAACTTTGGGAGGAAAGGGTTTATTTCACCTTCCTCTTTAAAGTCAGAGGGGAGTCAGGGTGGGAACTCGGACAGAAGCAGCAGAGGAACTCTACTCACTGCCCCCTCTCTCTTTGGCTTAGGCTTAACTAATTTTGTGTGTAACTCAGACCCTCCTGCCTGTGATGGTATCACCCACAGTGGGCTGGGCCCTCCGACATCAATTATCAACCAAGATGATGCTGTCCAGATATGCCCACATGTCAGTCTGATTGTTTCCTCTTTCTAGGTGACTTGAGATTGTGTCAAGTTGACAATAAAAACACAATCAAGAAACTGTCCCTGCCATATCACAAGCGAACTGTGGCTTCCCTACACTCAAGCTTTGTTTTCTGGCTCCATAAAATGACTTGTGAGGTCTTGGCTAGCCCTGTGTGTCCCATGATTCTGGTTCTGGGGCTGCAAATGTCCCTGAAGGACACACAAGGTCTGATGCTTGTTTGTGGCCACCTTGCTCCTCTGTGTATCTTCTAGAATGGTGGCAATGGCTGGAGAATGCCCAAGCCTTCCAACCTCCTTCCTGCTACTATTAGGTCAGTTTTATATCAAATATATCATACATATATTATTATCATCACCTTGAAGAATGCAATTTCTGGACTTTTTCAAATGCATCCTGTCTTTATGCTTCTCCTGACTCCCCCTTCCCATACATGAAGTATGTAGTGAGGGACTGAGACAGAGCTGTGGAGGCCAGCATGGAAGTGGGTGGGGTGGCTTGAGTATACACTAATGATACCCAGGACACTGCCTGACAGAGCTGTGGATCTTCTGTCATGGAAACCAGAACGTATTCTGTGTCCTCAGGAAGGCTGGGCACCGAGGCAAGTGCAGGACAGAGGGCCTGTTCTCTACTTCCTTTCTAGCCCCCTCTCCCAAATGGAGAGCTCTAGTACTTCTCTTGAAGGTGTTCCCTGCTGCCTTCTCCCCTGAGGCTTCTGGAACCATCTTGGCCCTTACACTGGACAGTGTGGCTCACACCGTAAGAGAAGGATGGCCAGTGGGCTACAAGAGGAGGGAACTCACCTCAGGTCTGAGCAACAGGCAGGGAGTAAGAGGCCCAGAGATAAGGTCTCACTGTGAGCGTCTTGTGGCTTTACAGGTGCCGTTGTCCCCATGGTGTTTCTGGAGGGGAAATCTTGACCTGAGAGAAACCTCAGGCAAGAAAAGGGACTTTGAGATTATAGTAGCATCAGGAACTGTTTCATTTATCTTTATGTTAAACTAAAAAAAAAGAGAGATTTGAGATGATGCCTCATTTTGTTGCCCAGGCTGGCCTTGAACTACTGAGCTTAAGCAACCCTTCTGCCTCAGCCTCCCGAGTCGCTAGAACTACAGGCACACTCCATCATATCAAGATGGGTCAAGACGTCTTCAAACAAAGTGCGTGCGTGCGTGTGTGCGTGTGTGCGTGTGTGTTCACTTGCACTCGAATATGTAGGAAAACATCCAGGTAGTATTAAATATTAATAAGTACAACAGTTACATTAGACCCCCAATCCTGGGTGGGGAACGTGACCTCAGATCTAGGATGCAGACATTTTGCCAGGCACTCCATTCTCATCCAGAAGCCCCTGCTACACATTCTTAGAAATGCTTGTAACTGAGGCCCCTTGCAAAAGCTTCTGTCCATAGAGCTTGGGTTATTTTCACAACTGCTTCATTACAATGCTGCCTGATGCACCGATAGCCGGGGCCAGATTTGGCAGAGCAGAGAAATCTCTGTAATTTATGAAGTGTGCACAGTGAGCTGGCTGCAGCACCTGCCATGTGTTCCTGGCCACAGCACAAAGGAAAGGGAGCTGGGAACATCTTGCCTGGGTGCTTCTGATGGTGTAGACCTCATACCAGGGCTGTTTTCCTGTTCCCTGTGTGATGAGGGAGGGCTATGGCATGGTACCAAGGGTTTGAGCAAGGGGCCAAGGATTCTGCATTCTGAAGACTTGCAAGGGGGCGGCAAGTCACTTTCTGATGGAGACAGATCTGCTGAGAACAGAAAGAGACCCCAGCTAGCACCTCTGCCACCCTTTGACCCCACACTCTTGTATAGTCATTCAGTGTTTATCTGAATCCCAGAGGCCTCCTCTGTAATGTCCTCAGCTGCCTTCCTCACTTGGATGGCTGTGGGTGCAAGGGAGATACATGCAAAAATACTTTTAAATAACAAGATGGGGGTGGTTTGCAGATGGAACAGGTAGGAGAGTGTTTTTCTAGCATGCAAGAGGCCATGGGTTCAATCCCCAGCATGAAATGGGTGGGGGTGTTACATGCCTGTGGGAGAGACAATAGGGTCAGGAGTCCAAAGTCATCCTTGGGTACTTGTGGAGTTGAAAGCCAAACTGGTTTAGAGATCCTGTCTCAAAAAAAGCTAGAAAATTCACAGAATTGTAGTAAGAGCTGTGAGTGTGGTGTTTGTATATAACTGAGGCTTGGTCTCAGAAACCGCATGGGTTAGCTCCTCATCTCGGCCACTTGAGGGATGGTGGAAGGTCTGTTTTCTTCCATTTCCAGTCTGTTGTGGACTAATGCTTTTGTGAAAACAGTGAAAATGGATTATCTGAACAACAAAACAGCAGAAAAGCAGGGACAGGAGTTGGGAGTGTGTCTTAGTTCCTGTTCTGTTGCTGTGACATAAGACACCATGGCCAAGACAACTTGTTGAAGAAAGAGTTTATTTGGGGTTACAATTCCGGAGTTAGAGGCCATGACCATCATGGGGGGGGGCGCAGCAGCAGGTAGGCAGGCGTGGGGCTGGAGCAGTTACTGAGAGCTCACATCCTTATCTGCAAGTAGGAGGCAGAGAGAAAGAGCTAAGAATGGTGTGGGCTTTTGAGACCTCAAAGCCTACCCCCAGTGACATCCCTCCTCCAACAAGGCCACACCTCCTAATCCTCCCAAATAGCCCCACCAACTGGGGACTAGGCATTAAAACGATGAACCTATGATGGCTTTTCTCATTCAAACCACCATAGGATATGAGTCAGTGCAAGCAAGGCCCTGGGTTCATCTCCAAGCATTCCAACAACAAAAACCAAACAACTTCCCAAACAAACAAACATGGGGAAAAAAACCCACGAAGTACAATCTCCAGCCAGTTTTCATCACATGTGACAAACATGACATTGCAGTCTGTTTCTGCATTCTCCTTGTCCCAGGTCATCTCTGGCCCTGGCCTCTCTCTGAGTGGTCATTGTCCTCATCCTACTTTAAGGAACATCCATGTCCCCTCTAAGCCTAGAAACACTCGTTTGAAGATGTGGGAGGCAAGGAGGGAGGCCTTCTCTTTCCCAGCATCCCAGGCCTGGCACCTGCTCAGAGCAAAGGCCTTCCGCTGTACCCACAGGCAGCAGCAGACTGTCAGCCCCTGCAGCTGCTCTCAGGGTCTCCTTACAGGGATCTTCGTTTCCTGACCTGTAAGACTGGGTTAGAAGGATTTGGAGGGAAGGTTAGAGAGGACAGATGCTCATCTCTGTCCTTTGAGGTGCTTTGTAGGTGGTGTCATAGTCAGTTCATGGAGATAAAAACATGGATGGTGGTAAGGGCTTCCCAAGCCTTTTATTGGTTGTTTTGAATTCTTGAGACAGGCTTCATTCTGTCGTGCAGGCTGGTCTGGAACTTACAAGGTAGCCCAGGCTCAGCCTTTTAGTTTAGTTGGAAAACGCTCCTGAACTTTTTGCCTGGTGCAACCACTTCTTTACGTTAGGATATTACCTAACTTTGCCACTAGTCAGCAGCAGAGCACAACCCATGGCCCTGCTCTCTGTACTCCAGCCACAGCTGCGGCTCTTTGTAGGAGCCTAGGGCAGAACCAGGACCTTTCAACCCTCCTGGTCCCCCAACCCTCAGGCAGGGACACCGGCTTGCAGATATTTAGGCCTCTGAGGAAAGTGTAGCACGTTGTCTGAGTGATTTATCCTTTGAAACCTGGCAGCTACACCTTTCAGACTGGTACCCCAGTCTGTGGGTACTAGGGAACGTCCTACTGCTGTGAAGGATGCTCTCGCTCCTGGTCCTTGGATGGACTGAAAGACATTGATAGTTCTTTTTAAAACTAGATCCAACATACACGGTCCTGTCTAGAGTGAGTTTCATTTTTGGGGGCACCAGAGATTTTATGGGCCCTTGTGCATGTTAGGTGAGTGCTGTATCAGGTTATAAATGTTTATAAGATCCAAGAAAACCCATCTCTGTCAAAAAATACTTCCTCTGTTCACAACTTGTCACCTAACCAGGCTCACTGATATATGACGGGCATATGCTCATTTTGGTTCATGAGCCAGACTTTGTAACAAAGCATGATAGGAAGAGTCATTTACGTGTTAGTGTGAGTTATCTGATCAGGTTGCCTTCCTCCTGACCATCATGTGTTTGACTCCAGCTACACTCAGCTGTGAATCCTGATGGAGTAGAGTCATGGAGGATGGGTGAAGGCAGCATTTGGGAGACTGGTCTGTGTGGTGTCACCTCTGGTGATGAATAAGGAAGAATATCTAGAGAAGGGTGACAAAGCAATTTTTTTTTCCCTGCCTCATGATTGTCCTTGGAACTGACTGAGGACGATGTTCTCAGCTGGGACCATGCTTATTGAACAATCGCAAGTTGATAGCCTGTTGGGGGTGGGGGTGGTAATTCCTGCCACACTTTCTGAAGTCTACGGGTTTCATAAATCTTATCTTAGTACCACTGTAGTATTCTCGAAGGACATGCTGGACAGAGACGGATGCCTTCATGTCAAACCATGGCTTGCTGCACAGCCCAGTTATGGACTGTTTATCTGGCTTGCCCACTTCCTGGCCAGTCCCCCTCCCCATTCCCTGCATTCCTCCTTTGTCTTTGTGGTTCTCAGTTGCCAGGGATTTCTTTAAGGCTTTGGGGTTCTCAGGGTGCTTTTGACCAGGCTCTTATATATCATCTCTCTCCAGTCAGGAAGTTTCCACACAGTGCCTGGAAACCCCCTCCTCTCCTTTCCGGTCATGGTTTGCTTCCTCACCGGCTCCATCCTATGGAACACTGAGCCCCGATCTTGATGCTGCAGCCTGCCAGTTAGTGACGTGGTTTTACTAACACAAGCCAGGGCAGAGAGGAGTGTGTGCATGGCCAGTGAGAACTACACAAGCCAGGGCAGAGAGGAGAGTGTGCACAGCCAGTGAGAACTCAGAGGAGGAGTGTTCGCTAGCACAGTGGTGGTGGCGCTGTCTTATCACAGAGCTGGGATTGTACATGGGAGGAGGGCTGGGCACATGGACCCACCTAGATCAAGTGGGAGCAGAGAGATCCTAGACGGAGAGGTGAGCACAGCCAGGATGGACACAAGGAGGCCTGGGAACCCCTCCTCAAGCCTACTTGCAGGTGCCATGTAGAGCATGTCCCGCAGAGTTGAGACACCATGTGAGCAGGGCTATGTGATTCCCTTCCCACAAAGGCTTGCTATCCATCTCCACTAACTGTAGGAGTAAGCATGGGTCAGCCATTCTTCTGGTAGCCACTAGGTGGCAGACTTCAGACTGAAGTCTAACCTGACAAAGTTTGGAGGATGTGGGCATGAACCTTTACTGTGAACCTTGGAAGGCTCTGAAGAGAGACGTTTGCATCCCCCTCCTTGCTCCTACCAACCCACTGCCTTCTCTGCCGGTCTCCTAAGCTCCTTGTATTCTAAGAACTGTGGTGCCAGGCTTAAGCACTACCAAGGACACAGTGGGCTGGGATATTCCTAGGTCTTTGGACCAATATTGCCCCATTATTTAGAGGACATGCCTGGGACTTGGGGACACCTCCTGAGGCCGACAGATATGGTGCCAAGTGGAGAATAGTATTCTTTTTATCTCGTGGTACACATATGTGTGCATACACAATTTTAACCTATGATTCTGATGTGGAAATCCTTTGAATACACATATTCCCAGGGCTTAGTTTAATGTAAAGGTCTAGGAACTCAAGCTTGCAGGGGGAATTCACCAGATCACTGGAGTGAGAATCATCTAGACTAGGTACCTCTCCCTGCTAGCTAGGTAGTTTTGGAGCCCAGCAGCTGGGGGCCTTCACCTAGGTGGTCCCAAGGGACAAGAGAGGGTGATGGTGAGAATGTGTGATCAAAGTACATTGTATCGCATCCCAGGTGAGGTCCATCCAAGGCTGCTTCTTGGTTGAGGTGGTAGTGGATCATGGTGGTGGGGTCAGGGTGGGCTTGGCAGTGCTTCTTCAGCCCACTGAGTCAGCAGATCTGGTTTCTTTCTCCACCCACTTGTCCCTAGACGACCCAGGAAGTGCAGCATGTTCTGGAGTCACTTCCTGAGGGGGTGAGGAGGGAGAGAGAGACAGCACCTCTGTAGATAGCATGTCAGAGCATCGGGGCTGGAAAAGATGACCTTGGGAGGAGGATCACCTGATACGTATGTCTTGGACATGCTTTTAGCCAGACTTTGATATGTCTCCTCTGCCCTGTCTTCAGTCTCTCCTCCAGGGTACTAAATGCTTATTAATTCTCATCGAACATGAGATCTGTTTTTTAAAATTATAAATATGACATCTACTCATCAAAAAACATTGTGGAAAAAAATAAGACTAAAAAGAAAAATAAGCCCAGAACTCCTTTATCTCACAGCTCACTACCTGGAGGAAACCTCCCTACTTCCTTCTAGCTCTGGTTAACAACAAAGTCTGTATTACATACACGTGAAATTGGGACTACATATGTCTAGAGTTTTCCTCCCCATTTTAAAAACTAATGGCTTAGATAGGCATTGCTCACCTCATTAAAGAGTCCTGTGAAGGACCCTCTCCCACACCACAGCAAACCAGCTCCCAGGGATCCCTTAAGAACGGCATCATTTGCCTGCCTCTGAATACTTGACTTTATTTATTTATTTTTCCCTTTCAGTTCATTGGTAAATACTTCTTTAGTCTCCATCTGTAACTCCCGTGTCCTCTGGAGACATCCTTTGCGTGTCATGGCTGGGTCTGAGATATGCACATCCCGGAACTTCTGACATGGGTTTCTAAAGTCTTTGCAAACGTGTCCCAGGTTATGTCACCTAGCAGGACAGAAGCAATCGTGTCTTTGATTGACAGGGAGACACAGTGTAGAAGGCGCCAGTGTCTGCCAGCACGCAGCCTGGTGTTGACCCCTGCCCGGGCTAGTGTGCTGCAGGGGTTGCTCTGCCCCATTCCCTCTCTTCATGCTGGGCTCCTGGCAGACTTGAGCTCCACAATACTTCGTCAGCAATGATCGGTATCAGTTCCTGTGGCCCTGGAGACACGAATCACGGGAGTTCTTTACCCGTAGGTCCGACATGAAAACAAGTGTGTGGCCTTGGAGCGGTGCCCCTGCTTCCACCAGGGCCAAGAGTATGCCCCAGGAGATACAGTGAAGATCGGCTGCAACACCTGGTGAGGCTCTGGGTACGCCGTGGGGACCAGCCATCAAGGTGGCATGAGGGTGTGTGGGACACAGGACTTTTGGCACTTGTCCTCACACCCTGGGGAACCTTCCTGCTCTTTTCCTTACTCCGCCTATGTTTTCCCATCCGTGAAATGCCCCTTTCCACCGCTGGCCTCAGCCACGCACCCGTTTCCTACAGATAGGCAATTCCGTTCTCGGAGAGTTTTCTTCCACAGAGGCTCACAGTGGGGGCTGTGGGGAGGGTTGTTGAAAAGGTCCTCTCAACCCCCCCTCTTCCTTCCTTCTTTTTTATTTATTTTTATTAATTGTACAAGGTAATGATTTCATTGACATTTACACACATGCGTATAATGCGCTTTGCTCATGTACTCTCCTGCGTCACCTTCTCTTGCCCCTCTCCCTGCTCCTACTGTCCCTTCCCCTCCCCCAGATAGTCCCCCTTCTACTTTTGTATCTTTTAAATAAATCTAGACCCTGCATATGAGAGAAAACATGATAACTGTCTTTCTGAGTCTGGCTGAATTCACTGAACGTGACGATCTCCAGGTGTTCCATCGTGCAGATGATATATTTTGTTCTTCTTGAGGCTGAATCTCAAGGCCCATCTCTTCCCACAGGCCCTGTACTGCACGCGAGTGTTCTGAGAGTGAGGAGGCAGTGGTTGTTTCCTTCTGCCTTCTTTGGCTATCCTGCACAGGCTCCCTTACACTCACCCCACCTTTCACTCTGGGCTGTAGACAATCTCAGGGGCCCCTGCGGATGGAGGTGGGGGAGGGGATGAGCGCCTGAGGTCTGAGCTCACCACCTCTGACGCATGAGTGGGCTTCCCGAGATCAGCTGTGGTTAAGGGCAGTGAGGGTAGGACATGTGGCCGGCAAATTGGTATAGAAATAAACACATAACCACACACACGAAACCGCTCCTGGCAGACTCGCCCACCCATTCTATTTTCCAGTTTCAGAATGTCCCTGCTGAGATCTCTGTTGGTCTGTCTGTGATACGGTGACCCTATGGCCAGTCTCAGGCACTCTGTAATGTTTAGGGTGAGGCCACCCTTTAGTGAGTCCACGGCAGATGGCTTGGAGAACCCCACCTTCTCTTCTGCATCCTGGCTCACCCTGGACACCCACATTACTCCATACCTCTCTTTCCTCCTCGAAACTAGAGAGCAGCGTGACCTCCCTTTCTCCTGTAGACCCTGTGCTAGGCCTCTAAGGCCCGTGCTCCTTCCACAGGCTGCAAATGCTCAGTTTCTTGAGGCTTCCTCGGTGACTACCTGGTGTCTTCTGGTCTCCCGCAGCCTCCTTGTTCCCTAAGACCCAGTTGAGCCCCTGGCACCCAAGATGCAAACCAATCACGCTTGATCGCTTTTCCTAGTGTCTGCCGGGACCGGAGGTGGAACTGCACAAACCACGTGTGTGATGCCACGTGCTCTGCCATTGGCATGGCCCACTACATCACCTTCGACGGACTCAAGTACCTGTTCCCTGGGGAATGCCAGTATGTTCTGGTGCAGGTGAGGCAGAGAGGGGGGTACCATCCGTATCTAACAGAGCAGGACATGCTGGCTGCAGTCTGGGAGTTTCTGGGTCTGATTCTGTCTAGAGAAAGAACTTTGACGTTTGGTTTTGTCAGAGTAATTTTCTAACCCCCCTAAAGGGTGCCTTGCTGGGAGCCATCCCGGGTGGTGGATGGATCCTGCAGAGGATTGTAAGGAGTCGGCTGGGGAAGGAAGTGAGCCAGGCCATGGTGGTCGGGAGAATCTTGCAGCCTGACTGACTAGCAGCCAGAGTATTTCTTTATTTATACAGAATTGAGTAAGCAGGGATACATTCATGATGTTCCAAAACATAGATCATATCATTTTTGGTTTTGGACATGTATTTCACTTCCCTTTGCTCATCTTTTAGTCATCATTAATAAACTATGACAGAACAGAATTATCATTTCCAATCATTTTCCCTCAAGTTTTGACATCATTAATAAACAGTTACTATTCTTACTCATTAACCCCATAACTCAATTTTTGAGAATCTAGAGGCATATGACAGCCTGTTCTCATGCTGGCAGCTTTGGTTACTTCAAGGATGCTAGACCAAAACAAAATTTTCAACCACCCTGGGCATTTTGCCATGTCCCAAGCAGTGTATTATTAACTTTTAGTGGTCAGAGTGCCCAGGAAAAATCCTCAGGCTAAAGCTGCTGCAGTTATTATTCAAATTCTGACATAATGCAATCAATGTTCACATTTATATCTTTATAGAATTGGTCTATATGTCTAATCCTGGCATTCTGTTGTTCCTTGGTCATATGACATTATAGTGGCTCTGCATGAGCTAACTTCTAAGAGAGGGAGGTCCTGACACCTCATACTTTTATCATCTTTCCACTCTATACTTTGTTTATCAATATGTCTCTGTGTAGGGCAGAGTTGTATGCCACGTAATTTTCTGAGTGTACAGCAGGAAGAGGCTTATAATCTCAACTGCGGACAATTCCTCTAGCCCACTGAATCTTGTTGACCTTTTAAAGTTTACTTTGTTTTGAATATCTTGTTCCTGTGTAAGTAGAGGGACAGATGTTTCAAGAATGTCTCATAGCCTCATGAAGAGACCTCTGGCTTCTTCTTTATGTGTCACAACCTCCAAGGCATAAAGAAGACCTTCAAGTAGATAAGGGTATCTCCCTAAAAGCAGTGGGGAGGGGGATAGTATGTTCAGGACTTTCCTGGATAAGCTTAGAAGCAGCATTCCTGGGAGAAGGCATAAATGATTCATAAGGAATTTTCCATCAATCCAACATCCCCAAATTGTACAAATATTAAAAGTGCCCCAAGTCTGTAACAGGTGGAGATGAAAAACAAAGGTGGCATGGCAGCCATCGTGCGGCTCAGCTTTGCTGGATCTTTGTCAAGCAGCTGTGCTGGGCTTATGACTTCTGCCATTCCATCCAGATGTGGCTGTGCTAGTGCCTGAAGGTATAGGAAGTTTAAGAACAGAATTTAATTTTCTGAGCTGGTTTGGTGTGGGGTACGGCCACCTAAGGTCATTTTAGCACTGATATAGATCAGAGAAAGATGACTCTTCATTTTGGTGGACACCCAAACCAGGATACATGGGGAGCTGATCCTGGCTGGATTTCACCCTCCTGATAGCCTGTTGTTACGAAGTATTCCTGGGCAGAGGGATTGCCTGAATGATCCCTGGAGTTTGCAGCCTGACCTATGGTCCTACTGGAACTTGCCACCATTTTTTACCTCTAAGCTGGTCGGTCAGTCTCACATGGTGAGGAGGGGAAGCTGGGGTCACTGGAGGCTGGGGTCACAGGTGCCCCTCAGCCCAGCAGGGAGAACATAGGACATCCTAGGTGGTGAGTCCCTGCCGGCCCCTGTGCCTCCCTATGCCCACTTTGTGAGTTTTTCTTGCTGGTTGACAGCAGATGATTCATGAAGGAGAACAAGTGCTTTCTTTCCTCAGAGCTGAGCACTGTGTGCTCTTTGACACATTGAACTCATGCAGTTTCTGGGGGAGGTGGCTGCTTAGAGTGATCTGAAGGTTCAAAGCCAGAGAGGAAGCTGCAGGAAGTGTCAGGTATTACTGATAACCAGGGTTACCATGTGCAGAAAATGTCAGGCATTATTGGTAACCAGGGTTACCATGTGCAGAGCATGCTAGGAGAGGGTAGGACCTCTGGGGCACCAGCCAAGCTGGCCTCACATACCCCAGCTCACCCAGGAAGGTAGTGTATTGGGGAGACAGTGCGTGCATATCTTGAAATAGCTTTTCTGATGCCTCTGGCCTGGTGTTCCCCCTAGAGCTCCCCCACAGGCCCTTTGTCTTAGCATCAAAAGACAGGGCAGCACCAGCTTCAAGGGTCAACGTGTCTATCAGCTTCCAGAGCAACGGATTTTAGCTGAGGCACTGGCCACTCCCTAGCATCCCCTGGCTGGCAGGCCTTCTGGAGCAAGCGATCCTGTTTTCAGGAACCCCCTTCCAGACCATATGCTTGTTTTGATCCTCTTCCCTCTCCTGGGGCCCACCCTGTGGGGGCATCATTAGGCTTTGTCCTTCAGAAAGCCAGCCGGTGACAAGAACAAGCCCACATCTGCAGCCTTGTTCTGCTTCTAACCTGTGTGACCAGGAACCATGTTCCCCCAACAGAGCCAGGAAGTGGACTAATGCTCCCCTTACAATCAGCCCAGCTGTGTTTTCTGTATTTCTGTGTGTGAGTACATGTATGTATGCATGTATATGTATATGGATGGACATGAACAGGCACACATTTTATAAGTACGTGTGTATACATATACATGTGTACAGGTATGTACCTGTGTATGCATGTTTACTTATGATATGTATGTGTTTATGCACGTGTATTGTTGCATGCTTGTGCAGGTACATGTATATACGTGTATACATGTATATGTGTATTTGTGAGTATGTATATGCATGTGGAAGTGTATATGAATATATACACGTTTGTGTTTGTATATGCATGTGTGTATATATGTGTATTTATGTGGGTAGGTGTATGCTTCTATATGTATTTGCATGTGGACATACATGCTGACTCCTCTAGCTCCCCTGTTCCACTTTGTGTTTATTACCATGCCACTGCACTGACCATGGGTATCAGGCTCATCTGTGAGGGCTGAGGATGGACACCTGAGAGAGTTCACCTATAGATACCTCCCTCTTTCCCCCACATGCACAGCACATCTGACGATATTCTGTGACATGTTCAAAGACCCCAGAGGTCATGATGTCATCTTCTGGGAGAAGGGATAATCTCTCTCTCCTGGTGCCTTCTTTCCCCAGGATTACTGTGGCGGGAACCCGGGGACCTTCCGGATCCTGGTGGGAAATGAAGGATGCAGTTATCCTTCAGTGAAGTGTAAGAAGCGGGTCACCATCCTGGTGGAAGGAGGGGAGATTGAGCTGTTTGATGGAGAGGTGAGTGCCAGCTTCTCCCCTTTCCCGTATGTCCCCTTCTTGTCCCTCTGGTTATTAGGAGTGTTTACCAGGTGTTCATTTAGAGCTGTGCTGGTAGAATGTGCAGCCACTGTGGAGAATGAGGTCCAGCAGTGTCAACTGGTCCTGGATTGTTAGCCTGTGAGCAGAGCAATTGGCAGGCCAATACAGCTAGTGTGAGCCCATTGTGGTTCCAGTGTGGGTATGTGTGTGGGAGAGGATGCACAATGATCTAGGAGGAGGCAGTGCTGACTGGGGGAGGTGGGCGGAGCATGGCAGGCAGGAGGAGTTTCCCTTCTGTGAACAGTGGTCCTTCTTAGCCACAGAGGGATGAAACCCCTGGTGGATGCCTGAAGTCACAGATAGTACAGAACCCAGTATGTTCTTTTATGTATATTGATGATGTCTTAGTTAGGGTTTCTATTGCTGTGATGAAACACCATGACCAAAAGACAAGTTGGGGAGGAAAGGGTTTATTTGACTTATACTTCTATATCACTGTTCATTATCAAAGGAAGTCAGGACAGGAGCTTAAACTGGACAGGATCCCGGAGGCAGGAGCTGATGCAGAGGCCATGGAAGGGTGCTGCTCACTGGCTTGCTTCTCATGGCTTGCTCAGCCTGCTTTCTTATAGATCCCAGGACCACCAACAGGGATGGCACCACACACAATGGGCTGGACCTCTCCCTGACTAATCACCAATTAAGAAAATACCTTATAGCTGAATCTTATGGAGGCATTTTCTCAACTGAGGTTCCCTCCTCTCAGATGACCTTAGCTTGTGTCAAGTTGACATAAAACTCTAGCACAGATGATAATGTTTGATTATTAAGTAGAGAGAATAAGGCATTAATGTTGACTAATAATAAAGTAGAGCAATGACCGTAATATGTTGTGATGGAAGTTATTTGGAAACTTAATCACTATTCTGGAATTTTCCATTCAGTACTTTTATAATCAATTGAAACTACAGTAAGTGAAACAAATGATCTGTGGGGGCTACTGTATGTGTATCTATTGAAGGAACATTATGGGGTGCTTTTTAGTTATTTTATGTGTTAAGGATTTTCTTAAGATCATGTGGTGCCGGGGATGGATCCCAGGGCCTGGGCATGCTGAATAAACACTCTCCTAACGAGCTACACCCCCAGCTCTTCAGTTTGATATTTTTGACAAGCTGAAAAGAGAAACAGAAGCAGCAGATGCAGCCTCTGGATCCTGTCAACCTAAGAAGTGGTTAAGTGTAGCTCTCCAGGCTCCACCTCAAAGCCATGCCTCAGTAGATCGGGATGGAGCCCCGGAATCTATGTTTGGAGTGACTGGTTGTTCTGGGTCACAGATCTGATTCAGCTGGTTTGGATATGTACCACACTACAGACTCCCGAAGACTGGGTTCATTTGCTCTCGTGACCTCGGCCTGCTCCCTGGTGTTTTGCTAACACCCACCCTTGACAGCTGGGGACTGGAAGTGCATTTTCTATAGAGAGGCAAGAAAAGCTGTCTAGCAAGTGTGCTGACTAGGAGCCAGGAGTGTCAGCTCTACTTCAGAGTTCAGTTCTATCCGGGACAGATGATAGCAGTGAGCCTGCACAGGAGACGGCAGATCTATGAGGGGGAGAATCTGCAGACATGACGAGCTCCGTGTGAGGCATGCTCCTCAGGAGGTCTGTGAAGAGTGACAGGTTCTTGGTCTCAGCCTCTGCTTTATGAGGCTGAGTGCTCTGCAGTGGGCTTTGAGGGTTGGTCAGTGGCGATGCCTCTGGCAGGGCCAGGAGTCCAGGCCAGACTTCTAGACGCTCTTGCCTGGCGCATGGAACTTCACAGTCCCTGTCCTGCAGTCTTGACTCCTGACGGCAGTCACTGTAGAGGACAGAGGGTGGTAGGACACAAGACAAGTGAGTTGGGGGCTCACTGTTATAGATGGGTAGATTTTTTACCCATGTAACTAGAGGTGGCTAAAATCAGTGCCACATTAAAAAGCAAGCCAGGGACTGGTGGAGTTGATGACCAAGGGTCAGAGCACCCTCCCTTCTTAGGAGGTCTGTTTCATTGTGCCCTGCCATCTTGTCATCATGGGAGAGTGGTGGGTCAGACGGACGCAGCAGAAAAGCCCCGGTGTAGTGCTGGCCTCAGGGAGTGCTGATAGAAAGTGGCTGGTGACGGTCGAGGGCCAGCTCTGGTGTTGGTGGGCAAGGCAGACAGACAAGCTATGTGAAGAGAGGGGAGCCCTGGCCTCTGACCTCCTTCACCTCATGTTCTGGTTCCTTCCTTCTTCAGGTGAATGTGCAGAAGCCCCTGAAAGATGAGTCTCACTTTGAGATGGTGGAGTCTGGCCGGTATGTCATCCTGCTGCTGGGTCAAGCCCTCTCCGTGGTCTGGGACCACCACCTCAGCGTCTCCGTGGTCCTGAAGCATACACACCAGGTCAGCGGCCCTTCTTCCCTGTCACTCATGTGGACTGTCCTCAGCTCTCTAAGTAGTCACCACCCCATTGTCTTGGAGGGCAGTGGCTCTCTGGTCCAGCCTCCTTGCTCCCCACACAAGGAAAGCTAAGTAAGTAGTCATGGAGGCTGGCTGCCCACAGGGAGGACAGAGGCAGCTTTGACAATGTGTGACAATGTCTTGACTGGCCCAGCAAGGTACATGTTTTGCTTGCACAGAGGAGGCAGAGCAAGGGTAGGCAGGGTGACTTTTCTTTAGGTTACTTAACCCAAAGAGGCAAATTAAGCACACAAAATATTAAATTATTGCCATCTATTCTGGGATGTTGCCTCATCAATGAGCCTAGGCTAGTGTACATGTATGTATGTGTTCACGTTCATGTGCATGTGGAGGCCGGCCAGTGGTCGATCTCAGGCATCATTCCTCAGGAGCCATTCACTTTGTGTTCTGAGTTAGTCTTTCACTGGGACCTGGGGTTGCTCACCAATCAGGCTGGGTTAGCAGGCCGGTGAGCCTTGGGGACTTACTATCTCTGCCCCACTACTGCTGGGGTCATGAGTGTACACCGCTATAACTGTCCTTTTTACGTGGGTGCTGGGATTCAACTCAGGTCCTCACGCTTGTATGGCAAGCGCTTCACCATCTGATTTACTCCCCCAGGTCCCAGGTTAGCTCTTTTTGAGAGCACTTTGTTAATCTGCTGAGGATCTCCTCTTGGGAAAGATGACGGCATTTGTGTAGGTTGCCACAGTTTTGGGGGTTTTGATGGTATCATTAAGTGGTGTGAATGTGACAAGGGCTCTGTTTATTCTGGTTGAGAGTGGGCTGCAGACCATCTCTGACAGTGCTGTCTGTGTCCGGATTGTCAATGTCAGTGAGGGCTGCTCAGCCTGTGCTTCCCAGAGGCACCCCATTCCAATTCTAGAAAGGTCTAACGATCTTGACCATGTTTCTACTCAGTATGTTGACTGTTCCAGGCACTGCAGGTAGAGCAAGGGCAAAAAAAAAAAAAAAAAAATCAGGTGTGTGTGTGTGTGTGTGTGTGTGTGTGTGTGTGTGTGTGTGTGTGCGTGCGCGTGTGCGTGCGTGGCTGCATTCCTGTGGAGCTTCTAAAGGACAAGTATACTTTCCTGATTCTGGAGTTGGGCAGCACTCCTTGGCTTGTGGTCCCACCCTCCATATTCAAAGTGAGCTGTTGTTCAGTAGTATCTTCAGGCCCTCCCACCCACCATGCTCCTGTGGGTTGCAACGCCTTTACACTCTGCCTCTTTCTGCCTCCTTCTTTTTAGACGCTGTGGTCACATACAGCTCACTTAGATGGTTCTGGACAATTTCCTATCTCAAGATTTTAACCTAACTGTACCAAGGTCCTTTGTCCTGGGGGTTACTCCATGTTAAGCTGAGTATGTTATGAAGAAAAGAGGTTTATTCAACTGTCATTACTGTCGTTGGAGGCTGAAAGTGTAGGGTTGGGTGGGTCCATCTGTGTCTGTGACAGGGATTGGCCTGGCTGTGGCAGTGGGTGAGTGAAGGTAAAGTAGACAGGGAAGGGAAGAGGGCTACATGTAGAGGGGTCACCTGTGAGAAAGGAAACCAGAGCAATTCTGCTTAATCTTATTTCAATTAAAATTCTCTGTCTATCTATCTATCTATCTATCTATCTATCTATCTATCTATCTATCCATCCATCCATCCATCCATCCATCCATCTATCTATCTATCGTCTGTCTGTCTCTCATCTATCATGGGTATGGATGAGGGCATGTATGTGCCCATGGAATGTGAAGGTCAGAGGACAACTTCCTGTGTAGGTCCCAGGGATTGAATTCAGACCATCAAGCTTGGCAGCTGACACCTCTTTACCTGCCGACCTATCTCATCTCCATCTTTAGGAACAAAACAACAACAACAAATGTCTTATGGTGTAGGAACTAACTGGGGTCCTATGAGAATGACATTCTCTCTTCTAAAGATGATACCACCAGTGACTTAATTAAATCTAACTAGGTCCCTCCTGCTGACAGTTACACCACCTCTCAGTGTCACACTGGGAACCCAAACTTTCGGAGAATAAACCTTTTGGGGATCCCACTACACACTGACGCCGTGTGAAAACTGTAGTACCGTGCGGGGTAACACAGTCACAGTGCTCGGATTCAGGATGGACATCTCTGGTGGAGCCAGTGTTTTGCTCCCCACAACCACAGTGGAGATTATATTCTTATGGGGACATTGCTTTAGATAGGTTAATTTGTGAACAGGTGACACAGGAGTAGATGTCTTCATGGAAGAGAGGGAGTGAGGATTGTAAATATCTGGAGAGAGAAGGTGGGTGGATGGAGTAAAATGTACAGAGATGCCAAGGTGGCTGACGTTGGGAGAGTTTGACCAAGGGGACCAGTGGGTGAAGGGGGGCTTAATTAACAAGGGCTCAGAGAGGAAGGGGCTGTGCCATGACTTTTGTCTGACTGTGGGAATATACTTACATGCTCCTCAATGACGTACGCATGTGCTTATCAACCAATACTGCAAAATGGATTAAGTCATCTTTCCTTTGTCCCAGGACTGGGTTCTGGCTGTGTAGGGAGAGTAGAGTGGGTTTATGATTACCCATCCTCCCAGGTCCTTACTTGATGGTTTCTGTGTGGTCAGGCTTGTTCAGGACTCAGTGCACATGACTGACAAGGGCGGTGTATAGTTAGCTCTTCCCTGAGGACATTTCTCATGCTATAGAATTTGCACCTGTTTCCCTGGACAAGCTGTGGTCCTCTGGGTAAGGGGACTTCCCTGATGGCTGCAAAGCAGGGCCATCCTGTCCTCTCCTTGGCTCTCTGTTCTTTCATCCATTAACAGTGGTGCCTGCTCTTATTTCTGCTCATAGTCTCAAGGAAGGATCACAGAGCCAACCTGCCTGCTGCCCACCTCTGCCCTTGACCATGAGACTTGGGCATACTGCCTCTCTCTGCATCCTTGGTTTTGAAATGGGTCAGTGCAGAAGCATAGGGAAAGGCCTCGGTGAGGGCAAGGCTCTGCTGACCACCCTGCTCCTTCTCTGGGTCTCTTTCTCTTTCTGCTTCCATCTCTTCTTCCTCCTCTGACGATTCCCGACTCCTCGGTCACCTGGTACCTTCTTCCCCTGGCCCCGAGAGTATGCCAAGGTTTACAATGTGCATCCCTTCCCCTCACCCAGGAGCAGGTGTGTGGCCTGTGTGGGAACTTTGATGGCATCCAGAACAATGACTTCACCAGCAGCAGCCTTCAGGTGGAGGAAGACCCTGTTGACTTCGGGAATTCCTGGAAAGTGAGCTCACAGTGTGCTGACACAAGAAAGGTACATCTGGGGTCTGTGTGGATGGAGGATCCCCTTTTTCTCCTGGGGGCTGTGGTGGCAGGAACTATAGGCAGTGGCAGCCTTGGGCTTCTGGGCTGAGTCCCTTCAGCAAGGCTACCTGATGTTTGACCTCTCCGATACTCTGTCCTATTTCCAGCTGTCACTAGATGTTTCCCCCGCTACCTGCCACAACAACATCTTGAAGCAGACAATGGTGGACTCATCCTGCAGAATCCTTACCAGCGACATCTTCCAGGCCTGCAACAGGCTGGTGAGGCTTCACGGGTGGAGGGAGGCAGGATGGTCTAAAGGCCTGTGGATTCCTGGACTGTGAATGTCTGATGTGAACACTAACTAGGCTGGAGCCCTGAAATGATTCGTACTGAGAAACCACGATATCCCTTTCTTGGCTTCTAGCTGAAGAGGCACATGGGTAGTTTTTGAGGAAAGCAATGGCTGGCCAGGCACTTTCCCATGTATGCACGAAGTCTCTTGCTCTGGAGTTCTCTTTGCATTGTCCCCAACCAGAGCCAGGGAATTCCTTTCTTTGTCGTAGTTCTGTGTGTCCAGACCCGGTCAGAGCCTCCCTGACCATCAGCACATGAGAACAACAACCCACAACTGCTTCAGTGCCCGGTTCTCTTCTCACACTGACTTTTTCTGGCCGTAACTCCAGTGATTTTGGAGTCCTTGAATTTTTGGCGTCTTTTTATTCCTCTGTCTCAAATGATAGTGATGAATTCTTCAAAGTTAAATGGACTTCTTTCTCTGTGCATTTGTGTGTATGCACACACACGGGCCTGCATGTGAGCATGTGGGATGGTGTGTGTACACAAATACACAGCCATGTGCACACGCCTGCCTGCACTGTGTAGTACCACCAGCATAGGAATGACGGGTTGAGTATATGATCTCAATTCTTCACTCATCTGGAGATTTCCAGCCCACAAGAGCTCCAAAGGACACTTAGATTCTATGGTTTGGTAGCATCTGAGTTGGAAGAATCAAGACAAGAGGAGGAGGAGTTGGGGCCACATAGGGATGTTGAAATGTCTTGGAAACAACCATGCATTGGCTGATGAATTCATTTCCTTCTTAACTACTCTACAAAGCACAGAGAGCGTAGGAGCGTATTTTGGAGACAAGAAAAGTGAAGTGGTCAGTGTGATTGATCGTGCTTGTGGGCAGACACTCCTCCCTACAGGGAGACTGGGGGTCAGAAGCTAAGGGTGCCCAGCCAGGCCCTACTGTCTGGCAAAGTTGCCCCATAGCTCCTCAGTGGGGGCAGATTTTGTGTTCTGACTCATCCCCACATTTTGCTTACTGCACTGAGGCAAGGACAGAGAGTGAGCAATCTGTGTGTGTGTGTTTACATAAAAATACTCCACATTCACGGTTACGGGGAAGGACAGGCTGGTAGGCAGGTAGGCGGGAGACAGCAGAGGGAACCTTCTAGAAAATTCTGAGGGTATCTATCTCATTATGCATGAGAGGCTGCCTGTCCTGCTCTACTTAGTATTTCTTAGTGGAATCCAGATTAGAAACAAAGAAATGTGCCTCTTTCCCCGTTCATTCTCTAGGACCTGTGTTCTACATTTCCTTGGTGCAGGAGCCCTTTACCCCCCATCCCTTGCATCCTAACCATAAGCCAGAGTTCTCACCCTCGGCTCAGGCTGAGACCACTTGAGGTTCTTTTTGTAGGTGGACCCTGAGCCATACCTGGACATCTGCATTTATGACACTTGCTCCTGTGAGTCCATTGGGGACTGCGCCTGTTTCTGTGACACCATAGCTGCCTATGCCCATGTGTGTGCCCAGCATGGCCAGGTGGTAGCCTGGAGGACGCCTGCACTGTGCCGTGAGTTACCAAGTCCTTACAGTCTCAGATGCAACCCCCTATAAGTACTTCGGCTTGCAGTCCTGTGGGGAGGACAGGCGAGCACTCTCTCAGTAGAGAGGGACGGGTTGAAGGGATGAAGCGGTGCTGTGAGAAACTGCATACTAAAGAAATAGTGGGGATGTGGCTTTGGAAGGGAGTTAAAACAATGATGGGGGCGTCTCCTCAAGAGTGAGTGGGGACATGGGTTCTGAAGAAGGTTGAGATGATGAGAAGGGTAAGGAATTCACAGTAAGACTGTGTGTGAGTCGGGTCATGGAGTCAAGGTGGAAATGTGGAGACTTCTGGAGAAATTCTGGAAGGAGGGGGACACTGGCTTCTTCTGTGGCCGAGGGTCACCTGGTGCTTCTAGGGTCACCATTTTTCTTCTGTCTCCACAGCTCAGAGCTGTGAAGAGAGGAACGTTCGGGAAAATGGCTACGAGTGTGAGTGGCGTTATAATAGCTGCGCACCTGCCTGCCCGGTCACCTGTCAGCACCCCGAGCCTCTGGCTTGCCCCGTGCAGTGTGTGGAGGGGTGCCATGCACACTGCCCTCCAGGTGAGGCCTCTCCTTGGCTAGAGCAGGCTGGAGGGATGGGTTCTTAGACAGGTGTCTTCCTTCTGCTTCATCTCGGCCTCCTCTGTCCAGGGGTGCCCCCCCCAACCCTTGGACCTCAAACAAGTATGTTTACTCGAATCTCTTCATCAAAGCCAGGCCAGCTCTGAGTTTTGCCTCGTTAGGGTTGTCTCATCTTCTCTTTGTGCAGAAGTGAGGAAAGAACTCTGGCTCCTTGTTCTCTTCCTTAGCTACACCTCATTCCTTCTGAAAATGTCTTTCATGGGTTTATCACATAGAGCAATCATTCCTTCTATCCCTCCCTCCCTCCCTCCCTCCCTCCCTCCCTCCCTCCCTCCCTCCCTTCCTCCTAATAGATAGAGTCTTGCTGTATGGCCCAGGCTGGCTTCAAACTTGCTATCCTTCTGCCTCAGCCTCTTGAGCTAAAGAGAGCAACACTTCCCAGCAGAACTTGCTGCAGAGGTGCGGTGTTCTGTTCAACACGATACAGTAGTGTGAGGAAACGTCTTCTTCATTTCACTGAATTACGCTTCATTTACATATAAGTAGACTCATGGCATGTTGTGTTGGATGGCCGAGCTCTAAAGTTCTTGAGTTCATGCTTGGGAGGAGCTAGCTGAGCCCAGCCACTCTTTGGCTGTTTGGAGATAAGATTTCATTTGTCCTAGGGTTTGGGGAGGGGGGAGATTTGGTGTAGGAAGCCTCATCCCAGCTTCTCAGAGGGGCAGACAAATCACCACAGAAGAAGGATGCTCCCTGCATGGTGAGGTGACCACCTGGGAGCTGAGAGAGTAGGTTTCTGGGACAGATTCCTTTAGTGGCTGGTGGACCTACCTGATTGATATGAGAGGTGGCTGGTAGGCTTCTCATGTGGTGTGTTGTGCAGGGAGAATCCTGGATGAACTTCTGCAGACCTGTGTGGACCCCCAAGACTGCCCAGTGTGTGAGGTGGCTGGTCGGCGCTTGGCCCCGGGAAAGAAAATCACTTTGAGCCCTGATGACCCTGCACACTGCCAGAATTGGTAAAGCAGACTTCTTGACTGGCTGTCTCCCATGCTGGCTCTCAGAACCTGGGCTTTGGAAAATACCTCCAGGCAGCATGGACTGAGGCTGAGCTTAATTAGCTTGTCTATGCACCCACACACCCATGCATCCATCTATCCACCCATCTACTCATCTACCCACCCACCCATCCACCCACCCACCCACCCACCTACTCACCCACCCACCCATCCACCCACCCACCCACCCACCTACTCACCCACCCACCTACCCACCCACCCACCTACCCACCCATCCACCTGCACATCCATCATCCATCTATCCACCCATCCACCCACCCATCCACCCACCCACCCACCCACCCACCCATCCATCCACCCATCCATCCATCCACCCATCCATCCACCCATCCATCCATCCACCCACCCACCCATCCACCCATCCACCCATCCACCCATCCATCCACCCATCCATCCATCCACCCACCCACCCATCCACCCATCCACCCATCCATCCACCCATCCATCCACCCATCCATCCATCCACCCACCCACCCATCCACCCATCCACCCATCCATCCATCCACCCACCCACCCACCTACCCACCCATCCACCCATCCATCCACACACCCACCCATCCACCCACTCACCCACCCACCTACCCACTCACTCACTCATCCATCCCTTTGGTAGCTGTTGGGGTTGTTTCTGGAGTCTGATTCTCTTTCTTTAAGAGGTTCTGTTCCCCCTCAATGTTTTAAAGACTTTTTGCTTTTTTTTTTTTGTGGAAAACAGACACATTTTGGGGGATGCAATATAATACCCCAACACATGTATGCAGTATGTATGACCAAGCAGGGTAGCATTCCTACCTCACTATAACTGGACATCACACCCAATCTGAGGACCAGTCTCTATGAATAGTAAACATTTTGGGGGAATCTATGGAGGCAGGAAGTAAAAGGGAGATGAGGTGCTTGGCCCTAAGTATAACACAAGCATCTTAGGGCTGTGGTCCAGGCCACAGGACGTGGCTTTCAGAACTGGGAGGGAAGACATTCACTGCTGCCACCCCGGGTTCTTGCTGGAGCAAACTCTGGGAACCTGGTTTTGGGGAGGCGAGGAGTCCTGAGGGTGATTGCCGGGCTTTCTGAAGTGCTGCCCTTAGGTGGGGAACATTCGTTAAAACGCTGACACAGTCAGCACCACTCCCTGACACCAATCAAGCCTAACGGGAGCTTCGGCTTGAGAACGTCAGCTCTCCAGGGAGGGGTTCTGGCCACAGCTGCCAGAGCCGGATCCTGCCGCCACCATCTGTACAAACAAGAGCAAGCACTGCCCGGGGTGGATTTTCTAGCAAACACAGGAAACCGAAAGTATGTCACTCACGCACCGTTAACCAAGGACTGAGGCCATAAATCGCAGGATTATGAGGAAGTAGGAATTAACTTCCCGGTAAGATCCCACCCACCTTCATTGCGCTGAAACAGACATGGAGGAATAAGGAAGGGGTAGGGGGTCACTGCAAGCTTACTTAGGGTGTCCAGCTCAAAGGATGTGAAAGCTCCAGCACCTGGTACCTCCTCAACTGGCCTGCAGAGAGGGCCGGCTGCTACAGCGCACAGTGATGAGCATAAGAGTTTTGAGGCAGGTTGGTACCGTTGGCTGGCAGTGAGGCCACGGGACAGACACACTCAGGGTTTAGGGCACTGTCATCTGCTTGGGTTTATTGTACAGACTGAAGACCGAGGGTGCAGAATGGAGGAGGCCCATCCTGTGTGGATCCCCACCACAGCACATCTTTATGTCCTCCGTGGTCTGGCCTATTCCTTTACTTTCTAGAACACGGCAGAAGGGTGCAGTGATTAGAAAGAGCTGGAAGGTTGTTTGGTACTGTAGAAATCTGTGGACTGGTCAGTGGCTCAGCACAGACTTGTGGGTATCTTGGGGCCGGGCTGAGGGCTAGCCAGTACTTGGTAGATACTCCGTGTTCACCATCTGCCTGTGGGCAGAATGGATGGCGGAGCTACCGTCACTGTCTACAGCCAACACACCTAGTCCTCCCACTTTTTTTTCCTGTTAGATGAAACAGCAATTTTAAACTTTTATTCATTGTTTTAAAATCTTCTAACTCTAGTTTTTCTTCTTTTCCTTGAGGCCCAACATAATTAAACATGGTTCAAAATCCATACAGCTTAAATTCTAATAACATCTATAATGGTTTCTAATGTAAGCCATTTATCTCCAGTGGAACATTTACAAGTCCCAGCGTGTGCCAACATTTTAGAAAGATATTTGTCCATGGAGACAGTTATAAGAAGGTTTGGATTATAATTAAATATTAATGTGGCTAGAGACATAGATTGGAAAGAAATCAACATTAAATGGCTGTGGAGGGCTTAGAACAACAAAGACTATTTTTCAGGTTCTAAGATGGATTAAAGCTTTAGGAAGGCTCTGCTTCCTCCTCACTCCCGTGTGTGTGTGTGTGTGTGTGTGTGTGTGTGTGTGTGTGTGTGTGTGTGTGTGTGTATGTATGTATGTATGTGTGCACATGTGTATTGAAGACACACCTTGGGACAAATGTCAAGAATGACATCTCACTTGGGTGAGACATGCTCGGGGGAGCAGGCAGGAGGCTCTATGGGGGACCTGGGAGGTGGTCCTTCCTGCCCACAGGTTCTTCCTGAATCATTTTGGTTTCTTTTCTTTCTGCCACAGTCACTGTGATGGTGTCAATCTTACCTGTGAAGCCTGCCAGGAGCCTGGAGGCCTGGTGGTCCCCCCAACAGATGCCCCAGTCAGCACTACCACCCCGTATGTTGAAGACACCCCTGAGCCACCCCTGCACAGCTTCCAATGCAGCAGGCTGCTAGACCTTGTCTTCCTGCTGGATGGCTCCTCCAGGCTGTCTGAGGCTGAGTTTGAAGTGCTCAAGACCTTTGTGGTGGGCATGATGGAGAGGCTGCATGTCTCTCAGAAGCGCGTCCGTGTGGCAGTGGTTGAGTACCACGATGGATCCCATGCCTACATTGAGCTCAAGGATCGGAAGCGACCCTCAGAGCTTCGTCGCATTGCCAGCCAGGTTAAGTACGCAGGTAGCCAGGTAGCCTCTACCAGCGAGGTTTTGAAGTACACACTGTTCCAGATCTTTGGCAAAATCGATCGCCCTGAAGCCTCCCGCATCATTCTACTCCTGACTGCTAGCCAGGAGCCCCCACGGATGGCTAGGAATTTGGTGCGCTATGTCCAGGGCCTGAAGAAGAAGAAGGTCATTGTGATCCCTGTGGGCATTGGTCCGCATGCCAGCCTCAAGCAGATCCGCCTGATTGAAAAGCAGGCCCCTGAAAACAAGGCCTTTCTGCTCAGTGGGGTGGATGAGCTGGAGCAGAGAAGGGATGAAATAATCAACTACCTCTGTGGCCTTGCCCCTGAACCCCGAGCCCCTACTCAGCCTCCCCAGGTAGCACAAATCACCATGAGTCCGGGGATCTTGGGGATTTCATCACCTGGTCCCAAGAGGAAGTCCATGGTTCTGGATGTGGTGTTTGTCCTGGAGGGGTCAGACGAAGTTGGTGAAGCAAACTTCAATAAGAGCAAGGAGTTCCTGGAGGAAGTAATACAGCGCATGGATGTGGGCCAGGATGGCATCCACATCACGGTGCTGCAGTATTCATACATGGTAACTGTGGAGCACACCTTCAACGAGGCCCAGTCCAAGGAGGATGTGCTGCGGCATGTCCGAGAGATCCGTTACCACGGTGGCAACAGGACCAACACTGGGCAGGCCCTGCAGTACCTTTCTGAGCACACCTTCTCTCCTAGCCAGGGGGACCGGGAACAGGCCCCTAACCTGGTCTACATGGTCACAGGGAACCCTGCCTCCGATGAGATCAGGAGGTTGCCTGGAGACATCCAGGTGGTACCCATCGGAGTGGGCCCCCATGCCAATGCGCAGGAGCTGGAGAGAATTGGCTGGCCCAACGCTCCCATCTTCATCCGAGACTTTGAGACACTTCCCCGAGAGGCTCCTGATCTGGTCCTGCAGAGATGCTGCTCCAGGGAGGGGCTGCAGCTGCCCACCCTCTCCCCCATTCCTGGTATGCTGGCACCCTGTGTGTGATGGCGTTGGCACTGTGCACATTATCTGATGATGCCAGACCCCTGGGTTCTAATGCTAACTTCCTGGCTCAAAGCCCTGCCTCACGCTGCCTGTGTTTCTCCAACTTTCCAGGCCGAGAGCCGAACTGTTATTCTTTGGGTGGGAAGGATCTTTCCTTATTGCCCAGGGTTGTAAATTCAATGGTAGTAGGGACCCACTGTTAAAATTTAAATAATACAGAGAATGCATAGAAAAATTGCAAGACTTATTAATCCCTCCGCCCCACACCCTGTACCCAGTCCAGACTCACTTTCTGCCTGGCAGGTAACTTCTGTTAGTTTTGGTGATTGTTAACTCTCTTTTGGGCCACACTGATGCATGGAATTACTTTAAGTAGTTACGTTCTTGGAGGCAAGGCTGGGAGGTCAGGCAACTGGTGCAGATGAAACAGACGGATCCGGAAGCCAGATTGCGAACTGCCACTCGGTAGCTGATAATTTAGGGCTGGCCTGTCTCTTTATCTATAAACTGTGGATATTAGCAACTATTTGTGAAATGCTTGAAACAGACTCGAGCATGTGGTGAAGGCTCAAAAAGTACTGTTTTTTTCCTTGTTTTGAGTCAGGGTCTCAGTGACCCTGGCTGGCCTAGAACTCTCTATGTAGACCAGGCATGCCTCAAACTCACAGAGATCTCCCGCCTCTGCCTTCTGAGTGCTGGGATTATACTGCTGCCTTCTTAACTTATACTGGTGTCAAAGTATCCAGTGTGTTAGTTTGTTTCTACAGTGACACTAAAGATTGAACCTATGGCTTGGTCCCAGCTAGGCAAATGCTCTATCACTGAACCACCCAGCTCTCTTTTCCTTTTCTTTTTGAGACAGGATCTGACTATGTAAGTTGCCCAGACTGGCCTTAAGCTCACTCTAGGCCAAGCAGGCCTCACAACCTGCAGTACTCCTGAGTAGCTAGGTTGACACGCTGGCGTCATCACAGCAGAAGAACCAGCTGTTTTTAGCATCTCTCCGTCCCTGCACTCAGTCTTTGCTTTTGTTTATTTAGTGAACAGCACTTTAATTTTTCTGCTAATAAGAAAAGTAACTGGGTTGTTTGCCTTGGTATTAGTATGCATTCTGTCTGTGTGTGTCCTTATGACACAGCTTCTTTCTCCCCTGTGTACAGATGCCACATTTTCCTGATCCCTTCAAAGGTCATGAGCCTCTTTCCCAGTTAAGTGCCACTCTGTGACTTTCCCTTATTTCACTGAGCTTTAGACCCAAGAACACAGAAGTCGATTTTCTTTCTTTATTAATTGTTTTAGTTATTGTTTAGTTATTTCTCAAAATTATGGGTCTTATAATGACACACACTCTCTCTCTCTCTCTCTCTCTCTCTCTCTCACACACACACACACACACACACACACACACACACACACACACACATTTCTGCCTCCCTTGCTCCCCACAAACAGACGCACTTACTTTTCCTGCTACTGAGAATGCTTTCCTTTGCAGGCATTTGCCTGCCTGTGGGTAGATATGGAGCCTTTTCAATGTCCCTCAATCTAGTGAACTCATAGATTCAGAAACTGTCTCCTCTGTCCCTCCTCTACCTGTCCCAGCCCCACACTGTGACCTCACTGGTAAATGTCCCCCTACTTGGTGGTGCTGTGTGCTCAGCGCTGCCCTGAGGAGCCACTGGCTGCTGTGGGGGATGGTGGCTGATCTTCGGTGGGCACCCTCGTACTTACCTCCCTGTTCCTCTTTGCAGACTGCAGCCAAGCCCTGGATGTGGTCCTCCTCCTGGACGGCTCCTCTGGCTCGCCGGAGCCTGTCTTTGATATGATGAAGAGTTTTGTCAAGACTTTCATTTCAAAGGCCAACATTGGTGGGTGATGCCTCTGAAGCTGCATGGAGAGTGGTTCTTCCGGGGGTCCACCTGATGCTAAATGTTTCCCTCTTTCTCTTCCTGTTAGGGCCCCACCTCACTCACGTGTCTGTGATGCAGTATGGAAGCATCAATACCATCGATATATCATGGAATGAGGCCCAGGAGAAAGCCCACCTGCTGAGTTTGGTGGACCTCATGCAGCGGGAGGGCGGCCCCAGCCAAATTGGTAATGCTGGAGCCGTAAGCTGGCTGTAGAACCTGCATTCTCGTCCTGATTCTTGGCTTAAGGGACTGAGTGATCTTGGCCAGTAACTTTACTCTTTGCCCTGAGTTTCCTCCTTTGGATGGTGAGGAACTAGATGGTCCTCTGCATCTCTTCCTAGTCTCACCAAGTGTTGCGCTGAGTCATAACCGTTCATCTTTTGAATTCACCAAGCGTCAGCCTTGAGCCCAATGCTCAGAGAGTTTAGAAAACCCAGTCCTTGTGGTTAGTCCTGACTCAGACCATTCTTCCTCAGGGGATGCGCTGGCATTTGCTGTGCGATATCTAACTTCACAAATCCACGGAGCCAGGCCTGGAGCCTCCAAAGCAGTGGTTATCCTCATCACGGACACCTCCTTGGATTCAGTGTACTCAGCAGCAGATGCAGCCAGATCCAACCGTGAGTGTCTGGTGCACAATCCTGAGACCCCAATCAAATGCTGGAGGAGCGGGGAGGTGGGCGTCTTTCTCTTCTTCCTTGTGTTCTCTTGCAGTGTTGGGTACTGAACCCTGGACCTGTCACACATTAGGCAAGCACTCTACCACCGAGCTGGGTCCCCAGCCGCTCTCTTTTCATACTCATCCTCTTGAGTGATCTCATTCAGTATCAGGGGTCTAAATATATTTATGGACCACTGACCTTGAAATTCCTGTCTCTAGCTCAGACTTCTCACCTCACCTCAGCCTAACAGACAGTTCATAGTTAACTCTAATGGACAGTTCATGGTTAACTCTAACAGACAGTTCATGGTTAACCCTAACAGACAGTTCATGGTTAACTCTAAGACAGTTCATGATTAACTCTAGCAGACAGTTCATGGTTAACTCTGCTCCTGCTTTACCTCAACATTTCCTTCTTTGTCATCTATTTCAGTCTTTGAAGTTACTCAGGTTAGAAATCTCAGCCCCTTTGAGTTCCCCCTTTCTCTCACATGCAACCCAATAAAACAGCCAAATCTTCAAGAAACACTGAGACTCATATCATACCACTGCCTGCAAGCCCCATCATCTCTTACCTGAGAGACGGGGCTGGCTTTCTGACTGGAACTGCAGCTCCTTCGCTCATAACCTCTCCTCAACACAGCAGCTGTGCAGACGAGCTCCTGCCACGCCATCGTGGTCTGGGCTTTCTGTTTCCTTCAGAGAAGACATGAGGTTGGTGCCGTGACCCATGAGGATTTGCACATGCCAGGCTTCACTCCCTCTCTTGTGTGTTCTGTATTCTCCTGCCTGTGTTCTGGTCTTTTATCCTTGCTGTGCTCACTGTGAGGGTCATTTCTTCCCCAGCCCTGTTCTTGGCTTCTTCGTCCTTCCTTCAGGTCTTTCTCCATGAAATGGTTATTCCCACCCTCTGTGTGTTCCCCATCCTTCTCATTTCACAGTTTCTCCCGAGCATCTGTCTACCCCTGAAGATGCCATACGTTTACTATTTTGTGTGTTTGCTGCCTGTGTTCCTGTGTGTTAGCCATGAGGACAGGAGACAGGCACTTTATCTGCTTGGCTCACTGCTCTATATCCCTACTGCTTAGAATGGTGCCTGACACACAGGGGTAGCTCATTAGCATGTGCTGCCTATGTGGACATCTTCCTCACAGGCTTGCTGTGTGTGTGGCCAGCCTGGATTGCAGGAAGCTCCATACAGGTGCTAGATGGAGTGTATGTGTTGTGGTTACCTGACCATAGCCCCTTTCTTGTTCCTCGGCTAATTTAGGCGTGGCAGTGTTCCCCATTGGGGTTGGAGATGGTTACGATGAAGCCCAGCTGAGGATCTTGGCAGGCCCAGGGGCCAGCTCCAATGTGGTAAAGCTCCCGCAAGTTGAAGACCTTCCCACTGTAGTTACCCAGGGCAATTCCTTCTTCCACAACCTGTGCTCTGGTAAGTCTTTTGATATATATATTTTTTCTAATTCTTAAACAACCACTACCACTATGACCACTACCAAGCCAGAAAGCCCATAAAAACCAAATAGCACTCCAAAGACTCAAAGATGTCTGTGTATAAAATTTAGTCTTAATTGAAGAGTGCCGTATGGATCAGAACTTTCACATTTCTGTTTGAGGAAGGCCGTGTACTATCACCTTCAGGGATTTCTGGAAATTTTTCTGTGACCAATTCTGCTTCCACTTGAACTGTCCTTCTGACTTTTTAAGCAGAGGAAGTCCTGACTTATTTGTACTGAGGGATTTTGGATGAAAGAATTGGGAGAGATAAGCAAGGAACCCCAGCATCCTATAGGTCATGGTCCTATATTTTACTTTCAGTATACATATAAAGGACTTTAGAAATACATCATCAAAGCCAATATTGAAGGAACACAGGTTAAGTTGATTTTAGGTTAGAAACATGTTTTGTTTTCTGGCCTGGTTTTATATATTAATGTAATTATTATTTTTATAATTTATTTAACTTGATTTTATGTACATTGGTGTGGAGGTGTCAGATGCCCTGGAATTGGAGTTACAGTTGTGAGCTGCCGTGTGGGTGCTGGAAATTTGAACCTGCGTCCTCTTGAAGAACAGCCAGTGTTCTTAACCACTGAGCCATCTCTGCAGCCCCTGTAATTACTTTTAAATTAAACCTTCCTACAGAGTTACAGACCTTTCCTGATAGATGGTGGCTCTCTTGGCAGCAATCAGTTAAGCTGATCTCTTTCAGGTTTTGTGGATCTTGCTTCACCCCCCACCCCTACTCCTGGCAGGTATGAGATAAGTGAAAGTTACTGCTGTGTGGTATCACAATTATCAATTGTCATAAAGTACGTCTGAAGGACCACAAGGTTGTCACCTCCTTGTGTCCTCCTATGTCAATATGAAGCCCGCTCAGATTCTTTTTAGAGACGTGTTGACTAGCAGATGTCGTGAATAGTTTAGAATTCTTGGTGGTAGGTGGTGACTAGAGTCCTTCTGTGTCTGTTTCAGGGTTTTCTGGAGTTTGTGTGGATGAGGATGGGAACGAGAAGAGGGTAAGTCGTTTCCTGTTGACTTGGAAGGAAAGGTCAGAAATACATATGGGGAGCGCTTGTTCTTATTGACTAATTTTACACTGAGTGGTCTTAGCCTCATTCTCCTGTTTGCTATTAGCCTGTTTTGGGGGTCCCTCTGTAAATCTTGTGTTATGTCTCCCATCTTATGTAGAGCCTCCTTAATGCAAGGCCATTGTCCAACCCTAGCCCATCCCCAGAGGCAGGCAGTGACATGGTGGGTAGACTTAGATTTGGTGTGCCTCATCCTGGTCCTTTCTCAAATCTGTTTTCTCCTTTTGCAGCCTGGGGATGTCTGGACCTTGCCAGATCAGTGCCACACAGTGACCTGCTTGCCGAATGGCCAGACTCTGCTGCAGAGTCATAGGGTCAACTGTGATCATGGACCCAGGCCTTCATGTTCCAACAGCCAGTCTCCTGTGCGAGTGGAGGAGACCTGTGGCTGCCGTTGGACCTGCCCTTGTGAGTCCTTCGTTTCCCTCGTTAGGATTGTGTAGAGGAGCGGGCTTTTAACTTGCTGTGTAGACAGCCAGCGTGGAAGAGGCCAGGTGGAAGTACTCCTGCCTCATGACACGCATGTGCTGTTGTGCCTTGTACTCCTTCCCTCCCTGGAATCTGGGTATGTTTTCACAGAGCCTCAGAGATCCACACAGATGTGTTTTCACAGACCCCACAGGAAGAATTGCTTCTCTGAGGTTCGAGTTCAACTTGGCCATTTCAAGTCAACCCTTCAGAATATACACCACTAGGATGTCAGAAGTATAGCCATGTGCGTCAGGCACCCCCAGAGCCCTTCTCCCGAGTCACACCTACATTCATACGGGGCTGCATGCAGCTGTATACTGTCAGGCGGTCTGGTATAAGAGCTGGACACAGGTCCATCCTCTGTAAGCCTGTGGTGAATACTCATCTGGGAGGGGCAGCTCTCAACCTCACTGTTGGCCTCTGTGATGATCTGTTCTCAGCAGTGGAAGCAGACATAATTGTAGGGTGCCATCAGAACTGTGTTTCACATCTCACTCTGCCTTCAGAACATATTTAAGGGATACATTTCCCTTCTGGTTTTGATGAAAATGGTCCCAGAGTTCATGCTATTTCTGGTTATCCATAAAGAATTCTATGGTCACTTCGGTCATCAGACAGTCTCAGTTGGTCACTAGGTGGCTGTGCAGTAATTAAAACTTTGAACTTGATTAGAGTTTAAGTATCTACCCAGACACAGTTTCTACTGCCTGCCTTTGGGAAAAGGAGTGTGGACAGCTTCTCTCATAGCTGGGAGCACGGAGAAAGGATGAATGGGCTCAGAAGGCCACACGGGGCTGTGTAAGCTCTCTTGAGGCTTTCCTGAAGTCCAGCCCTGGGCTTCTGTTCCCAGGCCTGGCTAGCTGCTACTTCTCCATGCAAAGCTTCTGATGCCTTTGTATTCAGTCAGTCTTGACTCACTCTCTTCCAGAGTCCTTTCCCTATTTGACAGAAGTTCTCTTAGAAAGGATCACTTTGAACGCAACCCCCAGCCATCCCATCCTTCCTAGCTCCTATCCAGTCCCCAAGATTAGTTCGGCCCTTATCCTACCACTGGGATAGAGCAAGTGATTCTTCTCAAACGTCAGCAAGCATCTCCCTTGCTGTCTGGCCACTTGTGGCCAGAAGATCCATCAGGCAAGAATCAGACACTGGTCCTGAATTCCCTGTGACCGAAAGGGACACAAACCTAGCTTCTGCCTCCTGAGAGTCCTGCTCACTGGGCGTGGCCCTCCCATTTGTCCCTCTTAGGGGATGTACAGCCAAGGAGTGATCTTGTCGGGGTGGTCTCAGTCCAGCATTCAATACCTCTTCCTCTTCTACCTGTGAGTGAAAGGTATCAAGAGATGACACTAGATTGGGAGTATTAAATCCTTTAAAACCGAAAGCTCTTTTTGAATTTAGAAGTCTCTCTTAAACTAATTTTATTGGTGTATGTTCATTGTACCTAGTGATAAAATTCATAAAGACCGCAGAAGTGTGCCTCTGTCCCCCAGCTCTGCACCCACTGATGACTGCTGGTTTGTTTTTCTGTCCTGTTTGCCAGGACAGTCGGGAGGGATTCCTCTCATCCCCACCATATACGTCAGAATTTTATTGAAAGAGAACTTCCCCACCTCTGTACTTAATTAATTAATCAAATTAGTGGGTGCTGATGTACCCATGTCATGGATTCTTACCTTTCTCTACGTCGTATAACCGGTTGACGAGAGTCAGGTGTTTTCTTGCTTCATTGGTTCCAGATGTCGTTCTTGGGCAACTGTTAGATTTGATTTGAGTCCTTTTGGCATGTTTCATCCTTTGCTTTTTCAGACAGCAAAGAGCTTGGATCCCGTTGTCCATGACGTGCTTCCCTAATTCTAGAACACACCTGCTATCACTCCAGAGTCTGTATGAAAGACAAGCCCGCCAGCCCAGCCTTTGCCGACCTGCCTTTCTGTACTGAGTCTCAGAGTGAGATTCCATTTTCCAAAGTTATTTACATTCATCGTCTCCCCTTGCCCTTTAGTGGCTGTGCTGTTTATTAGTTTTGTTTTTATTGCATTTATTAAATAGAGTGATTGTTCCTATTGATGGATTTTATGGTGTCATTCCCACACATGCCTGAATGGGGATTTGGAGTTATGCACCTCTCCCTTTTTTTCCTCATGTAATCAAACAATGTTGCTCAGGGGTTTTGTGGCTTTGTACATTGTTTTCAAGAATTCTGCAGATACTTTCTGTTTTGTTTTGTTTTTTCACTCTGTGAACTATTTGATACCTTTACCTGATGCCTGGGGAGTTACTCTTTATCTTTAGAGTTCAATGGTTTTGCCACTACCTCCCCTCCCCCCAGGTTCACTCAGGGTCAACCGATCTGGGTGAAAATTTCCAGACATTTGTCACTTGCTGTTAATGTCCAGATTTGGTTCTTCCTTGAGTTCCAGAACCTTCTCATGAGTCAGACTCAGTCTTTAAGCGTCAGTTCTTTCCTGATCCCTCTGGAAGGACTCCGTCCCCCACTGTCTTGACTCCCTCTCCCTTGCCTCCGTCATACACTCCTCTCCACTCTCCTGCTGACGTCTTGCTCTTTCCAGGGTTTCTCATTCCGTTTTTCTTTTTGGTCTGTTCTCCCCTGGGCCCTTCAGTTTTGACTTGATTTTTAGCTGTTTCTTTTATCTTTCTTTCTCCTGAGCCCAATCAACTTTTTCGAAAACCTGTTCCCAATCTGTGTATTTCTTGCATTTCCTGTTTATTTGTTTTAGTTTGTGTGTGTAATCTCACATGCTGTGGCACACATGTGGAAGTCAGAACTTAGGCAACTTAGGTGTCAGTGTCTCCTCCCATCCCGGAGGCTGTGGGGATGGAACTCAGGTCATCAGTGTTGGCATCAAGAGCCACCTGTCTGGCCTTGTTTCTTTTCTTAGTTCTTAAAGTTCCTATTCAAGGTAGTTATCATCTTTGTGTAAATTTTTGAGTATATTTAAATTACTGTATATCATTCATGTCATATGGTTTTCTTCCGTGACATTTTTGGGGTAGAGTCTCCACTGAGTGAGGAGTGCTGATTCTTACTTCCTGAGTTTTAAAGTCATTCTTACAGACTCCTGTCACTCCCTTCAATGTGTGGATCAGCTTTTTTTTTTTTCCCTCCACATTCAATGAAACCAGTTGGGAAAGTCATTTATTAGTGATGTGTGCAGATTTCATGTCTTCTGGTGTTTCAGCCCTCCTTAAAATGTCTTTCCAGGGCCCCAGTTTCCTTCTTTGTTATTTTTTAAGTGTTGCTTCTCAATGGCCAAGTACCTTCCCATTTCCTTCCCCTGATTTTGGTGCTGGGAACCTGGGGCCTCACACGCACTAGGCAAGCACAGTGCTGTTGAGCTCTGTCTCTATCTCCCAGAGTCTTTTCAGTCTTTACATTTGTTTGTTGACTTTGATAATGAGTATCCATCATTCTTTGACCCCCAGACTGCCGTTTTCATGTAGTACTTGGTCTTAGATACTTCTCTGCTAGGTAGAGTGACCATGAGATAATAGAATATGAAGAAAAGGAGAGAGGTGTGATGAAATGGATTCTAGAATACGTTTAGGAGTGGTATGTTTTAAAAAATATTTTGTAGCTCTGTGATAACATTTATTATGTAAGTCTCAGATTCTCATTCTTTAGTTGGGTGACTTTAACTTTTCCTGTGTCTTGAACATTGGAGTTTATTAATATATGTGGCTTATTACAAATGGTAGTGGGGGCTGGAGAGATGGTTCAGTGGTTAAAAGCACTTGGTGTTCTTCCAGAGGGCCCAGGTTCGATTCCCCAGCCCCTACATGGCAGCTTGAAACTGTCTATAACTCTAGCTCCGGATGATCTGATGTGTTCTTCAGGCCTCCACAGACAAAATACATGCAGGCAAAATACTGATACATGCCTAAACAATGAAAGAAAGGAAGGAAGGAAGGAAGAAAGGAAGAAAGAAAGGAAGGAAGAAAGAGAAAATAAAGAGGAGGGATCAGAGAGGGGAGGAGGGAGAGAGGAGGGAGGGAGAGAGAGAGAGAAACCTAGTCAGAAAACAGGATAAGGTTTACAAATCCATTTACCAAACATGAACATGCATGTCATATACTATTAGGCTGGCATTTAGTCTAGATTGCCACAAGTTTTTGTGACAATCCCCAAAGGTAGTGATTGCAGTCCCATTATACAAGAGGGATAGGAGAGGGTCGCTTAAGTCCAGTATCTAACAGGGTCTTACCCAAGCAAGTGGCAAAACACAATTCAGTTCTGAGCTTCTTTGGCTCCAACTTACTGTGTCACAGTTGGTCTGAAGGTGGACAGAGCCATTCTGGTTGACAGTCTTTGTCTTGTGATTTAATAATACATTGTCATTGGTAATCGGGGCTGTTCCCTTGACATGTCACTTTTTTCTTTCTTTCTTGGTTTTGTTGAGACAGGGTTTCTCTGTATAGTTTTGGTGCCTGTCCTGGATCTTGCTTTGTAGACCAAGCTGGCCTGGAACTCACAGAGATCTGCCTGCCTCTGCCTCCTGAGTGTTGGGATTAAAGGTGTGTGCCACTGCCGCCCGGTGACATGTCACTATTTACAGCTGAACTAATAAGGATTATGTTATTCAGTTTTCCCACCACTATGACCAAACACCCGATACTACAAAGTTAAAAAAAGGCAAAGTTCATTTTCACTCACAGTTCTGGGGTTTTTGTCTGTGGTCACCTGACTCCCTTATTTTGGGACTGTGGTGAGGTACCACATTCTGGCAGGGGCATGTGGCAGGAGGAGGATGCTCACCTCAGGGCTAGGAGAGAGGACGGGGCTGCTGTGCAATGTTCCTTCAAGGCACATCCTCAATAACCTAGCTCCCGTCTACTCAGCTACACCCCTTAAAGCAGTGTCACCAGCCGGCAGCCAATCCTTTGGGGGACACTTACCTAAACACCAACAGCGCTCACTAGCAGCATGAGTCCCAGCAAGACAGTGGCAGGGAGGATGGCTCAAGGACTCGGGAAGTTCAAGTGAAAGCCATGGAGGCTCATCAGCTCCGAGAAATGGTGCGATTGCCCTGCCGGTCACATGCTGTGTAGACAGTCACGTGCTGTGTAGACAGTCACATGCCTTGGGAGCTGCTCAGCTCCCAGAAATGGTGCAGCTGCCCTGCCGGTCATAGGCAGTGTTGATAATTGCCCACAAAAGTGGTGGTGCCCCAGGCCTGGTTATGAGTAAGGGGCATTGGTGGGGTCTCATTGAGTTTTCCTCTCATTTCTTGGTTTTTGTTCATTCACGTCTATAAATGAGTCATGATTTGTGTGAAAAACTCATCTCCAATTTCATTTAGGTCCAAGACTTGCTTTCAGATCAACAGCACTGACTGTTCAAAGTGGGAATCCGCTCCCCACCCCCGGTCCCCCAATCATCTTATGTGGATGCCCAATGATTAGCATTCACATATGTTTTAGTGGGAGCCTTGAGAATTTGCTGATTATATGTGAATGTGGGTCCCTGAGTGAGCTCTGAGACCCAATTGTTTTGGCCTAGGAAATACTTCTCTTATGTAATCTCTTGTGGGATGAGTCACTATAGCCACTGGTACCGTTAGCTGAAGGGACATGTGTCTTCAGGTGAATTTTCTTTTCAGTGAGGTCATGAATAGCTTGCTCAGCGCCTCATGCTTTCAACATGACATTACACCCTTGGAACTTCCCTTTGTTCCCTGGGTCAGGCTCCCCTGGAGAGCGGCTGGTTCACTGTGTTTGTGTGCAGCACATTGCTGCAGGCATGCATAGCCACACTGCTGCAGGCACACATGGCCACACTGCTGCAGGCATGCATGAGGAGGCTGGAGAGTGTCCATCTACCGTCTGCTTTCCCCATTCAGGTGTGTGCACGGGCAGTTCCACTCGGCACATCATCACCTTTGATGGGCAGAACTTCAAGCTGACTGGCAACTGCTCCTACGTCCTCTTTCAAAACAAGGAGCAGGACTTGGAAGTGGTTCTCCACAATGGGGCCTGCAGCCCCAGGGCAATGCAAGCCTGCATGAAGTCCATTGAGGTGAAGCATGCTGGCCTCTCTGTGGAGCTGCACAGTGACATGGAGGTGAGGAGAGTTTGCTGTGGGATCCATGGCAGGGCAGAGCAGAGCTTCAGGAAAACCGTATGGAGCTGGTTTTAACTGCCGCCGCCGCCTGGGAGTCAGCCTTCCCCTGACTAGCAGGGCACTTCCTCCTTCAGAGGGTTCCTTGCCATCTCCCCAGTCTTGGCATGATTTCATGTTGCTCTGGGTCCAGATTTGGGAGAGCAGATCAGTTTTAGATAGCAAGTTATGAATTTAGTCCCGGTTTCTGGCATTGATAAGGAGCTGGGTTGGCACCAGGACCATGGACGCACTAGGCGTTATGAGCCCAGTGCCCAAGGCCTGGGGACTTTCCAAACGGAAATATTTAGTGCTTACATCAGGGCCTTTGAAAATATTTAGGGCCTTGACAAAAACGTATGGCTTCAAAATTTAGAGAGGAGACTGCCAAACGGCCATAAATAAATGTTTGATTAAATGCTCACAAAAGGTTCTAGTACGCCAACTTCTTCACTTGTTCATTTAGAAGTCATAAATATTTCATGGTGTGAAAACAACTTGTAGACTAGATTTTCTCACTTGGTAAGAATTCCTGAGTATGAGCACTAATTGCTGAGAAATCAGAGTTAGTCATATATCAAACGAGGAGTCATAGCCAAAGAAATCTTAAAATCAGAGTGATAAAAAAAACCCTTCCAAAATTTTTCCAGCAAAGTGACATTCGCTGCAGCATGTGAGTACATTTTAATATGTTTGATGTGCTATTTGGTGGGGCCTCAGAAGGAAGGCACGCATGCTCACGTGTGGGATTGGAAGCCACCCTGGCAGGTACTTCCTTCTGAAGACACTGTCCCAGTAGCTGGTGTAATGGCGGCTTCCCTGGCTTATTGGAAAGGATTCATCCTTCTATACTGAGGTCTGCAGATCAGATTCCCTGAAGCCTTGGGATTTCTAGTTCAGGTGCACGCTACCTGCACAGCATTAGAGCGGTCTGTGCTGCCGAGCTCTACAAAGCCCCTTGGTTTTGAAAGGGCTGCTGACAAACATCAGGTGTGGGCAACTCTGTCGCCATCAGGTGAGTGTGAGGAATGTACAGGGACCCTCAGTAGCTTCAGCAAGAAGCAAGAGCGAAGCTCTCAGACTTCTGACGCACGAGAACTGTTGGTGAACTTTTCCTTGTTTGAGCAGATGACAGTGAATGGGAGATTGGTCCCTGCCCCTTACGTGGGTGGAAACATGGAAGTCAGCATCTACGGCGCTATCATGTATGAAGTCAGGTTCAATCATCTTGGCCACATCCTCACATTCACTCCACAAAACAATGAGTTCCAACTACAGCTGAGCCCCAAGACCTTTGCTTCGAAGATGTATGGTCTCTGTGGTAAGGAGGTCTTAGCTCTGCTCTTCTTCTGCATTATAAACCCCACTGTGCTTCCTGTATGTATGTGGGGCGTGGGGGTTGGTGCTTATATTACTCAATCCTGTGTCAAGCATCCAGTAGCAAGGGTCAGACCATCCTTGAGGGTGGAGAATGGCCAAGTCTTTGGCACTGCTGTCTTTTTTTTGTTACTCTAGGAATCTGTGATGAGAATGGGGCCAACGACTTCATGCTGCGGGATGGCACGGTCACCACAGACTGGAAAAGGCTTATCCAGGAATGGACCGTGCAGCAGCCAGGGCACACATGCCAGCCTGTTCCCGAGGAGCAGTGTCCTGTCTCTGACAGCTCCCACTGCCAGGTCCTGCTCTCAGCACTGTTTGCCGAATGCCACAAGGTCCTTGCTCCAGCCACGTTCCATGGCATCTGCCAGCAAGACAGTTGCCACCAGGAGCGAGTGTGTGAGGTGATTGCTTCTTATGCCCACCTCTGTCGGACCAATGGGGTCTGTGTCGACTGGAGGACAACCGATTTCTGTGGTGAGTCCCCATATGTGCTCCCCAAACCTTGGAAACAAATCAAGTATGGGATTGTTCACACTCTCTGGTCTTCAGATTTTCATCTGCCTAATGAAGATCAAAATCCCCGTATTTCCTATTAGGATTCCAGTTAGGATCAAACAAGACCGTAGATATAGAAGCCCTTTGAATGCAGAATTTTTATGTAGATAAGAGTGTCTTTCTGTAATGCAAATAGTTGTGAATTTGGTGTTTTAGACACAGGTAGACATCAGTTAAGTATTGCATGCCCAGTAACCTAGAGTTTGAAATTCTACCAATGGGGAGCGAATGCCCCCTGGACAGGGTTTTGAAGTGGGAGTGGTGTTTTTGCCTTTTGACTCCTCAGAACTGCTAATTTCCAAATAGGAATGCTAACGTAGACCTCACCCTGTCAAGGCCAGCCTTCCTGATTGGACCTGCTCTTTGCTTATCATTTGAAATGCACAGAACACCAATGTGAATCAGGTGTGGATTCTGTCCCCACAGGATGCTGGAGTGACAGCACCACCGACATCCTAGTCTACGGCAAATAGAGTCGTTGACTTTTTGTACATGTTGGTGTCTGAGTCTGTTGTCACAGAGTTCTCAGCCTCTGTGACTGGGAGCTGAGGACTTGGGCATCTCATCTAGTGATTGGCTGTTCTCTTAGTCTTTCTGCATCTCAGGTTTGGCAGAGTAGAGAAAAAGAGCCGAACTACCTACCCCTGCCCCTCAACCAGTTTTCAGTTCTTGGGTTTTGTACTAGGCTTTTCCTTTTGGGCCACCAATCAGCTCCCAAATTGTGACATGGGACTTCTTATTAGTTATGAATGCTCAGCCTTATCTTAGCTCATATTTTAATTTTTTCTCTTTATCTACATTTTGCCTTGGGGCTTTTTAACCTTCTTTCTGTTTATCTTCCTGCTGTCTCTATGTCTGTCTGTCTGTCTGGCCCCGGGTTTGTCCTTCTCTTTCTCCTCACTCTCCTTCTCTTCTCTCATTCTTTTTGAGCTTAGATTTCTCCTCCTTTTATTTTCTTTGCCTGCCAGCCCCGCCTATCCCACTCTGCCTAGCTATTGGCTGTTCAGCTTTTTATTAGACCAATCAGGTGCCTTAGGCAGGCAAGTTGAAATAGCAACACATCTTTTCATAATTAAACAAATGTAGCAACAACAAATGTAACACATCTTTACATCATCAAACAGATGCAGCATAAATGAATGTAACACACTCTTACACAGTTAAAGTAATATTCTGCATCATAAACAAATATAACACATCTTTATATAGTTAACATTCCACAACAGGGTTTTTGTCCATGTGGATGGTATTGCTTCTACTCTACCTGCCTGCAGACCATCAGGCAAATGCTGCATTTTGCATTATGGAGAGCACCTTCTGTATTTACTTGCTTTGTGTGTGTCCTCACTGTTTATTGTACACACAGAGAAAACCCCAGTGCTACATGTATGAATATGGCCATGCGAGGGAGTTTGCCCAGTCAGGTTATAATGTGAGAAGGGAGTTCCTGGTAGCTTCTCTCCTAGGCCCATCCTCATCACTATGGACTCTTTATTTAAGAGGATTTTTAAAGTCTCAGATATGTTTGTATTCCAAAGAAAGAATGCAAGAGCTTTCACATGATTGGTTGGGGTTATACTTGGCTGCAAGCAGCAGATAAGTAAGGAATTCCTGTCATTTAGATGATCAGAGAGAGGTGGCATCACTGATGCTGGCCATGGTCATCTTCCCCAAGGTTTAAGATGCAGCTCTATGTATGAAGTGCAGGGTCCATTCGGTACTACAGGAAGGAGGCACAGTTGTCTTTCTAAAATAAAATAGATTCCCGGAGCCCACCGATAGGATACTTCCTCCCTCTTCTAGTTAACTGGTCAGAACTTAGTCATGTGACTGCACTTAATCACAAAGGAGGTCTTGCATTCTGAGTGGTTGTTTGCTGAAGCAAGAATTCTAGTATAGCAGAAGATGAAGAGAATGGACACTGGGGGAGACCGGTCATGTCTACTCCAGCAAGTTAGTCAGATGCTTGGCCATCTTGAGTCAGCTAGGCTTCTTTTGCTTCTGGCTGGTGTAGGCCGTTGGGAATGACCTCATTCTCTGTCTGCAGCTATGTCGTGCCCACTGTCCCTGGTATATAACCACTGTGAGCGTGGCTGCCCTCGGCGCTGTGATGGGAACACTAGCTTCTGCGGGGACCACCCCTCAGAAGGCTGCTTCTGTCCCCAACACCAAGTCATGCTGGAAGGCAGCTGTGTCCCCGAGGAGGCGTGCACTCAGTGTGTCGGGGAGGATGGAGTCCGACACCAGGTAGGAGCCTGGCATCTCCATCTCCGTGGGTTGACCCCTTCCAATTCCCATAGCAGGGTTGACTCTTATGGAATCATGGAGGGATAGGAAGGCAGTATGAACAACAGCTTTGGATTCTGGCAGATCTGAGTTTAGCTCTTGGGTCTCTCATGGATTAGCTGTGGGATCAAACACCAAAGTGTTAGCATATCATTAATATTATTTTTTATCCATGCATGTAGAGTGATATAGGAACTCGGGAGGGAAGGAGAAAATAACATGGGATGATGTCTGGCAATTTTCAGACACAGTATATACTTTGTTCTTTAAATTAAAATTTTCAGATATACTCCATGTTCTTTAAAGATATGTTTATTTTCCTCCAGAGCATTTGTAACCACCCATGGCCAAGTGAGTTTAAAGGGCACAGATAAACAGTTCATGACCTTTCTTCACTGTGAGATTGCTTTTAATGGACTAATGTACATTGCAAATGTTTCAGAAGGTTTTTGCTTCTTTAACATATTTGATTATGAAGCATGTGAGTATGTGTATGCGTGTGTGTGTGTGTGTGTGTGTGTGTGTGTGTGTGTGTGTGTGTGTGTAAGTGTAAAGCATCCTTTGAGCCCAGGCTCTACCAGAAGATGCTAGTTTAGCCCACATTGCTTTTAAATACAGAAAGTCCTCAAGGAACCCAGCTCAGTCAACTTTCCTGTGGACCCAGCTTGTAGAGATGAGTTTGATATTGCACTCAGAATTCGAAACTCAGTGTAACTCCAAAGACCTACCGTTTCTGTTATCCAGAAGCACATTTACTGCATTGTTCCTGGGATGATTTGCTTGGAAATCATTGAGTTGCCAATTCTTTTAATGTCTAGGCACTCATGAGCACACTCCCAAAGGGTATTTATTAAACTCTTCCGTTGGTCTTGATGGAAGATGGTAGACCATGATGGTAGTCTTCTCTCTTCCAAGTTGATAGCATCTATATTTACAAGATCAGGTGCATAGTGGCCCTGTCCTTCATCATGGTCAGTGACATCACCAAGCATGGTAGATGTACGAGCCTATTTGGCTCTAAGTGAAGGGGAATGTGCTCTCAAGATCTAATATATCCACCCTCACTGTCTTCGTTAGGGTTTCTATTCCTGTGAAGAGACACCATGACAGTAACTCTTACAAAGGAAAACATTTAATTGGGGTGGATTACATTTTTAGAGTTTTAGTCTGTTATTGTCATGATGCGACATGGTGGCATACAGGCAGACATGGTGCTAGAGAAGTAGCCGAGTGTCTGTCCTACATACTGTGTTGCAGGCAACAGGAAGTGGTCTGAGATGCTGGGCATGGCTTGAGCATATATGAGACCTCAAAGCACACCTCCACAGTGACACACACTTCCTCCAACAAGGCAACACCTACTCCATCAAAGCCACACCTCCTAATGGTGCCACCTCCCTTTGGGAGCCATTTTCTTTCAAACCACCACACTCACCAAGGAGAACCATTTCCCCTTAATGCCCCAAGTGGGGTGGCTTACCCCTGTATTTAGTCACAGCTAGTGGAGCTTGTGGTAAAGCTAGCCAACCAAAGATAATGAAGAAAATAGTCACAGTAGCTCCGTTGTTTTGTCCATGATGTTGTAAGCCAGGAAGTAGATCAGTTTTGATTTTCTCTAAATCCCTGTGGGGTCATTATCACATGTCATATTTAATGGATGAGAAATCCAGGGTTCATATGATGGGATTGCTGTTGACAGCACCTGGTCATCCTGTGCTGTCCCAGCCCCGCACGGACCTCAGGAGGAGCTGCTAGCTAAGTTCTGCACTGCCTGGGCACTGATGGGAACATGCGTGTCTGACAGCGCTGGTGACTGTCTTGAACTTCATCCCAGTGAACCCCTTTTTTTTCTCACTGTGCATAGGTGAGTAGGGAAGAAACCCAGGCATACTCTTCCACCATATTTCAAATTGCCAAACTAATTAAGTCCTTGGACATAAGATTCCCCAAGTGAGTTGGCAAAACCTCACATTTCTCTTCCTGATCCTCAGGGCTCCTGGGCTCCTGCGGGGCTGCAAGGATGCAAAGCATTTGCATATGGCGTTAACACCAGTGGCCATTCCAAACTGTGGGAAGCACAAAGTGCTTCCTCTCGGAAGGCAGAAATGGTCTTGCCCTCTTCCTTGGCCTCCCATGGTGAGAAGTAAGCTCTCTAGCTGAGTGTTCCTGCTCCATGAGTGTCAGATGTCCGCAGGTCCCAAAGGCAGGAAACGTGTGACTTTTATTGTAATGTCTTGGTGTGCTCAGCCCTCTCTTCCCCCACTTCTCTCTGACCCTTTCTCCTTCTCTCTGTTTTCCTCACTTTCAGCACAACAAATTGGAATAGGCATAGGAATTGCATTAAGGGATCTGTCCAAATAGCGCATGGTTTTGGGCATAAGAGCAGTTTTATATTTGAAAAAAAAAAATCAAGTATAGAATTAATCAAAAGCCCTGACGAGAACACAGCCGGTTTTAGTTATTCAGAAAATAGAGTTTAAATGGGAGAAAACAAGTGCTTATCCAGCCACCTGTGTTCCCAGCATCCGCTTTAAAGCAGAGAAAGAATGAAAATCTAATATGAAGAACATTTCCACTAAATGAATTTTTAGACTGAAACAGAAAGCCCAGAAAACCTTCCTTCAGGGAAATAACCAGGGCTTAAATCTGCTATACCCCGGGAAAAGGAAAAATATTTACCAGTTTCCATAGCTCTTGTTTGTTTTACAAAATGCGCCGTGGAGATGTGAACGTTTGTAGTAGGATCAGATGGGGTCTGGAGTCCCGCACAGGCTGCTGGCCTCTCACAAAAGCCACTGCTCAGAGTCCCACCTCAGCTCAGGGGGACATGCATCCTTTACCCAGGAGCCTGTGACCCAGCACTTCCTTTCTCCCCAGGCTCTGAAGCTCCAGCTCAGCCTAGGGGCTACATTCCTTTGGCACCTCCCACTGAATCTTCCAGCTACTGGTGGGAGGTGACTGATGACATGCCAGTCTTTTGACTGGCCTTGAGCACTTCAGTTTTCCTACCCCATACTCTCTGCAGGCTGTTCTTTTGGCCCCTTTATTTGATCCTGAAATCCAGCTATTCTTACACCTGTTCTCTGCCTTGATCTGGAATCTGGATGACCACTCAGCCTGCAGACAGCTTGGGCCTGTGTAGTAGTGCCCCCTGCTGGCCTAGTTGCTGCAGTCAGGCCTGTGGCGTTTCCAAGGGCTGAACTTACTTTTTCAGGGGCAGTTGATTCTGTGTCCTGCCTTGGGTGTGTTTGGCTAAAGCTTTCCAGGAAGATGGGAAGTCCCAGAGGAATAAGCTGAACACCCATTTTGGGGTATCTTCCCAATGATGGGTTCCAGACCACCAGCCCCATCAAGTCTACATGTGCCTCAGTGGGAGGGAGGTTAACTGCCCTAATTTGTCAGCCCCACTTTCTGATACTGGAAAGGTCTTTAGATATCTGAGGTCCACATTTAGAGAGAGAAAGAACAAGAGAAAACCGAAACACCCTCCTTCCCAGTGGTCATTCTGAGCTTCCTGCCCCAGAAGGGAGCCAGGGCCCTGTGCACCTTCCCAGGGACTCCAAGCCTTGGTCTGGAATAGCCTCTGCAACAGCCATGGTTTTTTGTTTGTTTGTTTGTTTGTTTGTTTACATTTCTCTTCCTCCATCTCCTCCTCCTTTCTCTTTTTCTTCCTCCTCCCTTCTCCCAACCCTCATTTATTCCTTGATACGGGCTCTTATAGTTAGCCCAGGCTGGCCTCAAACACCAGATCCCACTGTCCGTCTCCCCAGTGCTGGGATTACAGGTGCACACACCCCAGCCCTGTTCTGCTCTTCTGTGGTTTTCTGCTTCCAGTCTCCCTCCCCTCCATCCTGTTTACAGTCAGCGGCTTGTCTGTCCAACATGGTTCTTTCTGAGACAGGGTCCCGTTACAAGCAGCGTGAACTCAAGCAGATAGGCAAGGCTGCCACGAGGCCTTTGGCCCACCTGCCTCATCGGGACATCCTGGCCCTCAAGAGGGCCAGCCAAACCATAGACTGGAGTACTGACTCCCATGACGCCGAGGCTCAGACTGCAGTGTCCTGTACCCCTGCTTAGCCTTGTTTCTGCCTCAGTTCCTAGAGACCTGGGTCCCAGAACATCAGCCCTGTCAGATCTGTGTGTGTCTCAGTGGGAGGACGGCCAACTGCACTGCACAGCCATGCCCTACAGCCAGAGGTAAGCGAGTCTGATGCCTGATGCCCCTACAGGAAGAAGGGCTCCATGGGCCACCCTGTCATACACATGATGGACCACTTCAAATAAAGGCCACATGGAGGTGTTTTTCTCGATGAGACCACATTTCTGCTTGCTGAGATCAGGGGTCCCTTTTGACATCTGGAGTAGATGCACTGGTCCCCCTCCCCCGCCCCCATCCTCCCACCCAATGCTTTCATCAGACTCAGAGTCCCCTGGAGGCAAATCCTGAGCATGCTGCAAGACCCATTATGAAGACTCATTCTGTCCAGCATCCTATCCTGGTCCCATGGTCCAAATCCTGGGAGAGTCCCGTGCTGGGGTCTGTGCTGGCTTTCTGTGAGTGAGAGCTTTTGTAGTCTAGACCGTAGTTGATTTTTTCCTGAATTTTGTGGCTATCCTTCTCCTCCAGCTCCCACATGTGGCCCGTGTGAAGTGGCTCGCCTCAAGGAGAGTGCAAACCAGTGCTGCCCAGAGTATGAATGTGGTACGTGTCCACCCAGCCAGTTCCTCCAGGTGCAGACCCCAGCCCAGCCCCAAGGGGGTCAGACCGTAGACACCCCCAAATGCCCTGTTCTTAGTCACAAGGTGTGTGAGAGGAGGTGGGAAAGGGCTGGTGGGACTGAAAGAAAAAACTTCTTACAAAGTAGCTTTAAATGTGAGCCATAAGAGCAAGGATAGCATGGGGGACGATTGCTGGAGCCACAGAGATTTGCTGAGGAAAATGCCAAACTACCAGGAGACGTTTCCACTAAGAGTTTGAGGACGCTTGCTCTGGGGAAGGCCACACGCAGGCCTTCAGCAAGTGGCTGTGTGTAAGATGGGGGAAGGAGGGGGGGCGATGGTGGTGGTGGATGACAGTGTCATTCAGGGAGTTTAGAGATGGGAGAGTGGCTGTATGACAGGGTGCTAATGGCACTCATGTCTGTCCCATCAGATGTGTTTATTAATTCATTCTCCCAGGGAGAGGACATAGACCAAGGGAAGGCATAAGGACCTAGAAAAGAGGCCAAGATTCTGGGAAGTCGATTTATTCTGATGACATTTATCAGCTAGTAACACAAATCTTATAGGGGCTTCAATCTGGTTTGAGAACAATATTATCAAATAGATCTCCGAATGTTAGTGGTAGAGAAAACTAGGGGTTCATTTAGGTCCAGTCACCCAGTTATAGACAAATTTAAGTTTCTGTAATGTCCTAGGGACTGACTGTACTTTCATTAGTTCATGAAATCCTTGGGCTAACCTGGTAGGCTAGAGTTTCCACTATACAGAAGGGAGACTGAGGTCTGGAGGATTCAGTCTTAACTGAAAGGCTGCAAGTCTTTGCAAATGATAATAATTGTCCATGTGAAGGTAACATGACATCTGTCATTATCTATCTATCTGCCTGTCTGCCTGTCTATCTATCTATCTATCTATCTATCTATCTATCTATCTATCTATCTATCTATCTATCTACCTATCTATCATCTGTCTTCCATCTATAATCTTTCTGTGTATCTAAGCATCTACTCACCTGGCTGCCTACTTTCTGTCTCCCATCTACCTACCCCTCCCCACATTCATCCATCCATCCATCCATCCATCCATCCATCCATCCAGTGTCTCACCCCCTTCTCTTTTTAAATCTCCATCTCCACCTGCCTCTATTGGCCATCACCATCCCCCAAAGCTGTAGAAATCCACAGGGGAGGGTATACAGATGTCACTGACAAGCAATAAGAGAGTAACCTCACCAAAATCTGCATGCACCCTCCCTTTCTTGAACCTCAGTGTGTGACCTGGTCAATTGCAACTTGCCTCCGGTGCCTCCATGTGAAGGAGGGCTTCAGCCAACCCTGACCAACCCTGGAGAATGCAGGCCCATCTTCACCTGTGGTAAGACTGCCGTGGGAGAGGAGTGGCTGTGGGGTCATTCTCTCTGGGCCTTGGAAAGTCATCTTTTGTTTAGGGGACCAAGATTGTTTAGTTTTCTCTTTTAGCTAGTTGAACCTAGGTTTGGGGTACATTTGGAAAAAAGGGTTAAGGTCATACTTATTTGAGTCTTCTGACAGCCCTGGCTGTATCAGCTGCAGATGTCCCAGTGTGGACACAGCTGCAGCCATATCATTTTGGGGGCACATTAAGACACAGATAGGGGTGCTGGAGAGGTAGCTCAGTGGTTAAGAGCACTGACTGCTCTTCCAGAGGACCTGGGTTTGATTTCCAGTATCCACATGGCTCACAATTGTTAACTGCAGTCCAGGGGATCTGATACTCTTTCCTAGCTTCCGAAGGCACCAGGCATGCATGTGTTGCACAGATATACATGTAGACAAAACATCAATACACTTAAATAAATTTCAGACAAACAAATAAACACAAAGCAGATGACAGGGCTCAGCCAGTTAGACTTCAAACCCAATAGTTACTTGCTTCCCTCGTCCTCTCTGCCACTGAATGGAAGGCATGTGGCCTTGCTTATCTTCAACACTGAACCTTATTTTCAAACTTAACAGGGCGTTTTTCTCTGTAGGTTTATGTATTTAACCATAAAACATATTTTTTTTTGGCTCAGAGGTGGGCTAAAATTAGTCACAAGAGACATGGAATTCTGTATTTAGTTACCAAGGGTCCCTTTCAATCTAGGGGTGTTCTTGGATGCCTACTTTGGAATCTCACTTGAGTTCCTTGATGCAGGCTTTGAGGGTGGAGGGGCACATAATAAGGAAGTTGGAATTAGGTGCAGGGTGCAAGAACAGGCTTGAACATTTATAAAACAGCATTGTGGTTGTGACAGTGTTGCTGGCAACCTTTCATTTGTGCATTGTTGGAGATGGTAAGCCTGGAGGGTGATGTTTGAGGCACTGAGGTGGGATAGGATCCTGTTAGCTGCCAGCATATGTAAGTGTCTACAGCCATGATTTGCCTCGGTCCCACTGGGTTTTAGGGATTCTGTGTCTGCTATCTCTCAGTCAGTAGTTGGGAGGATCTTGCCCTGTCAACATGTTCTTAGGGGTGATAGTGCAGGGATTGGGTTTCCTCCCCGTTCTCCATAAGGATCCCCAGCCTTGCATTTCTCATTAACGCTGCATTCAGAAGACTGGCCATTGTTTGGTGTGTATGTGCATGTCTGACTCAATAGCCTGGTTCTAAGGTCTCCGAAAACCCTGCCACAGTTCAGTACATAGGAGCTCTAGCAGAGGATGGTGCTCAGTGTGGTAGGACTGAGGTTGTCACCTGTGTTCACCCCAGCCTGCAGGAAAGAAGAGTGCAGAAGAGTGTCCCCGCCCTCCTGTCCCCCCCATCGGACACCCACCCTTAGAAAGACCCAGTGCTGCGATGAGTATGAATGTGCTTGTAGCTGTGTCAACTCCACAGTGAGCTGCCCACTTGGGTACCTGGCCTCGGCCACCACCAACGACTGTGGCTGCAGCACAACCACCTGTCTCCCCGACAAGGTAGGCACTGCCCAGCTCTGGCTGCGATGATGGCTCACTCATTGTTCCTCAAAGAAGATTTGAACTTCCCAGCCCTCCTCCTCCATGAGCCAAGGGTGAGCAGTCAGTATTCCGTCTCGGTCATATGGAGATTTCATTAACTCAGGAGGTGTTGACAATGAATCTACTACATCATGGCTTAGATGCTGAGGTTGCAGTCAGTGGATGGCTTTCACAAGGCTAGCCAAAGAGATACTGTGGTTGCAAGGATTAGAGAGTAGTTAATAGTTTACTCATATCTTCATTGCTTTCAGTCCATCCATGCATCCATCCATGCATCCACCCATGCATCCATCCATGCATGCATCCATGCATCCACCCATGCATCCATCCATGCATGCATCCATGCATCCATCCATGCATCCATCCATGCATCCACCCATGCATCCATCCATGCATCCATCCATCCACCCTCCCATACACACAAACACACACACTCAAACTACTCAATGTTTTAACAGGCTGGTGTTACATTTGGTGCTATGGGGACCATGTAGCATGCAGCCCCTACTCCTGATCTTGTTAGCATGTATTGCCTTAGTCTGTAAATCTGAATTGGTAAGATACGAAGAGCAGTCTAAAAGAGGAGAGATCCACCATGCTGACTTGGTGTGTGTGGGGGCATATGGTTTCTCACTGCCTAAGCCCCTTCTACTATGGATGTCACTAACGATTTAACGGTCCCAAATGAGTTCATTCTCAGAAATCTGTGTCGCCAGGTTTGTGTCCACCGAGGCACCATCTACCCTGTGGGCCAGTTCTGGGAGGAGGGCTGTGACACATGCACCTGCACCGACATGGAGGATACTGTCGTGGGCCTGCGTGTCGCCCAGTGCTCTCAGAAGCCCTGTGAACACAGCTGTCAGCCAGTAAGTGGGGCGCAAGGGCCGGGTGCTGCATGGAGCCATCGGGTAGGGAAGAGAGGAAGGGATGTGGGGGTGGGGGAGGGAGCGAGGGAAGGAAGATTATTTGTGTATCTATCCACCTATCTATCTATCCTGAAAGAGACAGGGAGGTAGGGAGGGATGTAGATAGATAGATGATAGATAGAATATAGCATAGACCTTTCAAGGGGTTTCCTCTAGGAAACTAGGCCATGTTTCCCATTACCAGCATTTCCGCTCTCCCATCATGACCCACCCAACTTTGAGATTTCTTCTTTTCCCCCTGAGTTTATGTCATCCAGCTCATCTTGGGAGTGGGTCCAATGTTGCCCTTTTAAAAATGGTTGCTGCCTTTTAAGCCATGGCTGTCCAGCAGCGGTGAGGCTGCAAGGGCCATAACTGGAGGGAGTTCGGTTCCCTCAGGCCCCGACTCTTGCAAGGCCGCAGGGAACTTACTAAACCTCTGTCCCTCCAAAGAACTCAAGATTCAAAGGTGAAGGTGGAATTCTGCTCTTCAGAGAGGCTGAAGAGCAAGTAGCTCCCCTCCTCTCCTTGCTTGCGTCCTCCAAAAAGCCCTCCTGCTTCCCCTCGTGTCCTTGTGACAGTTTTTTTTTTTCAGTATGCGGTGTATATGCCACCCTTTTATGTGACTGGCTGGGCCGTAGGTCCCTTTACAGCATTATCACAAGCATGAGACTAACGCACTATGCTGTTATGTTAGGATGCTAGCGGACAGGAATTTTTTAGCTCCACTACAATCCATTTGTTTGTTTGTTTTCTGAGACCTGTGTCACTGTATAGCTCAGTCTGGCCTCAAGCTTGTGATCTTCCTGTCTCAGCCTTATGAGTCCTGAGATTACAGGCATGTACCAGAGTGCCTGTTTCCATTATAATATTGTGTCATCCATGTGGCCTGTTGTTGGTTGATATGTCAGTATGGTACAGATAATGTTTTACTCACTCTCATGACATTTCTCAGGAGGAAGAAGAGTGAAGGGTGCTCTTTACACTTGTCAATAGGAAAATGAAGGGTCAGCATAGAAAGTGGAGTTGGCCACAGCTCCTCAACTCACCAAAACCGGCGAAGTTTGGGTGACTTAGGGCCCACAGCCCATTCTGTTAGGCAGTACAACTGAAACCCCAAATGTCATGGTTTGAATATGAAATATAGACTCCTGTGTTGAATGCTTGGTTTCCAGGTGGTAGGACCACTTGGGTGGTAGCAGAAATTTCAGGAGGTAGGGCCTTCCTGAAGAATTGGGGGTGTGTCTTTGAGGTTTGACCCTGGTTCTCATCCCTGTTTGCTCCCTGCTTCCTGTTCTGCCATGAGAAACTTTGGTCACAACTACACAGAAGTAACTAATACCCGCAGTGGTGCACGGGCCGGTATGATTCTGGGAAGAAGGACGGGGTCTTCAGCATATGGCCCTCAGATAGCCTCAGCATGGGGACATGGGATCAGAACTCTATGTCTTCCATCTGCATGTCAGCCATGGTAAACATGGTTCGAGGATTGTCCTGCTAAGGACATTAGGATTTTACTTTCCAGTGGCGAAAGTCTGCAGGTTGGGTGGATATTATACTTTGGAAGTCAGTGAAAGCAGGATGGAAAGGGGAGTACATTGAAGGGTCTGAGACGAATCTTTTGACAAAACATCTCGATACACATGGAAGTTGGAGAGTTTGGTGGGATAATGGGAAAGGAGAGGAAGAAAATGTTGGTTTTGTTTTGCTTTCCTGAGATTGTTGGGAGGGTGATTTTAAAAAGAAGAATTCTATGGCATGGCTGGGGCATCTGGGCATGAGAAGCTGGTGGGTCTCTGGGATCAAGGTAGCTGGGAATCATTTGTAATATTGACAGTGTGAGGTGCGTCAAAGGACTGAAGGAGCGCAGCCATCCAGATGACTCAGCACTTTGAGAGAGGCTTCAGAGAGGTATACCAGATGCTTGAAGGTGTTGGCTAATCCTCAGCTTTCCCTGGGGTCTCTGCTTCTTTCATGGCGGTTGGCGTGTCCTGCTTTACAGTGGAGGGTGTGTGGAGTATATTATCCTAATTTGTCAGTTCTGCCATGGCACCTTGCACCTCATCTATGCACAATAAATGAGTCTCAGTTGATAAAAGGCTGGGGACAGCTTGCTGCGCACTGCTGTGACGCGGGTAGGGATGTCAATAAGTCCCAGGGAGATGGTGTGAACTTGAGCTAAGTCTCTGGGGTGGTTGCATACCCCCAGGGAAGGCCGTGTTGGTACCTCTTCAGAGCTGACCCTGCTCCTGAGTGTGCCTGGGGAACCATGCATACTTGGCATCCATGCTATCTGGATCAGCCAGCTATTCCTTCCTTCTTAAGGACATAGCCTCAAGGTAAAGCTTTGTCCTGGGTTCTTCGCCCTTAGCTCCTGACTCAGCCACACTGTCATTATCATTTTCTACAAACACTGTTCACAGGAGGGTTTTATTTTAAGTTTTTTTTTAAGTTTTTTTTTTAGTTTTTATTTTATGTGTATGGTATATGTGTGTGTACCACATGCATGCCTGTGACCACAAAAGGCAGAAGAGGGCATTGGATCCCCTCTAACCAAAGTTACACGTGGTTGGGAGCTACCATGTGTGTGCTGAGAACCAAACCTAAGTCCTCTTAACCACTGAGTCATTCCCCTAGCCTCTTAATCTAAGTACTTCAGACTTGGCCATGTTAGAGAAGCTTCCAGAGGCAAGATGGACTGACAGACTCCCAGCATGCTGGCCTCCCCTGTGAGCTTCTCTGGGGAAGGTCAGTCTCTGTCATTTGCTCACTTTATTTTTTTTTTGTAATAGATGCTATAATATTTAAACTACTAGCTAAATGTCAAGGATGCTTACCTCTGCAAATTAGTGTGTTAGCTTTCTATCGCTGTGACAAAGTACTTGAGAATATCAACTTAGAGGAAAGATTAATTTTGGCGCATGGCTTCAATTTCAGGCTGACTATCACGGTGGGGGATGTATTATGGAGCAAAGACACTCGTCACATGGTGGTCAGAAAAGGGGACAGATAGAGGGAGGGTGCAGAGGCAGGCAGGGGTCCAAAACTGTCCTTCCAGGGCACACCCTCAATTATCCAATTTGCTTCTGTTAGGCTCTGTCTCCAGAATTTTCTGCGAACTCACAGCAGTACCACAGGCAGGGAACAACATATGGTAATTTAGGGGACATTTAAGAGCCAAAGCATTACACACGGTGAGAAGTGCTAGACTCATGATACTCATTTGTGAGGGTCATCACTGCAAAGCAAAGACTGGATCCCAGGCATCCTGAGAATGCTTTGCAGTCAACAAGCTGCCCTAGGTTTGGCCATGGCAGAGGTCAGATTCATCAGGTGTTTCTAACTGAATGCTGAACTGTCTTTAATATTCATGAGGATTAGATATTGGTCTCAACATGGAATGTTCTGGGAGGGGGCGTTGATCTCTTTAGCCCACAAAGACCTAGCTTAGTGACTCAGGCCTGGTGTTTCTTCATCGCTTCTTGGTGTGATCCTGAGGCAGGTGGACAGCAGAAATGAAGAAGATATCCAGCCCATGTGTCTCGGTTAGCCCCAGGGCTCAGTAAACATGAAGCTCAGGTTAGATCACCTGTTTTGCAGCTGCTGGTTTGGCCTACACTCTGTGTTTTTGTTTTTCAGGGCTTCTCTTACATACTCCATGAAGGCGAGTGCTGTGGAAGGTGCCTGCCCTCTGCTTGCAAGGTCATGGCTGGCTCACTGCAGGGAGATTCCCACTCTTCCTGGAAGAGTGTAAGTCTGGGCCCTGGGGGAGGGGGAAGAGGAAGGTGTTGACTTTCAACCTGAGAGTCCATTTTGCCGTCCATCAATGCTGACCTGGTTTTCCTTTCCCTGTTCTTTGCTTTCCCTACAGGGAGCTTATCTGGCTGTTGGTACTGTTGGAATCCCAGCTGGGATCCCTTTACCCCTTAGGAACTAGTTAAGGTTGTCTCAGACTTCCCATTTTGTGGATTTGAGGAGAAGCCTAGTGGCCTCCCTGAGAGAGCTATAAACTCCCAGGGACTTATGGTCTCCCGTTCATGGTGACTCTGAGATCATGCAGTCCCTCAGTGGTTGGTTGAGGGGGATGGCCTCGTCATCTTGTAGAGTTGGTGGTCCATCAGGCTACACAGGCTACAAACACCATTCTGTACTGCGATGCCCGGGCCTTGGGCTTCTGCATTAACTCCCATAGAAACTTCCCCAATAGTTTGAGAGGGCAGAGAAACTTACAGTTCAAAGCAGCAAGCAGATTGTTGGCAAAGTTCCTCAGCTCTTTCTGCAGGTCTAGATTTGGCGTTTTGCGACATTGCTGGCCCCTATCTCTTGCTCTTTCCTGTCGCCTCTGCCTGCAGAATTCCTTCCTGTAATTCTGAACAGCTTGGTTAGCTGCCTTCTGTAATCCCTAGAGGTTCACTTTTGATGGCTTATCAGGCTATTTTCCTTAAATTATTTAGTTTGTTATTGACAGTTCTATTTACACTTCTAAAATGAATTTTAGTCATTTTCATGTCCTGTTCCCATCTCTGTCCTCCCCTCCTCCACTGGAGCCCTTCTTCTTAATGTGCCTCTCTTCTATTTTCATGCCGTCTCTTGAGTGGCCCACTGAGTTCAATTAGACTTTCTTTCCCTGGTGTGGATGGGAGGTTATTTATGAGAACATCAGTGGCCGCCCCCAACAATTGTTAATTGCCAATAGCCCCTCAGGGGGCTTCACGGGCTCTCTCGTGTGACACTATTTCTGGAGAGACGTGATCCATCAACTCTTTACCCAAGAATGGAAACCAGTGACAGATCAAAGTATGGACACCAAATTTTAGCTTGGTAAACCAATGAGTTTTATTGGGGTTACTTACAGGAATATAGGCGAGGGGTTACTTGCAGGAGCAGAAATAACTCAAAGGCAGTTATATCAGCAAAGCTCACCCCAGCATGGGTGACAGCTCACAAAAGCTGGAAACCTGCAGCCCACTGCACAGCCTGCAGGCCACTCAGTGGGTTGGAGAGTGTCCTTTCTAGGCAGTTCAGTTGGTCTGAGCCTTTTCCATGCAGCTTGGCTGGTCTCTGCCTCTCAGAGGCAGCTCAGCTGGTCTTAGCTTCTTTTAGGAAGCTTAGCCTGTCTGAGAGTGTCTCTGAGCAGTCTAGTGTTTATGTAACTTTGGAGAAGGCGAGGCCTAGTGATTCTGGTCAGTTTCAGAAACTTCCTGAAGACTTTTGAGTTGCTTACTTCCTGAGTTTAAGGAGTGTCCCTGCAGGATGAAATGTTTCACCTCCTTTGACAACATCCTGTTTCTTAAAGACTTTCCTTCCAGAAGAAAGCTTTGTCTGGGAGGAAATTGCTGTACAATAGGCTCCTCCCAGTCCATGCTGAAACTTTGAGGGGTCCAGTCTTGTGCTGGTCTAGCGCAGATGGCTGCAGCTGTGGTGAGTTCATGAATGCAACAGCATGTCATGTCCAGAAGGTATCTTTTTTGCAGCACATCTCCCCATTCTCTGGATCTTATATATTTTTTGCGCCTCTTTGATCTTCCCTGAGCCTTGGAGGGGTGCTTAAGCTGTCTTATTTAGGGTTGAGCACTTTGCTATCACTTATTCTTGGCACTTGGGTCAGTTATGGGTGTCTGCATTAAACTTCCACCTGCCTAAATAAGAAGCTTCTCTGCCTCCCCACTTCTTTGGAGACATCATTTTTACCATCTATCCCAGGCTGTCCTCAAACTTATGATCCTGCTGCAGCCTCTTGAATGTTGGGATTACAGATGTGTACCATCATGCCATGTTCAAGCCATTTTACTAACAACAGGGAATTGTCTCCTAGATAATTGTAGTTCTGATGTCAGAATAAGAACAGCTTTCCTCCTCCAGTTAGAAAGGATGGAGTTGGTAGTGCTAATACCAGAGAGCCTCAGGGGCAGGGACACGTGATTTTGGCTTAGGATCTAGTCAGGGCAGCTTAGACCCAGATTTATTGTGATGACCCCTGTCATTCCCCCTGTGTACATTACCCCGTGGTTTCAATTTTGGTTTGAACAAGGGCTCACCTTCAGAGTCCAAAAAAATTCCCCAAGAACAGCATACTGCTACAAGACCTCGGGCCCCAGCCTTGCGTGGCAACTCTGATGGTCTCTGGTATTCTGTAGGTTGGCTCTCGGTGGCCTGTCCCTGAGAACCCCTGCCTCATCAACGAGTGTGTCCGAGTGGAGGAGACAGTCTTTGTGCAGCAGAGGAACATCTCCTGCCCGCAGCTGGCTATCCCTACCTGTCCCACAGGCTTCCAGCTGAACTGTGAGGCCTTAGCATGCTGTCCCAGCTGTCGCTGTGGTGAGTCGGGCTGGCCAGGCCTGGCTGGGCCTGGGTTTACCTTCAAGACTCTTTCCTCCTCAGGCTCCTAAGTTCTTTGCCTCTTTAGCAACTCAGAGAAATGGCACAATCATTACTACTGCAGCTGTGAGAAGTCAGACAAGAGGAGACAGTGGGGATTTTGTGCAGGCCACTGTGCCTAGCCCTGAGCCCAGTGATGGCATTTCACTCATTGTCTTGTGTCATCCACATGATACTGGGTGGTGGACTCATCTTGGGCCAGGTTTCTCTGACTCTGGAGACCACATTTTCTATAATGCAGTATTGCTTCAACTCGGGGAAGGCGTTGTTATCCCTGAACCCTGCTGGCAGGGAGACAGACAAACAAACAAACAGCAATAACAATTCTTAAGCTCTATTTTTTTTTTCTTGCAAGCCCAAAGGACAGCTGATCCATCCATCCCCTAAACACAATCTCAGCTAACTAGTGCCCTCGAGGCTCTTCCATTAGGATGGGTAGTGAAGAATCAGGAAGTTCTGATCTATTGGTTGAAAGGAAAAGAGAGGCCACTAGGGCCCAAGCAGGAAGACTCACCACACCAGGGTGGGGTGTGGGGTGTGTGGAGAACTGTCAAGATCGGAAGAGTGAGGCCAGGACATGGAGAAGATTAGTAAGGGAGGTTTAGGGAGGGTGTGTCTATGCTCACTTGTCACTTTTCTCCCCAGAGCCTGTGGAAGCCTGCCTACTCAATGGCACCATCATTGGGGTGAGTTGGAGCTGGTGGTGGGATGGCATGGGGGTGTGTGTGGGAAGGGTGGGTAGAACAGACTAAGATGGACATAAGAGAAAGCTGGAGACCTTTTTAGGGATCTCCAGCCTCATATCCACACTGGGCCACCCTTTCCCCTCTGCAGGGCACAGGCTGGCTGCCCTGCACTCACTTCCTGGCTGGCACCCCAAGCATGTGGGCATGTCCTTTGCACATGTGAAAGCACATCAGAGTCACAGAGCACGTTTCTGTCTAAGCTCTCTCCCATTGTCTTGCCACCTCTTTATTTTGGCCATGTCCACATTTAAGGTGGGGAGGCAGGATGGAATGGCCACAAGAAGCAGGGGCTATATCTCAGCAATGGCTGCTGGGAGCCTCAGGCAAGCAGGCAGGCTTAAGGGGGTGAGGCAGGAGAAGTATCTGGCCTGTTGGGAAACCTGACTCCGATTCTGTTTCCAGCCGGGGAAAAGTGTGATGGTTGACTTATGCACGACCTGCCGCTGCACTGTGCAGACAGGGGCCGTCTCCAGATTCAAGCTGGAGTGTAAGAAGACTACCTGTGCAGCCTGCCCCGTGGTAAGAGAGCCTCCGAGGGACAGAGGGATGCCTCGGTCTCTGTGGGACCCAAGCAACAGGCCCTCACTAGATTCCTTAAATCTTGCCTTTGTTCTGATTGATTATGGCCAATATCTGACAGCTATCAGGACACCTACCCAAACTTCATCCCTCAGAAATAATTACAATTTAGTCTTATAAATTTTAAGCATTTTCTTCTTGTGTTTTTTTAAACACGCACAATATTTTCAAGGCATTTGATGCTGTCCTCACAGCTCTGTATCTTTAAAGACATATTTTAAGAAACATTACCATGAAAATATTCAAAATTAATCAAGAAATACTCGTGAGACCCTTGTAACGTGCAAGACCCTTCACAACCTTCATCTAAATGGATGAGCCCTAATGTATACAATCTACATTCATTTCCTTAGTAGACACTTCAGTCATGGAAATGGTTCATCCTGAGGCTTGGGGAGATGGCTCAGTGGGTAAAGCACTTTCAGTGCAAACGTGAAGATCTGAGTTCAAATCCCAGGACCTCACATAAAGTTGAGTACAGGAGCACGTGTGTGATCTCACTGCTCCTGCAGAGAGATAGGAGGCAGAGACAGGGAAGTTCCTGGAAGCTTGTGGGCCCTGGTGTACAGGGTGGTGAGGAACGAAGAGACCCTGTCTCAAATAATGTGGATAACCTGCAGTTGTCCTCCAACCTCCACAAGGAGCCTGTGGAAGGTGAATGCCTGCGCGCACACACACACACACACACACACACACACACACACACACGCACACACACACACGCACACACACGCACACGCACGCACGCACACACACACACACACGCACACACACGCACGCACGCACACACGCGCACACACACACACACACACACACACACACACACACACACATTCTTTTTTTTTTTGGTCAGATTGTGATTCTCAATTGTTCTGGATACATTCTTAAGGATCATTCTGACAAGTAGATAATTTTTAGTTTGGTAGGTGAAAAAAACTCAATGTGCAATAATTTAAAAGTATGTTTTAGTTTAATTTACTCTTAATTTTAATGTAATTTTAATTGACACATAAATTATACATATTTAAGGGATATAATGTTATTATTTTAATTATGGCTTTTAGTCCTATGTAATAGGGATATTATAGGCCTCACACAGGCTGGTGGGACCTAAATGTTTAAAGAGACCTGAGTTTCTCCCTCAAGCTACCCTTTGTGTTTGGGCTTCAGTTGTTTTAGACAATACATTGGTATATGAGCTTCCTGTGAGCTAGAGGCAGGGATTCCAGTACCTCAGGTGGCACCAGGTGGGGGGCTTCTCCTTGTCAGCTTTACAAAGCCACAGGATGGGTGGCAGGCAGTACGGGCCTTTGTGAGTAGGGTAGAGCACAGGGGGAGTGGCGCCCGGAAAGGACAGGGATAGGACAAGGAGTGGGAGCTGAGAAGTCATGTGGGTGCTTCCTGTTTTTATTAGAACAAGGGACAGGTGACCTATATCTGTGTTTTCCATGACACTTATACAGTGTCAAGCTCAAAGCAGGACTTAATGAAAGGTCAGTGGAATGGATGGCCCTTTGGGAGACACAGCTCTTTCTGATAGCGTGATTCAATTCAAAGAGGATATATACGCTTTGATGAAAATGAAACCAATTAAATACAGGTTCTTGATCTTTTGCAAAATTGCAGTTGATGTTTTAGGATTGGGGGTTAGCATGTGAGTGTAAAACAACTCCCCCTACAACAGCTGAGGCCTTCATCATGGAGCAGAGTAACACTGTCTCAAATTACATGCCACCTTTCACCTTCATTGTCTACTGAGCTGCATCCCAGGTAGTGAAGGAAACAGACTCAGAGATTCACACATTTGGAAGCTGAGCTGGGGCTGGGGTGGGGCTGTAGTCTGTGTGGGTGAGACTATTAATCTCCCCTAGCAGCGCCCTCTGGTGTTCAGAAGGTGTGGTACAGTCACTTCCTCTGCTTCCAGAAGGTGCTTACATACTTTAAAACACATGCCCATGTTGTTCTGTATTATTTCTTTTTTTCCTCCAACATTTTGATATCTTGCCAAAGCAGTATGCCCCCTTCAGAATAGCTAGATTAGTCTGCCTTCTATTTTTTTCAAGCTTCGCTGAGAATTGCCTTAGCTGGTCCTCTTGTACATCAACATCCTTAACTGGCCTTGATACACTCCCTGAAGGACCTCAGTAAGGCTCTGGGGGTGGGGCAATTGCAGTGAGTGACATCTAGGTAGACCTGATTGATGCCTTCACCAGATACATGGTGTTAGCATCACCTCCCACAGAGACCAGAGCAAGGTGGTTTGTGCTGATGAGTGGTGGAGATGAAGTTTGAAAGACGAGCATAAATAAAACATGAAGAAGAGAGGCCACTCTGCCAGGGGCTGCTCGCTGGCTTTCCATGAGCTGAATGTCGAATATGAACGTCTAAGACGGAGGATGGTGAACAGCCAGCAGACAGAAGTAGAGGTCAGCGAAGAGAAGTAGGCAAGAACTGAAGGGCACGAGCTGGGTAAGGCAGCTGAAGGGTTGCCGGGGACTGGTTGGCAAGGCGGAGCTTTGGGACAAGATGGACGAGAGGAAGCAGAACTAACATGGCTGTAAACTAGGACTCACTGGCTGTAGCAGGGATGTCAGTGGCTGGCTGGGAGCTTGACCCATTGGTGGAGGAAGAGTTGGTCCCCTCTAGCAGTGATTGGACAATTCAGTAACAGCCAGAGACAAGGCCCCTGTGTGTGTGTGTGTGTGTGTGTGTGTGTGCTGACTTTCCACAATGAATTGAATGTTTCATGGGATGCTCAGGGGAGTGGCACATGGTGGCAGCCTATGACGTACATACCTGCTGGCAGTGGCCACCTTGGTGTCCAGGTGTGCTCAGGCAAGTCCTCTTCCTGTCCTCTCATTGTTCTGGGCCTAGCAGTGGCTACAGTATACTTAACAGGGCAGCAGCCATGGTGAGGGTCATGGGTTTTGGGAGGGGAAGGTCCTGTTTTCTTTCACACACTCCTGTGCTGATGAATATCCATCCTTTCTGGTCTTCAAGCCCCCACCATCCTTTAAAAATACGGCTTCTTTCTTCTCCACTCTCTTGCCCTCTCCCTTCTGTTCCTTTGCCCTCCTGGTCCTCTTTGCTTTTCCTATTCCTGGCTGGACTTTGCCTCCCTGGTGTGTGGATGCCACCCACTGCCCTTCCAGCCACTGTCTGCCCCTTCCTCCCACAGCCCCTTCCTCCCACAGTCCCTTCTCTACTTGCAGCTGTTCTTGCTTCTTCGGTAGAGAGAAACTGTCCCCCTGCCCTTCTCAGGACACTGTTTCCTATGCTCTTCTGGCACTCACTAAAAATGCCCAGATTCAAGCTCCCACGAAGGCAGCCCCACCGAAGCTGCGTCTCATTTCTTCATCTGACTCCTGTCTCACTCAGTGCCTACTCCTCTTTTCTCCCTCCCTCATTTCCCTTGCCAGTGTACCTTCCAGGAATTGTGCATTTTAAAAACAGCTTCAACCTCACGGTTGAAACGCTACCTTGTGGTCCTCCATTTCCAACAGCATCATTTCAAAGTGGTGCTTTTGGCCCCTGGCCCAGGCTCCCTGCCTCTGTGCTGAGCTCCATCCTCGTGTTCAACCCCCAGAAGGCACATCGAGTTCATAGGCTGATTTACTGGGAGCAAATTATTGAAGTTCACTTCTGGCCAAGCTCACCGATGCCTGCCCTTCATGTTGACAGAGGCTTCGTCTGGGTGTTAAAACTGATTGGTTAGAGTTGTCTTTCTCTTGCCTCCCCCCTCCCCCAGCCCCCGTACTTCAAGATAGAATCTTATACTGTAGCCAAGGCTGTCATAAAACTTAAGGATATTTTTCCTGCCTCAGCCTCCTGAGCACTAGAATTACAGGCATTAGGCACTATGCTTAGAATGTTATAGCTCTTTGTCACAGGTCCTCTGGACCCCAGTGAATAGCTCTAGTGTGGTGATCCATAAAAGTGGCCCAATGGAAACAAGAATGGGAAGAGTTGGTGTACCACAGAACTAAATCTATACTTTTATTTCATTCATTTATTTCTCCCTGTATGTGCTTGTATGCGAAAGCCAGAGGTCAGCTGTCCATCTTGCTTTTGAGATATGGCCTCTCACTGTGACCTTGCCAATTAGGCAGAGCTACCTGGCCAGTGAGTCCAGCGCATCACCTGCCTCACTTTCCAGTACTGAGATGACACATATGCATTGCCACCCCTGACTTGTTATGTGGACACTAGGGGTTGGACTCTGGTCTCTGTGCTTGATCATCCCTGCCCCTACTAAACACAGCTACAGTCCATGTTTTTGAGAGCACCTTCTTTCTTTTAGGGCAAAGAGGAGAAGAGGAGTTTTATTTTTATGAACTGATAAGACAGTCGATGGTAGCATTTTTATCTATTATTTTGTTAAATATATGTAGATTATATAATTATACAAAATTGTTTAAAATCTGTTTATTCTACAAATTGGCAAACTTATGGTATCTTTCAAACGTGAAGGCATTTTGCAAAATAGCGAAGTCCTGCTGTCTTCAAGCTTTTGCCTTCCCCAGTGCAGATGTGAACGAAGGGCTCTTATCCCGAGTCACCATCAAACTGAGCTGATGCCGGTGCCAGCTCCTGGGCACAGAGGGACCAGCATACATGCCTCGGGACTCACTTGATGGCCAGGGAGAGCTTCCAGTGTGTCAGGGTTTCAGGGACTTTCTTACCAGTGCTCGGTTTTGCTAAGCATTTTCATTTTTTTCTGTTGTAGGTTGAGATCTTAAATTATGTTAAATGTATGTTTCTCAGTTGATGAAGGGTCTAAGGCAATGTATGTGCTTACCACCCATTTCTTTTGTGAGGTGTTGGATTAAGCTTTTTACTATTTTTATTAAGATTTAAAAATGTTATATGAGTGTTTTTACCTGCATGTGTGTATGTATACCATGAGCATGCCTGGTACCCACTGAGGCTACAAAAGAATGTCAAATCCCCTGGAACTGGAGCTACAGATGGTTGTGAGCTGCCGTGTGGACGCTGAGAACTGAACCTGAATCCCCTGGAAGGTGTTGTTGGCTGCTGAGACATCTCCCCAAGCCTTGCATTTTCAGTATTTTTAAGTTGGGTTGTTTGTCTTCTTACTACCGAGCTGTCTGGGCTCCTCCCTGTATTCAGATGCCAATTATTTTGTTTTTGAAACAAGATCTCACTATGCAACCCAAGTTGGTCCATGCCCTTCCTGTGTCAGCCTCCCACCTGCTGAGACCACAGGTGTGCACCAGCCACACTTGGAATGATGCTTTTTTTTTAAAAAATTTATTACATTTATCTCTCTCATTGGCTCTCAACTTAAGATCAGAAGTTTAAATTTTGGTAAATTATGGCATAACAACATGTCATTTTATACTTAGTGGTTTTAAGTTTTTGTTTAAGAAATCCATGTTTCAAGCCCAGGAAAATACTCTTTTTTATTTTTTTTAAAGCTTTATAGTTTGAGTTTTGTGTTTAGATATGACCAAAGGGGACTTAGTTTTGTCCACAAGCACACACACACACACACACACACACACGCGCATGCGCACACGCACCCAATGCACCCCTCCATACACACATATGTACATACACGCCCCAACTCACCCCTACACACACACACCGCTGGCCTACCCCCCCACATGCAATGCACCCCTCCACAAACACATACACACACACACACACACACACACACACACACACACACACACCCCAACTCACTCCTACACACACACACACACACACACACACACACACACACACACACATACACACACCCCTCCACTGGCACCCTCCCACGCAATGCACCCCTCCCTCCACATACATGCACACCCCAATACACCCCTCCACACACCCACACCCACATCCAATGTACCCCTCCACAAACACCCCCCATGCATCCCTCCACACACACACGCACATGCACATACACACTCACACATACATTCACAACCCTCTTCTCACAGTATTTAAGCCACACACCCCCAATGTGGCTCTCCAGTGATTCCAGCACCATCTACTGAAAAGTTACCTTTCCTTCATTGAATTATCTAGATACCTGTGTAAGAAAAGAATTGTCTGTGGATATGTAGATCTACTGCTGGATTCTGTTTTCTAGTCATTTGATTAATGTGTAAATCCTGTGGTCACATCCTTGATTACTGTAGCTTTGCAGTAAGTCTTGAATCAGATAGTGTAAATCTTTCAGAATCGTTCTGTTAAAAGATTGGGTTATGTCATTTTACTTCCTTAAAAACTTAAGTGTCAACTTTTTACTTTTTATGAAAAGAATTTAAAAGTATACTGGATTGTGTAGAACATAGTTCAGTCTTAAGAGAATGGACATTTTGATAATACTGAGTATTTCCATCCATGAACACATATTTCTCCATTTATTTAGGTTTTGTCTCAGTCTGCTTGTGCCACTATAAGAAAATAACTGAGACTAGATAACGTCTTTCTTAAGGATAGAGTCTTGCAAGGCTGGCCTTGAACTCACAGAGATCTGCCTCCCTTTGCCTCCCAAGTGCTGGGATTAAAGGCATGTGCCACCAAGCCCAGCTATTTTTCTTGTTTATCATACTGGCTAGTACCACTAGTGTGATAATGAATAGAAGTGATGAGTGTAACTTTTTTTTTTAACCTATTGGAAACCAATTCTCTGAGCATGACAAAATATATTACTTTTTATCACATGGAAGAAATTCTTTTCTAGTCGTACAATTATGAGAGTTTAAATTATGAATAGTTCTTTGAATTTTGCTGGATGGCTTGATATTTTCAGACAATCTTATAGTTTCTCCTTAACTCTGGAAACACAAAGAATTGCATTGGTTGGTTTCAAGTGGTGAGGTCACCATTGTTTTGAGTAAACCTCATCTGGTCATGACATGGTACTCTTTTCTATATCTACTACTAGATCTGTTCGTAATTAAAAATGAGACTTTTATGTCTATGGTGGAAGAGTAATACGTTTCTGATTTTTCTTCTTTTATATATAATGCTTTAGGTAGGCTTTAGTATGAGAGTTATTCTTTAGATGTCTGTATGTTCATGTCTTTGTGAATTTTTGGTAGACACCCAAGTTATTCACCTTGCTCTCCCAAACTGTCTCCTCTGAGACATGGCAGATGAACTTTCTGCTCAGATCTCTTGAATGCCTACCCACCCATCCTTTGTCCCCAGGCTTCTTGCAGGCTTCTCAGTACACATGTAATTAAAGGGCTAACCAAATCTTTGAGGAGAATTTACATGGAGCTTTGTAGGCTTTCTTATTTTGATTTCTTCTTTCTTGAGATGGGCCCCTTGGTTTCCAGGTCTTCTAGTAGTTCTGAACTTGTCTTTTAAGTCGTCAGGAGAAGACACCTATAATTTCCTTGAGTTTTGACAGTCCAGGGCCCTACAGACTGTCTGGTGGGAAAAGGCATTAAAATGTAAATTTTGTTCATTATTTTTCATTTTTTCAAGGGTCAAATAACCAACAATTTATTTCTGATTTTGCCTTTAATAGTTGTTTTACTATCTGTCAATCATTTGCCATTGTTATCTGAAGGTGGGGTGTCCATCCAACACAAGCTCCTGTGCTACCTCTAGAGCCAGAACTGCACTCAAAGAATCTCAGTCTTAAGTAGGAGTGTCAAGGTGGGATAGATTTTTTTTTTTGTTTTTGTTTTTTGGTTTTTTGAGACAGGGTTTCTCTGTGTAACTTTGGAGCCTGTCCTGGAACTCACTCTGTAGCCCAGGCTGGCCTCGAACTCACAGAGATCTGCCTGGCTCTGCCTCCCGAGTGCTGGGATTAAAGGCGTGCGCCACCATCACCCGGCTAGATGTGTCTTAAGAAGGTCATTCTAATGGACATATGGAAGCCTGTGGTAGGAGGCGAGGACAGAGGCAGGAGACTTTACCAGAGTCAGTAGAAGATGATGATGGCTTAGATGAGAGAATGACAGAGGGATTGGTTATGACAATGGGTGGGTATGAGATGCATTTTTAGCAAGAGTTGGATTTTAATGGCTGTGATGGGAAAGTACTGAGAAAACTAGATGGAGGAGTTAGGATAACTGCCGGATTTCCAGTTTGAGCAGCTAGGTCTTCTGCCAAGATAAAGAAAACTGGAAAAAGACAATATTTGGATTTAAAAAAAAAATCAAGTTTCATTTTGGACAAAAGTCTCTGGGAGTAACTATGGGATGTCCGCTGAACTCTGGGAGTAACTATGGGATGTCTGCTGAACTCTGGGAGTAACTATGGGATGTCTGCTGAACTCTGGGAGTAACTATGGGATGTCCGCTGAACTCTGGGAGTAACTATGGGATGTCCGCTGAACTCTGGGAGTAACTATGGGATAGCCAAGGCAAGTCAGGTGAGCTTAGTTATAACTGCGCTGCTCTGGGCAGGTGACTGTGGCTGCTTTCTTTCCTGCATACAGGGCTACCGTGAAGAGAAGAACCCAGGTGAATGCTGTGGGAGATGCTTGCCTACAGCTTGCACTATTCAGCTAAGAGGAGGACAGATCGTGACCCTGAAGGTGGGAATGAGTTGGACTCAGGAATCCCCTCACACCACTCTCTGGTTTCTCCCTGGGAGGGGCGTCTTTTCCTCCAGCCGAAGGACTGTTGGGGCTCATTGTCGGCTGCGTCTCTCACTTCCCTTTCTAAGGGAAGTGAAGATGACTTGTGGAAGGCACAGGGTTTCCTCTTTGAGTTTTGTTACCCTTTTGCTCTTCCTGACAAACGTGTAGTTGGCATATGACCTCATTTGGAGTGGATTGATTTTTTTTTTGTTTTGAAAAAGATTTTCTGTAGCCTTGAGGCTCGGTGGGACCGGCCAGGCAGTCAGACCCACCTGTGACTCCTGGAACTAACTGGTGGGTCTGAGAGCTGGGGTCTTGGTTCATATCCCATCTGGTTATCAATTAGTCAGGTTGCTGTCCCTGCATTTCCATCTTGTAAATACATGGTCAGAATAGTCTGAGGACTTTCTGTATTTCTGCAGCTCTCTTTATAATAAGTAAATTATGGAACCGAGACAGCGCCTCTAGTCTGTCCTCTGAGTATGCAGTTTTTACATATCGTCTCATCCTTCTGTGGTTCTCCTCATTGTTTTAGCAGTTCAAAGGAGGCAAGGCCATGGCTGACAGTGGCTTTGTAATCCAAACACCATCGCTGCATTGATTCTACCCACTCTCTTTTTTCTTTACAGCGAGACGAGACACTCCAGGATGGCTGTGACAGTCATTTCTGCAAGGTCAATGAGAGAGGAGAGTACATCTGGGAGAAGAGGGTCACAGGCTGCCCACCCTTTGATGAACACACGTGTCTGGCCGAAGGAGTGAGTAACTGCAGTTCAGATTTTGCCTTTGCCTTGAAGATCTCACTGTTTGACTCCACGGGTGGAGTTCTAGGCAATGTCAGCTCAGCTCTTATGCAATCCCACAGTGTCCAAGACACATCTCTGTACTGGTTGAGGAGTCAATGAAATGGAGATGAGGAGATAATTCTCCAAGGCATAGGATGCTTTGAAAATAGTTGGTCACCAGAGGGAAGCTATGATCTTTGAATAGTAAGGCAGGACATTGACTGTAGGGTAAAAGGTCAGAGCCTGATTCCGGGTTTGAAAACTCACCAAAAGACACGATCTCTGAGCTTGAAAACCCACCAATCCTTGGGCTTTCCTTGAAGTCCCACCGATCCCCACCCTGGAAGTCTCCACCCTGGAAATTTCCACCTCCAAGAAACCCTCTATAAAGCCCGCCTCCTGCTCAGTTCCCTGCTGCTTGTCTCCTGAGCAGAGGCAGCCGCCTTCTTGTGTCTTTCCCAAGAAATCTCTTGTGTGAGGTTTGTTGTGCAGAGTGATTTTGTGGTATTCCTTGGCTCCCAACTGCCAGATACCTTCCCCTCAGAGCTGTAACCCTTTTGTTGGGGAATCTTTCCCCTCAGAGCTGTAACCCTTCCGTTGACCCTTTTTCATGTTTTCCTGGGAATGAAAATCCTGACCACTCTGGTCAGGTGAAATGTTCAGTTGCCTCACAATTGTGATGGGAAAGCAGTTTACATCTGGAGATTTCAGCTCAGAGCTCTGAGTTCAGAGCCAGAAATTCATGTGACTTGAGAACTCATCCATGTTGAATTATTTGTGCCTGATCTTGTACTTTTCTTTTTTCTGAAGGGGAAAATCACGAAAATCCCAGGCACCTGCTGTGACACGTGTGAGTACATTACTAACAGCCTACGCTTTGAGCTCCGTTAGACCAAGGCCAGGCACTATTATTTGAAGTAAACTTTATTCCAGAAAAATAGTTCTTGTTTATCAGTTGGTCATTAGGTTCATCCCTTCAGCCAACTACCTTCCCTTCCTGATTATCATTAGCCCATACCCTGCTCAAATCTCCCATGAATTGCTTATGAAGAAGTTACCTTCCTCTCTTCTTTCAGCCTCATGTGCACCTTAGAACCTTTGGTTGTTTATATATCTATCATGAGAGAGCATCACAAGGCTAGTCCAAGTTCACGGCCTTATTTTCATCAACCTTGGTCCCCCTTGGCCTTGTAGTTACACCGTACTAATGGCTCTGATTGGCAGAGACAATCAGAGGTGGGGTTTTGGAGATGTGCACCAGACACTATCTCCCCCATGCATTTTTGTGTTCATGAGCACAAGTCACATTTTTTTTTTTTTTTGCTTAGACTTTTTTTTTTTTTAGTTTAGTTTGTTTAGCTTCATTTTAGATTTGTGGGCTCATCTTAGTTGAAGTTAGAGAAGGGTGAAAGCATGAATTTGCTCAACCATTTCTTCTTTTCTTGATGGTTTGTTATGAGAGCCCCAGTGAGTGCTATCACCAAACTGCAGAAGGAGGAAACACACTCTGAGAGTGTTTGCAGATTTCCCAGTGGATGGTTTAGGAATGTGAATTCAGGAAGCCATCAGGGAAGATACACTCCCTCTAGATACTATTCTTGGGATTTGGTTCAGAGGCCACTATCTCCAAAACCAGCAATAAGGAGCCTTCATTGGCCAACATGTTCAGAATGCTGTAAGACCTTCTGGAAGGAAAATAAGCTAGGCTTAAGGATTTAAATCTGCAACAAGAGAATATTGCACATTGGCTCCAAAGTCACCCTCTTATGCAGTTGGAAGACTTTTCCTTTACCATAAAATTAGTCTGAAGTTGGGAGGCAGGCTAATGTGTCTCTAGGGGTTGGCCTAGATTTGGAACTTCGCACGATGGAAAGCTGTCATGACTCAGATCAGAGTAGTGAGCTGGCAGTAGAGCTTAGACTTCCCAGGGAGTCATGCAGAGCTTCAGGTGTGTATATAGGTCACTGTATATAAGGAAACTCATACAGGTGATGTGGAAGTAACAACTCTCAAGGAATGGTGGTCCAAAGGGTCTTACGAGTCTCCTCAGCCTCTACAGAAGAAGTGAATATGTATATGGCCATGACATTTGTATTTTTAGCCAAAGACAGGGGTGGACTGATATGAATTTTATTTAATGGCTACTTCATTGTCTTTAGCTTCTGGGTATAGTTACAGCATGACAAGATGGCTTTGGCCATGATGTTTTTCTGAATTTCAAATTATATAAAAGCAAGCCTCATCTGTCTATATGACCAAAATACAGTCAACTCAGGCTCCTTCTGCAATTAGAATTGAACAGTTAAGTGAATTATCCAGTAGTAATGCTATCTCTGAATCTGAGGAGCCAGGGGCAGCTGAGGTGAGCTTGAAAAACTTAATTCCTCTCCCCGCAACTGGCTTTGGTTAGTTGTTGATAGAAAGAGGACCATTTTCAACTTAGCGAAGGCACTGGATGTGGAAAGTGTTTTACAGGACCCCAGCTAGCCAGCCCTCCAGTTCCACCTCTCACCTGTCCCATAGGTGAGGAGCCCGACTGCAAAGACATCATAGCCAAGCTAAAGTACGTCAAAGTGGGAGACTGTAAGTCCCAAGAGGAAGTGGACATTCATTACTGCCAGGTAAGGCTGTGTGACTTCAAGAAGACTTGGGTAGGAGAGGCTAAAGTTTCCTTAGTTATCATCTAGAAGGATCTGGAAGTCACAAGGAAGAGAGATATAAGGAATCGTAGACATTGTCTTTAAAGTAAATGTTTCATTTAGGGAGTAGGATTGTTTGACCCAGAAGAAAGACCAAAACAAATCTGTAAAGAGACTGGGGAGTCATTTGTAGAAGATGGGGGGCCAGAATCGGTCAGTGTGTGTAGAAACCACAGCTAGAGGGATTTGGGTGTGTGTAATAATTGGAGAAAGGAAGTTCACTGTTTCCTGAGATCTACCTCTACAAGTTGCCTAGCTCTCCCAGGTGCCTCTGGGTGAGGCAGGGCCTGTGTTGCTTCGAAAGGCAGGAGGAGGGTTGATGCAGGCCGTCCCAGTCCTGCTACCGCATTCAGAATTGTGATGCCTCGTCTCTCTGCTGTATTACAGGGCAAGTGTGCCAGCAAAGCCGTGTACTCCATTGACATTGAGGACGTGCAGGAACAGTGCTCCTGCTGCTGGCCCTCGAGGACGGAGTCCATGCACGTGCCCTTGCTCTGCACCAATGGCTCTGTGGTGCACCATGAGGTCATCAACGCCATGCAGTGCAGGTGCGCTCCCCGGAAGTGCAGCAAATGAGGCCCTGCAGCTGCAGTGGACTCCCACTGCTGCCTGGGTCATGGCCTGACCAGCCAGAGTCACTCTGTCCCTTGTACGTCCTGCCTGCCCCTGTGCCCTCCTGGGCCCACAATAAAGGCCAAGTTCTCATCTCAACCAAGGCTGGTGGTGGACTGTGTCTGAGTCTGAGATGACATCTGTGGCCTAAGTCTGAGGTCTGAGGGTGGCTTTGAGGAGCAAAGCACAGGGTTCCTCTGCAAGTACTCCTAGCGCAGTGCATGGGACTGAGGCCGTCTAATACCAGGAAGTGGTGGAATTACAATATCCTCTGGGTGGGAAGGGACAGGGTGGAGATGCCTCTCCAGAAACTTAGCCAGGTGGCCTGAACCTATAAACATATCCTTCGGAGCACCCAGTTCTCAAATCTCTCAATCAGGTTGCTTCTGTGCATGGCAGAGAGGTGGACTCTGGAACTGGCCTCCTGCAGTCAGGGTGGATGACGTTGTGGAGAGGCATGACAAATCCCCTATGTACCTTAGTGGCCCCTGCAGGAGGGAGGTACCTGGAGACTGGATGCCAGCAGGTGCAGAAGCCAGGCCCCATCATAAGCTCAATGACAGCAGATGGGTACCAGGCTCAGGGGAAGACCTGGGCTCTACCTATGGCCCTCACTCAAGTGTATGGTCTTCAACAACCCCAACATGACTTCCAGACTCAGTTTCCTTATCTGTAAAATTAGCATGGTCATCTCATTTATACAGTAGTGAGGATCACTAATTTGTGCTAAGATAAAGCTTGAATTGTCCTAGGTGACTTCTAAGTGCTCTAGTGTAAGAGATAAGCATAAAAATGAGAAACCCACTCTCACAGGCAGGGACAAGTGACTCTAGCAACGCCAATGGCAGAGTGTTGGGGGATTTCCTGCATCTATATGGCTGACATGCTGAGTGCTCCAAGCTTTAGGCTAGCTGCCAGGCCCTACCTGCTCCAAACATCCTTAGTGGAAGGGTAGCGTCAACAACATACAGCATCTAGTTCTGAAATCCCTAGGTGGTACTGTCACCCCCAGGTATAGGTGGTCTTCCTTTGAAATGTGTGGGAAAAACATGCATGTCCCTGCTGGCAGAATGGGAGGGTCTCCAGCTGGAAGGGAGAAAAAAGGAATGTCCTGGTTGTGTTCTGGGAGTCTGATGGGTACCGATGCTCATTCCAAGTCTTTCACATAGGGGAGATTTATCTCATGAGAGTCCTGGACAACGGAGTCAGAAAAGGTTTAGGCGTCTAGTCTGCCGTCTTGCTCTAATCCCTGCACAGATAATGAAAACAGCTCAGAGAAGTTAAATGGCTTGCAAAGGTTACATAGGTCTTGCAAAGGTCTCTGGATAGCAAGTCCAGGTTCAAAACCCAAGTGCCTTTACAGCTAGACAGGAACTCCCAGGCCACTCAGCCAGAGCACCATGGTCCCTGTTGCTTGTAGAGTCTTTCATCACTCTCATGGGGATCAGGGGCTGCTACATTCCTAGGTTTCTAGCACCTGCCACTGCCTAGGACAAACCACACATGAAACTCTGTCACAGGGCACAAGCCATGACGATGACCAGGTTTGGTGGAGCTGAGTGGGGTAGACACAGGGAAGAATAGATGAATGCTTTCTATGGCTGCTTAATAATTCAAAGGTTGTCACGTCTTCATATTCCTGTGCTCCCCAACTTTGAGTCACTGGTAAGGTCAGTTTCTGGAGGAAACCAGATCCAGGGACAGGATTAACTGTCACTCTTCTGACTGATCACTTAACACTGCCTGTGGACAAGGACAGCCGGCCAGTTTTCTTGTGACCTGACCTTGGTGGTTGAATGATGAATGCCTCGTGCTAGTCCATAGAGAAAACCCAAGTGGAGAAAGCCATGTTTCAATTGAGAACACAGGACGAGGAACAGGTGGGCTGTCCCAGGGTGCTTTCTACTAATGTAATTAAATGCCTCTCCTAAGCAACTTGGGGAGGAAAGGGTTTGTAGTTCAGCATATAGCTCACACCCATCATGAAGGGAGACAGGGCAAAAACTCAAGTTGGGGACCTGGAGGCAGGAGCCGATGCAGAGGCCATGGAGGGGAGCTGCTCACTGGCTTGCTCATCATGGCTTGCTCAGCCTGCTTTCTTATAGAACCCAGTACCACCTGCCCAAGACTGGCACTGCCCACAGTGGGCTGGGCCCTCCCTCATCAATCGCTTATTAAGAAAACGCTCTGAAGATTTTTCTTTTCTTTTTACATAATTTTTATTGGTTCTTTGTGAAATTCACATCATGCACCCCAGTCCTACTCATTTCCAAGTCCTTCCATATCTGCCCTCCACCTTTTGTAACCTACCCCCCAAAAGAAAAAAATTAAAATAAAAAAAATCTTGCTAACCCTTCTGGGCAACAACTTGCTCCTCTGACAACCGCAGCCTTCTCTCATACCCATCACAACTGTCACATCTCCAGTTCTGCTGCACAGGTACCATTTCTCTCCTCCATCTTTCCAGCCTCTCCATCACATATTTGTTTGCCATAGTGGCATTGGGAGCTGTGGTGTGTCACACAGCACAGCCTTTTGCCCAAACGGCTTTACTTGCAAAAGTTCATCGCAATGAGTCATTGGTCTGGTTCAATGGCTCAGCTATACCATCAATACTGGACCTTCACTGAGACTCCTTTAGGAGATCCTGCTGTTGTCCTGAGTCATGGAGATCCTGTGGCTATGGTTCTGCAGGACCAGTCCCTCCATGTGCTCCAGCAGGTCACAGATGGGGTAGATGTTGGGGTGGGCCAACTCAAAGCCCTGGATCTGGGCCTGGATGGTAGCTGAGTTGGTCAGCCCACCACCTCTCCTGTGCCCATGCCACTGGAGTCAGCTCTCTCATGCTGCCCAGGTAATGGGTAGGGCCAGTTCTCTCTCACCCATACCTCCAAGGGCCAGCTTCCAAAGATTCTCTTAAAGGCAGTGTTATGGAGACAATCCCTCAATTAAGGTTCCCTCTTCCCAGATGACTCTCGCTTGTGTCCAGTTGACAAATCCTAACCAGTGCATGGGTGTAATGCACATGTGTGTCTATGTGCACATCTGTGTTCCTGTACCTACAGGTTTCCAAAGGAAGAGTCTGCCCTTCATGGTAGGAACCCTTTTGTTGTGGTCACTCTTAGATCAAGTGAGATCAAATCCTTTCTTAGTGAGCTTCAGCTGTCAGCTTGACATAACCTAGAGTCATCTGAGGGACCCTCAAGTGAGGGATTGCCCCGGTTAGACTGGCTAGTGGGTATGTCTGCTAGGGATTGTCTGGATTGATGATTGCTGTCAGAAGGCCCAGCCCACTGTGGGAAACACCAGCCCTAGCAGGTGGGCCTTTGCAGAACTGGAGTGGACCGGAGAGAGCCAGCAAGAAACATTCCTCCATGATTCCCGTGTCCAGATTCCTGCCTTCAGTTCTGCCTTGACTTTCCTCAGTGATGCACTATGACCTGGAAGTTTATGCCCCATTAACCCTTTCTTCCCCTAACTGCTTTTGAGTGTTTAATCACAGCAATAGAAAAGTAACCAGGATGGTCCCCAAACAGGTTTTAGAGGAATGTCATGGAAGAACTCCTTGGGGAGGATAGCTAAAAGATGGAGAAGGAGCAATGGTGGGTGGGTCCCCTTTATTCATTTAGGGACGGAAATGACATGGACAAGCATCCCTGGAAGCAGGAAGAGGGCACTGTGAAGGTAGGAGATCGTGAAGGGAAAGAAGAGGGAGAGAGAAGCTGAACTGTGGAGGGTTCTGAGCAGGGACATTGAGCAGACTGCCTGCTTTGGGACATGGGACATGCAGGCTATAGCCTCTTCATGTGTGAGAGGATGTATGGAAGTCATCATAGAATGAAGATTGGGAGTGAGGCATGAACCCAGGGGATAACGCGAAGCACTCGAGAGACTCCTGAAGAAGCCAGAGTTTTAGATAAATATTATTACCGGAAGTTTATAGAATAAAGCCTCGAGGTTGGACCATGATGCCTTCTGTCCTCTGTGTTTTGCCACTGTCTTCTGTAGAAGAGGGTACAGATGTCTCTCAGAGTCAGTGATCACAGTATGTCATAGCGTACGTGATGGTGACAATGCTTTTCCATGGGGAGGGGTCGTGGTATTGAGGAGCACAGTATGCTTGTGGCATCTTGGAATGTAGCTCACATCACTGAGAATGGCCCTTTGGAGGCCTCTTCACCCCTCTGTCCATGGTCAGGTCCCTAAGCCACTCTAGGGAAATTACATTACTCTTGTCCCACAGCTTAACTTTTGCCCCCTTAACTGTCCTAGAGCCTCCTGGGGAAGCTCGAATAAATCCACACCCTCTCCTCTTTGCCTTGCGTTCCTGTGTGCCTGCACCTGTCCTCTACTCCCAGGCCTGCTGCTGGCTTTTTCTTGCTTTACTCCAGACAGTTGGTGAGGGGGTAGAGTATGTGAAGGGGCCCCATTGTGCTGTTTGTGTCCATACTACTGCTCAGGGCTGTAGCCTGGAGAGTGGTGACCCTTGGGGCCACAGGAAGGAGGCTTCGCTGGCAGGACTGGAAACTAATCAGCCAGACGGTTCATGAGATAATCCGGCTGAATTATCACAGGCGAGCCAGCCGGGCCGTGTGGCGCTTGCTCAGGCTCCGGGTGGAGGAGTGCCCGCAGCATTTACTCCCTGGCCCGCAGCCCATGACTCCAGCGTGTCACCAGGCTGCACCTGAGCTTGGGATCCTTTCTGGATGTTAGGCTAGCTCTCAGCGCAGGAGGAGCGTGGGGACTGTCAAGGGAGAGGGATGGATTGGAGGAGGTGGCAGCCGCAGGGGAGGGGCAGGCGCGTCCAGACTGAGCTGAGCCGCGATGGAATTAACTCCGCAGCAGCCGCATAAGCCTGTCTAGAGGCTAGTGCATACGGCCAAGGACCACCAGTTGGGGCTTGGCGTTCTGGAGCCAGCACTATGGCAGCCCCTGGGCTGCGAGGTAAGTTTCCCCTGCCCAGGACTCTGGTTCTCAGCATCTCACAAAGTTGAGGGAAGATGTGGAGGAGAAGGCATTCTAACACCTGTCCTTTGGGATGAGTGACTTCAGGTGACTCTGGAAAGGGTGGTGTGACAAGCTGACTCCTTTTCCTCTGTGGAGGGGAAGGTGAGGGTGCCCAGGTAATTCACCAAACTTTTTATTTTTCTTTACACATTTTATCAAGGAGGGCACGAGTGACAGAGGACTAGTGCCACCTCTCAGGGGCTGGTCACCAGTTCTACCTGTTATTTGCCTCTCCTTGCTACAGTCTCTGTACGTGGTCCAGTCTGAGGGTAAGTCAGCCAGGAGCCAGGTTGACACGACAGTCTGCTGAGGACACAGCCTCCCAAAGTGGCCTTCTGGTTTCAGAAAGCCTCTTCTCCCAAACCATCCCTAGGAAGGGCCCTGGCATGAGTCATTTTACCTGGCTGCAGGCAGACACAGGAATGTATGACATTCCCACAGGTGTTTCTTAGAAGAGAAGCTGACTGAGGTGGAGTTCGGGGGACAAGGCTATTATTGGACTGCACTCCCTCCAAATCTGAATGAACAGACAGATGTGGTTGGGAGCTGGTCTTTGCCTGGAATGGGATCTGTGGGGTATCTTGTTGTTGGTGCTGGAGTGGGAGGCGCCTATGGCTTTGGCAGGAGCAGGGAGAAGGGACTGGAAGACAAGTGTTAGTCACTTTGTGAACAGATATTCCCAGGGACTCTGTGGGCCCTGGCCCAGGGCAGGAGGTCCCACTGAGCAAGGTGAGATCTCAGCCCAAAAGCCAGTGGGGCAAGAGGATCTTTGGCAAGGTGTGTGTGTGTGTGTGTGTGTGTGTGTGTGTGTGTGTGTGTTACTGTTAGGATGGGAAAAACTGCTTTTTAAGATAACAGTGACACTCTTTGATCCCTTCACCTGTCTGAATTTTGCAACCTGACACCAAATCTCAAGGAAGCTTGCTGTCACCCTGCTCCAGCAGCAGGACCTCCAGGGCCTGTGTGATTCTGTTACTGTTTTGTCGTGCTGCTGTGCGGCTGTGCTGGGATCTGACACCTTGGGAAGGTTCTGTCTAGCAGCCCCTCTGTCCTCTGGCTTGCCTCTGTGGGTCCTAGCACTGTTGTTCCAGACACTAACCCAGGTTCAGCTTTAGTTTCTATGTGTACTTTCTCTTTGTCTGCTATTGTGGGATAGAATTAGAAGGAAGGAGGCATTTGGGCCCCAAGTGAAGCATCTCTATTCTTATTTTCTGAGGATCTGATTATTTTTTTTTTTGTCCTTCTATTCAGTGGCTCCTTTCTGCTGGATGAATGAAGCCTATCCCAGTCTGTGCATGGTGTTTCTAGAACACATGGAGACTGTGCATCTGACAGCTAGAGCCTGGGGTTGGAGGGGGGGCGCTAGTAGCACCAATCTCTGTCAATTTCTATTTGTGGCCAGGTGGTTAAGGAAGGGGGTGAGCTTGAACAGACAGTGCATAAAAAAGAAGCCACAGAGATACCTAGAGAATGGTTTAAAGCAAAGGAAATGTAGGTCCCATGTCATGAAAGTGATAGGGCGGCCAGTGGCTGGAACAGTGTGATCAGTAGGCGAGTGGTAAGAAGTGAGTTTGACTCTGTGTCCTACAGCTCAGGCCAAATGCTCTCGGGATCTAAAGGAAAAGCAAGACTGCTTTTTACCAAGTATCTCCATGTACCTGACACTAGCAGATGATTGGCACAGTGACTCTGGGAGTCGCTACTCAACTTACTTCATGGAAGGCAAACCTGGTGTTCAGAGAAGCTAAGGGCCATGGCTGTGATCACGTGCTCACCAACCTCTGTCATTGAAGGATGAAGCCAAAATTAAAACTTGGATCTGATCTTGGACCACATATTTCCCTACCAACTCACCTTATTGCTTTTGTTCTATTTAAAAGAAGTCATTAGGAGGAAGTGTGGATACTAGTAATTGAGAATGGGAAATGTGGACAAAACTGGGGCTGCTAAAGGAGGCATTAATTTTGCAAGGGGGTTAGTTAAATGTTGTGATCATACTGCAGGGAAGGCTGTGTGCCCCGACACCACTTCCAACCTGGAATCATCATGGGTAGTTTATTTAAAGGGCTCAAGCCCAAGCAGGATAGGGGTATGCACTTAGCTAGACTGGGAATAGCTACTGTCATTGAGAAAAATTTATGAACTTTCTGACAGGTCAGAAAAGGAAGTAAGTCACATGGCTCTCACTGTCTATAAAAGGAGACTAGCTCACCATCATTAATTTTTAAAACAAATGTTATAAGCTGGGTGTGATGGCACATGCCAGTAATCCCAGCACTCAGGAGGCTGAGGCAAGGGAACCATGAATTCCAGGCCAATGTAGAGAGCATAGCAAGAGGCTTTCTCAGAACAATTCTTAGCGATACTTATGTAAGATGTTGCCCAGCATAAAGAGCTGTAGTTTTAGTAATAGATTTTATTTTAATTTTCAGTGCTGGGGACCAAACCCAGGGCCTTGCACATGCTAAGCTCCATTTGCTGAGCTAAATCCCTCACACCCATTAGTAGGTTTTAAAGAGTATTATTTATCCATGGATATTTATTGTGTGGCTTCTGATCATTTAAAATAGATGTTTCTGTTTTGTTCTTATGTGGGCCAGTCTTCTCTGTTACATATAAAATTTATTTTATTTATATGTATGGATGTTTTATCTGCATGTATGTCTGTGCACCATGTGCATGCCTGGAGTCTGGAGGACAGGGGGTTGTCAGTTCCTCTTGAACTGGAGTTACAGATGGTCATGAGCAGTCATGTGAGTGCTGGGAATTGACCCTGGGTTCTCTGGAAGAGCAGCCAGTGCTCTTAACTGCTGAACCATCTCTCCAGTGCCTCTCTGTTACATTTTTTAAGATGGCTGACTGTAAGCCATTGGGTTTATATGATAATGGATTAATTGACTAAATCTCCCATGGGAGAGGAAGTACAACATATAGGAAACCATTTAATATGCCATGTAGACCAGTGTCTCTCAGTGTCTTTTGTGATACCTCTCTCGGGATCGGTTTATTTGTTTGCTTATTGGTTTGTTCCCTTGTTTGAGATAGTGTCTCACTATAGAAACTCCGTGTAGCCCAGGCTGGTATCAAACTGCATCAGGCCCACCAGTGCAGGGATTACAAGCACGTGCCACCACACCCAGCATGTGCCACCACACCCAGCAGATTGTTCTCATCCAGGTTTCCATCTGTTGACCTCTCCTCTCAGCTGCAGACCATCCTTAGTGCCTCCTGGGGTGTCGTTCTCCCAGTGACAGCCTCTTGCAGCTTGTGTTTTGCAGGAATACGTCTTCCTTTCATCCTCTGTTTTGAAGGCTGTTTCTTTTGGTTGTACAATACAGGTGGGCTTTTCTTTGTTCATACTCTTCCCTGAGTGATCTCCAGCATTTGGAGGAGAAGCTGGCCTTAGTTCCTAGTTTAGTTTTAACCGGGTGGAGCCCCTTTCTAGCCTGGTGGATTATATAAGCTTTTGTTCCCACTTTTCTAGTCGTTTGACTGTGATGCATGTAGCTGTGGTTTTCTTCGTACTTTTTTGAGAAGTTGAGTTTGCTGGAATTCTGAGAGCTAGAAGTTACTGTATTTTGTCCACACACTGGTGACTCAATCAGTAGTTCTGCGGCATTTTTTGTGCCCCCTTTTGTTTCTCTTCTTCTTCTGGAACTCTAACCACATGTGTGCTGGGCTGTTTGATGCTTGGCAAACACTTTCCAGCCTGAGTCCTCTGCTCTCCAGATTACCTTCACTGATCTGTTTTTTTTTTAAACTTTGTTGAACATTTTTCTATATTCTTCAGTTAAGCTCATCTTGTACATTTTTCTTGTTAGTTATTGTAATTTTCAGTTCTAGGAATTCTATTTGAAAAAAATAACAGCTGTATTCATATATAATTTCCATACCGGAAAACCTACCTATCCAATGGGTTTGTTTTAATATATTCATAGAGTTGCATAATCCACTCCTAAATCTAATTTAGAACATTTTATCATTTTAAAAGAGAGTTCATGCTCCGCGACAATCACACACCTTTCCCCCCTTCCCTGTGTTCCATGGAAAGCAGCAATCTAATTTTATGCTATAAATTTGCTTATCCTGGATATTTACCATAAATGGAACTTTATGCTCTATGGCGTTTGGTGTCTGGATTCTTTCACTTAGCGCAATGCTTTTAAGGTGCAGCTACCTCCTGGCATGAATCAATACTCAATTATTTTCTATGGCTCAACAATATCTCCTTGTAAGCATGTAATACATTTTGTTACTCCATTTGTCAGCTGATGGACATTTGGGTTTCTACTTCCTGAATACTGTGAGTGACGCTTCTTTCACCTCTCAGGCACAAAGTTAGTTTTTCCTCCTTTGGAGTATATACTTGGGAGAAGAATCACCAGGTCACATGACAATTCTGCTTTACTTTTTTCAAGGAATCTCAAAGCATTTTCCAAAGCCGCTGTGCTATGGTATGATCTTGCTAGCAATTTATAGTGGTGCCAGTTTCTGTGCCAACTCAGAAATATTTGTCATTATTCACATTTTGCAGTATAGTCATTCTCACAGGTAGTGTGCCACATGGTTTTACATGAATCCCGGAGCCAGAGAAGCCTGTCACTAGAGATGAAGGAAAAGCCATCACACCCGGCAAACCATGAGCATGTTTGACTCCAGGACTAGAGAAGTGGTGTGTGCCACAATGGACATTAGGCCCTTTTACCTGCATAGCTTCAGTTTTGCCCCTTAACTTATGGAACATACATCAGAGACTTGGTCATAGTGCTTAGGAACGGGTTCTATACACCAAAGAAATCCAGATGCTAGATGTCACAAAACATAGGTAATTTGTGCCCGAATGACTTGATGTACTTCCTGTCTGATCTGGATGCATGGCCACCTGCCGTCGGAAAGAGGGAAGCAAGCACCTTCCTCTCTATTGGCAGCAGAGATGAATGATGTTCCCTGTGGGTCTCAAGAAGCAACAGAACCAGCTGACCAGCTGCTGCCTCACAGCCCACTGTTTGCATCAGTCAGTTTCCTGTTACTATAACAAAAGAGCAGAGAGAATCAAATTATAAAGAGGAAAAACTTATTTTGGTTCACAGTTTTAGACGTTCTGTTCATGATCAGTTGGCCAAATTGCTTTGGGCCTGTGGTGAGGCAACCCACTGCAGACATGGGAGAGTGAAGACACTTAGCTCATGGCTGGGAAGCAAAAAGGGAAGAGGAGGGGCCTGAGGTCCTACAATCCCCTTCAAGGACATGCCCCCAGTGTCTTAAAGACCTCTTACTAGGCCCCATTTCTGTCACCCTGAGGACAAGCCTGTGACACATCACCATTCTTGATCCAAAAATTACGACCATTCATGGACTATTTAATAAGAACTTACTATATACCCTACTTTTTCCTGAGTGCTGAAATCTGAACATCTCATACCTTACCTTGGGAGACAAATGCATAAATCTGCAATTTGAATATAGTACCCTGAGTGTGACCATGCCACACCAAACTTGCTCTTTCTTGTAGGCCCCTATTCTAAGAGTGCCGCTGCTTAACTGAGTCCATGTTCCATGTTCTCTTCTTCCTGAACATGGGGCTAGTCTGCATTTCCCAGTCTCCCTTGCAATTAGATGTGGTCACAAGACTGAGCTCTAGGCAGCAGACCATGAAGGATGATGCTCACTACTTCTGGGTCTGGCCCATAGACACCTTCCTGGCCAGCTCCTCCACACTCCTCCCCTTCAGCAACTCATCATGTGTAAGTCAGCTGGCCTCCATCATCCAGGCTCCCTGGAAAAGAGTCACTCACCACCCTTGTTACCAACCCTGGGCTGTTACTCTTGCAAGAAGTGAACATTGTTATACTTTCCACATTGCTTTGCTTTTAGTGTGTTTGTTATGCATCAGTTAGCTGAGCAGACTATATCTTACATGGATAGTTTTGCCATCAGTATGGATAGTAATAAAATAATTCCACTTATTAATGTAGTAACTCGGTTCCCTGATGTACTACTCATCTCAAATGCCTATATTTCAGTCTTGTCCAATAATACCATCCCCAAATTCTCCCAGCATGATAAATTTAACAACTCTTTTTACACTTTTACACAGTATAAACAGGGAGAGCCCCTCAATGACAGGGGGTTGGGTAGATATTGGGCACCTGGCACATAGTAGACACCCAGTGAATGGGTGGATAAAATGCTGAAAATTTGAGAAAATGAGCTCAGTGGGGGAAGTGCTTGGTTTACAAGCCTGATGACTGAGTTCAGATACCCGGAATTGACATGAAGAACTACTGGACACAGTTATATAAGTGTCTGTGATCCCAGTGTGCCATGATGGGAAAATGAAAAGAGAATCCTTGGATGCTTGCAGCTTGGCTACCTTGGTGTGCAGCCGTGAACAATAATGGAGACTATGTCTGAAACAAGGTAGAAGGTGGGTGGACCTCTGACCTCCACAGTGCCCCATGCATGCATGCACCCATGCATGCATGCATCCATTCTTTTCTTTCTCCCTCTCTCCCCTCATCTGCTCCTTACTCTCATTTTTACTCTTGCTCTTTCTCTCTCACACATATTCTGCATACAAAAACCAAATAATGCCTTGAGATGCCATCAAGTAGTGAAAAGACAACCCATACAATGGAATAAACATTTGCAAGTCATGGACCAGACAGGGAGCTTGTTTCCAGAATGTGTAAATAATTCTTACAATTACACAACAAAAAGACAGTCATCTAAATTTTAAGTGAGCAAAGAATCTGTATGTCTCCAAAGAAGATACATGAATGACCAACATTCTGTGACGAGATGGCCAGTATCATTGGTCATCAGTGAAATACAAATCCATCCCAAATTTTAATGTTCAGGCCCCGATCTCTAGTTCTGAATATTCATCTTCAGTATGTTAGGAGAAGTTGTAGATATATTCAGGAGAAAGAGGTGGTCAGATATGGGAGATGTTTGTGGGTGATGGAGGGGCATGAGGGACATTGAGGGAACTCACGAAAGAGATGAGTCAACCAAAATGGTGTGTGTGTGTGTGTGTGTGTGTGGCAGGATGGGAGAAGTTACATTTGCTCATTCTTCATGATGCATCATCATGTTCTTTCATGTCAAACAGAGTCAGTGAACTTGTTGCAAAACAGACCTAATTAATAAACTAATAGAACAGTTTTGACCAATTATGTTGTAGATAGGCTATTTCAAAACAGGCTTAATTAATGAGCTAGTAGAACAGTTTTGACCAATTATTTTGTAGACAGGCTGTTTCCTCATGGTAGACAAAGGAGGGCATGTACACTTTAATTTGATCAGTCATGCTCCAAACCACAGTGTAGGATGGGCTAACAATGAGTAAGTTCATTTGGGCCACCTGTCTGGGTTCTAAATTGTGATTTTGTCATTGAGTATATGACACAAATAGCATGTTCTTCATAGGATTATCAAAAGGTTAAATGAGTTGATACAAACAAGATGCCTGAGCCTGCCAGTGAGATCAGGTTTTGAATGGGTTTGGCTAATGAGGAATTGCTACAGTTTGGATCTTCTGTGTCCCTCAAAGACCCATGTGTTGAAGGTTTGGCCCTCCGCTTGTCATCCTACATGGATATGGGGCAACTTCAGAAGTGGCAGGAGGTTCCGGAAGGCAGTGGCTAATGGGATGCGGTGAGGTATTTGGGGCCATGTGTTTGAAAGGGATATCAGAACCCCAGTGTCTCCATTTTTATGGCTTCCAGGCTCCTATGAGGCAGACACAGCTTCCATCACCAAATACTTGTACCATCCTGGGCTGTCTTCTTATAGGTCCCAAAGCACCAGAGACAACCTCCCATGGGCTGAAATCTCCATGATCCCAAAGAAACTCTTGCTCAGTTGATGTAGCTCAGGTATCTGCTCCAGCAGATACCTGGAAATCTAACAGCTCAGCAGTGTTTATGTCTGATGGAGGCATTAGGAAAGAGAACGCTCAGTCGCTTGCTAAGTCCCAAGACAATGAAGATTTTATAGTAACACTGTGACCCATGAAACAAAAGGTCCCTCCATTCATGAAGGTCATTTGTAGCAGTAAGGCCCTGAGGAACCCTCTGTCTATCCATCCCCATCTCCCATCCATTCTTCCACAGACACCCCATTTGTCCTCACTATAGCCAGTGTGGTCTTTAGAATATAATTCTAATTATGTTATGTTGCTCCTCTGCTTAAAATCATATTGCATTACTATAAATTATGACCTTGAATATTAACAGTGGGGTCTGGCAATGGTTATGGAGCTGGAGAGAGATGTTCAGAATCAAAGAAAGACAATACCAAAGACCAAAGAAGAGGAAAAGCAGGTCATCCCATGGGAGCTGCAGGAATTTCATTCAGAACACACACACACACACACACACACACACACACACACACACACACACACAGACAGAGAGAGAGAGAGAGAGAGAGAGAGAGAGAATGCAAGCATACACATGAGCATGACCAAGCAGGAGAAAGTATTGGGAAAGCTGAAAAGAATATAAAAGATGATAAAGGCCTTCCAGGACATGATAAAATGTTTATTTTAATATCTCAAAGGGTCCTTTCTGTGCTTCAGACTTCGCACAGCTGGCAACCAGCAGGACTGTGGGTGGGAAAGAAGAGGCAGAGATGAGTCCTTGATCCCAGGAGCCCAGGGATCGCCTCTCAGGACCAAAGGGCTGCCTGCCTTCCTCTTGGAATCTCTTTTCCTCCCTTGCTCACTGCAGGTGCCTATTCCTACCCTCCAGATGAGTTTCATACTCGTCACCCCAGCATTTAGGAGGTAGAGGCAGGAGATTTGTGAGTTAGGACAGCCTGTGCTATAGTGAGATAGTTCTTAGAAAACAAACAAACAAACAAACAACAAGTCCTGTTCTCTGGGGCCTTTCCTGACACCGCTAGACAGAGTGGAGGACTTTGGTCTTCTTTTGTTAGTCATCTTTCTTCCCTGTGAGAACCGAGGGCTTGTTGCAAAGGACTGCATTCTGTTCAGCCTTATAATCTCAACATCCCTCCAGTGCACAGCAAGCTAAATGTCTCTGGGAAATGAATGAACGGAGATATAGAAGATTGTACATAGCAGCCCCACCCTTCCAGGGGATGGCCAGGTATGCTTACACCATGGTGGAGGGTGTGTATGGTATAAGACCGAGTGGGCCGAGGGGAGAATGAGGGAGAAAGTCTCACTGATAAATAGAAAAACAAAGCAGTTCAGACAGGTAGATGTGGAGTGGATCGTGAAAAGCCCTATGTGAACACATTAGAAAGCTTGTTTTTCCTCCCCACAAGAGTAGAAAGCCCGCAGATGGGAATGGCTTGGTCCACTTGCTTCACAATGGCAGCCTGAGCCATGTGAGCCAAGGAGGAGAGATCGTTTGTTAGTTCCCTTTCCCGTTGCTGTGACTATGTACCCGGCAAGAAGCAACTCAGCGGAGGAAAGACTTATTTGGGCACATGGTTTGAGGGGATACAGTCCGTTATGGTGGAAAGGCATTGTGGGTGGTGAGTCCATTCATTGGAGACTCTGTGGTAGTTGAGGTGTAGAGTTCTTGCTGGCTACATGGCATCATCAGGAAGGAGAGATGGAGGGAGGAAAAAAGGAAGGGAGGGAGGGAGGAATGGAGAGAGGAGGAGAAAGAGGAGGAAGGAGGAGGAGAGGGAGGAAGAGAAGAGGAGGGAAAGAGGGAAGGAGAGGAGAGGAGAGAGAGAACACTTAGTCTAGAAGTGAGGTTAGGTTGTAACCCTCAATGTCCACCCTCCAGTGACCCATGTTTTTTCAATGAAGCCAAAGCCCCAAGTCTTAAAGTTTCCAGTCTTTCCAAATAATGCCGCCACCTGAAAACTAATTGTTCAGATGCCTGTGGGAGATATTTTCGATTCAAATCACAACAGGGAGGAACAGAAGATCAGTGACAGGGAGGTCTGTGCAGAAGGTTAGGGTCTGTGCTGGTACCAGGTGAAGATGCTAACTGTGGCAATACTGTCATCAGGAATGGGGTTGTTCATCTGTGTCTGAGCTGTAAGGCAAGCAGGGCTAAGGAGGAAATTTGCAAAAGGCTTTTCTTGTGTGGCAGGACCGGCTTCGTGTGGTTGCATTGGAGGCTGTGGGAGGTTCTGCTCCTTAGGACCTGCAGGGCAAGGTGTGGGGTGATCAGCAAGACAATTGGGCTCCAGCTGGAAACTGATGCCTCAAGTTCATTCAGGAGAGCTCAGCAGAAGTGCGGGTTCTGACTACAACAAAGACAATGATGAAGACATGGAATTCCATCCATTCCAGGACAGAGATGTTCCCTGATTTATGACAGGACCACATCCCAGCAAACCAGTCTGGAAAATACTGTATGTGGAAATGTATTTAATACACCTCTCCCAGACTACTTTATTTTTCCTTTTATTGAAAATAGATTTTTTTCTTACATAATAAATGCCAATTATGGTTCCCCCTCCCTCTACTTCTCCCAGCTCCTCCTCCTTTCCCCTCCCATCCAGATCCACTCCTTTTCTCATCTCTTAGAAAACAAATAGGCTTCTAAGGAATAATGATAAAATATAACAAAATAAAATATAATAAGATAAGACAAAAACTATCACACAGGAGTTGGACAAGACAAACAAACAGAAGGAAAAGAGCCCAAGAGAGCCGGGCGGTGGTGGCGCAAGCCTTTAATCCCAGCACTCGGGAGGCAGAGGCAGGTGGATCTCTGTGAGTTCGAGGCCAGCCTGGTCTACAGAGTGAGTTCCAGCACAGCCAGGGCTACACAGAGAAACCCTGTCTTGAAACAAAAAACCAACCAACCAACCGACCAACCAACCAACCAACAACAACAACAACAACAAAGCTCAAAAGAAGGCACAAGAATCAGAGACCACTGGTTTGCACACTCAGGAACCCCAGAGTAACACTAAACTGGAAGCCACAATATAAATGCAGAGGACCTAGTGCAGACCCACGCAGGCCCTGTGCATGCTGCTCCAGTCTCTGTGATTCACATGAGCTTTGCTCATGGTGATGTAGAGGGCCTTGTTTCCCTGGTGTCCTCTGTCCCCTCTGGCTCTTACACTCTTTCTGCTTCCTCTTCTTTGGGGTTCCCTGAACCCTGAGGGGAGAGATTAGAGAGAGACATCCCATTTAGGGCTGAGGGTTCAAAGGTCTCTCATTCTCTGCATAACAACTAGCTGTGAGTCTCTGTATTTGTTCCCATCTGCTGCAGGAGGAAGCGTCTCTGATGATGACTGAATAAGGCACTGATCTATAAGTATAGCAGAATGTCAGTAGGAGTCATTTTATTGCTTCATTTTTTTAAAAAATTATTTTTTAGAACAGTAGTATTTGATTTGGCCCTGGGTCTCTGGTTCTCAGTCGTCCAAACTGTGTTGGGTATGGATTCCATCTTGTGGAGTGGACCTTACGTCAAATCAGATATTGGCTGGTTACTCCCACAAGCTTTGTGACACTCCTGCCCTAGCATATTTCGCAGGTGGGACAGCATTGTAGATAAAAGGGTTTGTGGCTGGATTGGTGTTCACATTTCTCTTTTGGTGCCCTGCGAAGTACCTTCCTGTACCAAAGATGCTAGAACATAGGAGTGAAGGCTCTATGTAGGCACCACCTCAACTTCTCCATGTTCAATGAGTTGTGTAGGTGCTGTCTTCAGCAATGGGGCCTTGCTGTCAGTTTGTGGAGAACAACATAGTCTTGGCAACAGCCTGGGTTGTTTGGGGATTCCCATGGGACCTCTTTGACCAACAACTCAATTAGATGTAACCCATCTCTGTTACTGGAAGCTTCATTTGGTGACAAGCGATGGCCAGTTGGAGCTCTGTCTATCCCTATTATTTTGTGATTTCGTTTATATCCCCTTCATATATGTATATACCTAATACAGCTTCTTCTGTATTAGGGTTCCATACTACCCCTCAAATGGCCCTTAATTTTAGCTCTCTCTCTCTCTATTCCCTCCCTTACCCCTTATTCCCTCACCCTTCCCATTTGATCCCCCTGTTTCAGCCCTCCCCATCCATTCAGAACTATATTCTATTTGCCTTTAAACATGTTCAGAATACTGACATTGTACACAGATGGGCAAACCCACCTATTACAAAGCTGTCTTTATAACAAAGTGTTGATATCTCAGGTAATTTGTTAAATACTACAGTGATAGTGAGAATAATTGGATGGGTACACTTTCACACCACCACAAGGTTGAAAAACCATCCTAAGATGGATCATGTTGATGAAGGCCTTCAAATGTGGAAGTGCCCAAGTCTCTCTGAAGCTCCCAAGGAGAGTCACCCATGCTTAGGACCCTTGCTACCCGGATCCCTGTTCTTAACCTTGGAGGATGAGGGTGCTATGTCTCACTCTGATTGTCCTGGATCTGACTATTCTTGCCAGAAGCAGTGACCTTGAGATGCAGTGATGGAGACTGTCCTTTCTACTTTTGAGAGAAAGTCTCATTGTCTAGCTTGCCTGGTACTCACTGGCCATAGAGCTGTGGAAGCCTTCTTGCCTCAGCCTCCCTAGTGCTGGTGTTGAACATCTGGCTGAGGCTGCCTTTTAAAAAGTCAGGGTGTTTCACCCTTCACTCATCTGTAGTTAGTGACGAGACAGCGATGATGCTAAGGGGGAAGCCTGGAGGTAAAGCTCTGCTGCCTGGAAGCCCAGCACCCTTGGGAGGGAAGTCTGCTCCTGCCACCTCTGGGGAGGCTCCAGGGCCTTGATGACTCACTTTGCCCTCTGTCCTGCACCTGCTGACCCCACTTCCTGTTCTGTCTCTGACCAGTGAGCCCCTTACCTTGCTCCTAGCATTGCCTCTGGTCCTGCCTGAACTTTTCTTGAGCTCCTGTCCTTTGCCACTGTTTGAATGCATGTTCTACCTCTAATCCTATGCAGTAAGCTGGAAGATTCCTGCCATGTTGTCTGTCTGTCTGTCTGTTTTTGTCTCTGTTTGTCTCTTGCTCTCTCTGTGTGTATTTGGTATGATTTGAAGGATTCAGATAGAACCTCTGCCTCACAGCATTTCTCCTATCAAGTGCCAGCCTCCATCAATGTCCTCATTAGAGATTGTGCCTTCAGACTAAGACCTCCATCCAACGAACCTACTAATGTTTTCAAAATGCTTTTTTACTTATGTTGTATGGGAATGTCACCTTGTGCTATTTGTTTAGTGTAAATAAACTTAGTCATGAAGGCAACCAAGGATTAAATGAAGGGATGGGTATGGGAGATCTCTGGTGGGGAATGGGGAATGGTGGAATAGAATGAGGTATATCGAAACAGGAGAGGGCTGAGGGAAGGAGCTCAGGGCATGTGTAGGTAGGCTCTGAAAGCTGCCTCTACCTGTTTGCTTGTTTAGACAGGGACCTCTCCTGGCCTGAATTCCATATGCTTTATTTTATTTTTCTCTTCAAATCTTCCATTTGACCTAAGGCACCTGTAGCCTTACAAAGTGTGGAGTTTGGAGTTGTCCTCAGCAAGAAGGAACAGAGCTCTTCTTTGGTGCCACTGAACTGAAATAGCCAAGACTGAACCCAAAGGATAAAATGTGGTAGTCTCAGATGAGGAAGAAGTCTGTCCGCCTGGACTTCAGTGGGATAGACAATGGCCATTGCTTCTCCTAACTGAGTCTGGGAAGCTCTGTAGGAAGCTATGGCAAACAGGCATATGGGAGCTACAGACAATGCCAGAGACTTTGACCAGAGTAGTGGGATGGGTTGGGAAGGATAAGAAGACGTAAGACTTGGAGACAAGTGAATGGGGAAAGTTTGGGGCTCATGATCGAAGTGTCGCCCTTACTTGTTGGCACTGGATGCTGGCTGCGTGTGGAAAGCTTGAGCTGAGCAATTGAGGTCTAGGAAGCCCTTACCTGTCAGCACCAGAAGCTGGGAAGGTGAGGCCAGTTTGTGGAGAGTGGTCAAGAGCCTGGGGAGCCCATAGCTTTTGGCATTCGGAGCTGGATAGGCGGGGAAAGTTTGTGATGTCACTGGAATTTAGACGGGGGCTTCATTGACTTTGTGGATTGCTTTTAGTAGCATGCTGTTTATAAAAATAGTAATTCCACTGAGTCAGGAACTCGGAATAAATTTGCAACTTCTAGTGTCTTCTTCAATTTCTTTCTTTAGTATCTTATAGTGTTTGTTTTAGAGCTCCCCTGTCCCTTTTCTTGCCTCTATGGTTAGATTTATCCCTAAGTAACATGATCTTTTTGAGGCTATGATGAATGGGTTTGCTTTTCTGATTTCTCTCTCTCTCTAGGTTCTTTATTAGTATATAAAAGGTATTGATCTTTGTATATTGGTTTTATATCTTGTTGTTTTCCTGAAATTAAAAGAAATTGGGTCTTAAAAGTGTTAATGGAGACTGCAGGATCTTCTAAGTGTAGGGTCATACTGTCTGCAAACGGAGATCAATTCTGTTCTTTCCTATTTCTTTCTTTCTCTCACTTTACTGTTCTGGCTAAGAATTCAAGTGCTATATTGACCAAGACTGTAGAGATAGGACACCTCTATCCTGTTCCTGAGTTTAGAGGAAGTGATTTCATCTTTCCTCGTTCAGAATGACGTTGGCTGTCAGCCTGTTGGAGACAGCCCTTGTGTTGAGGTATGTTAGTTTCTTCAGTTATATATAAACTATAGCTACATAAACTATTAAACTATATAAACTACTAAACTGTAACTATATAAACTAGCAATGTAAACTAACTATTGAACTGTAACTATACAAACTAACGATGTAAACGATAGTTTCTTCAGGACTTTTATGATGATGGAGTGATTTGTCAGGTTTTTTTTTCTGTGGCTATTGAGATAATCATGTGACTTTTTTGTCCTGCTTCTACTTAAATACTGTATTTCATTTATTGATTTGTGCATGTTGAACTGTCTTGGCCATGGCATATGATTTTTAAAGTACGTTGTCAAATTCTGTTTGTGGGGATTTTACTGAAGATTTTGGCATCTATATTAATCAAAGAAATGGGGATATAGTTTTGTGTTTTAGTTGGATTCTTGCCTGCTTTACATTGTCAAATTCTGTTTGTGGGGATTTTACTGAAGATTTTGGCATCTATATTAATCAAAGAAATGGGGATATAGTGTTGTGTTTTAGTTGGATTCTTGCCTGCTTTAGGTAGGAAGGCAATCCAGGCTTCAAGAAGGATCTTGGAAGTACTTCTTCCCTTTTGTTTTATGGAATAGTTTGAAGTATGTATGCGGTAGTTCTTGGCAGACCTGATGAAGTCTAGCAAGCATTCCTGGGATGCTTGTTATTGGTGCTGCATTGGTGTCATTGCTTGTTACAGATCTTTTGAGGCTTTCAGAAATATCCTTGGGAATAAGTATGTGCAGAGTGGTCATTCATAAATAGGACATCTGTGTCATCCTCCCTGCCAAGGCTCAGTGACCATCATGGATGAGGGGGTGGAAACATTGTACAAGCCAGAGGTCGGGAGGACTGAGGTGAAACAGCATCTTCTGGACATGATAGGATCACCGTCCTCATGCACTCACAACAGCAATGGGGGTGGGGTGTAAGGGTGACAGCAGGGACGGTTGCTAGCAGGCTATCACTGAAGTCTAGGAGCACGAGGGTGAGGGTTGGCACTAGGTTGTGTAAAGGCGAAAAACACAACTGGATTAGCAGATGTTTCAGGAGTCAAATGTATAGGGTTGGTGTCAAATGGGATATGGGGTATGAGGGCAGATGGATTTCCAGATGTTTCTAGATTTCTGGCTGTGTTCTGAGTGTACAGGGCATCCAGAGCATGGATGGAGTGCGGGACCCTGAAAAAGAATCTTGCTGGGAGAAGACCAGCAGTCTGGTTTGGGGCATGTTGACTTTGAGGGGCTCTCAGCCATTCAAGTGCAGGTGCCACACAGGTAGGGCAATGTGTGCAACTGTGCCTAGGGGAGACTAAGGGTAGACAGTAAAATTTAGAAGTCAGTGATAGACGATAATAACATTTGTAGCATCCAGGAAGACGTTAAGTGTGGTGAGGCTCGAGGTCCCACCCTCGGCAGCATCTATCCAACTGATGTAGAGATGAGTAAGCTGTATCTGCTGTCCTCATGACACCTGTACACACCAATTCCCAGGCACCTGTTTGATGTTCAAGATAACGTGGTAAGAGCCAAGAGAATGAAGAGTGAAGAGAAAGGGCATTTCCAGATGGATGGGCTAATGTGTGATGGTCTTGACTTCTCATGGATCCACTTTCACCTCTGAGCTTCTTAGGAGTCTCTAGGAGTGTGTGGACCTTCCTTCCTGATGGCCAGGTCTCACTCACGCCTCCACAGCCTTCACCTGATGGTACAAACCAGATCTGTGTCTCCAGATCTCTGCTTGGTATCCCTATCTAGAGTGGGGGAAATTGAACCATATGCTCCATCCTAATCAACGGAGCGGCTGGCGGATTGTCACAAAAGCAGAGACTCCAGGCGGTTGTGAGGCATTCGGCCCAGAGGAAGCAGAGGGTATAGCCAAGATGGCCGGTGGGTGCTCTGGAGGCCCCAGGGCTTCCTAGGAGACGCTATACAGTGGTTTGACCAAAGCTTTGGATTGCTTCTCAGCTGTGATTTGTGATTATTGGAAGATAACTGCCAGGGTCAGGGGGTTGTAGACGAGAATCATCCTTATCATCTCAGAGTTGTGCATTTGGACTATCGTGGGACTTTAAGAGCAGAAGATTTAAGACTTTCTCTGAGATATGATCTTTCTGGTCTAAGTTCTGCCCGGGGCCAGTTGAGGCATAGGCATGCAGAAAGACACAAAGGAAGAAAAATGGGGCGAGATGGCGCCAAAGGATGGAGCCCTCCCCTTAGTGTCCTGAGCTGGGTGACCATTGTCAGATTGCCAGATGTGTGTTCTGTCTCTGGGGAGGATCTTCCTGATTTCCCCCGATCTTCAGAAGTTATTCAGTCTTCAAGACCCAGGTTTGAGTCCTAATTTGATGTCTTACACTTTTTGGTCTCCCACAGTTAAGAGCCTCCACTCAGAAGGGTGTGTCGTAGACATTTGCCTAGCATTAGTGACTTTTCTGGTTGCGGTGAGGAAGTGCCAGAGAAACATTTTAAGGAAGGAAAGGTCTATACTGGCTTAGAGTTTGAAGGGATGTGTTGGAGAAGACACGGCAGGCAGCAGGAATGGCAGGCTGGCTGGTCGCATCGCAGGAAGTAGGGAATACAGGTAGTCAGGAAGCAGGGGATGAATCGGAAGTGAAGCTGGGCTATAAAGCCTCAGGACTCGCTTCTAATGACCCACTTCCTCCAGCAGATTCCACCTCTGAAAGGTTTCATGGCCTCCCTAAATAGGACTACCAGCTTCAGAGCAAGCATTTAAACATTCAAGGCTGCAGGGGACATTTTACATTCAAGCTACAACAATCCTGCTGGTCACAATCAAGTTTCCCCGCACACAGCAACATCTTTTCCCCCCTTTATTAAGAATTTTTTTAATTCATTTTACATACCATCCATAGATTCCCATCTCATCCCTCCTCCTGCTGCCCCCTCAACCTCCCCCCCCAACCCACCACCATCCCCTCCTCTGAAAAGGTAAGGCCTCCTGTGGAGAGTCAGCAAAGCCTGGTACATTCAGGTCCAAGCCCCTCCTCCTGCATCAAGGCTGTGCAAGGTGTCCCACCATAGGTAATGGGCTCCAAAAAAAAAAAAAAAAACAGCCTATGCACCAGGGATGGATCCTGATCCTATTGCCAGGGGGCCCCTTAAACAGACCAAGCTACACAACTGTCTTGCTTATTCGGAGGGCCTAGTCCAGTCCCATGCAGGCTCCACAGCTGTTCATGAGTTCCCACTAGTTTAGTTTGGTTGTCTTTGTAGGTTTCCCCATCATGATCTTGACCCCCCCCTTGCTCATAAGATCTCTGTTCCACTGGACTCCTGGAGCTTGGCCTGGTGCTTGGCCGTGGATCTCTGCATCTGCTTCCATCAGTTACTGGATGAAGTCTCTATGATGACAGGGTATTCATCAATCTGATTACCGGGGTAGGCCAGCTCAGGCACCCTCTCCATTATGCTAGTCGTCTAAGCTGGGGTCATCCTTGTGGATTCCTGGGAACTTCCCTAGCACCAGGTTTCTCCCTATCCCCATGATGTCTCCTTCTATCAAGATTTTCATTCATTGCTCTCCCACTCTGTCCCTGTTCCATCATGACCATCCTGTTCCCTTATATTCTCACACCCCATCCCCTGCCCTCCATTCCCCCACCCCCAGTTTACTCAGGAGATACCATCTATTTCTCCTTCCCAGGATGATCCATATGTTCCTCTTTGGGTCCTCCTTGTTACCTAGCTTCTCTGGAGCTGTGGGTTGCAGTCTGGTTATGCTTTGCTTTACATCTAGTATCCACTTATGAGTGGGTACATACCATGTTTGTCTTTCTGAGCCTGGATTACCTCACTCAGGATGCTATTTTCTAGTTCCATCCATTTGCCTGCAAATTTTAGGATGTCATTGTTTTTTACTGCTGGGTAGTACTCCACTGTGTATATGTACCACATTTTCTTAATCCATTCTTCTGTTGACGGGCATCTAGGTTGTTTCCAGGTTCTGGCTATTATAAATAATGACACAGATACATCTTAAGGAGGCCATGCTTCTCGAGTTCAGTACCACATGTTCTAGACTCCTAGGAACAAACAATTTGGCAGATAGCTGGATGCATAACAGTTGGTAACTGATCTCATAGTGATTGAGATGTTCTTTTTTCCAGTGGGGGAATATGCTCTACCAATCACCTCTCCCCTCAGCCTTGACTATGTTTCAAGAACTGCCATACATTCATTCCAGGTACTTAGGAGCAATCTGAATGTACAGGTGTTACTGCTCATGTGGTGCTTACAATGAAAATAAGAATCATAATCATTATCATCACCTTTTATTGTGAATTCAGAAGCTAATCACTACTTGGTGTGTTTGGGATGAATTCTGTTCTCATCTCCACACCTGCCCTTCAAGTAGCTGAAGAAACAAGCCTTACATGGCCGCAGCGTTAAGAAATGATGGAGCGCCGGGCGGTGGTGGCGCACGCCTTTAATCCCAGCACTCGGGAGGCAGAGGCAGGCGGATCTCTGTGAGTTCGAGGCCAGCCTGGTCTACAGCGCGAGATCCAGGAAAGGCGCAAAGCTACACAGAGAAACCCTGTCTCGAAAAACCAAAAAAAAAAAAAAAAAAAAAAAAAAGAAATGATGGAGCTACCGGGCGGTGGTGGCGCACGCCTTTAATCCCAGCACTTGGGAGGCAGAGGCAGGTGGATCTCTGTGAGTTCAAGGCCAGCCTGGTCTATAGAGTGAGTTCCAGGACAGCCAAGACTACACAGAGAAACCCTGTCTTGAAAAAACAAAACAAAAAAAAAGAAAAGAAAAGAAAGAAAGAAAGAAAGAAAGAAAGAAAGAAAGAGAGAAAGAGAGAGAAAGAGAGAAAGAAAAGAAACGATGGAGCTGAGGTTCAGGTACACTGGCTGGAGCTGAGGTTCAGGTACACTGGCTGGAGCTGAGGTTCAGGCACACTGACTGGAGCTGAGGAGGTTCAGGCACACGGGCTGGAGCTGAGGTTCAGGCACACTGACTGGAGCTGAGGAGGTTCAGGCACACAGGCTGGAGCTGAGGTTCAGGCACACTGACTGGAGCTGAGGAGGTTCAGGCACACGGGCTGGAGCTGAGGTTCAGGCACAGGCACACAGGTTGGCTGGAGTTTCCTAGAGATGAGAATAGAGCGTAGAGTGTGTCTGACCAGCTATAAGACTTTAGTGACTCAGGGCCCCTGGCTGGAGAGGGCCAGAAAAGGGCTGCAGGTCTCTTAGAAGTTGGCCTGAATAATAGGTGTATGAGAACTCCTCAAGGGCACTGAAAGATGTTTCCTGCTCCACGGGTCCACTGCTGCCTCAGTGGGTCCATTGTTGCTCTGCCCTGGCTCCTTCCTTGCAGGTGTAGGGCTGTCCAGGGCACCTACAGGCCTTGACGCCCTGGGAGAGACCCTACAGTCCTGTGTCCCTGGGAGGTGCTCCACCCACCCTGGCTCACGGGATGCTTTCTTCTTGTCTCAGACTGCAGACTTGCTGGCCAACTCTCATGGCCTCCAGGACAAAGTAGGGACAGAACAACAGTGGGTCAGTGGTGGAGAGCTTTGCCCAGCGGGCACCATGCCCTGGGTTACCGTTGCATGTTGAGTACACACATGTACTCATGAGATTATGACAGCTGTGACCTGGGTGTGTGTGTGTGTGTGTGTGTGTGTGTGTGTGTGTGTGTGTGTGTGTGTTTGGTAGGGGAGTTACCACTTACTTTTACTCCCATCAGCCAAAATAAATGTGGTGAGATAAGGCTGCAGATAAGGCTGTAAGCAAAGCGCAGGCCATTTCCACGGAGCCACGGGGTCTTTTTCTCACTGCCTTAGATTCTGTGTCTTGAGAGTCCTGTCACCTGAACTTGTGTTACCTCTCTTGTCTTTCTCACAGACATCCCTCTGCTCCCTGGATCTCCACGACGGCTGAGTTCGAGGACAGTGGCCAGAGGAGGCCAGGGCCCCAAACAGTACCTCAAAGTGCCAAGTCCGCGGGTCCCAGGTCAGAGGGACAGTTCTAGCCAACACTCTAGCCAGGTCTCCAGGAGAGCGTGTTCCCGTGACAGCACTGTGAGTACATCCTGAGGGAGCTTCCCACCTGGCCATCCTGCCGTTTGAGGCTTGCGTGTGCTTACGTGAAAAGCCCTGGGTTTTTGGTCGAGCCCTTTAATCTCCTCTTTCTCCGAGCCAGGCACACTTTCCAGCAACCCTGGCTTTCCTCTTCAGGGAAGGGTCTGGAAATGAGAAGGGGAGAGGCAGATGATTCCTACCTGTTGGCCTGTAGGCTCCCAGGCTCAGTTCCCACAGGCCTGAGAAACCCCGTCTCCTCAGCTGTGGTGGCTCCGAGCCTCTCTCCTGTGCCTGGCATTTCATCTGGTTGCCCCGGTGACCTCTCAGGTGGCTGCTGAGGCAGCTGGGTATCAAACCAGTAATAAACAAGGAAACACCCAGAGGGAGGGAGGCAGGTCCCTGGCCTGCTCCGCCTCGCTCTCTTCCCTCCTCTTCTCTCTACCTCTCCAGTCTAGAGTGGAGGATAGAGGAGCCCTCAGTTGCTCCCTTTCTGTCACCAGCGGGGTCCTTTCTAGTGGCTGGGGAGGAGGGAGAGGAGGAGGATGTGGCTTTGTGAGAGGCAGCGTGTCCAGTGAATTCCTGCGGGTGGGAGAGGAGACTGGAAATTGGTCCTTATTGTGATGGATCCAGAGCACCTGCCAGTAAGTATTCTGTGTGTGCTTACAGAGAGTGTTCGCGGCTCACGTGCAGCTTGCTCTGCAAGGAGTGGCACGTGTGTGGGTGCACCTGGCGGGTTGTGCGTTAGGTTGCCTTTGTGTGCCTGTGCGCATGGACGCCTTGACATGTGTGCAGAAGTGCTGAATCAGGGAGGTGTGAGTGGAGGGGACTGCCTGCGGGTGTTAGGTATGTGTTCATGAGCAGGAGTGCGCATGGGCTTCAGGGCTGGGGGCAGGCTGTGTGGACTGGGAAGGGTGTGCTGCTGTGTGTGCAGCCTCCCTGTCTCTCTCTGCCTCTGTATCTCTGTGTCTGTCTGTCTGTCTGTCTCTGTCTGTCTCTCTCTCTCTCTCTCTCTCTCTCTCTCTCTCTCTCTCTCTCTCTCTCTCTCTCTCTGTGTGTGTGTGTGTGTGTGTGTGTGGTATTGCATGCACTGGATACCAGAGTATGTGGGAAGGTACTGATGACCTGACTGCACATGTGCATGGAGGGCTACATGTGACAGGCGGGCCTAGGCTGCAGATTCTTTCATTGGACAGGCAGGGCCTCTGGATCCGAGAGACTTGCCTCTTAGTCTGTCCCAGAGAACCAGGACATCCTCTTAGCCACCTTACTCATCTGATCTAACCTGTGTTCCTTTCTCTGGCCAGGTCATCAATAACTACCTGGACGCCAATGAAGCCCCATCAGAAGCCCGTCTGAGCCGAATGCACTTCCATGACAACCAGAGGAAAGTAGACTATGTGCTTGCATACCACTACCGGAAACGAGGAGCACACCAGGGTCATGGCTCCCCTGGACATTCACTGGCTGTTATCTCCAATGGGGAGACAGGCAAAGAGCGCCGTGCAGGAGGCCCCGGTGATGTCGAACTTGGGCCGCTGGATGCTCTGGAAGAGGAAAGGAGGGAGCAGCGAGATGAATTTGAACACAACCTGATGGCAGCCGGGCTGGAGCTGGAGAAGGACTTGGAGGTGAGGCTGACCAGGCTACAGGTCTCAGGGTAGGATGGGCCCCTGGTGATCAGTGCTACCTCAAGAAAGCTTTGGCTTTGCTCTAGCAGACAACTTATTTTTTTTTATGTGAAGCAGATACTTTTGCTCAAGGCCTTGCAGGAGAGTCTTGGCATTGTGGTGACTTTGGCCAAGAGGTTCTATGCTGCTGTGGGGTGGCGGTGGTGTGCCATGCCCACTCCTAGTCATGCACACACAAAGCATCTGACAGTCTGGTTAGAGACCAAAGGAAGGACAAGGCTGCCTGAAGGTCTGTGGCTTTCTCCAGAGTGGTTTCCTTGCGTGAAGACCTGATTTTCCTGTTGAACTTGGATCTAAGTTCCTCTGTGGGGATATAGGGTTCTTCTTCAGAAAGGGATAGGCTTTCTCAGAGCTCCCTGAGGAATCTGTCATGAGATACTTTAGGGAACTGAATGGGACACCTTTGAATATATTTTTACAAATCTGTAACTTTGTGTATGTGTGTGTGTATGTGTATGCACATCTGTATATCACCTCTGGCAAGCAGACTAAGGCAATCCATGGAAACCCACCCATCCACCCACCCACCCACCCACCCACTCAACTATCCATCCACCCACCCATCCACCCACCCACCCACCCACCCACTCAACTATCCACCCACCCACCCACCCACTCAACTATCCATCCACCCACCCACCCAACTATCCATCCACCCATCCATCCATATATCTGCCTATCTGTAACACTCTGATCTTTTCAAAATATTCTGCCCTTACTATTTCTTCCAAATCTGTCTGTCTCTAATCTCCCCTGGCCTCCTCCTCTCCTCCATTCCAGGTCAGCCACCAGCCTACCCTTAGTTGTGGGTTGGTATCACCCTGGCTTCGGCATGTTGACTTTGATGGAGCCCTCTCTTCCAGGGACACTTGCTCAGACCCAGGCATGCTCATGCCCTCACTTCAGGTCCCTTTCCTCCTTCCCTGGCCACCCCCGATAAAATCTCATCATGTCTTTCACTCTCCATCCCTGGCCCCTGCTCTACGTTTCTCAATCCTGTTTAGTCCAGCACCGCTACCTACAGCAATGTGGTAGGTTCATCTTTATCTGTGCCCCACCAACTCCATGACATAGGGACTTTGTTTCATTTCCTGCTACATCCCCAGAACCTTGGATAGAATCTCTCACAGTAGGTGTCTAATAAGGACTGGTTGTGTAAATGGTTGGCCCTTTAGAGGAAACTTATTGAGCACCTCATGTATACAAGACATTATGCTAGGTGTTTTCATTTTTTTCCCATCTAACACTGAAACCACAATGTATTACCACAGCCCAGCAAGGAGGTTGTTACTTTTCAAATAAGGAGCCTGAGTGCTTATATGACTTTTTTTTTTTTTTCCGAGACAGGGTTTCTCTGTGTAGTTTTGGTGCCTGTCCTGGATCTCACTCTGTAGACCAGGCTGGCCTCGAACTCACAGAGATCTGCCTGGCTGTGCCACCTGAGTGCTGGGATTAAAGGCATGCGCCACCACTGCCTGGCTTATTATGATTTTTATACTAATTTTTTTTCATGCAATGTTTTGATCATGTTTTTCCACTCCCCTAACTCCTCCCAGGTTCTCCTTACCTCCTTACCCACCCAACTTTATGTGCTCCCCCCAAAAACAACTGCCTAAAACAATCAAACAGAAATCAAAACAAACAAAATACCAGTAAGATACAAAATGCCATAACAAAACAAAACGAAACAAAAAGTCTGCACAAAGGCCGAGGAGTTTGTTTTGTGTTGGCCACCTACTCTTGAGCACCTGGTCTGCCTAGAGTGTGGTGGATAGTTCCAGTGACACTGCATTGGAGGAGACTGATTTTCCCTCTGGCAGCAGGTATCAGCTGCAGATAGCTTCTTGGTTAGGGGTGGAAGCCCTGGACCACTTTCCCTTCTCAGTGCTGGGAACCCATCTGGCTTGAGCCTGTGCAGGTCCTGTGCATGCTGTCCCCGTCCCCAGAAGTTCATATGTGCATCAGTCCTGTTGCGTCCGGAAGACCGTTTCCTTGGACTCATCCATCACCTTTTACAATCAGTGCTTTGCCTCTTCCAAATAGGTCCCTGAACCTTGAGGGGAGGGGTTCAATGAAGGCATCACGTTTAGGACTAAGCTGTTTTAAAAAGTGACGTGCTTAAAGTTGGGAAGGTATTCTCATCTGAAATCTAATTTGTAAGATTTACATTAAGGCTGTCTTCATACTGGAAGGGGACCTCAGAGGACATCATTCCTTCTGTGTCCTGAGGTGGGATGCATGGCCCAGGCCCTGTGGTTCTGAGTTACAGGGCTCATCCAGACCCCATGTGGCAGGAGGTGATCTTCTAGGTCACCTTCTCACCAGTAGGAGAGATTGTGACCTGTTGGATTACTTTGGGCCCCTTTACTGTGGACTTCTGATTTTTGCTGTTTGAAACCCAAAGTTCATTTGGTCCTTCTGCTAGGAGTCACCTGAGCAGGTGTCTCCAAGGTCATGGCCATACAAGGAGCGGCTTGCAGTCCATACAGCTGTCTCCAATGTCAGGGAGTAGAGGACTTGATTGGGAAACAGTGTAGGTCACCCTCAGGAGGGGCCCTCAGAAGGCTGATTAGGTGTGCTGGCCTCTCATGCATCTTTTACTAACTCAGGACCTTGGGCAGGTTGCTTGACCTCAAAGTCAGAGTTTCCTTGCCTGTAAACAGGAACGGTGCATCCTTCCCAGGGTTGGTAAAAAGATGGAACAAATCAAACAGATGAAGTAGCCCAAGCAGCACACTGCTGTTATTATTCAGAACTTCCACATATAACAAGTGCAGATGCTTCATTAAAACTGAATTTCAGATCAACCGTGAGTAACTTTGCAGAATTTTTTAAAATATAGCTCAAACGTGCTTCGTGTGGTATTGGAAATAATGTATTTGACATTGAGCTGAGTTCCACTGTGGCTGGCCTGGTCATTTATCACGGCCATCAGTGTATCTGCACAATCCTTAGTGCCCTCTACCCAGTGCTCCTGACCTAGGCTGAGAATCTAGAGGGCACAGAGACAGCTGAGTGACTGTTGTTAGATAGGGAGGTGGATCTTGTCCTAGATAGTTGTCTCTATTGTACAACTCTCAAAGCCTCTCCCTGGCTCTCAAGCCCCATCCTGGCTCTAAGGTCCAGTGAACTCTTCTCCTCCCTGGGCTCAGCCTCCCTGAACCTTCCTGTCATCCCACTCACGGTGCCATCATGACCCACTCTCTTGTAAGATCCCTCTCTCTGATAAGTACTCCCAATTGGTGTTGGGCTTACATGGGGGAAAAAGTTAACTGCCCTCCGCACCCATGGCACCCCGTTATCATTCTCATCATCTGCAAACACTCCCCTCAGCTGTCACTGCCTACTCTCTCCATAGGCAATCGTTCTAGTACATCATGGTTCTGCAAAATGTATGCAATTTTGTAATTTTTCCCTGTTTTAAAAATAGACTATTATTTAGAACTGTTTTATCGTTATAGGAAAATTGGAAGTGGTATACAGAGCTCTGTGGTCCTACCCTGTGCCCAGCTTCCCCTGTTATTACTTTCTTATTAATGTGGCACTCTTGTTAAATTAATGAGTCAAGGTCGACACATTGTTATTAACTAAACTCCATGTTCTATTCAGATTTGCTTCTGACTGCCTGTCCTTTACTCTAGACTCCCCTTCTGGGCTATAACATTGTATTTCATCATCTTATTTCTTCAGGTTCCTTTTGGTGCTGACATTTTTTGGGGACTCTGCCCATTTTAAATTCACTTAAAATGCACTTTTTACAGCTCCCTTTGCTTGCTTTTCTGTTTCAGCGCTGGAGTCCAGATCCTCCATGCTCTGCACGTATTCCAAAGGGCAGTCACCACAGTTGACCATATCATCCCCCTCATAGAAAGGGACATTAGGATGCCTCTCACTCTCTGTGGGCTACCCCAACAGGACCAAGGGTAAACTGCCAGCCCCTGCAAGGCTAGCATTTCATCATGTTCTTGCCCCCCATGTTTTGCTGCTAAACTTTGGTGAGAGAGTCACCATGGAGCCTGCGGGTTTCTGAACAACTCCATGTCAAGGTTCTCAGCCTCAGTCTTTGAGCATGAGCCTGGAGGGTGGGTACTTCTTAGGAGAGGGGCCTTGTAGGAAATCGGCAATCGGCGGTTTAAAGAGCAGGTGCACGGGTCCCACCTGCTTGATTGTTCTTCCTCTTCTGGGCTGGGTTGTCTTTTAGGCTCTGATTTCACTTTGACTTTAAGAACAGTGAAATGGAAAAAAGGGTTTTTAATCAGATGCCCATTAAAGTTATTCACTTGGAAAAGAACTTTGTGTCCGCCAGGCTCTGAATATGGCAGCATCCCTTTCTGTCCCTTTCTTTGGCCAGGATGGGGCTGCTGCACACCCTACAGGTGCTGCTTCAGTTTTTTTGTTTTGTTTTGCTTTGAGTGTGAATTTTATTGGATTGACTCATCCATGCTCATCCTTCGAAGGCAATTCTGAGTGTTATCAGAGGGATAGGAGCTAGCCTGTGTGCTTCCGCCTGCTCGGCCAGCTGATGATAATATGTTAGGACCACCCTCGGAGATGCTTGTGGCTCACAGAGGTACTTGCATCCTTGTCACCCACTGATATAACTGAGGACCACTCCTTCAGATATGCACGACTCTTCTAAATGGGAAGCCAAGTGCAGCAGTTTAGGAGTGCGCTCTGCCATAACCAACACTCCTCTAGTTCCGGTGGGCCTGTGGAGTAAGTTGGATAAGGTCTCTGTGGAAGTGCTAGGAGGTCCCACCTGTCCATCCATACCTTCCAAGCCTTCCACATTGGACTAAAGAGCCAGCAGGACAGAATGGAGATTAAGATGCATGGTGTCACTAGGGGCATTTGGGGAGGGGAGTCCCAGAGCCTGTGTGGTATGTAGTATGGGCAGATGCTGGGAGACTGTTCAGACACTTTCAGGCAAGACCTCACTGCATCCTTCAGGCCTTGACATCTCAAAGTCCGTGCAGGTATATCTTTGAAACAGGAGTGGAGGAGAAGGTATCTGTAGGGTGCCAGATGCCCCTGGATTGAGGAGGTTAGCTTTCCTGGGGTTCGGGTACCAGAGGACTGATTGCTGATGCTGACACTACTGAGCATGTTCTATCACCATCAGCAGCTCTTTGAATGGTTTCTGGCAGAGTCAGACACTGGGTGGGCAGTGTGCTGACTGGGGGGCCCCAGGAACCCTAGTTTCCTTCCAGGTGACAAGCTCTTCTCTCCCACTCTTAGTATCAGGTGAGAACCAAGAAGGGACTAAAACCCTTTTCTGCAGGGAGGAGACTCCTCTTTGAGCCACAGGACACGTAATCATCTCCTGACTGTAGACCTGGGCATCTGACGGTGGATCCTGAGTGACTGCACTCCATCAAAGGGACAGGAAAGGGACATATGCGGTGTGTGAGGTCATGACCTCTCAATAGGGTCCATTTGGAGACAGGAGTGAAAGCAAGGGAATTGGAGTCTTTTTACTTTCTCAATGCCAGTGACGGAGTTCTTGACTTCTCCCATCTCCTTTTGCGAAAGACTCTTTTCTTAAATGACTGAATTATTGATTATTATTATTATTATTATTATTATTAAATGATTAAAACACTATTCCTTTGAAGGAATTGGAATTGGGTGACTTTGGGACATTCCCGATTGGATCTGTGGTCCTATGAAGCATGCTTTTGCTCGTGTCTTCACCAATGTCCTGTAGGTGGGGGCCACTCCCATCAAGGATTCACAGGGGCCAGGAGTTGAGATCTTGAGAAGTGAAGTAGGGGTGCTGTGTCTCTTTTTTTATATCAGGAGTATGTATTAATAGTTGCAGAGTGGTGAGCCCCGGAGCCTGGGCCTCTGGGTCTCCAGAGCGCTAGGCTACCTGGGTGAGCATCTCTCCCTTCCTGCTGCAGTCCTAGCCTTGAGGCGAGATGGTGAGGCCTGTCGCAGCTGATCTTGCACTTCCAAAGCTCATGCCAAGCCAGCTTCTCCGCTTACGATTCCAGGCCTTGCTTTGCTTTTCCTCCTGGGAAGGAAGGATTTCAAATCCTGAAAGTCTTGCCGTTTGGTTTCCTAAGGTGACCGTGTCCTGTGGAATCTTCCTGTAGCAGGTATGCGGCATGCATCCACAGAGCAGTCAGCTCCTACTGGAGTGAGGGTGGTGGTATGCTTCTATGGGAACAGGGTCTTCAGAGCCTGACTGAATCCATTGGGAAATGAGTCTTTGGCCTCCTCAGAAGGTGGGGTGTGTGTTCCCAGGAAGGGCCTGGCCAGTGCAGGGAAGTGCTGACGCAGGGTTTGGGGATGCTTCGTCCCCTGTCCTGTCTTTGTGTGGCTGCTGTGCTCTGAGGAGTGTGAGGATCTCTTCCCGGTCTTGGATATGTTCCTCACTCCCACTCCAGAGCAGCATGCTGGAGCCTTGGGCTTCTCTCTTGCCTCTTTTCTACCCTGAGGGATATTTAAGGACACAACAAGACAGCCCAGCATCCATCCCCTGGGACAGCTGAGAGCAGAGCCACAGAAGGGTAGGTGGGACCGGATCTCAGTGGGCAGGCTGGGGTGGGGACCCAGAGGAGAGCAAAGATGGAGGTGAAGCCCCACCCCCACCCCAAGCCAGGTGTCTATTTCCTTATGATAAAAAAATGAGCAAGAATGGGCATTCGGTCTTCTCATCTAGTGCTCACCCTAGCAACCTCACTCCCAGTCCCTGGGGTAGTCTTTGGATCTTTACCTTCCCAGCTGTGGAGACAATACATTGTCAAGGATTTGAATGAGCAATGGGTCTAGGGAGAGCAGACAGAGGGGTCTGGGTGAGTTCTTTCCCCAGTCTCCTAATCTGCACCAACAGGCACCTCTAGTGGTCTGTTGGATCTCTCAAAAGCATTGGAAAGAGACTCCCAGGATCTAACTTGTCATATCCATTCTATAATCCCAGAGGGCACAAATCACACTTATCCTTGTGAAGGGCTCTGGCCTGGGGCACCCAGTTTTCCGGCTGTATGTCTTGCTTGTTTTCTGTTACCACATGCTATTCGGGAAGAAACGGGATCATAGAGCATTGCAACTGTGAAGATTTGGGGTGATTCCTTTCAGTCACATTAGAGAGTAGCAAGTGTGTAGTTTGGGAGAGAGTGTGGCTTGCAGCTCACAACACTAGTCAGTGTGAACTGACCACAGAGAACGTGTGCACGCACACATGGCAGGAAGAGCTAACTTCCACCCTGGTCAGTCTGTTTCCATAGAAGCTAAGTTATCTTCCTGGGAGCCTGGAATCCTGCTGGTGCTCCAGGTATGATGGCACTAGGGGTTCACAGATGGGACCCCAATAATGGGCTATTCTGGCTGCCAGGCATCCACACATCATTCCAGTTTCCTGTGGCCATTTCCCCATCTCTGTGGTGAAGAGAGAGTTGGGCAACGATCGGTCTCTCCCCTGCAGATCATTCCTGCTGCGGCACTGCTGGGTGTTTTGGGCTCTAGGAGACACGCGCTGCGAAAGAGGTCCCCTTTCCGTTTGCCACTTGCGGGTCGAGGCTCACTCTCCATGCTTGTGCTGTTCCTCCAACTGCCGAGACAAAAGGGCAGCTGGGGGAGGAACTTGGTGGACTCAGTCTTCGAACCCGTCTCTCTTGTTTCTCAACTGTGACGTTTCTGAGGCCCCTCATAAGCCCTGGGTCCTGGGCTTGGTGACACAGGGGCTAATGAGACTCAGCTCCTGCTTCCAAGGTGGGTCAGACTTAATGAGAGAACCATACAGAAGCTCAGTAAAATGTGGACAGAGTCTCAGAGCGTGACGTGGGAACTCCTAACCCTGCCTTAAGGCTCCCGGTTAAGCCACCTTCTCTGCCTCCATCCCAGGTAATGGGGTCCAGGCAGATGTGAATGGGCTGTGTCCCCATGCTTACCAAATCTTCAGGAAGGGTTCACCTGTAGTACACCAAGATGTTGATGTGGGCTGTGCACATTGGGACTAGTTGCTTTTATTGCCACTCTGACCGAAAGCCTAATACAAACACCCTTAAGGAGGAAAGATTAATTTGGTTCCTGGTCTCCGAGGGTTCCCTCCATGGTTACTTGTCCTCATGTACTTCGGAAGAGCATCATGGTGGTGGGAGCATGTGTCAGAGAATGTCTTCCCACGGCAGATAGGAAGCAGAGAGAAGGGCAAGCTGACACTGGGCTGCCTTTCTCCCTCCTTCCCTTTGTGATGTCTGGACCCCAGGCCTATGGGATGGAGCTGCCCACAGTCAGAGTATATCTCCCCATTCAGTTAATCCTTTCTGGGAGTCCCATCATAGACACCCACAGATGTGCCTCACCAATCCCCAATGTGATTCTTAACGCAGTTGACAGCGAAGAGTAACCACCAAAGAGAGTTTAACTGTGTTTTGTGCACAGCAGAACCGGTCAACCTCCATTGACAGATGGTGAGTGGTTTTTTTTTTGGGGGGGGCACCTCAGTGTTAGTGTTCTTTCTGTGCAGAGAGAGCCTTCCTGCCACCACTGGCCTGCTATACCTGGTGACCCCTGGGGCCATCAGGATGCAGTAGGAGTTCTCCCTTCTTGTAGATTTCATGAGTGGAATTCAGGGTTAGAATCCAGAAACCCAGATGGCAGGAAACCAACCACACCACTTAACTGAAAGTTAGCATTCACTGCAATTAAAGTTACAGACAAATCCCTATGCTATTTACATGTTTCCACGACTTTGTCACTAATAGGAATGACCATAGGGTTTTTTTTTTTCAAGATAGGGTTTCTCTGTGTAGTTTTGGTTCCTGGATATTGCTCTGGAGACCAGGCTGGCCTCGAACTCACAGAGATCCACCTGGATTTGCCTCCCGAGTGCTGGGATTAAAGGCGTGCGCCACCACCGCCTGGCTATGACCATAGTTTGGTCACATCTTGGTCCTGGTGGGAATCTTTAAAATTTTTTTGCATTCATCTCTATGTAATTTTTTTTGAGTTGTGATGTATTTTTGGCATGATAAGTTTTATTTAATGTGTGGATATAGAAGTATGTTACTAATTTCACAAATTTGTTTACACTTTAAAAATGTATGTGCATGGATGTACACGTTCCTGTGATTGCAGGTGTGCAAGCATGTGTGTATGTGTGCATATGAGTGCCTATGAGGCCAGCTTTGGGCACTAGTCCTTGGGAGCCACCCACTTCATCTTTGGAGACAGCATCTCTCACCAAGCAGGTTAGGCTGGCTGGCCAGTGAACTCCAAGGATCTTTCTGCCTCTCCCCCTCCCCACCCCCCCGCCCCGTGTCAGGATTTCAGGTAGGTACTGCCACATCCTGCTTTCTCATGAGTGTTGAGAATCTTAATGCAGGTAATCATGCTCATTGGGCGAGCACTTAACTGACCATATTCCCAGCCTGTTCGTACTTGAAAAGCCCCTTCCTAGAAACTTAGTCTTCTTGTCCTTATTATCCATTTATGAACATTCCAAGGATGAAAGGTATTTCACTGGTATGCCTTGGGTTTCCATGCCTCAAAAAAGTTGATAAACCTTTGACTACCTTCCCCCAAACCTATACACCTATCAGGAGCCTTGCCTGCCTTGTGCGAAGGGAGGCCAGCTGGGGACACTTGCAGCTTCTGCCTGGGGACTGACAGGCTTTAAAAGGTCCCAGGAAATCTTGTTTTGGGGGCATGGCTTTTGGGACTTGTGAATCGATCACTAGTGCAGCCGCTGTGCTTTGGAGGCAGGTGGTTAGTGCCACAGTCTGTTTGAGCCCAGTAAGGAGTGAGCAGGAGGCTGGGACATCTATTCCTGGGTCCTGCTCTCTCCTACTTACTGCTTCCTGGAGCTGATACTTCATGTGGGACAGGAAAAGGTTAGTCATCAATCATGGCTTCCCAAATTATGAGTCTGACAATACTGATTTTATACAGCTTGGGTTGAGGTAGTCTGTACTGAAATAAAAAATTCATGGGCTGGGATGTAGGTCAGTGGAGAGCGTTTGCCTAGCATGCCCCAAACCTTGAACTAGTACCACAGAAAGGGTTCCAAACTGAAGTAAAACTTGAGAATGCTCTCCTGGCTCACTGAGCAATTGCATGAGTACAGTAACTTTGTCAGTATTTATTTTTGCTTATGTATCTTCTGTTAAACCTTTGGAAGCCATTACTCTTCTTACAATAGAGGAGGGCAGAAAATTGCAAGCATGTGCACAGAAAATCACAGAGTTGGCTAGCCATATTTCATTTCACAACTTAATCTAGGCTGTGCTTTTTGTGGTTCTGTGCTCCATGGATCTATCCACAAGGCTAGTCCGAGTTTGAATGTTGGAATTAAATATCCAGGGAGTTTACAGATCTTTGCAAAGTGTTTTGCAAAGACAACTGGGTCCTGTGGGTCTTCAAGGCCCCTTCCTGTCCTACCATCCCCAAACCTACAACATTCAACTGTGCACTGTGTTTGGAAGGCTGACTCTTGTTTTAGGTGTGTGGATTAGTAGGTTTGGGTATAATGGTGGTCTTTCTTCAAAGGTGATAATGTATTTGTTTGTGGGCAGGTCACCAACAAAAGTCATAGCTCATCTTATGTACTCCCAGCCTTCCTTGGTCTGTGGATGATGAGTAGAAGGGGGACACAAGATGGCAGTTATGGTGGGAATAAAGGCAGGGGCAGCTGGCAGGGCTGTATGCTGAGTTAGTGTCTACTAAAAAGGACAGATGCATGCTGGGGACCTGGGATGGTTACTGTCAACAAGCTACAGTCATCTAGTAAGATGGAACCTCAATTGAGTGGTTGCTTTTACAAGATTGATGTGTAGGCAAGTCTGGGGGGGGGCATTTTCTTGATTAATGCTTAATGTGGGATGAGGCAGCCCACTGTGGGCAGTGCCACCCCTGGACAGGTGGTCCTGGGTTGTATAAGAAGGGTAGCTGAGCAAGCCAAGGGGAGCAAGCCAGTGAGCAGCACTCCTCCATGGTCTCTGCCTTGAGCTCCTGCCCTGGCTTCCCTCGGTGACAGACAGTGATGTGGAAGTACAAGCCAAATAAACCCTTTCCTGCCCAAGTTGCCTTTGGCCCTGGGGTTTAATCCCAGAATAGAAATCAAGCTAGGACAGAACCCTACCTTCAGTTCTCTGTCTTCACCTGCCCGGAAGCTCAGCTGAAGTCAGAGCGGTTGTGAATTTCTTAACAAGATTCAGGAGACTTACCATGTGGCCTTGGGGCTCACAGGGAACCCTAGGGTCATTCTGATGTCTACAGAATGTGAAACCAGTTTGGGGAATCATTGGCTTGGGTGGGGCCTCATCTGCTGCATTCTACTGTTTTACGTTGGACTCTGTAGGGACTGGAGTCTGGGCCTGGACCAGGTGTTGATGGTGTTCTCTCTGCTGCATTGAGTTTCCATTTAGGAACCAATGATTTGCAGGAGTTGAGGGCTGAGGTCATGCTCCTGAATCTCAGAGCTCTTCCAGTCTGGGATCTTCTGCTTAGTTCACCCACACACTATGGGAGGCCTGATCTTTCTCAAGCCTCAGGGAAGGCCCGTGGCTTTTTGCATCATTTTGGGAATGTTCGGTCAGGAGGGGAGGAACATGATTGATATGCTGCTGTATTCTCTCCTCTGTCAGATGCAAGCACAGAAAGTCCCAAAGGTTTTAGGGTGGAAGCCATGGGCCCCTGAGAGCTTGTGTGGGCCTGCTGCTGGTTCCCTGTGTACACTACCCATGAGGGATTACAGTGTTGAGTATGTTACCATCTACTGCTTCCATGATGCACTTTGTAGGTGGGAAGATAAGTCTAGAGTGGTCTGGGCCACAGCTTGTGAGCATGGGCTGCTTGTTAAATGATTAGACAATCAGGAGGTGCTTCTGTCCTCTTCCCTAGCAGGGTATTACCCTGGGATGAAATCTGGATGTAGAAAGTGAAGGGCCTGCTTCCATGACATGCAGCTTCCCTGACGTGCATCTTTGTCCAAGTTCTTGACCACACTGGCTCTGTCTCTTATTTGTGATCTGTAACCGACAGCTGCCCCTGGGGAAATACTTCATGAATTGTAAAGTATAATAAGACAGACACAAGTTGGCTCTCCCAGTGTCTTAGTTAGGGTTTCTAATGGTGTGATGAAACACTGTGATCATCACTTGGGGAGGAAAGGGTTTATTTTGCTTACACTTTCACATTGCACTCCATGATGGAAGGAAATCAGGACAGGAACACAAGCAAGGAAACCTGGAGGCAGGAGCTGATGCAGAGGCCATGGAGGGGTGCTGCTTGCTGGCTTGCTCCTCATGGCTTGCTCAGCCTGCTTTCTTTTAGCACCCAGGACCACCAGCCCAGGTGTGGCATCACCTACAATGGGCTGGGCCCTCCCCATCAATCATCAATTGTCAATCAAGAAAATCAAATCAGCCGGGCGGTGGTGGCGCACGCCTTTAATCCCAGCACTCGGGAGGCAGAGCCAGGCGGATCTCTGTGAGTTCGAGGCCAGCCTGAGCTACCAAGTGAGTTCCAGGAAAAGGCGCAAAGCTACACAGAGAAACCCTGTCTCGAAAAAAAAAAAAAAAGAAAATCAAATCACCCCAGACTTGTGCACAGGCCAATTTGGTGGAGGTATTTTCTCAATTAGGCTCCCTCTTCCAAAACGGCTCAAGCTGGTGTCAAGTTGACATAAAACTAGCCAGCACACCCACCTTGCTCACTTTTGTACTTTTAATTCCTTGTGTGTTTCCCACCATATGAGCTGAGTTGAGCCTCTTTCCCATCTTCATTTTTAAAAAATAATTTTTAACTTTTATTTTTATTTTTGCATGTGGGGGTGTTTTGCCTGCACACATGTCTGTGCAGCATGCTCATGCAGTGCCCTCAGAGACCAGAAGGACATTGGGCCCCCTGGGGTTGGAGTTACAGACATTTGTGAGCAGCCATATTTGTGCTGCCAATCAAATCTGGGTCTTCTGGAAGAACGACCACTGCTCTTAACCACTGAACCTTCTCTCCAGCCCCTCTCCCCATCTTCTGAAGGAATGCAACTGTCTCAGGAGGGGCAGTGGGCAGAGGACCTCTGGGGGCCTGGTGCATCCCTGAACAGCTTGCTCCCTAGTCCAAAGTGGCAGGGAGTTGGTGACTTGCATAAGTTGTGCCATCCAGGATCTGGACCTGAGCCTGAGCTTGGTGACTGCAGGATCCTTCTGCTCCTGTCCTCTGTGTGTAGGATGGTGAAGGGTGGTCCTGCCTCCCAGAATCAGAGTACTGGTTGTTTAGAAGGGCCCAGGAGTGCAGAACAGAGGCTCCATTCCTGGCTTCCTCTCTCTACAGACTGTCTGCTTTCCTATCAATTCTGGATGTGAGGTGGTGGGCTGGGGAGCAGTGAGGGTTCCTATATTGACTTTAAGTATCTAGGAGCTATGCTTATAGCCAGACTCAATCTGCATCAGGTTATTCCTGAGATGGATGGATGGATGGGCCTGGAGCCAGAAGGTGGGGATGACAGGCAGTCAGGGTTCCTGGAAGGCTAGGTTAGGATGATCCTAAGGTGGGATCAGTGCCTGGGCTGTGGAGGGTTGGGGTCAGTGGCAGCTGGAGCTCTTGTGAGGGCACAGCCACACAGAAGGGCCAGTGCCGCATGCCAGCACATGGGAGCAGGACTGAGCTGAGCTTGTCCTTAGCTGTCCTGCTTCTTTTTGCCCCTGGGTACCAGGAGGGATGGGGTGGAGCCAGGAGGTGCTTCTCCTAGGCACTCTCTGCTTTCCTCTTGAGGGGTCCTCCTTTCCCTTCAAGCATAGTTAATCCCTTTGTTCTGACTGCCCATGATGGTTCACTGTAGCCACCCTGCTGAAAACCCATGATCAAAGCAGCACCAGCAGGTAGGGCAGAGCCCCGGAAACCACACTATACTGGCTCTTCTGCAATAGCCCTGGCCCCAGATGGGACTGCCCCCTCCTTCCCTCACCCTGGCCTTCTTAAGCTGCTTACTTCAGAGCCCGATGTGTGTCATCTAGTGGCTGTGTGGGATGGAGCACCTTGAGTGCAGAGGCCTCCCAGGCCCTGTGAGGAGGAGCATAGTTATGCAGGGAGCACCTTCTGGGGGGTCAGGGTTCAGTGAAAGAAAAAGGCTGGTGATTGGTCTGCACCCCAAAGGGTGACCATGTAAACCTGCTGTTCCCTCCACATGGAGGCTAATTACACAGGGCAGATGCCTAATCTGCTCACTGCCTCTTGCATTCTGGGTCATTCCAGCCTGCTGTGAGGATGCTCAGGGAAGGGAAGCTAATTCAGTCATTAATCCAAACCTAAGCCAGGCAGAATTACATGGATAGGCTAGGATCTCCTGGCCCCAAATGCACAGCATAATTCTCTCCAGCTATGGCTTATCCACATGACACTTTTACCCCTATGGGTAACTGCAAGGTTTCTGCGCTGACTTTGTCTTCTCTCTGTCTCTCTCTCCATTCTCCCTTCCTCTCCACACACATCCTGTCTCACTATAACAACAGGAACTGAGAATGGTAGGGGAGGGTGGAGATTCCTAGAAGGAAGTTCTGATGAAAGGCTCTGTTCAACGCCAGATCCACTCTACCCTAGCTCAGTGAGTGAGTGATATGTGTTTGGATACATTGTATGGTGTCCCACACTCTCTTGGATACATTGTATGGTGTCTCACACTCCTTCAGATACATTGTATGGTGTTCCACACGCCTTTGGCTTTCTACAGAAACGTAGTTGAGTGACTTTGAAGAAGCTGGCACATTGTATGGTGGGGAGCTTGCTCTTGGGCAAGGAGATGAATGGTGACAGGAGATGATATTCATCAACATATCTCAGGAGGACCCCGGGAAACCCTGGCATTCGCTGCTCTTCCAGATCCTTAATCTTAGATCTGAAGTTTCTTCAAGTGCTTTTATTGTTCTTAACAGCCGAGATGACCTTGTGTAAGTCAGGTCTCAACCAGAGCCCTGGCTGTGCCTCTTGTGGGCCAGGGAGGGACTCCGACACCTACTGGACTATTTAGAGACCACCCACGACAGCTGCCCCTCCCTTCCATCCTAAAGCTGTCCCAAGATTAGGACCCCAGGTCTGGTGATTCATCATGAAAGGTCCCACAAGATGGTCCCCAGGAAGATGTCCCTTTTGCTGTAGAGTGCTGTGGATCCTTGGGCCCCTGAGAAGTTCTCCATCTTTGTGCTATAGTTTGATCTAGAAATCTAGATTGCCACATGGAACACCTGTTTCAAAATGTTTAACTGAATTACTGTTACAGTGACTATCTTCTATTGTTTTAGTGAACACTCACGCTAATCTATTTGCCATTTAAAGCTTGAATTTGAAATTTCATTTTCATTTGAAGCAGGGCACCCTTCTAACTTCTGCTGTTGAGAGGATGCCTCCCCTCTATACACTAAGTACAATTTAGCTAATGAACCTTTTAAAGAAGAGAGCGTCTAAATTATCTCTTTTTGCTTACTCATGTAATAGCTCAAAACTCAAGAGGTAAGTTCTTCTTTAGGTCTGACCTAAATCCCTCTAGAGCAACTGTATGGTGGCAAAGGCGCCAGTCAGATGGCATGCAGTTGATTGGCCCCACTGGGTTTAATGTACGTGAAGATTTGTCTCGGGAGCTTTAGTTTGAGGCTCCCATGTCCCAGGCAATGAAACAATGAGAGGATTATAGGCCTGGGGAAGGAGTCTCATTGCCTTTTGATCAGACCCCTTTCCCTAGCTCTGCTTCTGACTTGGGTCGGGTCACGTGACTGACCCCGGTACTTGAATTTGAGTGGTTTCTGTTGCTTTGGGTTCCTCCATCCACCATGTCCTGTGGTGTCAACCAACAGGTCAGTTGCTGGAGTTCTGCAGTCACAGCTGACATTCATGACAAGTCTCAGGGTCATTTTGGCCACACCTCGTCTCCTGACCTTGTGCCAGGCTTCCAGACAGCTGCCATGGCCTCTTCTCTCCATAGTCTGACTTGGTCTCTTCTGCCATCCAGCTTGGGCTCCATCCTAGCCTCCCAGGAGCCCCAGAGCAGCTGCCTGGTCCCACCCCTGTTCCTTCCCTGGTTCTCATTGGGGTATCACCTCCTTGCATCCAGTTCACAAATCCCCTGGCAATTTCTCTGTCACTGGATCACATTGCAAGCTCCTGTCCAAATGCTGGCTGGTTGCATCCCGTTCCAGGCATCCCCCTCCCACCTGAGTTATTTGTGTTTCTGATTATTTATCCCCAGATGCAATGGCCACATTTTTCCAGGTTGAATCCACTCAACATTACTTCCTGCCTGGGTTTGTTTGCTGACATCTCCAGGTCCCTTCTGCAACCACAGATGCAGCCGTGGAAATGTGGCTTCCCAGGACACCACGTGGGGCCAGGATGGGGACAGCCAGTGACCCTGCTGAGAGGTCCAGCCCCTCCAAAGTCAGAGTCCTCCCAGGAACATGTCTGAACTGATGAACAGAGAAAGCCATCCAATGCTCCCAGCAGGGGAGTGACCTAGACAGAGACCTGTCCCAGCTGTTTGCTGTTTGCTGGCTCTCTCGAGCAAGTGAGAACAAGGAGACTCCTTCCTGCCCCCTTGGCCTTGGCTCCTTCTGAGCACCATCGCCAGTTCTAATGAAACGCTCAGCAGATGAAGTGAACCAGTGCCAAAGAGGGGCAGGGCGGGGCTGTGTTGGCCATTTCCTTTCCGGATTCATGGCTGGGAAGGCACCATGTATGCCTCTTCTCGGATGGCAGGGGCCACAAGTCAAATGCAAAGGTTGAATGATAGCCTCCCTAATTTTTGTTAAAAGTGAGTTTATTTTAGACCCCTGGCCCCCATTTTATTTCACTGTAAATCCCAATGACTCAGAAAATCAGAGTTAGAAGGGACCTTTGAGAGTCTTTAAACCTCATCTTATTTTGCAGATGGAGGCTGTGGAGGTTCAGCAATGTACTCAGGTTCATGAAAGTGCTTCCTCTTGTCTCCTGACCGCTAGATGGGTGCTAAGCAAGACTTGGCAAGTTAAGTCTCAAGGGAGGACCGGGGATAGGGACCTTAGTAACAGATGCCTGATCAAACAGCCCGGTCTGCAAGGTGTTCTGGTTTCCTTTGCGTCTATATTTCTTCACTTTTACTCTGAACCAAAGTTCGGAAGCAACGTTGGGTGCAGCGGTCCAGCCTGCTGCCGCGCTAGCTCGTAACTAACAAGGGTGAAATGGAGATCCAGGTCTGTGATGCACAGAGGGCCAGGTGGCGGTGGGGCTGGTTCAGTGGAAGAAGCCCTGCATCCTGTCCCTTCCCAGTTCCGTCTTCTTACCCACAGAGGCTTCTCAGCACGACACACATTGCTGGTGTGAAGGGTTCTTCAGAAGAGGTTGATGAATTTGGACTGGTTTTAAAATTCACCTGGGGAAATACACAGCTGCAGCCTGAAACAGACACACACACTGCGTTGCTCTGTTGTTCCCCTTCCATCCTGTCTCCATGATCTGGGAAAGTGCACACACCCCATCTGTGGAGCCACATGGACCTCGTGAATGCGCCGACTAAGCGCAGCGCAAAGAAAGAGGGATTAGCTGTCCCATGGATGGCAAGTTCCACGCCAAGCCAAGACGCTGCATGGCTTCAAGCACACTTATCTGGGATTCCAGGACTGTCTGCATCCTGGCCTGCAAAGCTCCTCCCAGAAATAAAGCTACTTCTCTCTAAGGACCTTCCTTATCCCCAGGGAAAAGGCAGAAAAGAGGGACAAACATCTGTGGGTCACCTGAGTCCATGCCAGACTTATTTGATCAGAGCTGCTGTGAAGTAGCAATGTCTGTTGAATTATGGATCCATTTTATAGCAACCAAGGCTCCATCTCGAGCTCTACCCTGCCTTCTCAGACTCTAGTGTGGGGGCTCAGACCCATAGCTTCAGGGACTCTGAATTTGGAGGCAGCTCACACTCTTATCTACTACCACCTCTGCTTTTCTTTCTTTTTTTTTAAAAGAATGATCAAAATTGAATAATATTTTATATTTGTGTATTATTATTATTAAAACAATTGATCTTTGGAGATAGAGTCTCACTGTATCCTTGGCTGGCCTGCAACCCAGAGAAATGCCTGCTTCTGCCTCTCAAGTGCTTGGATTAACAGTGTGTGCCACCATGCCTGGCCCAAATCTTAATTCTTATGGTTGTATACGTATGACCCAAATGTGTCTATCACTAGTTTCCTCAAAAGAAACATACAACATATAATAGAATTGCATATGAATTCCCTAGATGTGTCATTGGGCTTGGTTAAAGCCCATGCACAGCTTTTTAGTGTTAGGGGCATCATTCAAATCACAACAAGATGTTCATCATTTGTCCCCTTGAAGATCCCCTCATGAGGAACATTAGCAATCCTCAGGAGTCAAGAAATGCAAATGTCTACTCTGAGGTCTTGATTACCAGTCCAGGGGAAGGGAAGGGGTACCAAGGAGCTGCCTGTGAATTTGAACTTGAGGAGCTGGCCCACTTCCTCAACCATTGCTTGGGCCCTGTAATCTCCCATGCTGCATTCAGAATCACAGTCCACCCTTTCTAGGCCCTAATTACCCACTGTGTCTCTTAAAGATGGGAAACAGTGTTGCAGGTGAATAGGGGTCAGGATTCTATTTCTATATTCTGTAGTCCATTGGCCCTTAGCACTGATCACTAACAGAGTCACAATGGGAACTCATTTGGAAACACCTCCCATAATCCCAGAGTATGGAGTGAGTGAGTGGGTGCTCCAGGGATCCCAAAAGACACACTTTCCAGAGTCCCCTTACAGTAAATTTATAACAGTTTTGAACAGAATAGACACTTGACCATCTAACCAGCTCCTTCACCGTGACACTTCCTGTAGATGTCTCATGCTCTGTAGTTATACAAGCCCAAAACAAACACATGTACGGTGTTCACTGTCAACCATCACACATACTTCAAGAAGTCGATAGAGGAGTGATGTGGCTTCCACTTGCTCTGATTTTCCCCATTTCTGTGCTCATCCTTTACCCCCACGCTCTGTCCTTCGGTGAAGGATGTTTCTCAGCAGTCCTTCAGATCTGCAGTCCTACCAGCTGTAAACGTCCTTCTTCTCAACCCCAGGAGACTTTATTTCTCTTCACTCCTGCATGATCTTTTTTTACAGGATATAGAATTTGGAGCTGGCAGTCCTGTTATCTTGAATACTCTTCTTTTTATTTTTTTGACAGTGTCATACGTGTGCCGTATGTTGTGATCAAGTTCACCCCCATTTCCCTTTCTCATCTTCTTTCCACTCCCACTGCCCAGTGTCTTCCCAGCAGCTCCCCTTCTTATTTTTACATCTTCCTTGTCTCCCTTGTAGACCCCGAGTTTTATTAGGGTGGCCTGCATGAGCGTGGGTGGGTGGGGGATTATCTTCTGGAGCATGGGAAATAACCAGTGGTTCTACCACTGGAGGAAATGATACTCTCTCTCTGAGCTATACTATTAACTGTCACTATCGCCTCAGAGAGGCATGAGGCCTCATGTATCCCTCTTTGATGGAATCCTGAAGGGCTCGATCTTGTGCAGGAAAGCCCGACTTTGGTGAGTTCAGGAGTGCACAGTCCTGTCATGCCCAGGGCACAAACGACATTTCACGGCAGTCCCCGCCTTCTTCCAGCTCTTGTATTTTTTCTGTCCCCATCTTATGTGATGTTTTTGGGCCTTGGAGGGGGTGATAGAGAAGTCATTTTTTAGGGCTGAGCACTCATCAGCTACTTCTTGGCACTCTGTCAAGTTTCTTTAGCAATTACACATGCTCCACACCCCCGGCCTCCGTGGCCTCCAACAAGAAGCGTGGAGCCATTCAAATAACCTTTTCCTTGTAAGAAATCATCCCTTATCTCTAGTCTTATCCTTATCTCTTATCATTCCTTATCTTTATCTTTAGTGCTCAATCATTTCATTATAATGTGTCTGGGTATGGACTTTTCCAGGCTTCAGCTGCTTGAGGTTTATTGAAACTCTAGAGCATGCAGGATTATGCAGTTCATAAAATTTGGAAAATTGTAGTTATTTAATTTTCAAACATCTTTTCTCAATGAGCCATCTCACACACAGCCAGCTTTGAGTTATTTTATTCTTTGAGTCATTTTAGTTTTAAGTTATGAAATTTTCATTTGGTTCATTTTTATGTCTTCTGTTTCTCTGCCAGCAGTTCGGACTGTGTACTGCAAGAGCATTTGTCCTCTAAAGCGTCAGTTAATGGCATCGTCTTTGTCATTTTAGCACTGGTGTCTAACGATTCTCTGCATGCTTGGCAATTTTAAATTATATCCTGAACATATTAGAGGTCCTATTTAAATCCCCTATGTGTGTTAGCAGGAAAATGATGTGGTTTTTGTTTGATCTGTAAGTTTATTTCCCTCTCTGAAGTAAGGTCTTACATAGCTCTCTATGGTCTTGAACTCCATATATAGATGCGGATGACCTTGAACTCCTGGTCTTCCTGCCTCTGCCTCCACACATGACTTCCATCCATAGGCTTTGACTAGAGTCTATGGAATATGTTTGAATATTAGCTTCATTTGGAAAGCCCTCTGCCATATGCACCTGCCTGCAGCTGCTATGAAGTGACTAGATTGGGACCTGGACAGTGGAATATGACATGGTTAACCCTTAAGGAACATTAGTGTGCTTTTTTTTGGGGGGGGGTCAGGTGTCAGAGCTGCAGAGTGGGGCATACTAAAGACCTTATAGGCTCACTTTGAAATCTTTCTTGGCAATGACCTTTCCAGAACCTTCAAGTTCCCTGAGAGCTGATGCTTGTTGTGTTGTCCTAGAAACACATTTGAGCACCACTGATTTACTGTTATTGAGAAAGGGGAAACGTTTTCATCCAAGATGGAATATAAGTCAAATTCCTTCCTTTCAAGAACACTAAGTGCTCATTGGCCCATCATTCTTTAATAAGCTGAGCATGAAAGACCCTGGACAGAGACAGGCTCAGCAGTTGAAGAGATTAAATGAATCACAACTGTGGAGTGCACCCTAGATGACATGGCCAATAAGAGCTATGACTGAAGCTTTACTCATAGAGAAATCTACTTTAAGAATAATACTTTAAAGAAGAACATAATGGGATATCTGGTAACTCTTGAGTGTTTAATCCCAAGTTATAACCATAATAATAAGAACAACTACATTTTAATCTTAATTTTTAATTTAGCATGCAAAATAATGGATTTCATTATGACATTTACATACTTGTTGACTGAATGAAATATGAGGACATGACTGCTTCAAGATATGGTTGAAGAGAAGGTTTATTGTAGATATGAGGGAGAGAATGGCCAATGGCATCTGGAAGGGTCCAGAGTGAAATGGGCCAGCAGACTAAATGGGGCCATGAGAGGAGAGAAGTGGGGGAGAATGAGAGAGAGAGAGAGAGAGAGAGAGAGAGAGAGAGAGAGAGAGAGAGAGAGGAGGGGGGAACCAGGAGCCAAGAGCCCAAGAGCAAGCCAGGAGACCAAGAGACCAAGAAAGAGTGTGTCCAAAATGGCTGAGTTATAGAGAGATCACAGGTTGGGGGAAGGTTAGCCCAGCCCCTGGGAGGGAGAGATTTAGGGCAGGGGTGGGGTGAGAAGTGCTGGGAGGAGCCACAGGTACTGAGTGAGACTTGTTCCAGTCTTTGGGACCTGACATCAATCATTGCGTTCTTCTCACGTTCACCCCCATTATATACTCCCCTAAACCCTCACCTCCTGCCGATGCTTTTCTTCACTGTACTTAACACCCCTTTGTGTTTTTAGGACATTCAGAATATGGCAATGAGAGAAAACATGCAATATTTGTCCTTTTCTCCCAGCATTCCCCTCTCTTGTTTCCTCTTCCCTTTCTCTGTAGAAGCCTTCCTTCCCCACCATAGTTCCCTTTCTGCTTTCTTGTCCCATATTTATATGTTTTTCTATCTAGATACCGCATATGAGAGAAAACACGTGGCATATGTCCTTCTGAATCTGGCTTCCTTTAACCCAGTTCTCTCTAATTCTACCCATTTCTCTGTAGATGACATAATCTTTATGGCTAAATTAAAGAAAAACATTTTGGTGTGTGCATATGATGTATTTTTTCATCCATTCATCTGTTATGGGCCTTTGGTGAGTTCCCTATCTTGGCTATTTGTGAATACAGCAATGAGTAGAAGTATCTCCATGATGTGCTGGCTTAGATTGACTTGGCTACCTAGTCAGAGGTTGTGTAGGTCATGTGGTAGTCTGACTGTTGGCTTTTTGAGGAACTCAGACAGGAATTCTGTACTGGCTGTGCACATCTGCATCCCACCAGCAGTTGATAAGGACTCCTTTCCCCCACCTCCTCACTGGCATTTCTTGTCATTTGATGGTAGCCGTTCTGACAGGGTGAGATGAAATCTTGTATAGTTTCATTTGCATTTCCCTGGTGGATAAGGATGTTGAACATTTTGTGTGTGTGTGTGTGTGTGTGTGTGTGTGTGTGTGTGTGTGTGTGTGTGTGTGTATTCATTACTTGTACCTTTGTTCTTTTGAGAACTGTCTGTTCAATCTGTTTGCTTATTTATTGGCTGGGTGATTTCCCTTTGGTGTTTAACTTTCCGAGTTCGCGGAGTCTAGCTATTAACCCCTTGTCAGATACAAAGTTAGCAAAGATTTTCTCCCATTCCATAGGCTGCCTATTCACTCTACCAAATGTTGCCTTTGATGTGCAAAAGCTTTGAAATTTCATACAGTCCTGTTTGTCAGTTCTAGCTATTACTTTCTGAGCTACCAGAGTCCTTTCTGAAAAATTCTCCCTTTTGTCTTGGAGTGTTTTCCCTGGCAGGCTCATTTTTTTAGGCTTGAAGTGTTTGATAAACAAATTGATTCTTTCCGTGAACTGGTTTTGGATTTGGCCTCCCCCTGGACCATGGTCAACCTACCAGGAGTCATACCCTTAAAGAAAACTGTTCCTACCTCAGAAGCCATCAACTGTCTACAGCTCCTCAGACGGTGTAGGCTTGTGAGCCCCTGTCCTGGCAGCATTAGAACACTGATTGGCTTGATCCTGTGCAGGCAATTGTAGCTTCTGGAATTCTTAGAAGCACGATGGTCCTGTCATAGCCAATAGACTTTGCTTTTCTCTGGTCCTTCCCGACCTCTGGATTGTTACTTTTGGCATTTAATCATGATGTTTCACTTAGAGACTCTTCTCTGGTCATGTCTATTTGGGGTCCTTAAATGCCTCTTGTGTTTGGATATCCATTCCAGCCTCTAAGATTTGGGCTGTTTTTGGCTATCATTTTAGCGAACCAATTTTTCTGTGGTTTTAGTTTTTATTCCATTATTCTTTTAGTCCTATAGTTATTAGCTTTGGTCTCCTGACCATGTTCTAGAGTTCTTAGAACCTGTGGTTATGACTTTCAATTAAAAAATGTTTTTGAGACAGGGTCTTCTACAGCTCAGCCGACCGACCCTCAACTCAGAGCTGAGGATGGCCAACAGCTCCTGAGCTGCCTGCCTTGTCTTTCTAAGTGCTGGGGTTGCAGACGGGGTCCCAGTACCCAGTTTTCTGGGTTGAACCCAGGAACTCAGGTTTGCTAGACAAGCACTCCACTAACCGATTGGTTTTTATTTACTGATGTTTGAGTATGCTATTTCCTTTAGGTCTTTCATTGCCTAGTCTTTCTTTTTTCCTGATTTAACTTATTAGTGATGATTTACACTGTTTTAAAATTTGATTGTTTTCACTTATAAAAGTTCTGTTTTGATTTTTTTCAAAATATCAATTTCCTTGCCATGTTTCTTGTCTGCCCTACCATCTTTTTTCTACATGGCTATATTTCCCATCCACATTCTGAATTGATTTCTTTACTTCATTCATCTTCCTATTTGTCTCCTCTTGAAATCATTTATCATTTTTATGGATTTTAAATTCTCTGTCCAGCATTTCAACCACCTCAGTATCTGGAGTTGGTAATTGAGTTGTGATCTCTAGAGGCCCTGTACTGCCTTGATTTTCACATCTCCACTTCTGTGTTGTGATCTGAGTACCTGCTGATTTTACAGAGCAGGATATTCTTGAGGAATCAGTTTTTAGTACTTCCAAGAGAAGAGAAAAATATACTGCTGTAAGAGCTACAACTCCAACCTACAAGAAGATGTAGAAAAATAAGAACAATTAATTTGAGCTAACTAATGCACCAACCAAGATCATAGAACAGAAATCAGCAAAATCACATAGAATGTGTTATAAAGATAAAAAGCATCTAGAGTAAAATTTAAAATATTGAATGAAGTAAACTAAAGAAGAGGGCAAAGACAGAGAAAGGAAATGCAGAGCAACACTAAATAAGAGAAAGCAGAAAGGGGAATAATGTTATAAAACAAGAGAAAAGTGGAAGAAATGTAGAACTATGATGGCTCAAAGTGCATAAATAAAATGAAATAAGTTTTAAGAGAGGACTAAACATACTAAAGTTTTGGTAAAAAGATAAAAAAAAAAAAACTACCACTGAAAGTCTCTTGAAAAGAAGGAACCAAGGAGCACAGAACCGATGAGGTATGAGATTGTGTTCTAGCTGATTCTTTGAAATGTAGGTTCAGGCTGGGTCAGCTGATAGTAGGGTTTCTCATCCTTCCTACCGGTTAGGTTGGAGCTTAACCTGGGCTGGTCAAGAGTGAAGAGTCCACCAGAGATGTCGTTCTCACAGAAGCTTCTTTTCATGTACCAGAAGAGTCTGTTGGTTGTATCTGACTTCGTATTCTGTGGCCTGGACAAATTCTTCCACATCTTCGGGACTTACTACTTTGTATATACTGGAGAACCTAACATTCTAGCCAAGGAGTCTTTCCCAAGTGTTTTGTGGATGGGAAAAGGAAGCACTGCACTTTGGTCTGCACAGGCAGACCAGTGTCTGTTTTCAAATCCATGAAGCATTAAACACTTTGTGGAGGAAGGATGCAGCTGCAGAGGCCAGAGATCCTGTGGGAACTCGGAGTTCCCGGTCTCTCTGGCAGCGAACCTCATGGCAGATAAGTGGGTCCTGAGGTTTGGTCTCTCCGACCCCAGACTCTGGTCTACTGGACTCCAACGTTACCCTTGGAGATGGTTGGGCTGCATCCTTCACTAGCCCAGCCAAACCTCTATCTCAACCTCTCTGTGCATCCACCTCTGGACCCCTCCCTCTCCACAACTGCCTCCTTTTGCTTTTTCCTTCTACTGCACCATGGAAATTGACCCGGATGCCATGACTTGTGGTTGTTCTGTGTCATCTGGCTTCTAGGTTATTGGGCTTAGCCTTGAACAATAAATTCTCACTGAAGACACTGTCTGGTCACGGTCTTCTGAGACTTGGAAGGGAGCAATGCTGACCCCTTCTCTACTGCTCACGCCACACAATGGCAGGCACTGTTTCACCAAAACCTCCAGCTGGGTTTGAGGCTGTGGCAACTGTGGGCTTTTGCTCTGGCTAAGAGTCCAGTCTCTCCTCACCAAGGCCTGCTGATTTGCCTTTTGGATGCATTTGATTCACCTCCCCGACCAGGGAGCCATGGTGGCTTGCTCTTTCCTCGGTTGCCGTTGTATTTCTCTATACTTTTCAACCATCCATCACCCTCCTTGTGGTTTCTGATGCACCTCGACCCTTTTGCTCTGTAAAACAGTCCTTCTTCCTGCTACACTGAGTCTTCTTACTTACCATACCACATGGAGGGAGTTTTAGCGGCATACATGCATACATTGGAAGACTCTTTAGGATGAATTTTGAATAATAAGCAAAAGCTTTTGGGCAAAGAGGAACCCTGCTGCTCTATTCACCTTGACAATGATGAAAGTGTGGAAGGCAGAACTTGACTGGATGAATACCCTAGACTGTTGGCATCTCACAGTGGTAGTCACAGTAGAGGAATGAGCTCTGCGGCCACAGGAGGCCTTGCCAGTGCTTTCCCTAGACCCCTAGGGGAAAATTTCCATGCTGCCAAAGATGTAAAGCTGGTGGGAATTATCACTTTTGGGTATGGCTGCTATTCCCATGATACAAGTCTGGGTAGAAAAAAAAAAGGATGTGGAATTTTAAACCCCAGGGGTCACAAACTAGAGAAGACCTGGGGGGTCATTTTTTCCACTTGTGCATCTGCCCTTGCTGGTCCTTAGACATGTTGTCTGATTGCCTTTGCTTTCTGAGTCCTCAATGCTAAGGGCCCACATCATTTGTACAGCTGTTATGAGTCCTCCCAACCACCAGGAGGAGGTAAAGAGCCTCTGATGGCTGTTTCACCAAAATAGGCTGTACAAAGTTAAAAAGTTAATAATTTGCCCTGAGAAAGTGTTTACTTCTCAAACACGGTGACTTTTAAGGTTTACCCCACTTGCCCAAGGGCCAGGTAACTTCCTGGAAGGCTGAGAGCTGTAGTTATTGAAAATAACAATAAAGCCTCATGGGAAAGTAGGGCGGCCTATGAATTTTGTCCATAGAAGCCCCGACAACATGTCTTGGGGCCACTCAGCTGGGAAATTCCAGGAAGTAGCCCTGACCAAAGTCCATCTTGGTCAATATTTAGTATTTAATAAAGCTTGCTTCAAATTTGGCTCCAAATGGTAAAATGGTGGAATTGGTTTTTCTCTGATGAAGCTCAGGATCAGCACCATCCTGACTCCTCTCCTGGGTACTCCAGCCCATGACCATGTTTGAGCAAGCCTCTTTCTAGAATGTGGTTGCTAATGTCACCAAACAAGATCAACTGTTTTTTTTTTTTTAATGGAATAAAGAAGCAGCTGGGATGGGGTACAGAGCGGGAGTGATTACCTAAGGAAGAGTGAACTAAAAAACAGCCTGAGCATGTACCACACAACTCCCTGAGTCCAACATCATGGCTTTGCATGTGATACATGCTCAGAGGATGGTGATGGTAACAGGATTTTGGGCTGGAGTTCTGGCTCTCCAAACACTTTTTAGGTGACATCAAAAGTTATTCATTGGGCTCCTCATAGATTCAGGTGTCTGCTTTTGATTTCTACAAATTTGACTTCTCTAGGTTTCTCATAAAACTGAAATCATGATTTCTATTGTTGGCTTGGCTCGGCTTGGGGTCAGGGAAGGGGGCAACTCTGGGGACCGGCTCTCTATTGAAGAAGCTATGGCTCCTCAGATCAGTCTCAGACTTCTTTGTGAGTGATCTCTAATCATACATTTTTACTGAAGGTGCTACCAGACAGGCAGGGTTACTTCTTTAAATAATTTAACGCTGGAAGATTTAATTCTCACTCATCTGTATTACAGCAAATCTGTCATCCCATTTCATTGGGGTTTCAGGCCAGTCTAACTGTGGATTTTATTGATTTCTAATACCTTACTGTTTTTTTTTTTTTAAAGACACATGCCCCAAGTTTTAGCTGTTGTTATATCCAAGACACACAGTGTTTGTTATAAACATCTTTTACAACCATGGCTAAGGCAGGCATGGTGGCACAGGCCTGCATCCTCAACCCTCATGGGCAACATAGCAAGACCCGGTCTCAGAAAATATAAATATATGAAATAAAGACAAAAATTGTGGTTATATGCATGGGATTAAGTTACTATCTTAGTCATTTGAAATGTGCAATTGAGTGGCAATGAATACATCCCCACTGCCACAGGACACCTCTTCTCCTTCTAAAACTTGACTAATCCCTGCCTGCCCTGGGAACCATTATCTTTTTCACTACGAATTTCGCTTCTCTAGGGAACTCCCAGAAGCAGTGCTGTTTAGAATTTGTTCTCTCATACCCTTTCCCCGCAACTTAGCGTAATGTCTTCAAAGCTCACTTATATTGTAGCATGTGTCCAAATTGCATCTTATTTTCAATTTGCATCCGAAGTGATGGGTTTCATTAGACATTGCTATACAGAGATGCCATTGTGCTTTTCATCTCCTTGTCCTTCTACCCACCCACCCTGCCAGCTGGCCCCATTTCTCTCCTCAGACAGCTCTGTCTTCTGCTGGAATTCCCTTTTTGAGAAACAACTTTATTTGGAGTACAACTAGTCTACAAAGAGAAGGAAAACTTGAATGTGTGTGACTGGGTGACTGGGACCGTATAGGAAATCATGAGATTCACTATCTTCACATGCTGATGCTACATTAACTATGGGCATACGTTGTACAGTGGACCACTAAACCTTACGCATCCAAAAGAACTGAAGGCTTACACGTAGACCCACTTCCTGCGTCTGTCCCTACCCCTGAACCCCTGGTAACCACAACTGTATCCTTTGCTTCTATGAATTTGACGGTCATGTGAGCAAATCACGCAGTATTTATCCTTCCGTGACTGGTTGTTTCACTTAGCGTAATGCCATCCAGTTGGACCGTTGTTGTTGCCCATGGCTGGGTTGCCTTTATTTCTGAGACTGAATAACCCCGCAGTGTGTCTGTACTACATTTTGTTTATCTACTCATCCATGGTGGACACTTGCCTTGCCGACACATTTTGGCTGTTGTGATAATGCTGCTCTGCACATGAGTGTGCAATGTATTTATTTGAAGGTCTACTTTTCTTCTGTGGTTGGGAGAGTCAGGCAGCTTAGATTTGCCTGCTGTGCAGGGCCCGAGAGAGACAGTCCAGGGCCTCTCTTCTAACCATGAAGGCACTGAAGACTCTGTTAGACTCTTCTTGACCCACTTCTGATTCCCCTGGAGCAGTTTTCTCATTACCCCTCTCCTAGAGCAAAGGTGTCACAGAGCTCCAAAAAGACACATAAGGGGAAACATGCTTTGCCTTTGATCGAGCTTAGCCCAGATGGACTAATGTTCCATTTCTGGAGTACGCAGGGATGTGGTCAGGTGACACAGTCCAGTTGGAGGTGTGGATATGCTATCTACATGGTCCTAACTCTAGCCATGTTCAGTCCTCAAAATCATCCCCATCATGGGCCAGAAAGATGGCATGGTAGTAAGGGCTCTTCTGCAGATCTCAGGGCATGTGCTGCTCAGTCTTTAGAGGCTTAGACCTGTGTAGATAAAGTTTTCCTGCCTGGCCCACAGTCAGGACAAATCTCTGTCACCCGCCAGTCCCACAGCCACTCAGACCCAACCAAGTAAACATAGAGACTTATATTGCTTACAAACTGTATGGCCGTGGCAGGCTTCTTGCTAACTGTTCTTACAGCTTAAATTAATCCATTTCCATTAATCTATACCTTGCCACATGGCTCGTGGCTTACCGGCATCTTCACATGCTGTTTGTCATGGTGGCGGCTGGCAGTGTCTCTCTCAGCCTTCCGCTTCCCAGAATTCTCCTCTCTCCTTGTCCCACCTATACTTCCTGCCTAGCCACTGGCCAATCAGTGATTTATTTATTTACCAATCAGCAACACATTTGACATACAGACCATCCCACAGCAGACCTGGCTTAGAGGAACACTCTGGGAAAGTCATTACCTTGGTTCACTTTCTGTTTTCATCAGTAAAAGGGAGGGAAAAAGAATAGTGTCCCCTTGTTGCATTCACAGAGGAATTAAATACTTTAGAGATAAAGCATTAAAAGGTCCTAGTAGAATGTCTAACATACAGTAAGTTGCTCTTTAAATATCAGCTACTGTCATCCTCAGTTTGTATGCTTACAGACACTTCCCTTTGCTCAGCCTTGATCCTCAGTCAGGAAGCTAGAACATCAGCCCTAACTTGGGCCATGTCTTCGCTACAGTGGGAAAGCAGTTGCTCTCCTCCTGCAAATCCTAGACACCCTGGTCCTGTCTGCTAGTGAAATCTCTGACACCTTGTAAAGTCTCACTTCTTCCTAATAAGTTTCCGTATGAGTCAGGCCACCCTGAGTGTTTACACTTCCGGGCCCCAGGGTGGGGAAGGGGTGGCGGCTGCCACTGGCTTTGTAAGCTTCCAGGCAGCTGGGGGCAACTGGAGAGGTCAGCACCACTAAAGGACATTTTGTCTGGCTTCTACGGAATAGGAATATTAATCTGACACAAGGCCAGATCAGGCTGGACCTGAGGGATATGAAATAGGAGTGCAAGAATGTGGTGCTTCTTGGTAGGATCAGGCTGTGGACAGCAAATCGGAAGCAGATTGCTCAAACCAAATGCGATGGATGGCAAATGGGAAGCAATATGTGTCCTTAGGATCTCCTGGGTGCTCTTAGTAGCAAGCTTGCCTCGAGGCTGGGTTCATCCCTCCTCACCATGCTCTGGGAAGAATGGGTTTGTGGATCTGTCTGCATTCTTTTACTTTTGAGTGGTTTGTTTTCTGTTCACATGATCTGGAACCATCTGAAGGTCCAGCATGCTGCCCTGGGGTATATGTTGGAGAGAAGGACCTTATGGCCATGGTTTTCTTCCACTGCATACTGTACAGATCACAGCAGGCTGGGCACATTTGCCTGGGTACTATATTCCTTTGTTTCTGGGTGTCTGAGTTACCAATATGGGTTTACCACCTCTGGAAAGTGTAGAGAGTGTGGCTCTGCAAGAGCCTCCGTCACTAACCCAGAAGTTATCTCCAACTGATAACTGCTCACAAAGGAAAAATTAGTTTTCTCCTAGGGAGCCTCACTAGATATTCATGCTATACTTAAGGGAGCTTCCCCACCCAGTAGTAGATGGCCAAAACTAAACAAACTCAATGGTATTTTTGGAGATGTTTTGTCTCATAATGCTTTGTTTGGGCATTTCTTACCTCACTTGCCTTTGTTTATCTATTATGGTTTTTGATTTTGTGTATGTGCATGCAGGTGTATCCCTCTCTCTCTCTCTCTCTGTATATATATATATATATATATATATATATACATATATATATACATACATATATATATATATATATATATGTTTCTTTTGCTTTTCTTTGTGTGTGTTTCTTTGTCTGTTTGCTTTCTTTTCTTTTATTTTTTTATTGGTCTGTTTGTTTTCTAGGGAAAAGAAGAAAGAGGGCTTGGAGTTGGATGGGTAGGGAGATGGGGAGGATATGGGAAGAGGTAAGGGAGGGGAGACCATGACCAGAATATATTATATGAAAAGGAAGGAAGGAAGGAAGGAAGGAAGGAAGGAAGGAAGGAAGGAAGGAAGGAAGGAAGGAAGTGTGGCTCCTCTGGACCCTAGCGGTCTGACGTTGCCTTCAGACTTCCCTGTGGCCAGGCCATCACTCTTCAGCCGGGACTGTCCGCAGTGGTAGCAGCAGGAAGAGGCGGTGAAGAGTGGCTCAAGCCTGTGCTTGGCCTTCACAGCAGCCCCCCATTTGAGACCAGTCAAGTAACGGGGTGAGGATAGCACCTTTGAAACTGAGCTGCCCCTGTGCTCTGTGTAGAAGCTTGTAATTTCACCCTCTGCTTTCATGAATTTTGCAGGGTTCTTATGGCTGTGCTAGAACCACCCTGTACATGGATTGTCAGTAGTATGGTGTTGGCTTTTTTTTTTTTAACTCTTTGCTCTTAGAGAGGCTCACCATTTAGCTCCCAAATAAATACATGGAGACTTATTCTTTCTTATGGATGCCCAGCCTTAGTTTGGCTTATTTCTTGACAACTTTTCTTAAATTATCCTGACTACGGTTTGCCTCTGGGCTTTTATCTTTCTCCATTCTATACACCTTTCTCCTTCTTGCTCTGTGGCTTGCTTGTGGCTGAGTGGCTGACCCTGTTGTCCCCTCTCCTCCTATCACTCCTCGAACTTTTCTTCCTAGATTTCTCCTCCTATTTATGCTTTCTGCCTGCCAGACCCGCCTGTCCTTTCTCCTGCCTTGCTATTGGCCATTCAGCTCTTTATTAGACCAATCAGGTAGTTGAGACAGGCAAACTAACATAGCTTCACAGAGTTAAACAAATGCAACATAAAAGAATGTAACACATCTTTGTATCATTAAACAGGTGTTCCATAGCATAAGCAAATGTAACACATCTTCAAGGAATATTCCACAAGAGTACTGTGTTGTACATTGACTGCTGAGAGCCAAGATTCAAGATGCCCTTCCCTTTACTTACCGTTAGCTGCCCGTGTGACACAGTATGAAGGTGGGTTTACAGATGATGACCTGTGGTTCCCATAACTGCTCTTCACTGTCCACATCACCTTAGGACACATGTTAAATGTTCCTGTGTCTTGGTCTCTTTCTTTCTTTTCCCGGCTCCACTCCCTGTGTTTCCCTTTCTTCCTCCTTCATTTATTTCTTGATTTCTCATGGTATCAGAGAAGGAACCCCAGCTTATGCATCCCACAGAGTTACATCTCCATCCTGTACCTTGGTTTATTTGCAAAATGAGGATTTTTAATATATTGCAATAGAGCCGGTGCTAGAATTAAGTGATATGGAAAAATACCTAGGAAAGTATTTGCCACATGGTGCTTGGTGCTCAGACAGTCTTTGTTAGGCATCATAAGAATTAATTATTAATAAAAGTACTGTTTACATATATCAGAGGTGAAATGATGGATGCAATTGGTTATCTCATCTAAACTTATCTTTGTTTTTTGATTATTATTATTTTTTGAGATGGTATTTTGTTATTTATCTCTGGCTTGTCTGGAACTTACTATGTAGCCCAGACTGGACTTCAGCTTGCAGTAATCCTTCTGCCTCAGCCTTCCAAAGACTGAGATTATGGGCACCAATCACCACACCTGGTCCAAGATTCTCATTTAATTAGCAAAGAATCCAAGACATAGGTAGGCAATGTGTTTGATGTCAGGTTTCAATACTATAATCAAGTACCCAAGGTACTTAACTTACAAAGAAAAGAGGTTTGTTTTTGACTCAGGGTTTGGTGGATCCAGCCCATTATCAAGTGACCCCTCTTAGCTTTGGGCTTGTGGCAAAAACCTACTGCTTGTGGCAGTAGTTTGTGGCAGAGCAAAACACTTACTTCAGCAGCCAGAGAACAAAGAGAAAAAGAAAGGCAGACTAAACCCCACAGTTGTCTGTGAAGGTATCTCCTTAGTGACCTGGGAGTCCCTTAGATAATTACCTTAGATAATCCCCAAGTTCTAAGGGTCCATAATACCTTCCAATAGTGCCACTCTGGAGGACCAACCCTTTAAAACAGAAGCCGTTGAGGGCATGCTAGTCCAAACCATACTATAGCAAAGCCCTGGTCCCAGATAGTAGAGAAACAGGGACCTGAATACCTACCTGGGTTCTCTGCCTCAGGTTCCTTCCACACACTCACCACAGGACCTACTTTCTAAGCTTGAAGAACATCTAGAAGCCTGGACAGCTGAGCGGACATCACACACATCCCCATGCAAAGGTCTATGGAAGTGCTTGAGAACAAGTGACAGATGAGAGAACACTGGGAATTCAGATTGAAAAGACAAGAGGATCCCCATGGTTTATACAGAATGGTTGTAAATGTACCAGTAAATGCGGAGGCCAAGCATCTCCAGGTGTGGTCCTTGGTCCTATGGTTCTGGAGTAGAGCAGGTGTTCCTGCTCCTGGGGTGGCGGGGGTCTTCTACCGGATGACCTTGGTTTCAATGGATTGGGGTATAAGTCCTGCCTCTGAGGCCAAGATGTTTAATTGATCTGTCGTCAGCATCCTGGGAGAGACTGATTGGCAAAGAGAAACTGGAGTCACCAATGAAGTTATAGATGTCACAAAATGTGTGTTTAGTGGTGTTAGAGATTTCCAACATGTATGTGGTAGGTAGTTAATACTCCACGGTGACAAAGGGGCTCGTGTGGAGCCCAGCACACAGCCATCTCTGTCCCCAGTGTGACTTCCTTTGCTCTCCTGTCTCTCCTCATACCCTCAGTCTCTCTCCTCCTGCCCAGCATCTCTCTCCTGATCCTGCGGCTCTGCAGACTCTAGAGGTCTAGCCTATGCCTCATGGCTGCATTTTGACCAACGTTTCTCAGCTTTCTCGGCTGTGTACTTTGAGTCAGGAAAACAAAGCCAGCCCTGTTACGGCATGTTGGGTGACCCACTGTGTCTTTCTCTGCATCCTTTGTTGTCCCCCCCATCCCACCCCTCCTCGCTGTCTCAGACCACCCAGCTAAGGCCTCGCCCGCCTTTGATCTTTTCCAAGCTTTGAGAAAGAAGATTTGTCACATGATTCTAGTTCTGCAGCCACCAGTCTGTCTGATGTCTGACCAAGCTGTGAATGTCCTCTGTCCAGCCAGGGGGTCAGGACCTGTAGCTGGCACTGTCCCTCGGCTATGCCTCTGAGAAGTGCAGATAAGCCTCTCAGTTTACAAGTACCATTAAGGGCCAAGGCTCTTAAGAAATGGAGAGGACAGAGCAGAGCAGACGCATCTCTGGGTGGAGGAAGTGAGTCTGGTCCTGGGATAATCACTCCCTTCTCAGGCTTCCCATTTGTAACAGAAGCTCAAGTCTGGGCTCTGCCCCCTGGTGTTCCTGGTGCCCAGACACTACTGCCGGTGGGGAAAGAGGCTTTTTTGTTTTTTTCAGGTCCTAGAAGAGGGTCGTGGACTGCAGTGACTAACTTTAATAGAGGTCAGAAAGACTACAAACACAGGCCTAGCTGTTTTAGTTGTTTCTTTCCACCCCATTCCTAAAGATCCTTGAAGAAAGGACTCTTCCTTTGTTCTCAGCACCACCAGCCTCCCATTTCTCCTTCAGTAGTTGTTTACATATTGCATTCTCTCCCTCTGCCTTCTTTTATCCTCCAAACATTGCCTGAAAGGGTTAATTCAGCTCTGGTCCAGGCAGGAAGTTTCCATCTGCCAGTAGGTCAGCCCGAGATGAGCGTTATTGAACTGGTTAATTTATTTCTATAGCTTCGTTCTCCAGTCTGGAACAATGAGACCAAGAGAGTTCCAGGCACATTGTTTAACGAAAGAACATTCTTTCAGCTGAATTGTATGGCTGATAGATTTTCTGGTTTGACTGGTAAACCCTCACAAGGGGTTTGGAATTTTTTTTCCCATTAGAGGCAGGAGGTGGGAGCTTATGGGCCCAAGGAGCCCCTTTAATTGTTATCATTGCTTCCCTGACCTTGTTTCTGATTAAAAAAAAAAAAAAGGAAAAGTTTGACTCCTGTGACACTATGCATGTATCCAGGGAAGTGGTGAAGTCCATTAACCTCAGGGAATAAGTGTGTTGTGTAGCCCCAGGAGGAGTGACTGGACTGCCCCTTCTGAATTTCCACCCCTTTGGCTTGGAGAATGTTGCTGATTTTATTATTGATCATTGAGTTTGATCTGATGCATTTCCCAGAGACTTGGCCTGGGGCTGTGCTGTTGGCTCCAGGGTCAGCAGCAATGTTGATGATGGGTTTTTCCATATCCCTTGCCAGAAAGCAAGAAGTGGTAGGGTAGACACATGTACTCTTCCTTCCCTTATGAAGTCTGATTGAGGTGTGTGCATATGCCGGTTTCTTAGATTAGATGGCGTGTGTGTGTGTGTGTGTGTGTGTGTGTGTGTGTGTGTGTGTGTGTGTATGTGTGTTGAAAATTGCTCCTGACATTCTGCCAGAAGCTGGGGTAGATGGGCTGACCTTTGGAAGACCCTTCTGGGGAGGAAAGTTACTAAGTTTTCTTTTTCCTTTCCTTTTTTGTAAACTGTGCATTCATTTGTTTCTGAAGATCTGTGTGGAATACTATACAGCTGAACCTGGAAAGGATGCTCTGTGTTACCTTGGTCCGTCTCTCTGGCTCTGGATAGAGCCATCACAAATTCAGTCCAGCGTGTAGACAGTAGGTGGTCACTGTAGAAATATTTCCATCCATTTGTCCATCTATCTCTTTGTCTGTCCATCCATCCATCATTATCAGGTACCAACTAAGTTCTAGGAACTATGGTAATCTTCCCCTCATTATTTACTTTCTTCTCATATTTCTATTCCTGAAATACTCAACTGTTTCAGTCATTGGTTTATGACATGATGACCACTTGTTTAGCCTTTCTTGTTATTTTCTCCTTCTCTGATTTTAGGGCCTGACCTGATTTCTCCCCAAATTTCCTCTCTTTCTGTGGACATCCTTCATGTGTTCCTTCTCACTCATCTGTCTCTAAAATAGCAAGAATTCGGTTCTGTCTTTAAGTTATTTATCTCTTTTTTTTGTCATGCCTGCTCTCTGTCTTCATTGTCCCAGCCATTCTCCTTGTCTGAATTAGCATCTGGATGCTCCCCTGGCTTTCTCTCTCCTTTCACCTCTCAAACCATGTCAGTCCCATTCCCCACATCTGTCCACACCCCACCTTCCCCATTGCTGCCTTCTAATTCCAACACTCATCATCTCCTTTTTTATGACTGCAATACACTCCAGGGCATCTTAGTGTTCAACCAGAGTGGACATTCTAGATGCAAATCTGAACAACCGCCTTCTCTTACATGAACTATCTCGATGGCTCTGAGCACCAAAGAGCAAGCTCACGCTCCTGAAGCCTGTTGCTCACACTTTCATAATGAGTCTCTGATGCACGTTTTTGCTTTTTCCAACCTTGTCCTCATCCTTTGACCTACCACCAGACTTGCATCCTAGGCTCCAGTCATGCCAAGCCCCTCTGCTCGGAGGCTTCTGGCCACATACCCTCCCCGTCTGTGTCCTTCTGTTTGAAATGCTCTATGCTCTTAGTCCTCTTCTCCTCTGAAGTCTACTGACTCCTTAGGTTTCTTCCTTTACTTCATTGTGCTCTGCAAATGCAATCATTGTTCTCCTGTCTACTTGTCTGCTTACTGGGCAGTGAGCTTCTTAAGGGTGAATCACATTGTGACTAGTGGTTCAATTCATTCATGAAGACTGTGGGCCACGCTGACTATGACCTAGGCATGGTGTTAGGATGGAAATGCACCAGGGAACAGAATTTGTTTCTACAATGGGAAGTATGGGTGTTATAGGAAGGTGTTAAGACCTGGGTATAAATATTGATGGTATCACTTTGTACTGTGTGATAATGATGATTATTATTCAACCTCTTTGGGCTAAATTTCACCCTTTATAAATGAATGTTATTTTATTTCTCTTCCAGCATTTCAGTAAGTGTTAGTGAATACACTGGTCACAACACGGTTAGTACACAGCTCTTGACTTATTAGAGAGACCAATCATTGTTCCCCACTGCGGTAGTAATTGCGCTAAAGTGCAAGGTCAGAACGCTTCAGTCTGTTTAAACTGCATGTCAGTTGCTTTTCCTGTTCTGCGATAAAACACCCGAGGGAAGCAACGGAAGGGAGAAAGGGCTTACTTTGGCTCGTTGCTTGAGAGTGTAGTCTATTATGCAAGCAGTCACGGTGGCAAGAGCTGAGGGCAGCTGGCCTCATTGCATCCAGTCAGCATACGGAGGGCGATGAACGGCAGTGCTCAACCCACTTTCTCTTTTTTATTTATTCAGTGTGGGACGCTAGCCCATGGAATGGGACTGTTAAGGGTGTGTGTCTTCCCGCCTCAACTAACCTAACCTGTATAATCTTTCACAGACCTGCCCAGTGATTTGATTCTACTGTGACTTTAGTTTCCCATCAAGCCAGCAATCAATATCAACCACCACAGCTGACAGTAATGGCCGAAATTCATAGAGATGTTTTAATGGTATGTTCCTTGAGAGGGACACTTAGTGCTCAGTCAGTGACGCGTGATTTGAACAATGACCTTGTAAGGTCAATACTTTCACTATTTTGTAGAAAGGGCAACTAGGGCACAGAAAAGCTCAATAACTCACCCAGCATCACACAGGGTAAATCTTTAGCTGGGTATTTGAATCCAGGAAGTCATCTTTTTCATTCTTTTTTACTAGTCTATCAGCCTATTTGCCATAGGCAAATGCTTGGCCTAATATTTCTAAGTTACCAACTATGTTAACTCCTGGGGTCTTCCATAAAAATCACCTCAAATGTGTTGGCTTAAAATAACTGAAATTTGTTTTCTCATAGCTCTGGTGACTAGGAATCCAGAGCAAGGAGTCAGCGCAGTTGATACCGAGGGTGATGAACGTCTGTGCTCAACCCACCTTCTCTTTTTTATTTGTTCAGTCTGGGACTCTAGCTCTGGAAGCTCCAAGAAGAATCGTCCATGACTTTTGTGGGCAGTCGTTGTCATTTCTTGGCTTGTGGCTCCTTCACGCCAGCCTTTGCCGCCATGTTTTTACAATCTCCGCCATGTTTTTACATTGCCATCCTCTCTGTGTGTGTCTCTGTGTGTTTGTTTCTGTGGGTGCTAAGGGCTAGGGCTACTCTAAGACTGTAGAACCACATATCAACCACCACTAGTTGTACCTGCAAAGACGCCTCCAAGTCAATGTATATCCTGAGGTTCTGATTGGTGTGGATTTTTGGAGGGACATAGTCAATACCCTACAATAATCATTTAGATTTATTTTAAAATGGGAATTGATGAAGGCAGATGGAATAATTAAACTAATACTTTAATATCTTTGAAGCGTGTTTGATGGGCTTAAGAATTTTTTTTTAAAGGCACAAAGTTGGATGGGTAGGGAAAGGGGAAGAATTGGGGGAGGGGAATGAATATGGTCAAAATGCTTTGTATGAAACTCTCAAAGAATTAACACAAATTTTAAAAATATCTTAAGACTCTAGCCATGTTTTAGAACATTACTATGATTGGTGTTTGGGCCATGAGGACACTTACTTCTTTCTCAGCTGTCCCTGTGCCTGCCCTGAGGTACCATGGGAACCAAGCCTAAGTCCTGTCCCTGGATGCTGTTTGAAGTCAGATATTGTCATATCGTCCTTCCTCATTCGCCTTCCGCCTGGCTTCTCTCTAGTCAAACACCTAAAGTTCCCTCCCCCATTTTTCTTTTCTTGTGTAGCCCTGGCTGTCCTAGAACTCACTCTGTAGATCAGGCTGGCTTTGAACTCAGAACTCTGCCTTCTGAAGCACTCGGGATTAAAGGTGTGCACCACCACACCTGGCTCTTCTCCTACGTTTCTACTGCATATGGACTTGAGCTTTATTTCTTCCTCATCTCCCTTCTTTGAATGGGCTCTGATTTATTTATTCTCTTGGAGTGAACCAGTAGGTCTGATACTTGTGGCGTGTGTACGTGAGTGTGTGTAGTGAGGAAAGAAGCGGGGTTCTTCTCTGTTGCTCTGGATTCAGCCTCAGTCACATCAGCTTTAGATGGTGGTCCTGTGATGTTACTCACTGCAAAGATTTTGTGCTAACCCCAGTTTCCCATTGCACTTAATCTCAAGAGCATCAGGAGAATGGAGTGGATTGAGGTTTGCATGCTCTTTTGGACTGTACAGCAGAATGAATGCTTTAGTGGTAGGTATTAGGCATCAGCTGTGGGTTCAGATTAAAGCTCCCACAGATGTCTGCCTCTCAGGTTGATCCCAGTCCCAGGAGTGCTATCAGTCTGGATTGTTTGAGTGGGAGGGAATGGAGGCATGGATCCAGGAGGTGGAATGTCTGGTCCAAACTTTTGATCAGGCCATGTGCCCTTTGATGTAGCAGATGGAGTTCCCTCCAACAGCCACACTGAGGTCAGCAGGGCAGTTGCCTTCTCTGCATACCCTGGCAGGTATGACCACATGGGTAAAGGCTGGGTTTCATCCCTGGTCCATCCTTCATCATCTGTGCTGGTTGGCCTCTTGATGTTTCCTAGTCTGTTCTAGTGATGATCTCCTTATGTTATGGGATGGGAAACATGTACTATCATACCAGATAGTAACAGGGCAAGCATTTGTGGGATACATATTGTATGTGGGACAGCAATAGTCAGGGAGATTCAAGTGTTAGAAGACACAGAGCCAGCAGAGCCATCTGTCAAGAACCTCACATTCCAGTATAGCAGACAGACATGCACATAGTCACAGCAGTGAGGGAAGGGCCGCTGGGCGATGTCTATCAGTAAGTCTGGCTTTAGGGTAAGGCATGGACAATTATGCCCTGCAGAGTGTGTGTGTGTGTGTGTGTGTGTGTGTGTGTGTGAGAGAGAGAGAGAGAGAGAGAGAGAGAGAGAGAGAGAGAGAGAGAAAGAGAGAGAGAGAGAGAATTGTTATGCATGTATTACATGTGCACTTGTGAGTGGGTACACACACCCATGTGTACAGAGGTCAGAGGAGATGTCATGTGTCTTTATTACTGTTTGCCTCATTCCTTTAAGGTCTCTCATTTAACCTGGAGCTTGTCACTTTCGGCCAGGCTGCTTGGCCAGCAAGCCCCCTGGGATCTGCCTGTTTCTATACGTCTCTTGTCCTAGCACTGCAGTTAAAGGTGCTCATGGCCATGCCTCTATTTTTCTGTGGGTGCTGAATGTCTGAACTCAAGCTTGCTCAGTAAGTACTGTTATCCATCGGGCCATCTCCCAGCTCTACACCACCTATCTTCATAAATAAAAATGGTATTGAATTCAGCCACACCCACTTACATGTATCCTGTTCAAGAAATACTTTTGAGTAGTCCTTAAAGAAACCAGTGGGTGTAAAGAGTGAAATAGTTACTGTCTGCGCTTTATAGGAAAGTTGGCTAAAGACTGCCCTCCTTGGTAATGGTGCAGTGGGTGGAAGTTCCAATTGAAATAGGACTCAGAGGAGGATGCTCTGGGGGAGCTGTCTGGGGAGATGGAACTCTGGGGATAAATACGACATTCCTGACTGGGGCATGGGTTTCAGAAAGCATGGTCTGTTAGTTAGTTTGTTTTTTTTTCTTCCTCACAGCAGTGCTATGGTGACAAAATACCCAACAAAAACAATATCAGGGAGGGTGCAGTTCGAGGATCCATCACGGTAGGGAAGGTGTGGTAAAAGGAGGACAAGGAGGCTGGTCACATGGCATCTGTAGTCAGATGAATGAATGGTGGTGAGGGGTGGTGCTCAGCTCCCTTGTGCTTTTCATGGAGTGTAGGACCCGTGCCCATTGGATAGTGCCACTCACAGTCAGGATGGAGTTTCCCTGCTCTGTTAAATCTTTCTGGAAACGTCTGTACCGATACACCCAGGGGTGTGCTTCTGTGATGATTCTAAATCCAGTCAAGTTGATAGTTAGGATTAACAGTTACACGTGGGAATGAGACGTGTAAATCCACAGCTTTACGGATGCCCCAAATGTGGGAAGGATAAGATCAAGGCCACGGGCCAAGCAGAGGATGGGGGGATATGACAAGAGAGGTTGTATGGATGCAAAGGCAAACGGAAGAAAAATGGCTGAGTACGATGTATGAAAGCATGCAGAACTTCGGAGTTGGAAAGGTCCTCGGAGCTCTGCTAACTGAACCCCTCATGTGCGAGTGAAGAGGAGTGGAGGGGAGGCAGAGGAACCGATCAGCCAGCTAGCGAACAGCACAATCAAGTCCAAGTACTGTTGTTGTCTCGCCAGAGAAAGAAAGACGACAACACGGTCATTAGGCACTTAGAGGCAAAAATAACCTAGTGTGAGACCTTGCACACTGACCTGTGGCCTGTGCAGAAAGAGCCCTGATGTCAACATCACTTCTCTTAAAGTTTTCTGCAGCCGTTTGGCTTCTGATTTTCCCCCCTAGGTTCTTGGATGGTTCTCCAATCTGTAAGCTGCTTCTCCTTCTTCTTCTCCTCCTCCTCCTTCCTCTCCTCTTCTTTCCCCTCCTCTGTCTTCTTCTCCTCCTTCTTTTTTTTTTTTTTTTTTTGAAGACTGGGTTTCTCTGTAGCCCTGGCTGTCCTGGAACTCTCTCTGTAGACCAGGCTGGCCTCGAACTCAGAGATCTGCCTGCCTCTGCCTCTCAGTTCTGGGGTTAAAGGTGTGCACCACCACACCTGGATATTCTATCTGTAAGCTTCTTGAAGGAATTCTCAGTGTGTGGGTCCCTGCTGTGGCTTTCTCTTTGTTTATACTAGGGACTCCACGAATGTGTGAAAGCATTGTGCCCTGAGCCCTGGAGCCTCTATCCACCTCTTCCCAAGCATACTGATGAGGAGAAATGGGCTTCCACAGGCCTTCTTGATTGGGTGGGGTTCAGTGATGTTATTAGTCTATAATTCTGGCTGGTGCCATTAGGTCTAGGAGGCTCTCCAGAGTGCTGTGAGGCTGTCACTGAACCCTGGACCATCTCTACAGTTCCTCACACAGGCTTATGACCACCTGCAGACCCCTTCTTTCAAAACCTCTCACTGCCCCTGAACAAAGAGTTTCTTTCTGTGTTGAATGTCTCCCAAGAAGTCTCATTAGCTCAAGAGGATACAGCTGGAATGCCGTGCATCTTCAGTGATTGACAGAAACACCTCATTTGTCCTGATGTGTTGATGGAGAGGCTGAAGAGCAGCCAGAGAGGACTCTCCCATGAAGCCCATCCCTGACCAGCAGGACACACGCCTCCTGAGTTCCCGAAGCTTTGAACAGCTGCTCCCCTGGGCATGCCCAGTAGGCTGGATGGGCTTCAGCCCAAATCCCTCAGCCAGGGAAAGACACAGATTGGAGCAGGGCAGATGATGCAGAGAGGATGGTGTTTTCGCAGAGAGGCCCCGATTCATCTGTCATCTGCACAGGAGCCTCACTGCTGCCCGGAGTCAGTGGCTCCACTGGCTACACATAGACGACAGCGTGAGGCCAAACTTGGGGAGTCTGGGAACATAAGGTGGAGGGGGAAGGGAGAGAAGGGGAGAGAGCTCCTTAGGCACATTCAAGCCAAAGTAATCCTGTCTGCTCCGGGTGGGGCCTGTGAACACTTCAGCCTTTCCTTTTCTTTCACGCCCTTTTTCTGGCTGGCTTCATTGTCAGAAGTAGAGTAGCAGTCAGCAATTGATAGGAGCTTTGTAGTGGGTGAAGTACTGCCCAGCCCATGTTACCAAATGTTGAAAAAAAGAAACCATAAATAAAAGGCCTCAATGTAAATTTTACCCCGTCCCTGCAGGAAGCTAACCTGCCTGCCTGCCACTGGACCCCATCTGTGAACCGGGACTTGGAGGGTCTTAGTCACTGCCAAGTTTACACAAGCAGAAAACTAAGGTGCCAGGTTCTGGAGCTGCTTGTTTTGTCTTGGTTCTGTGTCGTGCCCGGCCGCCCCTCCTGCACGTGGGCCTGCTCTTTCCCTGGGTGAAGGACCATTTGGGAAACTTGTGCCTGACAAGGCTCTTTGTGTTCTGAAATGGAGGAGGTCTTTTTTAAAGAAAGCTGTTGTAATTTATTTTCTTGTGAAGTTTAACTGGCAGATAACAATTGCACATCTTTATGAAGTATAATGTGGTATTTTGGCATGTCTATACATTTTGCAATAGTGAACTTGACATCTGAATATCACGTCATTCTTCTAATGTGTATAACCCAGTGGTTTTTTTTTTTTGGTAAACCCTGGACATTCACTATTTCTTCTGCCTCTCCCTCATGAACCTCAGGGTCAGGACCAGTCACTGCACTGTACTAGGAGTACAGTTGTTGAAGCCTCTGCCACAGACTAGTTAGGTAAACTCAGATAGTCTACAGATCTAGGCCTCAAAAAATTATCCGTGTTCCAGAGTGAAAAAACCATCCATAGTCACTCAAGCAGCTTCCTACTGAAGGGACCTGGGTTGATTGTGAGCTCCTGGACCTTGGATAAGGGAATGCACAGAACACAGAGCCTTCAGGGTGAGGCCAGGGCTGCTGGAGGCTCCTGGGTAGAGCTGTGGGAAAGGTGGGTAAATCTATGGAGATGGATTGCCTGTCTCACTTCTGGTAAAGCTGGCTGGCATTTTGGAGCAAGTGTTTGGCTGGTCTGCAAGTCAAATACAAAGAGCTTAGAATGTGAACCATTTCCACTTCCCTCTGGTCTCTGCCACATTCCTGAGTCTGCATGTGGGAGACATTTGAAGGATTCTGGGTAGGACAAGCTGGGCTTCCTCAGGGCCATTGTGGGCCTCTCTTGGCCATGCTTATCAGAGGCCTGGATTCTTCCACCACCCTGGGATGTTTCTGAAACTCTTCATTGGTTCCATTCGTCTCAGTGAACTGCTCAGCATGTCTGTACTGTTCTAGGCACCGAGTCCTTGGGTGCTGAGGGCTTAGTGATGAGCAGGTCAAGGACCCACTCTTTAAGGAGTCGTTATTTAGTTTGATCCTTTAGAAAAGCCACAGGGATGAAACTAGAATAAACTTAGTGTATTTATTTTGTTAGATCAATAGGTTCACTGTCACCTACCAGAATATTGTCATAGTCAGTAAACTTTTTTTTTGTTGTTTTTGGTTTGTTTTTTTTTTCCGAGACAGGGTTTCTCTGTAGTTTTGTGCCTTTCCTGGAACTCACTTTGTAGACCAGGCTGGCCTCGAACTCACAGAGATCCTCCTGCCTCTGCCTCCCGAGTGCTGGGATTAAAGGCGTGCGCCACCATCGCCCGGCTTTTTTTGGTTTTTTGAGACAAGGTTTCTCTGTGTAGTTTTGGTGCCTGTCCTGGATCTTGCTCTGTAGACCAAGCTGGCCTCGAACTCACAGGGATCCGCCTGGCTCTGCCTTCCGAGTGCTGGGATTAAAGGCGTGCGCCACCACTGCCTGGCACCAGTAAACTATTAAATAAAACCTATTCCTGTAGTTGGGGTGTCTTTGTCCTCTCTCTGATCTGTGTAAACACATGTTGTCATCTTCATTTGAGTAACACATGCATACTGTTATGGGACGATTGAAAACTATCACACTTTCCTTCAGCTGGGAGATACCTCATCTCACGTAGGATCTTTGATCTTAAGTTTCAGAAGATGAGACTAGCAAAAGGACTCTGGGGTAAAGAAGACAAGGAGAAATGGAAATCCGAGTCATTTCTGCAAGTCTCTGTGACCTGTGCACTGACTCAGCCTGGGTCCTGTCTGGAGGCAGGAGCTCTGTGGCTCTTTACGTTTTATGTGTTTGGCAGAATGGCCGTAAGGCTTGTTCTTCAGGCCGTGTGACCGAGGCGTTAGGGTCTTGAGGAGGGGGGACCTTAGGAGCTCAGCCCTGCTGTGTTGTGGGTAAGCTGTCAGCAGTGCCCAGGGGAGGCTGACGTTGCTCATCAGCACCGATGAGAACAGGGTTAGCACCAGACACGGTGTGTGTCACGAACTGTCTCTAGTCTCTCCTGGCCTGGAGAGGTGAACACCCTGGAGAGGTGAACACCCTGGAACTGTGTGTGTGGAGAGGTGTGGAGATGGTGCAGGCTGGCTTTTTCTTGGTCCTCTTGAAATGGGACACTGTGACCCTGATCTGCAGGGAATGCCTTTTATAGGAACATCTTTATCCCTGGGCTCTATCAGGGGATCAATCAGCCCCACTGGCTCCTCACTTACGTTTCCTGTCTGCAGTACCAAAGTAGCTTGAGTTTTAAAGAACGTTTTTAGTATTTTGCCTAACTTAACTCTTAAAACACATTGCTGGGAACTATGGTATTCTAGAATCTACAAAGGGAGTCCTACTTTTACACAGGATTCATTGACAGTAGCCCAAGACAGCTGTTAGATTCCCTACCCCTGAGGCCAGTGAGCCTTATTTAAGTCCTCTGAGCATCAGGCAGCCTTATATTCCTGACTACTTTTTATTATGATAATTGGTGATAATGTTTTCTGATGAATGGGGTCAGGTGCCTCAGGGAAACAAGTGTAGTCCCTGAGAAGCCACTGTGTGCTCGGAGGCTCACTGTCATACAACTGTCATACAACATGTCATACATGTCCCCCACCAGTTCCCAATGGTTCCCCTGTTATCTGATCTTGGGCCCTAAGTGGCCTCTGGGTTGTTTTATGGTCTAAATAAGGAGGAAATAGACAACAAGTACCGATTAGGGATGTACTAATTCAGGAATACCACATGTGTGTGAAGCATTGTTCCAGAATCATGGGCCTGGAGATAAAGAATGGATTCAGATATTCTTTTGATCTATGAGGGGGTGGAGAGAAGAATTCTCTGTTATGTTATGATATTGTTCAGATTACGTCAACCTCCATCTTTTTGATTAAGAAAAGAATTTCTTTATTTTTTGACTTGTTTATGTATTGTGTATGAATTTATTTGCACCATTATGAGCAGGTGCCTGTGGAGGACAGAGGAGGGCATCAGATCCCTGGGAACTGGAGTCACAGGCACTTGTGAGCCAGCTGAGGTGGGTTTTGGGAACTGAACCTGGGTCCTCTGCACGAGCTCTAACTGCTAGGCCGTCTCTCCAGCTCCCAACGCTGATTTTTATTTAAAGCTTACCTTGGGCTTAGTGCCAGGTTGGAGTCCAGGAAGAACACAGTGAGTGACAGAGCTTAGTCTTTGTTCTTGGAGTTGGAGAGAAGAAAGTCAGACATGGGCAGGAGCTCCCATCCCCAGCTGTTATCACAACTGAGTGGTGAGTGAGCAGGCTGGCAGTGCCCACTCCAGCAGCTGTTACCATGGGGGAGTGGTGAGTGAGCAGGCTGGCAGTGCCCACTCCAAGAGTTCAAAAAGGCTCTTGAAGAGGAGAGACTGGAAGGAGCCCTTAGGAATAAGCTTTGGAGAGCGCTGAATGACCTCTGAGATGGCTCCAGGAAGAGCTGAGCTGTGGACAGCACATCCTGCCTGTATTCTTACCTCCATGTTCCTCAGCCTCCACTTCTTGCTCAGCCCTGGCTCCTGGTCTCTCCTTTGCCTGTGTTCCACCAGACTCCAGACCCTCATCACCCCAGCCTTCCCCAGCTCCCCTCCCCTCCCCTCCCCTCCCGTTCCACTGTCTCTGCTTCTGCCTATTCCCCGCAGTTGGACTCACTTGCATTCTTCTGCCTTGAATCTCATTTTGTTATTTCCTGTCCCATATTTTCTAAACTCCCCAGGTCCCTTCTCATTTATTTCCCCATCCTCTCTGGTGCTGTTTGCAGCGCTGCCCAGTTTGTTATCATCTGCAGATTTAATTAGTGTGGTTGATGACCCCTCTCTTCCAGACCAGAGGCTAAGGGGAGGGCTGGGTGGGTCCAGGCAGGGCAGGCCCTACAGCAGTATGCGCACAGGGTCATGGCTGTGGAAGAGCCTGTTTTGGCTGTGTGGAGGGGACATGTTCCAAACTAGGCTCTCACCTCATATAAGGGAAAAATGACCCAGGAGCCAGATTTTTCTGGGAAAAGGGGGAGGATGTTGGAAACTGGATTGCACAAACCCCTGAATTCAGATTCCTCTGACCGAGGACATCATTAGTTGTCATTAGTGTTGAGCAATGTTAGGTGCCAGACGGCTTGCTAAGCACCCTCCTTGTATCACTGAGGATCTCCACAAGCTCTCTGTGAGGCCACCATGGTGCTCGGATTAGTATTTTTCTGTTTTACTAAAAGGGAGGCTGAGATGCAGAAGAATTACATTACCTGCTCATGGCCACAGGGGAAGTAGGAGGAGAATGGTGCTTTCATTCTCCGACTTTTCCTTTACTATTTCCTAGCTCTCCCTTGACATCTAGAACTTTCTATGCTAAGGGTTTATTTCCACAGCACTCCAGGTCATTAGACCCTCAAAATGATTCCGTGTTTTTTTTTTTCCTTTTTCATCATAGTGACATATCCTTTCCTGAGTACCCCTGAGCAGTTTAGGAATATCAGATTCAAGATCTACATGTTAGCTGTTTCAATGGCTTTCATTCCTAAATCAATTTAAGTTTCACATTAATAACTCATATCTGAGTCTGGTGGGTGAGGGAAGGGCACTGATGGGACAGTTCTGAGCTCCTACAGGTATAGCAGGCCTGGCAGTGGTGCAGGGGCGTCACAGTGGTTTTCACTGAGAGCTCCCCAAGCCTTGGGGCACCGCGTCTCAGTGGAGCATCATGTATCCCAGGAATGGTACTTTTTCCTTGTGTGTTATGCCCCAGGACACCAAATAATGGGCAGCAGGTGTCCCTGCCATTATTCTGTAAGTGTTAGTAATTCTCCTCAGTCATTGTGACAGTGGCAGGCAGGCATTCTCCCGAGGATCCTTTGACAGGGGACTCCCTCATTACTCTCTATCTTGTTGATGATATAACGTGTCTGGGTGAAAGTGTAAAACTGACCCGTCAAGATCACTATTGTTAGTTTCATGCACAGCAAACACAGTGGATGGGATGATTGTCACAGCCCATGTCTCAACACTCTGGCTCCCCAGACACTCTTCTGCTTCAGATAGGCCGGTCTCCACATGCTGTCCAATTCCTTGTGGCCTCTTTGCTCTCTGTGCTCTGTGTCTTCTATTCTCTCCACACCCCTGCTGCATATGTAAATTCAATCCTAAAACAGTCAAAGTATAACTAAACTGCTCTTTAACACTGTCTCTGGACCCTCTGTTCCAAAACCCTCAGCTACACTTCAGTCAGAACAACTCTCTGTGGCTTGAGCAGCAAAGGGAATCTCTAAGCTCACACACTCAGAGAGCCTGCAAGCCTGGAGGTCTCACAGGGCTTGATGTGACAGCTCAAATGGTGTCTGTCCTCCCAAAACATTCTCTACTTTTCTGATAATTTCTCTGCTACACATCTGTCTGATGATGTCCACTTCTTCTTCCATGTAATGACCCCTTGGCTGACCCAGGCCATCTTTATATAAAGTGGGTGGCTTGCTACTCCTTTCCCTAACATCTGATAGAAAGAGAAAACAACTTTCCTCAGAAACCTTGTCCAGTGTGTTCTCAAATCTTATTGATTTTGATTATGTCGCAAAGTATATTCATACACCAATAATTGTGGCCTGGGGTTGAATATGTTCACTTTCACTAATTGAACCTCTATCTGGAGCTATTCAGTTGTACTGAAAATGTAGGACTGGTCAAAGACAACCAGTCATTCAGCTAGCCAGCCAACCAACCAACCACCAGTGAAGAAAATGGCATCCTGAAAAATTAAAACCCAAAGTCACAAAACAAAATGTAACACAACTGAAATACAAGAAGATATTTAGAGAAACATCCTACAACTCTTTATGGATGAAAGGGATGACAACAAACAATTGAGTAGTCATTAGTCCCCCTGTCCCCCTTTCAACAGTCACTCCAGCCTTGGTGTCACCCACCTGCTTCATGTATTCATTATCATTTATCTGGTTTCCAAGGAGATGAAGATGGTGTGATGACAGGATGATGCCTTTTATTTCTTTTGTATGTCCTGAAATCCTAAAGCATTTCTGAGCATTAAGTTGCTACCTGATTCATACTTGTTGAAGTATTGGGGAATGGTTGACTCATAGGAAAATAGTGAAGATATTCCTAAGTCATGGCTAAGAGATGGCTGGGACACATCTTTGGGAGAGTTGGTGATAATAAGAAGGTTTTATGGAAGCATTTGAGGAGGCAGGAAGAGCATCGCAACCTAAGAATCACGGAAATAACTGTTCATTTCATGTAGCCCCCACCCCCACCATGCCTGTTGATTCTCGGGAATAATTCCTGTGCTGCTGAAGTTTAGGAAGTTCTTGCCCACCCCAATGTCTTGAAGACCATGTCCTTTCTTTTCCTCTATCAGTTTCAGTTTCAGCTTTTAGACTAGGTCCTCTGATCTACTTTGAATTTATTTTTTTGTACAAGGTGAAAGATAGAGATCTAATTTCGTTCTTCTGCAGGGGGATATCCAGTTTTCCAGCACTGTGTGTTCAGTAGCCTACCTTTTTTCCCACCACATGCTTTTGCTACCCTTGTCAAAAACTGGGTGGCCATACCTTTGTGGGTTTAAAATTTTTTTTTTTTTGGTTTTTTTTCGAGACAGGGTTTCTCTGTGTAGCTTTGCGCCTTTCCTGGAACTCACTTGGTAGCCCAGGCTGGCCTCGAACTTTTTTTAAGAGAAAAAACATAACATTTTAATACAAATATCTTTAAAGCAAAAAAGGAGCTTATGGCATTATTTTTATTTTTTATTTTTGTAAATTGCTTCCTCTTAGCTCTATTGAGTTATAACTGGTATATAGCTAACTGCTCAAATGTAATAGGTTGTGTTTTGATAAATTCACACACCTGGGGAACAATCACAAAATAATGAACATATCTATCACTAACAGTTCTACATTTCCCCCTTTAATGGCTTCCTTTCTTACAGTCTAGTGGCATTCTTACATTATAATTATTCAAACATTGCTTCTTAATTTCAACCATGAAAGTTTGTGAAAAATGGTGTAGCTGATGAATGGCAGAGATAGGGCCCAATCCTCAGGTCCTAGTAGCTCCCATGAGCCTTCCTTCTCAGCCTTCTCATGAGCTGTTCCTACATGGTGATAATTACCCCTCACTTCTTCCAGATGTGTGGTTTCTGAAGCAGAATGCAGCCCTTGTATGGTAGAAGCTCTGCCATCTGCTCTCTAGGCTTGAAGTCCTTGGGATGGTAGAGGCTCTGCTGTCTGCTCTCCAGGGTTCCCTCAACGTTTTGTCTTCAGCTAGGCTTTGAGAAGTGCTTCCTGGTGGTTCCTCTCTGGGGTGCACTGATATGTCCTACAGAGCGGAGTCTCTGGTGACAAGTTGAGAAGTCACTTCTGAGTTCCTGATCATGTGGGTGCCCAGAAATATAATGAGAGTGATTCAGATTTCATTTCCTTAGGACTTTACTCAGTTGCCTTCAAACTTTGGTTAGGGACTAGGTAAAGACTTTTATATAAGAAAGGCCATGCTTGCTGGTCTTTTACGGGTCTGGGGAAGGGTCTGGTGGGCATTTGGATCTGCCTTCTGTTTTGATGATCATTGACCTTCCTTACTCAGGCCTGCAAAAAGTCAGAGTTGGAGAGATGTCTCTGGCTGTCACCCAGAAGGTCACAGGAGAGCAAGGTCCCATCTTTCCTCATCTAGTCATGGAATTCTTCCCTTGCTTAATGTCAAGTCATAGTGTCTCTGGGAGGTCCCCACTTCAAGACTGGAAGTTCGTGAGAGATGTAGTGAAGTTGGTTACAGCAAGGACATGGTTAGATGGTAATGTTCCTCAAGGGGATCTCTTGTGGGGTGTGCCTTAAGTGGATCCTGCTCTAGTGTTGGAAGTGGTCTGTCCCAGGGCTATATCCCACTTCTAAGTCCACTATGGTGGTTGTGTGAGAACAGTTTCAGTACTACATGGCAGAGTTCCTCCATCTGTTTGAGTGTTAACTATGGTGATCTGAGAATGTGGGGTCCCTGGGGATTCTCTCATTCTCACTATCGAGCCATGGACCTTTGGTCCCTGATGCTCCCAGATCACCTGGGTTGGTGATCTCTTAGAGGAATCTAAGAGAGCCTGCCCCTCCTCTGTCCCTCTCCTTTGCCTCCATTTTCCTCTCCCCACCCATCTTCTGGCAGCCCCCTTCTTGGGTCAAGATGTACTGCAGCTGATGTTCTCGGCTCATAGAAGGGCCTGGGACCAGAGTACACTGAGGCCCCTGGGGTCAGCACTGAGGTGGTTTGGCAGGACTGTGGGGAAGGAGTCTCATGGAGTATCAGTTTCCAGTGTTTGGCTGGAGCTGCATCCCATTCGCTCTTGTCTCTCTAGAGGGAGGACGTGGTCTTGTGAAGCTACATGCAATCTTTGGATAACAACAAAAAGACATAAACAATCAGTGTACTCTCACCAGGAGCCTGCAAAAGTATCCAGGAAGCTGAAGAGAGGTGGCCAGGCTGGGGGCACATCTACCTTAGTTCTAATCTCTGTTCTTCTACCTTCAGTGACTGATACCTAGTAAGGGGAAGGGTTCAGGATGGCCTGAGCTCACAGGTAATGGGCAAAGACCCCCGTGGCAGGAAACATGAATTTCTATCCTGATTCTGCTCCTACCTAGCTCTGTCTAAGATCAACCAATTCAGCCTATAGGGCTTAATATCTTTAGTTGCTCCTGGGGAAATGTTTGTCATGGATCTTTGGAGGCCTCTCTGACTCCAGAGTTCTATGGCCACCTGGGTTCTCTCTGCTGAAATGTCTCTGTGTTTGTGTTTTAATAGCTGGCTCCTGGGTCTAGGAGCTATCGGCATGGATGTTGAATAGCACCACGGCCCTCTGATGTTTGACATGTAAACATACCCCAAACTTGTACATTTTAAGGCTCTTTTATTTTTTAGAGTATCCCCGATTCTTCTACTTAATGCTACAATATGCTTATGAGCCCACGGGGCACTGTGCTCCTAGATATATACAATTGAAGTTCGGTTCAGGTTGGGTTTTGTGAGTACTGGGGTATGTGCAGAGTTATACAGGTCAAAGCAAGAGAGTAAATGTAATCTAGGGCCACAGGAACAGCTCCTGAGGAAGAGGTGCTCAAGCCAAGCCTCACATGGAGTTGGTTGGGCCTGAGAGTAAGGACAACTTAGAAATGAGAAGCACAAGAAACTTCTGAGGTGGGACGGTGGCTGGATGATGAAGCTCTGAGGCAGGAAGTTGGTGATGCAGTTGGACACCAATGAACAGGCTAGAGTATGGGGAGGAGGAGGAAGCATGGTACCTTAGACTAGGGCTCCTTAGACTTTCTTCACCAGTGATTCATTTTTACCTAAGAAATTTGATGTGACCTCAGATACATGGGTATATGAAATAAATGTATAAATCAAATATTTGCTGATACAGACCATCAATTTATTTTAAAACAGTTTGTTGGCATATCTGTCTGTCTGCCTGCCTATCTATCTATCTATCTATCTATCTATCTACCTACCTATCTATCTATCTATCTATCTATCTATCTATCTATCTATCTCTCCATCCATCCATCTAGTTTTATCATTCATTAAAGACAAAAGTGAGTTTGCATACTAATGAGATGGATGTGTTCATTTTTACATAAAGAATTAAATCTCAGCTGAGTATTTGATACCAAAGAGTGTAGAACATCTTCAATATTTTCAGAGTTGGTCAATATTTTGGTTTTATAATCATTGATGCCGAGAACACTACTTCATATAAATATGTGGTATAAAATAGCAGAAGTATATTTAAGAGCACTTTAGAAATTACTGAAAATTGTTTTGATCCCAAATCAAAATTCATTTAATCGTTTGTAAATGAAGCTCAACTCAGAAGTTTTTAAAATTATACATACTAACACAGTACAGTCCAAAGATGTACTAATTTAATTCTTTATAGGCTGAGAGAAATATTAAAATTCTTTGTTTTCCCATGATGAAAGCATTCTGTTTATATAAGAACAGAAAATTGTGTATATATATATATATATATATATATATATATATATATATATATATATATATATATATAAACACTATGTCCCTGAAACCAAACCAATGAAACCAGACCAACCAAACAATTAACCAACCACTAAAACAAACAGACACGAGTCTCCAGTTCCAGTGAGGTGACCTGGCACCTGTTGGCACGCTGTGCTATAGTGACACATGACACACGGTACAGAGTGCACATGTTGTGTGCTTGGAACCAAGGCCCTGGTGAACTTTGTGGTGCATCTTAGGTGAATATTGCCAGAAACATCTCAGACTTATTACCTGCTTGATTTTGAATTAATTTTTGTCTGTTGTGTGTTCAGAAACCTTTTACTATCACATACAATTTTTACAATTCCCACATTCAGTCCAGCCACCCCCACATTCAGTCACACCACACCATGTGGGGTCCACAACCCAGTGTGAAAAGTTGGGTTGTCCTTGCCTGCTTTGTGAAGCCAGCTCTTTGCTGTGTAGTTAGTTGTGGGTATCTTTGGGGAACTAATTAACAAAGAGACTGATAACCTTTTGTTGAGAAGATCCATAGCCTCAGGTCTACTTACACAATCTCTTCCCTCTGTTGACAACCACATTCTATATTACAGTGCATTTGACATAAACTTTAATGCTAGTTGTCTGGTTAGGTTTGGGAGTCCCTCCAGATAAAACGTTTAGTTATAAAATCTCTTCTAGGGATGGGTAAGATGGCGAATGTCTTATACTTTAGGTCAAATTTCATGTATCTGAAAGTAGTGTGTTCTGACCCTGTTCTCAAATTCGGCTGATACTTTCTGTCTTGAGTTTGTGAATTCCTTTATGGCACAAGGGATATTTTTAAAATCCTGTAGGTAATTTTTAAATTTCAAGGCCTAACAGAAACAGGATTACTGATTCACGATTTTAATCTAACAGAAACCAGTTTTTCCCAGTGGGGATGCGCTGTTTTGTGTAATGCTGAGCGAAGGCTGGAGGAATATAAAGAAAGAGCTGGCTACTGTCCCGACAGCTAGGAAGCCGGCTTGCTATCTAAGTGGAGCCTGGTAAAGGCTTATGTTCATGGAACATTCTCCAACAAGACACACTAGAAGGGACTTTATCTCAAATCCCCCAAGTTCTGGACTGTTTTTAACTCTTCCTTTTTTGGAGAAACTGAGGCTTGCTTGGTTAAGTGAATTATCGGCTCAAGTTCCAGCAGCTGTAAAATCCAGGTTCAAATCTTTGTCTGTTGGAATCAGAAGCTCCAAGTTCCTCCTGTTCTTCCACTCTGCCTCCAAAGAACTCAAGTCCCCAAACAGAGCAGAACAGACAGCACCTGAGACTAGAACACAAAGAACAAGAAACCACCTTTCGTTTGTTTTGTTTTTTAGCTTAATGCATGTTAACCTCCAATTTTAGATCCCTGTGTTAGTGAGACAGAGCTTGGCTTATGTTTTTCATCAGAAGATGCGCCGAGGCACACCAGTTAGCGCTTCGCATCAGCTCGCATCAGCCAGGGCGCTCTTCTTTTTACAGGAAGGTAACAACATTTTGGGACATGAAAGGAACATGGCGACTGGCTGTACACACTTCACACCATAAAACCACATCCCAGCTTTGACTTTCATTTCAAGCAAGTTCTATTTGCAGAAAACAAAAAAGCAGAATACTTTGCTGCAGAAAATTAGCATCCCCATTGAGAAACAGTCTTGCCTCAGTTGGCGTAAAGCTGGGGCTGCAGCGGGCAGAGTCTCTAAAATCATAATGCCCACACAAGGTAGAATTTTGTCTTTCCTGTAAAGATGCAGGGGGCAGCCCTAGACCCAGAGTCTCTCTTAATTTTTTTTTTTTTTTTTTTTTGATGTTACTGGCCTGGACTTTGACCTCAAGGTCTGAGTTAAGCCTGTATCCAGGCAACAGATACAGGGAGGGAAGAAGATGAAGAGTCGAAGGTACCTATTGTTGTCTTTGAAGAAGGCTGCTGGAAGCTGCTATGTAACACATTCATCATGTTGGCCAGCAATTACCAAAATTCTGGGAACGCCTTACTGCAAAGGACATATAGTTTTGATCCTAGAGGACCATCTGCTCGGTGAAAAATGAAGAAAATGAGAATGACTGTCTGGGGATAGCTAACAGTCTGCCACCACTGCTGTGGAATTTGGCCTTTGCTCCCCCAACCCTTTCTTAAACTTTGAACATCTGTACCCACTTAGTGGACATTTGGCACGAACCCAAGACACAATGTCTCAATAAAGTTAAAAAGACATTTGTCTCAATTCAGAAATAAAGACAAAGCATAGGATATTAGAATTAATGATGTCTTGACTTCATCTAAGTGTGAGGGATGATGCTGCTTGTCACCTTTCATCGACAACATCTTTTCTGGGGCCACAATAGAGAGCTGAGGCTACAGAGGGCCACCTCACAGATGGTTCCTTTTCTTACGTTTGAATTTCACCAAGCAAAAGCTCAAGTTACCCTTAGGAATAGCCGCAAGTGATCGATGACCCTGTCTTGTCATCCTGGATATCCCAAGCAAAGGCGGAAGTGGAGAGCTGGGAGATTGCTTACCAAAGGACACTCCTATAGCTGTGTCTGAACTGTGCTACACGTGGGAGCAGGGAGGTGGAGTGTCCATCAGAGGGCTGCCGCTAGATTCTGTAGGTGCCTTCTGATTTGATTGTGTAGTGACTGACAGATGGTTTCAGCCAATAACAATGCATGTTTCTCTCCACTGAATGGAGAAAAACCATCAGTGAGAGCAAACACTTCTTGGTTTTGAAAAATTGTTTTTATCCTATTTCATTGTTCTTCATAATGTTGAGCAAATCATTTGAATCTTCCTCGCTTGGTTTCCACAACTATAAAATAAAGATAATCATCACCCCTGCCTTTTTGACTTATTTCTCATTCTACCTTACAAATGATGAGCTTTCATCCCTGAAGTTATGTTCTGGAAGTCTAAATTACTGAAGGTGTGTGTGTGTGCGCGTGTGTGCGTGTGTGTGTGTGTGTGTGTGTGTGTGTGTGTGTGTGTGTGTGTGTGTGTGTGGTGTTAGAGTCATCATTAAGAATAATAAATGTTCTTCTTTGCATCATGAGAGCTCTAGAATATTTGTCTTCATTTCAGGGATGTGCGAATACTTTCATAGTCAGAGGAAAGCAGTTCCTTCCACATGGCTGTTTGTCTCCCTGGCACACTGGAAAGGCACAGTCAGAGCTATGAGTTCATGACTTCCACTGTTACCTTTAATCCTAAACCAAGATCATAGAGCACGGTTCTCTGTAAATGAACCTGGGGACTGAATTCCAAAAGGAACACCTGAATATGTTGACTGCACACAGAGTCCCTGTCTTCTCAGTATGACCCCATGTACCTTGCTTCACAAAGCACATGGTCAATGGTATATTGACCACAAGTATATGGTATTTGGTCAATAAAACCCTCCTCTCTTCTAGTGCCTGGGCGTCCAGGAATGAATGGAAGCTGTCCCCATCCAGCATTGCTAGAGAGAAGTGCTAGAACCTGAGTCCTAATCTACCTCAATGGCTTTATCCCACCACAAATGGTACACTAGCTACCTCATGTGCTGCTTCTTACCATGGTACAAAGTTTCTATGTAATTCCAATAGTCATTTGAAGAAGAAATTCACAACCAACATGTTTACTTTCTCTCTGCATGCAGTATATGTCACTGTTTTTTTTTTTTTTTTTTTTTTTTTAAAAATTGTATTTTAAAGGTCTTTTAGAGGTATCAGGAATAGTAGGATCTTTGCCAGATTTTACTGCTCAGCTTTGGTCCTCTTTCATTCTTTGGTGACGAAAATAATTAGTATCCCAAAGAATGTATGTTTTGTGTTTTATTCGAAGATGAGGGTGAATCTCTTCTGCAAATGGACAAGTATTTGTTTCAGATGTGATGAGGGAGACCAAGTAGACTGCTGACTTAGCCTGGTTCTTCAGTGTTCATCCCTGCATCTCCGTCCCGTTGAGTGACACCCATGTGCAGTGTGATTGCTTGTCCTGGGATGCCGGTTCACTGCTGACTTAGCCTGGGTTTTTAGTGTTCAGCCCTGCATCTCCGTTCTGTTAAGTGACATCCACGTGCACTGTGATTGCTTGTCCTGGGATTCCGGTTCACGTTGTGTTCACACCAGATCATGGTCAGGGTTGATGTTTTGATATAATTTTGAGTGGGATATTGCATTGCTGTCTATGTCACTTGCTCTTAGGCTTGTGTGGTCACTTTTGTGATTAGGGCCAGCCACTCAGCACCGTAGTAGAACAGAAGCACAGATCTTATCCATGAACAATAAAACCTGTGGCTGGAGATAGACTGAAGTCGGTTCCTTGAATGCCAGAACAGTTGGTTCACTGACCAACTTTTACTGCATTAGTGCAATTTCCGTGGACATCATCATTGTATAATTTTCAAATCTGTATGTGAAATTATTTTATTTCCCCCATGAAGCCACCAGTCTCCATGGACCACACTTTGGGAACACAGACACTTTGGAATTAGAGCATGTCTGGAACAGAATGGATAAGTTGGGTATGGGTATGTGAAATTGGCTCCTAAGGACATTTAAAGGGGACAAAAGTCCCAAACTGGAGGAACTGAAGCCTGGGCTTCTAGAGCTGGGAACTAAGCATTTTAGCTGTGTTCTTACAAGTGTTTCTATTTCTTTTCCCTTTGTATCTTGCAGAGCAAAAGCCAGGGATCTGTCTTTGTCCGGATCCACGCCCCATGGCAGGTGCTGGCCAGGGAAGCAGAATTCTTGAAGATCAAAGTCCCCACCAAGAAAGTATGCACTTGTTTCTCCTGGATTCTGGGCCTCCTGAGGGCTGGTGTATGTGGATGATTTGGGAGCTGGGCCAGGTGGATGTGGCTTTCCTGGGGTTGAAGTCAAACTTGTCTCCCCAGGGATCCTAAGTATGTGGCCATGAGGTGGGTGGGACAGAGAAGAACTGCTGTCCCTCTGTCTGTCTGTCAGACTTCCACATGGGCTGTGCTGTCTGGGAAGCCATGCATCCCATCCTCATTTTTTTCCTGTTGTACCTTCTTTTCTGTTGCTCCTGAAGGTCCAGAACCATCAGACATTTCTCTGTGGTGAACCTGGCAATGGGCTCAGGCAGCAAGCCGTGCAAAGCCACGGGTGTGGACGGAAAACAGCACCAAAGATGCTGTGGGCATACTACTGTGGTCACAATGGTGGCTTTTGCTCTTTCGTAAGTTAGGAGGTTCTGCAACATGTGAGCAGATTGAAATCATGTGAGAAATGTTTTCACGAGCTCTGTGCCAGTGTCTCACCTGGAGATTTCCATTTGCTCGGTTGGTATGGAATGAGGCTCTGGAACCAGGGCCGTGGAAAAATCATCCCCAGGAGGTTGTGCTGTGCGGGCTGGGTGCCTTACAGTTTAGATGGCGTGGGAGGTAGTTTTCAATTACAACAGTGTATGTACAATTTAAAAATCTCTCCAGTGAATTCTCAACTTCTCCTTGTGTCTCCTTGTACAACAAAATTCAGCAAAACAACTCCCAAGGGAAGAGAATTATTTGTTCCCAAACTTCCCATTCTTTTTTCATAGGCCTTTTAGGGAAAGGAGTGGGAGTGGGCTTTGAGCATCTTTGGCATGCTGGGGTAGATGGTGGCTGTGTTACCCATGGGTGGTGATCTATGGATAAGAGCTCTCTCTTTGTCTCTGCTTCTGCCCCATACGGTGTTGTTTCACAGATGGTGACTTACCTTTGCAGAGATCCTGATTCTCATTCTAACAACCATTTCTACCTCTCTGTCAGGAGCAGAACTCCTCCTGCATCTGCTGCCTCTTGGAACTGCTGTCCCTGCCTGTCCGTCTCACCCTCACTGTTGACAGCATGCTTAGAGCTAGGAACACCGACTTACATTGTTAGCTGTGCTAACGACACAATAGCTGTGCACAACCTTTGCTGACAACAGGTCTACTGCCTGTCAAAAACCACATATCAAGTGACATCATGTGTCTGAGCCAGCAGGAATTCCACCAACACTATAGATTTTGTTACGATTTACTAAGCTGGAGTAACAAATGTCCGTCAAATAATAAATAAACACAGGCATGAGGACCACCTGCAAGTTTTTTTGATAAAACACAAATTTGGAGGAGTCACATGTTCAAAATAGCCACACTATTTTATTATTTATTTACTTTTTGTTTATACACTTATTTGGGACACCGAGAGTCTCTCTCTGTAGTCCAGGCTGGTCTCAAACTCGCACACCTCCTGTCTCAGCTACCCAAGTGCTAAGACTGTAGTTGTGTACCACCAAGCCCAGCTTCTTACACTGATATTGACTCCATCCTGCTGTGTTCTTGATCCCCGGGTTTAGTCTGCTTGTTTATAATACCACAGCTGTAAATCCATGTGCCATCTCTGTTCAGGGATGCCGCTCTTCCCAGCTGATGTATGCCTGGTCTCTTAGCAATATCACCCATGTCTCAGTCTTGGGGAGAAGCTTTTAGTCCTTTCTGGTAGGACCCTGACTTTCCCAACCCCCTTCTCCTCTCTTTCCCTTTCTCAATATGTTCTTGTCCCTTTTCTTTGCTTCATTTGAATAACTGATGCTGTCTTCACCCCATTCTACTGGGGTCAGGCCCTCTATTTTCATCACTGCTGTCTGGTCTTTGGGAAGAAGGTGAGCAGGTCTCTGCTCTCCATGACCGACTGGTAGCAGAGTCTGTTGTGGCAATCCTCGTAGCAGAGAACTTAGGGGTGTTGGAGACCTGTATGCCATTCCCTACATCCCCAGCACAGCGCCTGGCTTTCTTCTTGGCTCTCCTCCCAGCCTTCCTTCTCTCTCATTCTCTCAGTCTACCATCCACCTTGCCCTCTCTTTCTCTGTTCTTTGCACAGTCAACCACTCCTCCACACCGCTTGTTTTTCTGCCACCTCTGATTCCTCGTGCCCAGGCTGCCTGCCTCCAGCTCACCTGGCTTCCTAACCCTTGTTTCTGCTTTGTCCTTTCCCAGCTTTGCAGCACAGCTCTGCGTCAGTGACGCGCCTGTCTCCTGAGCTGCAGCTCCCAAACACCAGCCATTTGGAACTCAACATGTGTCACACAGATAGGGCTTGAGTTTGTCAATGAATTGACCTGGTCGAGCCATGTTACAAAGCTTCTGTCTTTGGGGGTCCCTTCCCTTTTCATTTTGACAGCTCCAGGGGTTAGACATTATGCTAGACAAGTCCCAAGAACAGGCATGGAGCCTGGGCTCTCTACTCATTTACTGTGTGATGTGAGCATGGGGCTTCTTTTTCAGAGCCTCAGTTTCCCTGTCTGTGATCCAGGCATAATATCATCCATTTTAATTTCTTAGCAGGTGATTTTAAGAACAGGGCTCTTAATGGTTGGTGTGGAAATATAAGAGTTTGTTGTTGAGTCCGTTTCTTGAACTATTTTTCCAAGTGTTCTCAATTCCTGGTACCTTAGTCAGCTTCCTTCCTGACCTGACAGGCAGCCAGTGCTGATCCAGCTCCTGCTGTATGGAGCCTTCGGAAAGCCTTGCGGCCACAGAGCAGCCCAGGCCCTGGGGAGCTGAGAACAGGGCCCAGGGCAACAGGAAGTATGCACAGACCCAGACAGAAGGCAGCCATTGGAGCCTGAGTCTGTTGTAGGCCATCTGCAGAGCACGGCTCCGCCTGGAAAGTAGGGGGTTGGGGGTCTGAATGGGGCTATGACTACTCCTTTAGGCTATGTGGAGACTAGAAAACACTTTCTCCCAGCAGTTCTGGGTCTCAGACTCCACACAGGTGGAAGATTCTGGCATCCTTCTGTGTGCTCAGCCACATGGCCCCTGCTGTTCTCCATATTCATAGCATCTGGGGGGGGGGCTTGTAGTTGGCCTCACAGGGGGTCGTATAAGCAGACAAGGAGGCTATAACTTGTGCTGGGTAGGATACATGTGTTTGCAAAAATTAATCAGAGACTCTGATCCCAAGGCTGGGGGTAGATTAAGCCTAGTTCCTGCAGTAAGGGAGGGCTGTGGATTAGAGAACACGAGACATGGCGGTCTGGGGAGGGCCAGCATCACTCCTTTGAAAAATGGATTTGGAAAGTGACTAAAATGAGAATAAGCCACATTTGCAGAGAACCACATCCTGTAGGCGGTGGGAATGATGAGGAAGAGTAAGGCGTGGTATAGAACCAGTTGAGCACCTTCCGGGTCGGTGATGGCTTGGATCATAACCCAGTAGGGTCCAGAGAGACCAGAAAGATGTGGAGGAAATCATGAAGTCGAGATCTCAAACTTGCACAGATCCATTGTAATGTGTCCAGGGACTCAGAGTCCTGAGCACAGATATTAACTGGGAGGCGGAATCTTGGAAGGAAACATTTGTTCTCCAAAAACAACAACAGAAGGGCCTGCATTTTGTGAGGGACACTCAACAGGCATACACAGGAGGGGGTAGGAAGGCTGGCCTTTGGTCCTGAACAGTCTAGGGAGATTTGAGATGGGTCACTTTGGAGGCAGGTGCTATAGCTCTTCTGTTTATTATGAAGATGGTCCTTCTAGATCAGGGTCAGCATCTATGCTCATCAACTCCACTTGCTTGTGTACGTGAGTGAATACTCCCTTACTCTGCCCTGACATTCACATTCCCTAAGCCTCCAGCAGAGACAAAGCTCCCCCCCACCCGTGTGTGTGTGTGTGTGTGTGTGTGTGTGTGTGTGTGTGTGTGTGTGTGTGTGTGTGTGATAAGTGAGGCTTTTAGAAGGAATGTTCTTGTGCACAAAATCATATTAATACAGTCCAAGAGGAGACAGAGCTGGGATGGGTGGCTATCCCTTTTGTCTGATCCATCAGCCTTTAGCGGCCATTGCTAGTAGACTGGTATTATAGGGGTCTCATTCGTTACCCCCAGGAGCCCATAGAGACATCAGATTAAGTGTCCTTTGCATATAAGTAGATACTGTTTGAGCAGGTCAGACCTTTTTTTAGCACAGCAGGGTTAGAGATCTACACACCTCCCAAACACGAGTCACATGGTAGTGGAGGACTGGTACAGGGAGCGGCAAGTGTGTGGACGTGTCTGGCACAATGCAACCTGTCTCTCACCGTAACTGCCATCACTGCGGTTGTGGCTGCGGCATGTTTCACAGTCACACGTGCCAGGCTACACAGCTGGCACTGGGTCGGGTTGTTCCTCTCTGCTCCTTCTCTTTCCTCCCCATTCACAGCCAGCATCTGCAGCCCTGGGGGCCACGGGCCCAGTCCGTTCACTCACCAAGGCAGCCAGCGGCCTAGATGCGGAGTCTGCAGAGAGGCAAGAACAGATGGCCCTTAGACTGTGGACTGGGGAGGGGGATTCTGTTTCCTAGGGAGCAGGGTGTCAGCAACACTACGGTTAAATGTGTGGGGTCTGCTGTACCTTGATTGGGGAAGCTTATGGGAAGATGGGCTCAGCAGGGTGAGCTGGGGGAACCCATTCCGTGGGGAAGCAGTCACATGACAGGTGTGACAAGGGAAGGCCTGAGTTCTCCTCTGGGCTCTGCCTTAGGTCTATTCATCTTCTTCTTAAAATGAATCTGAGTTAGAGACTAACAAAGAAAAGAATGCAAATGGATCATTTTACAAAACGATGCAGTCAGGGGCAAGTAGGGAGATGCAGGAGAAATAAAGATGATAGAAATTGAAAATAAAGGGGACAGATACGAGTGAGACAGAATTTCATGCTGCACTTCCTAGTAGGCAGAGCAACAGGGTCTGTGGTTCATGGCAGCTGCAGGAGTAAACTGATGTGTTGGGGTGGGAAGGAAAACTTTTTTCTTGTACCAAAGTATAATTTTCTTTAAAGGACCTGAACAACATATAAAAGATTAGGTTTTCAGTCACAAGTTCACATATGAGGCTGGAATAACCTTTTTTTTTTTTTTAAGGACTTTTATACATTAAAAAATTTAAAATTATGTGTGTGTGTGTGTGTGTGCGCGCGCGCGCGCATGTGAGTGCAGTGTTTGTGGAGGCCAGAAGAGGGCGTCAGACCCCCTGGTGCTGGAGTTGCAGGTGATTGTGAGTTATCCAACATGGATGCTGGGAACTGAACTTGGGTTCTCCAGAAGAGCATCAAGCACTCTTAACTGCTGAACCATCTCTCTATAGCTATTGGAATAATCTTTTCTTTTAAAAAAAATACAATGCTTTTATTACTTCTTTGAGAACTTTATACAATGTATGTCTATATCATTGTTGTATTGCTGTGAAGCGATACTGTGACCAAGGCAACTCTTATAAAGGAAAGCGCTTAATTGAGGGCTTGCTTACAGTTTCAGAGGCTTTGTCTATCATCATCATTGCAGAATGCACTGGAGCAGTAGCTTTGAGCTTTACAAACAATCCACAGACAGCAGGCAGGCAGGCAGACAGTCAGACAGACAGACACACAACATACACAGCTTGGAATGGGCTTGTAAAGCCTCAAATCCCACCCCCAATGACACACTTCCTTCGATAAGGCCACACCTACTCCAACAAGGCCACACCTCCTAATCCTTCTAATCCTTTCAAACAGTTCCACTCTCTGGTGACCAAGCTTTCAAACAGATGGGCCTCTGGGGGCCATTCTCATTCAAACCACCTCAATGTATTTTGATCACACACACCCTCCTCCCTCCTACCCTGACTTCTCCCAGATTCACTCCTATTTCTCTGCTTCCTCAACTTTGCGTCCCCCCCCCTTTTTAAATATCCTATCCAGCCTAATTTGTGCCTTTCATATACCTATACATTGGAGCATGATTAGCTTCCTGGGAGCCACATCCTTAAAGAAAACTGACTTTTCCTCCCCTCAAAGCCATCAGCCATCCATAGCTCCTCAGTCAGGGGTGAAGCCTTGTCAATGCTTGTCCCCCTCCCCCCATACTAGAATGTTGACTGGCTTGACCATGTGCAGGCAACCACAGCTGCTGTGAGTTCATGGGAACAGTGGTTCTTTCAGACACTGTTCCACTCCAGCCCTTCCTGACCTTTGGCTCTTATAATCATTTCCCCCTCTCTGCCACGCTCCCTGAGCCTTGTGCATATGGGGGTGTACATGGGTGATGTAGATATCCCTAGGATGATATTTATGGGGTCACTTATTATACTGATTATTGATAAAAAAAAAATTGGAGGATTTAATGTTAAAATGTAGCTCAGGGAGGGCTGTACTGCAAACTAATTTATGCAGATTTTCTGACATGATAATGACTCAAAGATAAAGGTAAGGCAGTCAGAGATTCAATGGACCCCAATAGAGCCCATGTTTTGAAGTATTCATCTTTACAAATAGCATTTATTAAAGTATGATCCCTCCCCCCTTTCCCTAACAGAGATCACATAAATACCACCAACACTTCATGATAAGTGTGAGAAAACCAAACTAAGCTGACATAATTCCAATTAAAAAACAAAGAAACCTGACATTTTAATTATCTTGAGAAGCCCCTTAGGAGGAAAGTATTGATTCCATTAAGCTTTGTAGAGTTCTGGAAATTGTTCTTAGGTACTTGCCACTGCATTTCTAGGATTCTAGTTTGGTTAGCTGACTTCTCAAAGTGTTCGGGGATATATCCACCCCCACTCCCAACTCATGGTCTGTGTCCAGCCTCAGAGACTGCTCATCTGGCAACACAGAACCTTTTGCTTCTCAGTTATTCAGATATGAGTGTTAGCTGGGGCTCTCAGGTAAACAGGGGGGAGAGAGAGAGAGAGAGAGAGAGAGAGAGAGAGAGAGAGAGAGAGAGAGAAGAAGGGGGCACACTCTAAGGCAATTATGAAGTTATGAAGGCTGTGGAGCTCCAAGATCGGCAGTCAGTGAGTTGGGTCCCCTGGAGTCAGTTGTGTATCTCAAGCCTGAAAATCAGGAGAACACATGGTATAAATACCAACCTGATGCTGGTATTGTAAAGACCACAAAGATTGATGTTCAGTCCAATTCTAAAGGCAGAAGAAAATGATTGATACCCTAGCTTAAAGCACTCAGTCAGGAGGAACTCCTCCTTCTTTGTGGGAGGGGCTTCCTTTCTGGTCTGTTCAGACCACATTAGGTAGGACAACTTGCTATATATACTCAGTCTACTGAGTCAAATTCCCATCTCATCCCCGAAGGCTCCTCAAGTATACATCCACAATACTGTTTGACTAAATATCAGAACATCCATACACCAGTCCAGTTGGCACATGGAATAAACCATCCCAAGACCTGTATTTTAAATCCCTTAGGGTTTTAGATCTCTTTAATGGAACAAATACTGGGATAGAAAAGGTGTGCCCGAGTCCTGGCTTTGGACTATGTGAATGTGGTGTATTTGGAAAATGGGTCTTTGTGAGTGTTGTTAACCCAAGATCTCAGGATAAGGTCATTCTGGATCTAGTGTGAGCCCCAAATCCAGTGTGCTTAGGAGAGACGGGCACAAGGGGATGTGGCATAGAGGTCCTTAAGGGAGAGGGCTACATGGAGGAGGCAGAGACCAAGTGATGCCATCCCAGCCAGGGAACACTTGGGGACATAGGAAGCTGGAAGGGGTCTGGAAAATCTTTCTCTGAGTTCCTTTACAGTGGGCACAGCCCCCGACACCTTCATTTCAGACTTGTGGCCTTTGGAACTATAGGAGAACACTATCAATTATTTCAAGTCACTTGGCTTGTGGCAATCTGTGATGGCAGTCCTTTGAAGTGAACACACCCTTCTGGAAGGAAGCAGGAAGCAAATGGCTCGGTACAGGGGCCTCTGCTTACCAAGAATGTACTTGGCATCCTCTGAGCCTTCTCCACCGCCTGCCTTTGAGTCTGGAATGGACGGCTCTTTGTCTATGGATCTTCCTGTTTGTATTTGGCATGTCTGTGGCCACTTCTCCATATTCTGGTGCTGTTAGATGGGTCAGGAGGTTCTGACAGGGATAGCAGAAAGGACCCGGTGTGGGTACCATCAGGAGGAGATGCTCATTTAACTTAACATTTGTTTTCCATTCTTAATTATATTCCCAAAGACAACCACCAGGTTGATAAAAGTAAAAGCCTTTGTCTTGGCAAGAGGCATTTCCACATAAAGACATTTGTGTGTTTTAAAGCCCAGTCAACTCTTCTAATGGCTGCACTTGGCTTTGAGTAGAAATGTTCCTGAGTCCGCTCTGAACAATATTGATCATGGTGAATTATGTAAAATCATGACTTATAGTCACAGGTACAGACTCATGGACAAATGATTGAATCAACTAAATTTTAAATATAAAAATTTCCCATGTCACCTTGGGCCACCTGATTAAAGCCTATGTGTATTACTTTGCATTACTTCACAACATGAGTTAAGTAAATACTCACTTTAGCCCCATTTTATAGATGAGGAAACTGGGTTCTCAGTGAGGTTAATAAACTTATTCAAGCTCTCGAAGCTTGGAGGAGAGACCCAGGGACTTAAAACCATGTCTGTGTAACTCCAAAGCCATTCTCGTATTCTCTCACTTTACTGGAACCCCCCCTCAAAAAAAAACACAAATGAACCAACCAACAAACAAAAAAACAAAACAAAAAAACCACCCCCAAAACCTGCCATTGGATCAGACTGTGTTGTGTAGTCTGGAAGTGCACTTTTCAAGGTTTATTGTGTAGAACAATATTCTTGGGTTTTACAATGAAACATGTCTATGATCTAACATACTCCAGAAGCATTCATTGTTGTACCTTATCTGGTTTATTTTGGGTGTTCTTGTGGGCTCCCAGCAGTGGGAGTGGGGGTGTCTCTCACTCTTTTGCCTGCTCTTGGGACCTTTTCCCTCCTACTGGGTTGCTTGCACCCAGCTTTGATATGAGGGTTTGTCCCTAGTCTTATTGCAGCTTGTGAAGCTGTGTTGGTTGACATCCCTGGGTGGCCTGCTTTTTTGGTGGGAGAGAACAGAGGAAGAGTGGATCTAGGGGAGAGGGGAGGTGGGAAGGTGGGGAGGTGGGAAGGAACTGGGAGGAAGGGAGGGAGGGGAAACTGTGGTTGGGATGTAATGTATGAGAGAAGAGTAACCTTCTTTTAAAAGGCTTGTAGAGACCTTACAGGGAGGAAAATGGTTCCACTGTGTTCCACATTCTTTGCTGTGGAAGACCTGCTAACACCCCAAAGCACTGTTGTATAGAGTCCTTGAGGAGAGATTCATCCAAGATGCCGTGGTCCTGGGTGCAAAAGACACAGGTTACAATTCTTCCACAGCTGAGGATCAGTTTTGTGAGTGAAGTCCCCTTTCACCTGTAAAGAAAAGAGGACAGATCCTGAATTCTGTTTTGCTTTAAAAAACTGTGTCCTGTGTGTAAAGCAGATGCTGATTTGTGAGTCTGTCTATCCATCCATCCATCCATCCATCCATCCATCCATCCATCCACCCACCCACCCACCCATCCATCCATCCATCCATCCATCCATCCATCCATCCATCCATCCATCCATCCATCCATCCTTCTATCCATCCATCTATCTATCTATCTATCTATCTATCTATCTATCTATCTATCTATCTATCTATCTATCTATCTATCTATCTACATTCCTACCTACCTATCCATTTATGCAGATTTTTGCTTTTGTTGCTTAGTGGAGGGGCCTGAAGAGAGATTCTCTTTGGGTTGCTCACATTCTACTGGGTCCAGTTATCCGACACATGTCTCTACGCTCTCTCTCTGAGGTGAGTTGTAGTGAGTTGTCCCACTCAGTCAAGCGGCCTGTCCCACACTCAGAGCTGCTTGATCCCTAGCTCTGATGGCATCTCTGGTCCTCCTTCGAGTTCCCCTGCCCAGCTGGACTGCTCTTTCCCAACCAGGCCTCTCTGTAGGGCCTACATGAGCTCCTCAATGCTGATTTTTCTAGAACACAGAGTGACTTCCCTCTTCTTCTATGGGACAGACCTTCCAAAAAGCACTTGTTTCACATCTTAGAATAGCTTTAATGTGTGGATTTAACAAGACAACTCCACGTAGTTAAAAGGAAGTTTATTTTGGGGTAACTTACAGCCAGTAAAGGGGTTGATTACAGGATCTGGGAGAGGTGAGGTGCAGTCCAGCGGGGTTCTCTTGAGAATTCTGACTCGGTCTGCCAACCAGCATCCAGGATCACAAGGAACCCCCGAGGCTGGCACATCTGGATCTCTGATCTTAAGGGCTCCTGTCCCGGCCATGCCCCAGGGGCAGGTCCTAGGTAGATGTGGCAGTTACCGGCTGCCTCACTGGGGTGGTGCTTCAAGGTCAAAGCTGGAACAGCTACCCACTACATGGCTTCCTACTCCTCCTTGAAAACTACAACTCAGCTCATCCTATGGACCCCAATCTCAGCCCCACCTGCCTCCTCCTTTATTTATTCAGCCTGCACCCATCTCTCCTTTCTTGGATTCTTAGTCACTATACACTCATTGTTTACCTTACCCATTTTTTTTTCTCCAGATGCTTTGAGGAGTTAAGCTTGGGTTTCACCTGTACCCTAAATCTCTGGGATGAGGAACTCACATTTCTTACGCATTTTTTTCCTGAAAATAATTGTGTGCCATTGAAGTAATAGTTGCTCAATAATGCTCTAGATTGATTGAACTACTGTTGCCACATGGCTCTTACTCCTTCAGCCCCACAACTTCTTTTCAGTCATGATCCTTAGGAGCGTCTCTCTTACATACAGGTATCTCAGTTCAGAGCTGTCAAGCAAAACTCAGCTGTAGAAACCACCCCTTTCCATGACAATTAGTTCCTTCATCAAGTGGTGATCTGTTCACTCATTGGGATTATTGTGACACTTGAGTAAATCCAGAAAGTAAAAGTTGGGAGATCTGGGAGGAGTGGTCCACATCTATAATCACATTGCTTGAGAAGATGTCTTAGGGTATCTACTACTGTGATGAAACACCATACCAAAAGCAAGTTGGGGAGGAAAGGGCTCATTTGGTTTACACTTCCACATTGTAGTCCATCACTGAAGGCAGTCAGGACAGGAACTCAAACAGGGCAGGAACCTGCAGGCAGGAGCTGATGGGGTGCTACTTACTGGCTCTTTCCTCATGGTTTGCTCAGCCTGCTTTCTTATGGAACCCAGGACCACCAGCCCAGTGATGGCATCACCCATTACAGACTGGGCCCTCCCCCATCAATCACTAATTAAGAAAATGCCCTGCAGGCTTGCCTGTTGTCTGATCTCAAAGAGGCATTTTCTCAGTTTGCTTCCCCCATTTCTGACGACTCTAGCTTGTGTCAAGTTGACATAAAACTAGTCAGTACAGAAAGAAGGGCAGGCAAGGGAATCATGGGTTTCGTGTCAGTCTGGGCTTCATAGTGAGATCTCAAAAAATCAAAACCTAAAATATATATAAAATGTCAGGAGAAACTCCATGCTTTTTGCTGCAGTTAGCAACATGTAAATCCTCGGTTGTGGGGAGAGGAGTCACTGCCTAGTCTTTGGAATGCATCTCTGGACAGACTCTGTTCTCATCATCAATGATTTCTAAGTGAACTGTGGCTGTTTATATAGGGATGGCTGGAGGTGGGCCTGTTCTCTTGTTGTCATATCCCATTCTGGAACATTTGTTTTTAATATAGGCACGCTGCCGAGGGAGGGTTTAGATTTTCGTACCTCTATGTTTTGGTGCATGCTCTTCGATTACTATTTAAATGGCCAGAAAGAAGGCAGAATGCTTTGACTTCCATTTTGTTGACTGCCATGCTTCTCTGATTCAACATCAGAAGGGGGTGGGTGGATCACGGTGGCACCTTCCTGCTGTGGCTCTGGGGGAGAAGCTGAGATGGGACATGGCCATGTAACGGCAATGCAGAAGACACAGGTCTGTGAGCAGAGGAGCCTGACCCAAGACCTGAAGACAGTGAAGTTAAAAACACAGAGATAAGCCAGGGGCGGTGGCTTGTGCCTGTAACTCTCACACACAGGATGCTGAGGCTGCACTGTTTTGAGTTCCAAGCCAGTTCAAGCCAATAGTGAGTTCCATGCCAAGCTGGGCATAGAGTGAGACTGCTTTAAATCAGACATGAAGATTTTTTAAGATACAAGTGTGGTGGTATTGTATTCCCCAAAATATTGTGCACCCTAATAAATTTATCTGGGGTCAGAGAACAGACAGCCACTAGATACAGAGGCTAGAAAATGGTGGCACTCACACCTTTAATCCTAGCATTTCAGAGACAGAAATCCCTCTGGATCTCTGTGAGTTCAAGGCCACATTGGAAACAGCCAGGCATGGTGACACATGCCTTTAATCCCAGAAAGCGAGCCTTTAATCCCAGGGAGTGATGGTAGAAAGGAAAGATATATAAGACGTGAAGACCAGAAACAAGAAGCATTTGGCCTGGTTAAGCATTTGGCCTGGTTAAGCATTTGGCCTGGTTAAACATTCAGGCTTTTGAGCAGCAGTTCAGCTGAGACCCATTCTGGATGAGGACTCAGAAGTCTCCAGTCTGAGGAAACAAGACCAGCTGAGGATCCGGCGAGGTGAGGTAGCTGTGGCTGGTTCTGTTTCTCTGATCATTCAGTGTTCACCTCAATACTTGGCCTCAGGTTTGATTTTACTAATAAGATTCTTTAAGATTCCTGCTACATACAAGTTTAGACTTTGCTATATTTAACACTCACAATGAAAAATAATTAAATTAAATGTCATGGTTTTATTTATTAAAGCCTTCAAGTCATATCTGTATGAGTTGGGTAGATGGGGGCTGGCCAGGACCTGGGCAAGAGGCTAGCAGGGCTAAGAGTGGAAAGTGTGGGCAGGCTGGCCATCAGATCCACAGGAGGGCAGCTTTGAGAGAGATGGACTGTTGGCAATAATGTCAGCACAAAGGGAGTAGATCAGGACACATGGTCCAGTACAGGATGTAAGAACAGGAGACTCAGGGACGCCATGCTGCCTTTTTAAGTCACCTTTCTTGTCACTGTGACCAAACACCTGACAAGAAATGGCTGATGCGAGGGAAGGGGTATTGGGGCTTGTGGTTTGAGAGGGAATTGGCCACTGTGGTGGCGAAGGTCTAGCAGAGTTCATGTGGGCAGGAGTGTGTGGTTAGGACTCCTCACACTCAGGCAGATCAGGAAATGGAGAGCAGGGAGAGCTGGTGCTCGGTCGGATTTCTCCTTTTTTATTTATCCCAGAATCCTCGGCCTTGGCAAGCCTCTGTCCACATTCAGGGTGGATCTGCCCTCTTTGGTTAGGTTTCCCTGGAAACACCATCTCAGACACCCAGCGGCGTCTCTTTGGTGATTCTGAGTCCAGTCAGGTTGACAAGGAAGACCAATCATCACAGCATGTCCGTGGATATATGGAAAGGAGCAGGCATGGAGGAGATGCAGAGAAAGGAGAGACCACCAACTTCCTGAACTTGGGGCTCATACACGGAACTCCTGTCCAATACGAGCCTTTTCAGCGACAAACTGTCTCCTAGTGGCTCCTAAAACTGACTGTTGTTTTTGAGAGTTTGAAGGCTATTGGTGCACAATTGGAGGCTTAGAACAGGCTGTGATGGGCATACTTGCACCGTGGAAATCAACAACAGCACCCTCACCCCTGCATCCTGTTCCCTGGAGACCCTTATCCATTTATCAGTCCTCCACGGCTATGAACCCGAGTACAAAATCACAGTGTGACCTTCTGTTCCATTCATCCCCTGACTGGGAGGCAAGGAGAAACCTGAAAGACATGCTTCTTGCCCCAGGCATGAAGTGGCTTCTGGTTAGAGAAGGGGCAAGGACATCCATGTCCATACCAGGGATTCTGAACAGGTTCTGCCCTGTTTGGTGTAGAAATTAATTTCCCACTACAACATTCTTGTTCACTCTGCTCTGATCCATCCTCCATCCATCTATTCACCCTCCATCCTTCATCATCTACCCATGTGATGAAAATGTCTGAAAATCACTATGTCCCAGATGTGCTGCTAATGCAGTAGTGGCTACAGCTGTCCTCTGGCCCTGGCGACTTTTATGTGGTGAGAATTCAGCATTTTATGGCTAGTTGTAAATTGAGAGACACTCACAGAAAAACAAGAGGGGTGTATAATGAGCGCCAACGGGAAGGAACTCATTTGGATGATGGTGGGTGAGTATTTGAGCTCAGATCTGAAGGCTGGGCAGGAGCTGGTAAGTTGGGAGGGCAAATGAGAACATTTCCAGAGAGGGAAAGATCCCGGGGTCCCAAGGTCAAAAAGTCCCCTTGCGAGAGGAGCTGAGAGGAGCCGGTGTGGGTTCTACACAGACTGTGAGTGGGGAGGATACGACAGAAGAAGGAGCTGGGAGAGGCACAGCTCTTAAGGGGCCTTGTCAGCCATGTAATTTAAAAAGCTTGGATTTTATCCCAAAATTTAAAAGTCAGCAAACATTCATTCATGTGTAGAGGACATGCTGACAACAGAAATAAAAACCATAAACGAATACAGAATTGGACAACAGAAAAAGAACATTTTTTTTTTTTTTTTTGTCAGTATATTACGGTCTCCAGGCAGCATTGCTGCTGACAGGAAACTCAACCTGTAGGCACAGGTAGAGTGGTGAGGGCCAGCTCAGCCTCCGGTTGTGGCCACCAAGACCTCCCTTCCAGCTCTAGGTTTACAGCTGAGCTGCGGCTCTGGGTGTTGCTTTCATTTTGGTGAGGGAATGGCTTAACACTCGCGTGCGTGGACAAATGTGCTTATGGGCAGTGAGTGAGGACAGATGTTCAGCAGCCTAGAACTCTTCAGCCCTGGTTGTTCCTCACATGCCTCAGTGCCTTTCCAGCACCACTTGGGGGTGAAAACAGAGGGGGCAGGTTCTGGGCATCTTTGTTCAGCCTCTTCCTCTTCACTGCGGATGCGTAGCCTTCCATCCTGGTCCACCTCGTGCCTGCATCCGCACGCCATCTTGCTTATCTCACTTCTCGGCCTGGCTCAGCTTTTGGGAATTGGAGCAGAGGGTGTGAGGTAGTTTTCAGACATGCTCTGACTGCTGAGAGAAGAAAGACCCCAGAAAGAGTGACAGTTGAACCTCAGTGATCCGACAACTGATGGGACAGCAGAGGAAACACAAACTAACAAGCAGAGAGACAGATAAATTGACTTGACTTCTTTTGACATGGTGCGCCAGGTGGGGCACACTGCCCAACTTTATGCTTGGCCTGTATTCTTGCTGGCTGACCTGTCCTGCCATTTACAGGGAGAGCTCCTCACAGGTCACTGCAGAGAAACCTGACCTAGGGGCTCACTGGGCTATAACATTTATATCTTATGTTATAAATTTTTCTAGTTTATTTTTTGTGGGTCCTTGGTGTACGTTCATTAAGTTTGTGATGCTATGTCAGTTTTCTCATCTGTAAAGTGGGGACAATGACTTGTATGTTGTCTAAGACAGACATCACTAGAACCTTGGCTCCCTGTATCTCAGGAAAGCACGTGATTTTAATGCAGAGAGGAAACAAATCAGCCCTGGGACCACACTGCTGTGCCTGTCTGGGGGGTGGGGAGATGGAGAGAGACAAGGAGGAAAGGAAGAAGACAAAAGGAATCTCAGTGAACCCCTTAGACTGTGACAGTGGGGCAAAGCAAGCTTTTATGAGAACCACATTGGATCCCAGGAATAAAAAAATAAGAGCAACATACTTTAACGATTATTTATGATTTTAAACACATGAAAGGCACAACGTGTACCCAGGGAGGCGCATCGTGTACCCAGGGAGGCATAATGGGGAACAGCTGGCTAGCATGTGTCTTGCCATTTCTTAGGATGTTCATAATTCTCTGATGTCCAAGAATAACAGTAATAACGATGCCACCACTGATTATTATCGATAACAGGGAGCACTGAGTGTCTTTCTGGGAAGGTGAAAGGAGAACCTAGGCTGCTGGGCTCAAAGGGGTGTCCTAGCTTGCTTCCTCCTCTGGGGCAGACCATGGAGCTTTGCCAAGGTTCAAAGGCCGCCCGGGTCAAGGGAAGAGTCCTAGATAGGGGGGCATCTGGGAGACTTGGGTTTTAGGCCCAGTTTTACATCTGACTGGCAATTCCTTGCCCCTCTGAGCCTTAGCTTTCTCATCTATGAGGGGGAGGTCCTGCTCCTCGCTGGTAGGGCATGCAGTGTCTTCGTGGGCTCTGACGAGAAGCTGCCGGGTGGTGCATGTGCTGGGCGCGCCTGAGCATTCTGTAAGGGGCGGGCGGGGTTCATGTCAGAGCTGTTGGCATCCCTGCGTATTCCCAGCACTCGATGCCATCAGCTAGCAATCCCAGGATCTCCCGGAGAAGCAGAAGGTGCTTGTGCCATGAGTATGCTTCTTTCCTTAAGTGTTTCAAGTCGGAGTGATGGCGAGACTTAGAGAATACTTTCCAAACTGTTTAACCTAGTTCCTGCCCCCTCTTATGACTTGTTAAATGGGTCTTCAGGAACTCTCAGTCCAAGCCTAATTATCCACAACTACTGAGTAAACCAATGTTTGCCCAGTGCCCCAAGAACTGCAGTGTGGGAAATATCTTGCTGGTGGAAATAGGTGCCATTCTCAGTCCTTCCAGATGGCTCTTTTCCTAACAGGGAGTCGGTTTTTCACACCTACGCAGCTCAATGCTCAAGGGCTACCTTCAGTAGACCTCTGTGGTTCTCTGAGCTGGGGCCCTTATCAGATAGTGGATGGATTCTTGCCTTGATCTTGCTAGGTTTACACTCCTGCTCCTGTAACTCAGGAGATCTTGGGATTGACTAGCTTCCCCTGACTTCTCAAGGCAGGGACCTGAGGCAACCCCATGACCTACCTGTCTGTTTCTCTGTTGCCTGACATCCACTGTCTGGAAAACCATTTTATCTCTCATTTGTCTGGGTATTTAGGTTTTCCCGGAACTGATCTCTGTTACTCTTTCATGGTGGGAAATGGCCGAGTCTCATTGAGTGTGTGAGCATGGTGTGTGTGTGTGTGTGTGTGTGTGTGTGTGTGTGTGTGTGTGCGCGCGCGCGCGCCTGTGGTGTGTCTTGCTTAAAGTTACACAGGAAGTTAGTGTCAGCAAGGGACAGGACCCAGATCATCCTGTCAATAAAAGTTATGCTCCTACTGTGTACTACTAGGCTCACAGTGAGATGTCTCTTCTCTATAGAATTCTATGATCTGTTTCAGAGAACACAAATAAACCAAAAACTGGAGACAGACAAGTGGCTGAGAAAAGTAGTCTGGAAGGGAGTGGGCAGGAAGGTTTTCCAGGAAAGATGATCCTTGAACCTTGGTGCCCTCTTGGAAATTATGGTTTGGTCACTAATCAAATGATCACTTAGATAGATGTAAAATTACGACTGTACTAAGTGTTTTTGAGGGGAGGATCTGGACTCCAGGAAACACCATGAAGGTAAGATTTGATCTTCTCTAGAGAGCCAGGGAAAGTGTTGCTCAGGAAACAACAGCTGGGTAAGACCTCATGAATGAATAGAGTTGGTGGAGTGGGGGGCGGGGAGCTGAGGTTTGTGGGAGACTCAGTATGCAGGAAGAACTGCATGGAGGCCATCAGTGGGCACTGGGCACAAGAGCTTGTGAGATCAGGCGACTATGGGGTCTTCTACAGGGTTCATCCCAGGAGCTGTTAAGAATTTTTGTCTTTATCTTACGAGCAACAGGAGAACACTGAAATGCTTTTAACAGGGAAGCCACATGAACCCATGTTGCTTCGGAAGCTTTACTGTGACTCTGGAATGGAAGCAGATGAGGGCAGCATTGTCAGATGAAGTCCCGGATGCTAGCATGTCAATCGTTTTCTCATTTTCCATAAGACAAAATGCCCACGACTTAATAAAGCCATAAAGAGAACTTCACGTGGTTATACAGGTTTAAATTCGAGATCCCACTGTCTCATAAAGCCAAGCCTCTAATGAGGGTTACACATCGTGATAGGAGTGCCATCAGAACGAATGTTCTTACACCTCAGTCTGGAGGAGAGGAGGGGAAAGGGAAGGGGAGCGATCACACATACAAGAATAGGTGGGAGTCCCTGTTTCAAAGTCATGCCCCCAATTACCGAAGAACCCCACTAGGTCCTCCTCTTTTAAAAAAATTTGCCCTTCTCTCATATATTACATCTCAACCACAGTTTCCCCTCCACCCACTCCTCCCAGTTCCCTCTGCCTCTTCTCTTCCACAGATCCACTCCTCCCATTTCCCTTCAGAAAAGAGCAGGCCTCCAAGGGATATCAACTGAACATGGCATAACAAGTTACAATAAGACTCGGCACAGACCTTCATCTTAAAGATGCTCATCATCTCCCAATAGCTCCACACCAGGGACCAAGAGTTTATATTCAGGCCTTTAGAAAACACTTAAAATCCAAGCTCTAGCAAGTTCATGTAACTCCCCTTCAGCACAACTTGAAGTTTTCTACTTCTCTGTTTGCCTGGAATGTCTGTCTTATCAGTTCAGGTTGGACTCACTGGATGCTCTGTGTTCGTAGATGTGTGATCAAGACAAGATAAAGCCCATATAGAAAAGAAAAGAAATGTTGTAAATAATGATGGAGGAGGGGGACGAGAGTTTTCCAAGCCAGTAACTAATCTAAAACCACTCTATTTTTTCCAAGCAGTTTTTTTAATTTATTTTCAGTTAAACAACATTAACACAGTTCTACTATTTAAAAAAATCACAGGAAAATATTAACTAAAGGTAAATGTTTCTTTTCACTTTTGATTCAGTCTTACCCTCTTCTCGTTATTTATGACAAAATGAACAAGCAGGTCACTCTCCTGCTGAATCCAGCTGAAGTGCACCCCCACCCCAGGGACACACTTCTCAGACTCCTCAGCTGAAGGTGCTGGCGCCTTTCTTGAAGTTTCAAATCCCTCTGCACACCTCTGGTTGCCTTTATCTTAGACCGCCTCGTGAGTATCTTTTTGCTCAGCAGCTTGAGAATAGCTCGGCAGAGAAGAAAACAGACTTTTAAGTCAGAGTGTCTGGATGCTGGCTCTAGTTCTGTTCATCCATGGCAGTGAAAAATCAACCCAGTTTTCATAGCTCAATACTAGTCAAAACTTAGTAGGCAAGAGTGACTTTGTGGTCAGTAAATGAGCAGAGGTGGGAACAGGACCACATGGCTTCACTTGGTGGCAGCTGGCGTCTCTTGGTGGCTTGAGGTTCAAGGGGCTTTGTTTCCATATCTGTTGCTTGCAGGGAAATTAGAAGGGAGTCCAGTTAAGTGCTCTTCCTTGTCCTTCTCCGGGGACTCCTCGGGATGTTTTAAGACACGAAAGGATTAGGGTTGGAAGCTGCTGATCTTCTAGTATGGAGCTGACTGGTGTCCCCTCTGTCATATTTTGCTGGTCAAGTGGCTACAAAACCCAGCCAGATTTGGGGAAGGAGCAGGAACCAATGTTGAAAAGAGAATTACCTGTGAGAACCTGTGTCCATAATTAACACATTACAACTTTTCTGGAATTATGACATCTGTGCTTCAATCACTGCATTTACAAACCTGAAAGTCAAAAGACTCATGGGCACTGGGGAGATAGCTTAGAGGTTAAGAGCACTGTCTGCTCTTCCAAAGGACCCAGGTTCAATCCCCAGTACCATATTTACAATCTTCAGCCGCAGGAGCTCTTATGCCTTCTTCTGGCCTCAGTGGGCACCAGATACCCACATGGTACACAGACATGCATGCAGGCAAAACACCCGTAAAATAAAAATAAATGAACATTAAAATAAAATTAAAAGTTGTAATGTAGGCATAAGCAGTTTCTGCAACATAAAAAAATCCACTATATGAACTATAACTGTTAATGATCATCATCATGATAGTATGTCTATGTTTTTCTTAGGATAGATCTCATTGAACGTTTACTATTCGGGGGGCTGGGAAGGTGGCTCAGTTGGTAAAGTGCTTGCCACGAAAGCACAAGGACCTGAGTTCAATCCCCGGCATCTGTGTAGAAAGGTGGACGTGGTGACCTGCATTTGTAATCTCGGTGCAGAGGAGGCAGCGCCAGGAGGCTCCCTGAGCTCTCTGGCCAACCACCATGGCATTGCCAGCATCAACTTCTAGATCCTTCACAATTAATATCTAGCTGGGCTGTGTGGGAATCACAGCCAACTGTTGTCAAGCACCTGCTGTTTAATATACACTATTTTTTAATGTGTTTTCTTCATTAAAAGTAAGGTATGCTTCCATTTAAATTTTGTGCGAGTATCAGTCCCTATAAAAATTTATTAATTAAATTGAAGCTATGCAAGTAAGCAAAGATAACAACAAAACTGAAGTCCTTTTAAACAAAATTTCTGCTTCAATTTTTTTCAGGTTATTTTTATGTTTTTATTATTTTACTTGAAATTATTTTTTAAAGCTTTCTTTGTATTTATTCTTTGTGTCTTTCACATCATGCATCTCCATCCCATTCATTTCTCATCCCTTCATATCCGTCCTCTGCACTTGCAACCCCTCCGCCTCAAATAAAACAATATTTAAGAGGAAAAGAAAAAAGAAAAGGAAAAAAAAACAAAAAGGAAAAATCTCATCATAGAAGCTGCAGTGTGACACAGTGAGTCACACAGTGTACCCCTTTGTCCGTATATCTTTACTGGCAAGTGTTCACTGCAGAGTCATTGGTCTGGTTCGAGGCCTCTGGTTTCTGCTACCCTATGAATGCTGGGCTCTCATTGGGACTCCTCTTGGATATCCTGTTGTTGCCCTGGGTCTTGGGAGATCCTGCAGCTTTGGGTCTGCAGGACTGGCCCCTTTACATGTTCCTGTGAGTGATAGATGGGATGGATGTTTGGGTGGGTCAACACATAAGCCTGGTTCTGGGCCTGGGTTGTTGCAGGGTTGGTCAGCCTGCTAGCACTCCCCCGACCTCATAACCAGGGTGAACTCCAGCATTGCCCTTGCAGCTGTGAGGCAGGGTAGTTCTCCTGTGTCCACACCCTTGGGGCAGCACTACCGCACCTGAACCATCAGGACCAGCTCCACTGTGTTGTTCAGGCGTGGCCGAGGGGCCACTGTCTGGAGTGCTGCAGCCGATGAGGGGCAGGGCCAGCTCCCCCATCTGTCACAGGTGGCGAGGGGCATCTCACCCATGCCCATGTCACTATATGGCAGATGAGAGGCAGGGCCAGATCCCCCACACTCATGTTCTTGGGCCGGTTCACCCTTATTCCTGTCATTAGGGTCAGCTCTGCTGTGCTGTCCCGGCGAGATGCAGTGCCCATTTTCCCGAGAGCTGCAGCTGGTAAGCGGGAGGGTCAGCTACCTCACCAGGTGGAGGTGGTGGGCTGAGGAGGGAGGGCATCTTTCCCTCAATCCCACCACAGCACCACAGACGAGGGAGGAAGTTCCAGCTATGCTGTTTCATGCCCTTAGGGCCGGCTCTCCCAGGCCTCTGTCGAAAGAGCCAACTAACTCTACTGTGCTGCCCAGGTGAGAAGCAGGGCCTGTTCTCCTGAGCGCTGCAGCTGGTGAGGGGTTGGGTCAGGTCCCCATCTTCTGTAAGTGCTGAGGGGTGAGGGGAGGAGGGCATCTTTCCCTCAGTCATGCCATCACATGGCTCATGAGAGGGGTGTATCTTCCTTTCCCATTCTCATGCCCTCAGGGCCAGCTTGCCCATGCCCCTGCGAACAGGGTCAGCTCTGTTGTGCTGCTCAGGTGAGGTGTAGGACCCTCTCTCCTGAGTGCTTCAGCGGGTGAGGGGCAGGACCAGTTCTTCCTAGTGTTACAGCCCAGTGAGGGACAGGACTAACTCTGCACAGCCCTATCCTCTGGGCCTTCGTGGTATCAGGTGTCATGGACATCAACAGAGACTGGGGTTGCATCAGAGCCACAAACCCAGACATGAGCCCCAGCAGCCCAGGACCAGACATCACCGGGGCCTGGGTGGCAATGAAGCCATCCACCTCAGCCCACTCTTCATCTCTTTCACCTCTTTAGATATTCCTCTGTCCACAGGACATGAACCATTCTGTCTCTCTCTCTCCTATACCACACTGTACATTTGCTCACCATTATAGTGCCCATCTGCCTGGCACCACAGGTACCAGGTGGGCCTGGTGGGCCTGTGTTTTCTCCTCAGAGTCCAAGGTGGACTACCCCATGCCTGCCTGTGGGTCTCCTTATCCCACTCAGTCTGTCATGGAGCCGGGCAGGACCATGCTTCCTCATCACAAAGAGATCATAATAGTGCCCAACCGCTGGTGCCCTCTGGTAGAGCCTGGTTGGTGCGGGGTATTACTGGAGTCCTCTTGAGGGCCTCTACATAAATTCTATATGCATTTACCTAGTGGAGGTGTGGCAATTTCCTCGTGGTGGGCCTGTGGTTTCTCTAAGGTGTTGTGACAGTCCGAAAGTTTGGAAGCGGCATGTTTCTTTGCACTGGCCACTTCCACAGTAATTGTGACTGAGAGGACTTTTGAAAAGCATTGAAGGTAAAGACAGGTCTCTGCTTATTCCTCCCACCCTCTCCCTTGCCCAGCATATTTTCCCCAGGGACCTATGCCCCTTGCTCTTCTTCATAGGTTGCAGGTGGCATCCTTTTTAGACCTGTGCTTTGTTGTTTTGTAGATGTATGAGATCAAATCAGGAGGCAGCATCGCGAAGAAGTTCAGTGCCATTCTGCAGACGCTTAGCTCACCCCTGCAGCCCAGGGTTCCTGAACACAGCAACAACAGGATGAAAAACCTCTCCTACCCGTTCTCCAGGGAAAAAATGTACCTGTGAGTATGGGAGCCACTTGGGTAGACACTTGGGTGGGGAAGGACCTCCCATGCCATTCCATGCCTGATCCTTGAGGCTTGGGAAATGATGACCCTGGGACCTAGGAGCCAGGTGGAGGAAGTAGCTGTCCTGGGAAAATAGTTCCCACACCTGTGACTGGCCTTTATCTGTGAAGTCACTGGAAACAGCCCTGGACATTCATCCAGGGAACTCTATCTGCTTCTTGGCCACTGTAGAGGATGGATGGGGAGCCAGAGGACAGCCCCGTGTGAACTGTGGAACTCTGTGAGAAGCAAAGTGCTCACCTTGTAGGGAAGCCCCTCTGCCAAATTTATCTGATGAAACCAAGAGAATGTGGAAGAAGGTTCTGGATTTGTGTATACCCATTGCCTACTCACGCTTTCCTTGATTCTGTGGAAATGTTATCCCCATCCAGGAAGTGTAAATAGAAATCTATGGGAAAGGCCATCTGGGAAACTTCTAGAAGGGATGACCCTAGTAGGGACGTGGGAAATGAAAGATGCAGCTGTGAGGCATAAGCCATGAACTAGGAGCTCACGTGAAAACCTGTTGCTCTGGGGGTTGTGTGTGTGATAAGAATTGAGTGAATCAGGCAAAGAAGGGGGTTTGTGTGTGTGATAAGAATTGAGTGAATCAGGCAAAGAAGGGATGTCAAGGCCCAAGAAGACAGGAAGAGCCTTCATTTTTAGAAGCAGTGTTTCTGTGTTCATTAGAGAATGCCTCCCACCATCTCTCCACAATTGATAACAATTCTATGAATGTGAATATGCTGGTTCATAGCAAATTCCCATACCCCTTTGTGACCTTTTCCTGCAAAGAGGAAACCAAAGTTCCTCAGCCCAGGGTCATGCAGATGTAAGTGGCAGTGTAAGGACTAGCATGGCACCCCTTTCTCATACATGTGTGTAATATAGTTTGATCGTATATACTGCTCTTTTTCATATCTTATCTTCCTCCCATTCCTACTGAACCCTTTCTTCTTCTTTAGTACTTCCATGTCTTTCTTGCTTTTGTGACCCACTGAGTTTACATGACTATGGATCGAAGGTTATAAATAGAGCATGGAAACTATCCAGTAGCTGTACCACTGAAGAAAATGACTCCCCTTCTTCCAGTAGCTATTGACTGTTGATGGCTCCTCAAGAAGGGGGAGACTTCCAGAGCCCCTCCCCTATCTATGATGGAGTGTTGAGGGGTCCAGTCTTGTGCAGGTAGCTACAGGGGCTGTGATTTCTTGAGTGCAGTGTCGTGTCTGTAGGATTACTCCTCCTACCTCTCCTGTAGTTCTTACACTGTTTCTTCCTCTTCAGCCGTCGTCTCTGAGCCTCGGAGTGAGTGATGTAGATGTTCTGTATAGGGGTGAGCATTCAACAGCCACATACTCTCAACACTTTTTTACCAGTTTTGAGTCTCCACATTTACGTCCACTTGCTGCAAAAAGAAGCCTTTCTGACCAAAATTTGGAGTGCCTTTAGTCTTGTGTATGAACAAATATTTAGAAGGTAGTTTGTCAACATGTCCACTTAGCAAAGGGACAGTAGTAGGTTCTCCCTAGGGCCTATGACCTTTTTTGCCATGAGCTTTTGACTAGGTTACAATACCAGGCATAGAGTTCCTCTCAAATCCAATAGAAAGTGATTGGTTGTCTCTGTGACAATCATGCCACTGTTTCACATCTTGCTTGACAGTTCAGTGTATCACACAGGGTCCCCAGCTTGTGAACCTGCTACTCTTCTTGTCTCTGGCTTTTTCCATGCTTCTTTCTACTAGGCCTTCATTCATGAGGATGCTGGCCTCTGATCAGCTGTTGCCCACACACTGCCCTTTGTTTCACTTCTGCTATCCTTTAAGGCCAGTTAATAACCAGTTTCTTTTCTAGAAATTTCTATGCTTCTCAATCAGAAGTCTGAGCTCTGTCTTTGACCTTGCATAACCGCAGTCTACACAGCATATGCTTCACTTGATATCGGTCACTGGGACACATGTGACTGGTGACTCCCAGGAGCATAAGGAGAAGGTCCAGTAATCTGTGTCCTCAGCAAGGACGTTGACACAGAGAACACTCCAAAGTTGCTGTGGGACTTTGTATTATTTGATGTTTTGACACAGATTTTTGCTATGCAGCCCAGGCTGCCCTGGAACTCTAGATCCCTCTGCCTTTCAAGTGCCTGGATTCATGGGTGCTTTTTTTTTTTTTTTTGTTCAATGTATGAATACTCACAGGCCTTTCATGAATGAGTTTGGTATCTACTGATGGAATGATAGTGAGAATACAAAATGGAATTTTGAAAGACAAATAGTTATAATCCCCATACCCCTAAACCAGGCTCTTTTAAAAAAATTTATTTTCACTGTGTTTGTCCAGATGTGGGTATATTTCCCACCTGCTTTAATTTTGAAAACTTATCATGGCATAATATTTTCTACCACAAACTTTCTATTTACAAACTTTTCATATTTACAATTTTCAATGCCTTCATGGCAATCTTGCATACCAATTTTGAAGTTGAATAACTGTACTGGATATTTTTATAACATTTTTCTTCTGCTCATGTATTTTCATTGTCAACAATTTCTACAAGGAGTTTTCAGAATTCCTGGGTCAAAAGAAGCATCCATGTTGTGTGTCTGAGTGTGTGAGAACTTCCACGTCTTGCCGTGTTGCTTCCTCAGGGTTTGCCCTGGGCTGTGGGGCCAGTGGTGTCAGGGTAGGGTAGTGAAATGAGTTCACCGTTCACTTTCTTGGATTCTCTAGGTACAACATCCAGGAAAAGGACACCTTCTTTGACAACGCCACACGGAGCCGCATTGTAAGTAAAGGGTATACTGGGTTAGTAAGGGCTTTTGGGAAAGGCTGGATTTGTGGTTAGCAGGGCATTTCCTTTCCCTCCCTGCTATCTCTCATCATTACTTGCCTGGAGTTGCCTAGCAACTCCAGCTGTAAGGTATCCAAGAACTTCCCCATCCCAGTGGTACAAGAAAGAGCAAATAAGTTCACTTGCTAAGGTTGGAGAGGGGTGTTGCTGCTTGTGAACTCTCCATGCAGAGCTTCCTCAGAATCATGGAATGAGGAACTGTCAGGGATGGTAGAACTTGACACCAGTTAAGGTGACCCCTTAACTTACAGCTAAAGAAACCAACCGAGGCTCCGAGAAGCAGTACATCAGATATAATCATATAGATCGTTAGCATCTATATTTACATAGATACTATACGTAGTTATCTCTCTCTATATATATTAGAACAGGACTAGAAGTTGTCCTGATTGCTGGGATACTGTGCCTTTTATGAATATTTTCTCTTTCAACCTCCATGGCAAGAAGTCATGTGATTTTATTTCACAAAAATGCTAATTACCCAGTTTGCCCTGTAATAAAATAGAGCCAACATTCCTGACTATAGCCTGCCCTCCCTCCGTCCCTCCCTTCCTCCCTTTTCCTTCCTCTCCCCTTTCTTTCCTTTCATACCAAAGATTTTATTTGTGGTGGATGTTTGATTCTAATAAAAATCTATGTCTGGCCTCTGTTCCTGTGGCCCCATCTCCAGCCACATAGTATCTTCATTTACCCATCAGTCATTTCTCTACCATTCCCGAGAACACACAGCCTGTTGGCCAAGGAAGGCACGAGGGAGCAGAACTTACCACCTTGTGGGAAGTGCAGGAGTAATAGTTCTTAGGAAAGCGCTTATATTTCCAGTGCTGAATAGATAAGGGAGAGTGACTTAGAAGGACTTCCCGGCCACCTGGGTCATATGGATGGTAAGAAGGGTCAGGGAGCAGGCAAAATTATTTCCAAGACACATACACAAATGGCCTTTACTCTTGCTTTCAAGATGTACAGGAAACCATCTCTGGCCCCTACATGTCATGTTTTAGGAAGAATTAAAAATGAGCATATGATTTCTTTTCCCTTCCTATGGAAAGGGGTGTAAACTTCCTGTTTTCTTTGATGCTATTATAAGTCAATTAATTCTCAACATGGCTTGGCTCCCACACTGTGGGGGGAGTTAGAGGGTGTGGAGATTAACTGATCATGGCAAAGGGCTTGTAAAATAATACAATGCCTTATAAATGCTGTTCCTAATTACTATTACTATTGAATTACTGCTGTATTAGAAGCAGAATTAAACACTCTTGAGCCCCGATCTGCTGGAAGCTATTTATTTACCACTCCCTCTAGGTCTGCGGCTGGAATAGAAGAGTGTGAATAATGAAAATGAAACACATTTCTCACTCATCCCTTCTTCTAGAAGCTTCCTTTTCTATGCTCTGCCTTTTTCTCAGTCTACCCCAAACTATGAGAAGGACAAAAAAGAGCCTCGAGTTTCATCCTGACCACCCTGGCCTTTTGACTGATGTCTCATTTGCATGCATCTGTGACTGTTTTCTGTCCCCCTCCCCTTCTTCGTCGGCCCAGCCATTTACTCCCTTCTTTCAGATAAGATACCCTTGCTTGGCCAGGCTGAGGCTTGGGACCCATCAGGAAGTCATTAGATGGCCATCAGTGAGCCACCTGTATCTTAGGTTTTCTGCCAGGAACACCCCTCCATGTGAGAGGTAGCCTCCACAGTCCGATGGTGCAACAGTTCTCTGGAGCTTTCAGGCTTGTGGGACTTGAACTGCCACAGAGCACGAGGCCCACAGACTCCCACTTCTGCTTTAGGAGGAAGCTGCTGTGATCGGGCAGGGTGCGAACTCAGGAACAGTTTGGGCAAAGGAGAATGCGGGGATAGGCGGTGTGCTTCCGCACTAAGCACTGCCACGTTCGCGGTCTTCCAGAGACTTCCTAGTTCCCTGTCAGGGTGCTCCTAGCAGAGGAACAGAACCTCCGATGTGGGTTCAGGCCCCTCTACATCTGACTGCATGCCCTGTGCTGTCCCAGCATTCCCTCCGGCTCTCCTAGTTAGCATGTGCCTCTGACTAGAGGAGTAAGCAGGTCTGGTAAGGGAGCCCCACCTTCCCTGAGGCTCCCAGACAAAAGAAGAGAAGTTTGTCTGGAAGACAAACCCCACCACTTCCTCCCTGGCCCTCTGGTTTCCCTCCCTTCTCTCACTGCAGCCAATTTATAGCTCTTTATTGATTCATTTTTGTTTCAGGGTGGGAAGGAATGAGGCGTGCGTGTGAGGGGTTAAATTCTTTGCTTCCTCAAAATACTCAAGCCTGAATGGGTTTGACAAGTAGGCCATGAGCTCCGCACATGCTTGGCGCCCCCTCCCTCCAAATGAGGCCTGTGCCTCTGTCCCAGCCAGCCTGCCTCACAGGGTGGTGACGCACATGGTCCAGGCGTTCACAGCCCTGCTGTCCTTCCCTTTTAGGTACATGAGATTCTGAAGCGCACAGCCTGTTCTCGAGCCAACAACACGATGGGTAAGGAACCCTCCAGTGCGGTGGTCCATGAGGCGGCGAGGGGCTGGGGGCGGCCCTGTCAACACCTTCCTTGGTGGGCAACAGGGAGAGCAGCGGACCCACGCCCCCCAAGCAGGGCTGCTTCAGCTTCGACTGAGCAGCCAGTCTGGGCTGTGGAGCAGAGGCGCCTATAATACACGACATGTCTAGGGTGCTCCCGGGCTGTTGAAACCTCTCCAGGACGTCTCGTTCATGATGGTTGAAGGTTCCTTCCTCTTTCTAGTACTGTGTACATCTCTCACTGTAGCTGGATCATTTTTGTCCTGCTTTGCTTTTGATTGCGGAGATAAACACCATGACCAAAAGCAACTTGGGCAGGAAGAGGGAAGCTGGGACAGGGAAGCTGGGCCAGGAGCTCAACACAGGAGCCCGGAGGCAGGAACTGAAGCAGAGTCCAGGAAATTGCTCACTGTTTCACTCCATGTGACTTATTCAGCTGCTTTTCTTATACAGCCTAGGTTTACCTGCCCAGGGATGACACCACCCACAGTGGGCTTAGCCCTCTTACATCAATTATCAATTAAGAAAATGCCCCTTACAGATATGCCCACAGGCCACACTGTTGGAGGCAGTTCCTTAGTTGAGGTCCTCTCTTCCCAGGTGACTCTAGCTTGTGTTAAGTTGACCAAACTAACCAGCATACAATAGTTTTAAGTAACTACAGCCTATTTTCACTTACTGTTTTTAGGAAGAAAAATATCTTAGAGGTCTTAGGTGGGTTTAATCCTTTCATTTTCAACATGAAGAAACTACTTCCCCCCCAGGACAGGGTGAATGACTAATACAAGACTATTCAGTAAGGGGCTGTGAGGTCCAAATGTGCTTCTCGTCAGCCCAGCATTCTCTCCACTGTAACTAGTGGAATCCATTCACCTTGCGATATGTTTTTCAAATATGAGTGTTTCTGTACCCTTGGATAAGGAGCCTCAGCACTTCAGAGTACACACACTAAAGCAGGCAGTCTGATGATGATGGATCGTTCAGAGATGCATATTGTGGCAGAGATAAAAACCTCCCCATTTTTATACTCGTTCCCAGATCAAGTCACCAGCCCACTGATTCTCCTATATGCTCTCTCTTTGGGGTTCTTACCAACCTCGTTCTCTTTCTTGCTCATTCTTTACACTCATGGCTTTGATTCATAGACAGTGAGCCCTGGAGGTGTGTAGGAACCATTGTTTATGACCCTCTGCTCCTATGCACCCAGCTTTCTACTCTGTGCATTCCACTCAGTTGACTTTATCTAATGAATTAATTTTAAAAATGCCAAGCTTATTAGTCCCATAGCGATCGCTAGTGAGTTTCTGACTGTGTTCACAGGCGGTGACTTAACCTTTCTACAGCCCAGCTTCTTTTGTGTGGGATGGAGATCATAAACGTATCTTTCAGAGTTTTTGTAAAGATTAAACAGGCAACTGTGAGTTTGCTTTATAAACTGGAAAGTCTTTAAAAACTGGGGCTTTGGGAAGGGATAATCCCCAGGATTATTGGAAGGTCACAGGAAGCTGCCTGCTTCAACTGATTCTGTTTTCTTTTGCCTTTTAGGATTTAGTGTGTGTGTGTGTGTGTGTGTGTGTGTGTGTGTGTGTGTGTGTGTGTGTGGTCTCAAAGTCAAACATCGTTAGGATTTTGTGGTTGCCTGGTAGTGTTCAAAATTTTACTTCCCTCTGAGACATTCAAAAAAGCATCTCCTTTGAGGACCTGTTGTGCGTCAAAAGATGCTACAGAAGCCGAGGAATGCCAAGATGAATTTGACCTGCTGTGTACCCTTCAGGGGCTCCTGGTGAAGACACTCAGCCATTTGTGTAAATAGGTAATTCTGAGATAATGCTTCAGGTGCTGTAATAGTCACATACACAAGGAAACAGGAGCACCAAGCAGGAAGCATTTACCTTTCAGTGTAAACAGAAATTATCCAGCATCAGTTTCGTGGCTCCCGGAGACAGTGGTGTGCCAGGGAAGATCACCAGTTACAAATGGCACTGGGAACACAGGAGACTTGTCCAGGGCTGCATGTTGAGTTAGAGTTGTGTCAAGTGGACCTAGAACTTGGCTGTCCCTGCTCTGATCTAGTCCTACTACCTTCGAAATGCTGTGAGCCAGCGGTGGGGTCCGGGTGAGTCTGAGGGCCAGTTAATGGCCCGTTAGCTGCTGCTGACACCCTCGCTTTGTACAGAGGGACAGTTGAACTGGGCTTCTCAGCAGAGGAGGACTCGGAAGGCTGTCCTCAAGTGACTTGACTTCTGCCTTTGGAGCTCTTTGACCAACTTATGAATCTCCCTGGTGGATCAGAAACAAGCAAGAACGTGACAGGGTCAGAAACAGCAAAGGATACAATACTGTGAAGCTTGGCGATAACATGGACCTTTGAGCCAGGAGATGTGTTTAGATTTTCTTGCCTATCTCTCTGGTTTCCTAAGAGGTGAAGGAAAAAACACAAATGGGTAGAAGGGACAGAAGTTCTCCAGAGAACTGCTGTCTTATAAATGGAGGAGAAAAAGAGAGAGCAGGGTTGGATTTGGTATTGCAGGCACACCCCTCCCCGACCTGGATCTGGCCTTGGGTCTGGCCTTCTGTATGGTCCTTAGACTTGTGATGCACGTACAATGCTTTAGTATCGTTCTCATTGCACTTAACTGCAAAATTAGACAACGGAAATGGCGGTGCGGATAACAGCAGGGCCGCCGCCCTCCCACTCAGTCTCATCACTTCTTCTCTTTGTAGACAACACATTTTTATTGATGCCGGCTTTTGGAAAGCACCAGCCTCTATATAAGCTGCATGTACTGATTTATTTATATTTCTGCCTTGTTCCATGACATTTCTGAAGTGGCTTACAAGGAAAACAATAAAACAAGCCTAATATAAATAATAAATTAAAAAAATAAGAACCAGGGAAAAAAACACAAATTAAAATTGAATGTCTAAATTGGGAGAAAAAAAAAACCAATATAAATATCCAAACCATAAGGCTCTAGAGCTTCTGCAGTTGTGTTCCAAACTTAATCCTGAGCAAAGGAAAAGGGGCCTATGCTCAGTCTCGTGGCTGTCCCTGCCGGAAGCCACATCCTTTGGGGTAGAAATCTTTCCCAAGCCAATCACAGAAGTCCTTCCTTTCTTACTGCGCCCTTTGTTCCTCCATCTAAGTACTAAGCATGGCTGGCTCTGCTGGATCTCCGGCATCAGATGAATGGGGGTGTTCAGGTGATATGGCCGTAGACTCCAGCAGGTATGCTGCAGGTGAATGCATGGGCAAGCATGCCACTGGATGGCCACTGATGAAGGAAGAATGCATCCGTGTGTGTGTGTGTGTGTGTGTGTGTGTGTGTGTGTGTGTGTGTGTGAGAGAGAGAGAGAGAGAGAGAGAGAGAGAGGGTGTATGTGAGTGTGTGAGAGAGTATGTATGAGTGTGTGAGAGTGTGAGCGTATGTTGTGTGAGTGAGTGAGTATATGTGAGTGTGTGTGAGTGTGTGAGAGTGTATGTGAGTATGTGTGTGTGAGTATGTGAATGTGAGTGTGTGAGAGTGTGCTTGAGTGTGTGTGTGTGTGTGTGTGTGTGTGTGTGTGTGTGTGTTTCCTCCTGGATTATCAAAGGCTCTTTGGGCTCATTTCTTGAGTTCTTGACCTGGTGACCTCCTTCCCCACGCTTTGCTGTTTACAGTTTTCCTGTGCCGTTTGGGAGACAGGCAAACAAGCACCTTAAAATTCTGGTAAAGAGAAATTGAAGGAGGGGTTGCTGCCAGGATCCTGCTGTGGATAGAGCAGGCATCATCGGGGGAGTAGGTTTTATGAGCTCTGCGTTAGCTGTTTATAGATAGTTATCCTTGCTTCTGGGTGTTCTGTGGTGGGAGCTAAGCAGGTAGGAGATCTCTGAACCAATAAGGCATTTATTATAGCCAAAATTCATGTGTATAGTAGAATGTTTTCCCAAGAACATTCCTATCTTTAGTTCTTTTGGCCCATTAGACCCCCATGAGAAGCAGGTCCAACCAGTGTTACCTAATTCCATAGCATAATTGCTGACGAGCACACTGTGGCAGATTTAGGGCCAGGGTGAGTGACAGCTTCCTTGGCTCTCCTCTAGTGTTCTGTAAGTCAGTCAATTGACAGCAGAAGTTATCAGGAAAGGTTTCCCAGAGGACTTGGAAGATGACCCTTTCATTCATTCAAAAACTATTCGAGACCTACTGGGTGTCATTCAAATTCTAGAGCTGGATAATATAGTAGCAAGTGAAACAGAAACAAATTTTTCTTTGCGGGGAGTTGACATTCTAGTGAAGGGAGATGGAAAATAAGCCAATAAACAAAATGGACTCGTCATGCAGGACATGCATTTAAATGGAAGAGTAAATAAAGAAAGGGTCTGGAGATGGGGGTGTTTCAAATGAGATGCAGAGAGGGACTTCCAGAGGAGGGGTAATGAGTAAGCATGGGGCTGTCTAGGAGAAGTGATTCGTGAAAGGAGAGCAGGTAAGACAGGGATCAGATGCAGCAATTGCAGAGTCAGCCAGTATCCTGGCAGCAGGAGTGCCACATGCAGGACCATCCAGGCAAGGCATCGAACCACCGTTCACAGAAGCCCAGGGTGGAAATTGTAAGGTACCAGGAGTGATGCAGCAATCTGAAACTCAGAGTGCCAGAGCTGTCTACCTTTCTAGACCTATAACTGGGCAGAAGCCCTTGGGTCATAGAGGAATGTCCTTATGCAGGTGACTGGACAGAAGGCCAGGAGTCTCAAGCCTTTCTCCTCCCTCTGAGGGGTGGGAAGTAGGAGGAGACCACAGACTATGTCGGTCTACTCCTATCAACTGGGGCAGGGTGGAGATATATCGAGAAGGGGAACTGGATGGTAGGTATGTACCTGGCATGGATGGAATTGTGGGTCCCTCCAGTTCTGGGATGAACAAACTGGGAAACTGGAGCAAGTCACAACCCCTCCCTGGCCTGTTTCTGGCCCACCAGGCAACAGAAATTCTGTAGCATTGCTGAAACCCCCACCTAGCTCTGACGTGTACTAGAACCTGTGATTCTAAAGGGCCATGTGGTCTCCTTTACATACAAGACGATGAGGCCAGAGGAGAGACTCACCATTCTACAAATGTGCAAAGGAGTCAGGACTCCAGTCAGGACCTGGGCTCCAGGACACCTACAGACCTCAGGACGGGTGGGAGTGGACAGTTATAGGAAAAGGGATGCCAACTTGCAGGATTCAAATTAGTCTGTGAGGCTAATTAGAAGAAGTCTGTCCTCCTGGATTAGCTCTTTGAAACATGACCTCAGGATATGGTGGCCGTACACTTCCATGGCATCAGAGCCACCTGCTGTCCTGGTTACAATTCCAGTCACCAGATTCCGTAGGTGATGCTCTGAAATCTGCAGGGACAAAGTGTTAGGATGAGCGCTGTCACTATCTACTCGGGTGATTCCCAGGAACCCCAAAGTCAGCTAAAGAAAACGAGAAGGATACAGGTACAGCAGGGTGGGCTGATACAGGCGTCTTGATCTAATGACATTTAGGGATGTGGAGAGCATTACAGAAGGCTCTGCCTCTTGGTTCTCAGAAATACCCGAGGGTAACCACGCCTGCCTATAAAGAGCCCACTTCTTGTCATTTTCTAAACTGCATCATAGGAGCATGCGGAAATGAATGTACAATGCTAGTTCCCTCTCCTTGCCTTTGATTCTCCCCTCTTTGGAGAGGGTTGAAATTAGTATCAAAAAGGCAAAACAGGAGTATCTGACCTTGAGAAAGTGAGGGCGTGGTGTCCACGGAGGCCAGAAGAGAGCATTGAATCTTCTCAAGTTAGAGTTATAGACAGTTATCAGTCACCTGGTGTGGGTCCTGAAACTGAACTGGGGTCCTCTGCAGCAGCAGCGGCAGCTCTTGGCCACTGAGCGATCTCTCCAGCCCCTGCACATTAACATCCTAGGTTCCTCCCATCAGCCCCCTGGAGAGGGAGCATCTCAGCTTCTCCTTAGTTTCCACCCCGCAAGCGAGAGATTATGAGCTAATGTACACACTCTTCAGAGATGAACACTATTTACAAGCTAGGCTCTGCCTAGTGGGAGAAGCATGTGAGTGGTCACACCCTTGGTCGAGCCCCACCATGCCTTTTTAATCATTGTCACATTTCCCAAGGTCAGCTGCCAGGGTCCTGGATGTGTGCTCCATCATGCAATGCTTTTAAAGCATGCTTATCCGTGGAGAGAAACCCTAGCCTTCTTGACCATATCACAGGACAAACACCTTTCTTGCTCCTTCATATGGAAGTTATTATTGCCTTTCCATGGATAGAAAATTACAGATTGATGGAGGTACGTTTTCATGGACATTTGGTGTCAGAGCATTGAAATGAATGTATGCTCTGGGCATCTCCCCTCCTGCTCAGGAGACGATGTCTTAATTATTTTGACCGGAGCCAGACCATGGTGTGTGTTGTAAACATCTGGTTTATCATTCATCCAGCTGAACTGGTTTCTATTTTGTTAGAAGAAAAGGTTTGGGATTAAAGACATTTAAGTAATTAAGCACACGTCAAGACAATTTGGTGATGGGTAAATATAGTCTCTGTTAAATGTGCCGTCTGGGGGCTCTGGTTTAGATTTACGTCCGGCTGGAGGATAGGGATGAAAGCAGAATGCTGGGCTGAGCAGGCCCTGTTGTGGAGCGAATTAAAACCAAATGGGTTTTCAGGAGGACAGCACCATCCCTCTAAGTACCTGTCCCAGAGGATGAAAGTTTCCTTTGAGTTTGGCCCACAGGGAGCAGAGCCGTGCTCCCTGCCACCCAGCAGCACTTGTAGGTTTAATGAGACTCTCTCTGGGAGGCGGACCATAAAGTCCTGCACTTTGTTCTCACTTCGTGTCTGCGGAGCCAAAGGCAAGGCTCGGGCTTTGGATGCGCGTGTTCAGTTAGCCGTGGCAGGATCCTGAGTCTATTCTGGTCCTGGTCTTTAACTCTGAGGCTTCTGGGTGTAAAGGGGCCATGATGCTGGGCTGGTCTCCCAGGCTGTTTAAAGAGTGACCGACCCGTGCTGTGTGATGAGGAATCAGTGCCTTTCCCTTTGGGGGTTAGAGTTCTAAGCAACAGGTATGCAGCTGCTGGAGGTGTGAAGGAGAGATGGGGCTGGTGACTTTGGGGATCAGCTTATGTGGGACCCCAGACTCTATGCCTTGCTTGAATGGAGGCTTTGCTTTTCTTTAGGGACTAGAGAGAAATGAAAGAAAATATCTTTGAAGCTTTCTGCTTCTCCATGACCTTCATTCTGGGAGGAAGAAGACAAAAGCTTGCCTTCTCTCTCTCTCTCTCTCTCTCTCTCTCTCTCTCTCTCTCTCTCTCTCTCTCTCTCTCTCTCCCTCTTCCCCCTCTCTTTTCCCAGCCCCCACTGTGCCTAATACGGTGAGGGAAGAGTATACATGTGATCCTGAAGAAGAAAGCGCTGCCACTGTGGCCACATGAATGGTGGATGATGGAACCAATTAGCCCGTTTTTGTTGTAAAGGAAGGAAAAAAAAATCAAAAATTTTCAAAGCAGGGATTCTTTCTCTTTTTGAGAAACGTTTGATTATTTTCTTTTCCTTTCAAACTGATTTCCATGCTTGTTTGGGGTAGAGTCTTGGTTTCTGAAGTCTGGGAGTGAAAGAAGAGGCTTGTGCGGCCCTGCTTCGGTAGGGTAGCTGTGACTGTGCAGTTACTTTTTGGCTCGCCTCACCCCCTCTCCTCCCTTCTTCTATGAGTCCTCCCTCCTCCCTTCTTCTATGAGTCCTCCCTCCTTCCTTGCCCCCAACAGCACTGATTGGGATCACCCATGTGCTACCACCTAGGTGTCCTATGGGAGGTGCCCAGCTACGGGTAACAGAGAAACATTCAATTACATCATTTGGGAGCCCTGTATCTAAGTCAGAATAACTCAGATTTCATAACCCTGACGTCGTCTTCGCTCCAAGGCAAAAGACCACTCGCCTGGACTTCCTGTCTTAGGAGGCAGACTAATCAACTGGGGTCTAGAGTTTCCTCATCAGGATAGCTTGCCAAACAAGGCACTGAGGAGGGTGTGTGTGTGCCAGTGGGGGGTGGGGCGCTTGCTAACTACAAGAGATCCTGAGTAAGTGCAGCCAAGGGCTGACGGCTTTTCAATGGTCCCCCTTCAGTGTCGGAACAGTGAACTAGGTGCAGTCAGTCCCCTCTGAGCCGTGCATGTTACAGGCTGTGGAAGACCCAGAACAACAGGAAGCCTGTGTCCTGGGAGGGGAATGAGCCGTAGGTGGAGTCATGTGGAGAGCTTTAGATGAGACGGAAATGGGTGGACAGCTCAGCCCCCAGGGGACTGAGATCTTTTGAGGACAGGCCATATGAGCTCAGATTGTCAGTCTGTCAGTGTCTGTCAGTCAGACACACTGTGCTGAGAAGCTGAGACTGAGCAGGAGAGCCAAGGAAAGTGAAACACCTGCTTCCCCCTCCTGCCTCCCGCCATGAAGTGTTGGGACTGTCTTTGGGGTATATATAGCTGCTATGGCAACTGTGGGGTGTGAATGAGGTCATTCTTGGGGTGTGGTCATGCTGGGGATCCTACCTGTCCGACGCTTCAGCCTCTATCCATGCCGACAGCATGTTTGTAGCTTTGAAATACCAGCTCACCCCCACGGGCCCACCTCCGTTCTCCTCCCTTTGATTACTGTGGGATGGCTTCATATTGCTGTGGTTAGGGCTCTTGAACTGATTAATGATGCTCTGACTGAAACTGTAGTCTTCTGAGTAAAACAAATCTGTAACTTGTCCACCCCGGCACCCTTCCCCCATCTGCACCCCTCCTCTCAGCACCTCTTGACCCCCAAAGTTATTTCTCATGTTTTACGTTAATCCCACAGAGGAAACTTGAAATTGCAAGAGGACTGCTAGCTCTTGAAGGCATCCGCACACTCAGTTTTCAAATCCCTGGAGGTAGCCATGTCTACCAAGCATCTGCGGGGCCTGAGGGGCATGGTATATGTGGCACACTAGAATTGTGATGAATCTTGGCAAGGCTCGAGAATTAAGGACTGATGGGAAAGAGAGGACTGTTTGAAATCCTCTTTGGTGTCTGAATGTGTGGGTGTGGCTGGACACATGAGGTAGAAATGATGAATTTTAATGCGGTGATGCCTAGATCTGTGTGTGTCCCAGCCTCATGGTGGATGCAGAGCCAATAACAACACAGACCACTCAGCATCTGGGCATCATGCTGTTTTCCTCTGAACTCCATAATTTTGACTTACTGCTGTCCACCGCCTCTCTACAAAGAATGGTTCAGGAATGAAAGTGTGTGCAAGGTCAAAGGGAAATTACTGGGTACCTGAAACTTCCGTTTCTTTCTCTCTGAGATTGAATGTGGACCCTGGTATGCAGGATCTTAGTACTCTGAGTTGGCAAGATACAATTTCTCCTACCTGGAAGCTGGTGACCCAGGTCAGCTCATCCTAACCAGAACATACAGACTTCTTTATAGCCTCAATAAAAGCAAGAATGAAACAAGCAAATAACTGTGTCCTTACGTGAGCAGAAGCTCTCTGCTGTCGGTGTATCGGAGTTAGAGAGAGAGAGAGCAGCATCCATCCAGTCAGCATTTGCTCTGGGCAAGAGGCATGAAGTACGGTTAGGAGTAAACAACAAGTCCCTGTGTAGTTTGCTGGCTGGCTTTTTTCTTTCTTTCTTTCTTTCTTTCTTTCTTTCTTTCTTTCTTTCTTTCTTTCTTTCTTTCTTTCTTTCTTTCTTTCTTCCTTCCTTCCTTCCTTCCTTCCTTCCTTCCTTCCTTCCTTTCTGTCTGTCTGTCTTTCTTTTTAAATCTCAGGGCATCTTTGCCTTTTAAAATGTTGGCACTTGCTGTGAGACTGAGTCTCCTAGTAATGTCAGAGCAGGCACCCATAAAGTCTCCCCAACTGCCTAATCATGAGCAGGACAAGGACAACGCCAATAGACATGGCAAAGTGAATGGGGGGAAGCCCACAAGGCCTCAACTCGGCACAAAGAACTACAGGTAACAAAGGAAGGAGGGTGTGAGGGGTAGTCCGCCCCAGGGAAGAGCACACCAGCTGGTTATCCAATACCAGATAGTCCGCCCTGAAAACATGCATTCGAGTAACATTATACAGACTGAGAAGGCTGTGTTTAGGAATATATATGTATATACATGTGGATATATGTATGTAACAAAATTAACAAAGAGACCATAAATTTGAAAGTCAAGGTGAAGCAAATGGAGAGGTTTAGAGGGAAGAAAGGGGGAATGATGTAATTATATTATAACTCAAAAATAAAATAAACAATAAATTATTGGGGGCATTCAAGAGATTTTATTTAGATGGTTTTTATTAACCAGATTTTATTGTACTAGAGTTAAAACTGAGAAATATATGGAGTACAAGAAGGCATAAGCATATATTCTATCAGCCAAGGGGATGACATCACGATGTGCCACAAAGCCCCTTTATGTATCCATGAAAGAGTTAGTGTAAAGGGCAAATAATGACAGTGACATTACAGTATGCTCACAACCTTGTCACCATTAACATTCCACAGTATGAGGGCCATGGAAGAGTCAGAGGTCTCCCAGTGATCCCTAAACCTTATTTTGAGACCTGCTGTGCAGAGTATCTCTAATCTCAGGGCTATCACAGTCTGGGCAGGCAGGCCAGTCACCATAACAACAAACTCCTGTGAAGAGACTGGAAGGTAGGATGGGAAACACTGACATCAACTTTAATTTATCATGGTCAAAGTCGTCCATCGGAACACGTCTATGCTGATATGGAACACAGAGGGTCCCAAATGATGCTTGTGGCCGTGTGGTGTGGAGGACATTGAGCTAGAGTAACCAGTATGGCAGAAGGGTTGTGAAGGTTCAGACAGTATATTAATGTGAAAATGTCACTGGGATTTGGGAAATGGACAACATTTCCCTTATACTAAAAACTAAGCTCCAGGAAGGGCCTGCAGAGTGGAGGGATATAGAGGAGAATGCAATGATTCACAGCTGGGAGCACATGAGGGTTTAATATTTATGGAAATATGGGTTGAGAAGGCCCTACATTAGCGTTCTTATTCTCATCTTCTTTCTCTGTAGGTATTAATTCTCTGATAGCAAACAATATCTATGAGGCTGCCTACCCACTTCATGATGTAAGTACTCTCTCTTCATGTCCCTTTCCCACTCCTTGCTTTCTCTTTTCTCTCTCCCTCCCCCTCTCCTCCCTCCCTCCCTTCCTCCCTCCCTTCCTTCCTCCCTTCCTCCCTTCCTCCCTCTCTCCCTCCCTCCTTCCCTCCCTCCCTCCCTCCCTCCCTTCTCCCTTCCTTTCTTTCCCTTTTTGATACAGGGTCTCACTCTGTGACCCAGGCTTGCCTCAAACTCACGAGCCTCTTAATTCAGCTTCTGAGAGCTGGGATTACAGGTGTGTGCCATGGCTGCCTGTAAATACTATTTTTATCACCATGTTCTTTCTAATCTTCAGAAGTTGAAGCCACAGGTCTTGGGGTAGGTGAATATATGGCAAAACGAGGCAGGAGTGAACTCTGAGACTGAAACGCCTTTGCCAACCCTGAAACCTTCTCATTGCTGAAGGTAACACGTGGTTCAGTTTTTGCCAAGGGTCTCAAACTGTCCTCCCAGGCATTTTCACAGATGGCAAGAGGCATTGGTTTTTGTCCGAGCTTTCCTTGACACCTTATCTTTGTTTTTGGCAACAGTGTGAAAATACAGATGTTGTATATGGTTGATTAAAAGTATGCGTGGCTGAGTTGTTAATGAAGGCAGGTGGATGGCCATGGAAGAAACCTCAGAGGCTTGGGTAATACACAGGCAGGAAGCACTCCTTGCCTGGGAGTAACCTTCTTCCCAATATGCAATGCGATCATTTTTTCAAGACAACTTGTGAAGAATTAGGCAGCCCTTAAACTGAATACCTCTTGGCTTCACCATCATCCAACATCTGTCACCCAATGCAGCCACAGGAGTCCGACCAACAGGCCTTCCAAGTTCTGACATCTTTGCTGTGGAGCATATAAAGCTAAGTCCTGCCAGTGGTGGACATGGGATGACATTTTACTTCATATCCTAACCCATTGACAGGTGCAGACCCTACCATTGCATGGGTTAAGAGTAGTAACCTGGGCTCATATCTAAGGTACATGAGGGGGGCATTTTCTGTGAAAAGCTATCCTAATTAAACACTGCAAGGTGACGACTAAGAAATCTAATATTGGCTCCTGACCATGCAATGTTTCTGACTTTCCTTAAATAGAAATGAAAGAAAGGGATGGCATTAGAAAATTAAAAAAAAAAAAAAAAGAAAAAAAGAAAATCCTCTCTCATTTGGCATTGGTTTGGGTGATTTTGTTGACTTTATCGAGTATTTCTTTTCCCCTGCAGGGTGAATATGACAGTCCAGGGGATGATATGAATGACAGGAAGGTAAGCCTCTTTTGTGCTGCACTGAGGACCTTGGGTGTGTAAAACCATGGCTGGGTGTGGAACTGGCTGCAGGTGTCATAAGTGTTCCATTTACACATCTAATTTTAATGGTTTTCTCATCACAAAATCTTCATCCTACCCTTCAAAGACAAGAGCACCAACTGAAAGGCACTGACTGTCAAACTTCCTTAAAGTACAGATATGAACACCTTGGCAGAGACTGAACACATTGCCCAAGGTTACACTGCCCTAGGGAGAAGTGCTTACAATCCCCTTGCCTCTGGTGTCCCTGACAAAAATGTGTGATTATCCGTGGGTATCCATTATGGGTTCTTTTGGGTCATCTTTATGACATTTTCCCATCCTATAGGCAGGCAAGCAGAGTAAAACCACTCCTAAATTACAAAGGGGAACGCTAAGGGAGAAGGAAGCTCCAGCAGGCTGCACATGAGAGGGAACTAGGAACCAGAGGACGGTTAGGAGAAGGATGATGTTTTCTTCAGAGGGACCACTCCAGTGGTGGCCACAGCTCCTGACCATATGATATGTTGCCAAGCTCCCTGAGATGATGCTTGTTTTGTTGGCTGGTACTCTGGCACCACGGGGTCATCCAGGTATATGCAATAAAGGATGGTTCTAGCCTCTTTGGTAAGGATAGGTCTATCAGTTGCTCATGGCATCCTGTTGCCCAGCCTCCAGCGGCTCTAATGTCCAAAGTTGGGGGGAGGGGGAGGGAGGGATGAGGAATCGAAGCTCAAGAGATTCCTTCCCCCCAACCCTGTTGTCTGGAAAACCACTCATGCCCCACGTTGCCTTTCGAGCAGCCTTCTTTTTATCCTGCCTATTAGTCCCTGTTATGAAGTGTTAAGTATTAAAAACATAAAAGGTCTTTTCCAGAAATACTGCTGTGATTGCTTACACATGTCCCCACTCTGCCTGCCTGGGGAATCTGCTGTAGTATTGTGATGTCTCAACCTCATCTGTTTCCTATCTGATACTAATAGCCTCGGTGTTTAATTTCCTGAAAAGTCCCGCATCACATTTAAAGGAAAAGGAGGAAGCGCCCCCCCCCCCCCCCATCTCACCTCTCTCAGCCGACCGTTTTCTGCCCTCCTACACTCTGATTTCCATGCCTCTCCCCTTTAAATGGTCATTACTAGCCATTGCCTGCCCAAGAAACTGCCTGCTGGATGGTAAGGACCTCAGCCTATCTAGGAGTATCACAGAGTCCAGGGATACACAGTTAACTCAGGGAAATCCAGACGGCCCTCTGCTATGGGCACTTGTACAGAGAAGCAAAGTGCAGTCTGTCCAAATAGATGTGTATTTATTTCTGGAGTAAGGTTGTATTGTTAACACGATATTATTATTATTATAAATACATTAGCCCATGCTCAGGCTAGTGTAAGGGTGATAGCACATCCTCCTGCTGGCAGAAGGCTCTGAGAGTCAGTGGGAGACCTGCTAGGTAGAGTGGTATCTCACCAGGTAATTCCAGTGCTGATGGCATGATGCTGCTCACAGGTGAACAAGTGTCTCTAACAACAAGAGGTCCCCTTTGTATGGTTTTCACTTCGGTTTGCTGGCCCGTTATGTCACTTTTACTTTTCTCTTCCTGGGCATGGGTAGAGAAGAGAACTTTGGCATGCTGTGAGATAAACGAAACCCTAGTGGAAAATAAAAGCTTTTTTTCCTGACCACCTAGAAGAAAACTGATACCCAGTGAGGATAGGAGACTGGCTGCAATGTCTATAGATGATTTTGGAGTCATGACTAAAACTGTGGCCACCAGACCACAAGGGATTCTTACTCCATAGGCGTGACTGATGTGCAGGGGAGCCTACAGAATCCTAGAGCAAGGCTTAAACTTTACCCTCAAACCCATTTTGCTTTGGAAACTTTTTTCCATGAACCAGGATATGTAGGTATATAAAATAGGTGTATGAGTCAACATTAATTCCTAATAAATCGGCAGTTTAATTTGAATCAGTTTTTTTGGTATACATATAGTTTTTACATTGTCCCAGTTCCGAGAAAACCCAGAAGCTTGTCCTTAGATTCCCTCACTAACACATTTGAAAACATTTCTAATGAGATTACATTTGTCATCTTCAGAAATAACGTGAGAGAACAGTTTCTTTTAAGTACCCCAATACTCAGTGTTTGAAATGTAGAAAACTATTTGTCTATTACCGCAAGTCAACTGTCAGGACCTGAGATATTTCTCAGGCAAAGATGGCTGGAGACTGAGGCACGTGGAGCTTGGCTCATAGGAGGAAAAACAATCACTTTTTTATTTATAATTTATTAAAAACAAAAGCACATTTGTTTGCTAGCAAAATGGATGCTTCTATTTATTTTTGTACAAAAAGTTAAGTGTTGGATGAATATTGATACAGAGGGCGTAGACCATCCTCAACGTTTTTCAGAGTTGATTGACACATTGATTTTAAAATTGCCAGTGCTGAGAATGCCATTATGCATAAATATGTAGCGCAAAATGGGAGAAGTCTGTTTAGGACTGTCTCCAAAATTGTTGGAAATTCTGTCCTAATCCCAAACCAAATTTTCAGTTTAGTGATTTTTTTTTAAATGAAAGTCAGCAACTCAAACAGCAAATTTTAAAACCAAACTTTCTAACAAGACACATTTATTCCAAAGATACACTAATTTGATATTGAGTGAGTGAGGGATGATGGAAAAATAAATACAGTCTTTATTTTCCATAATGAAACTGTTATGCTTCTGAAGGAGCAGAAAACGTGTGTACAGCAAAAACACTGCGGTTCATAACATGCATAGTCGCAAATTCGAGCTGAGGGGTTTTAGGCAGTGTTTGTTGGTGGTGTGTGGTACAATGGTGTGCATGGTGCAGGGCATATTGTTCAGAATTGAGGCTACAGTGACACGGTGCTAGTGTGCACCTCCAGAAACACAGCAGATTCATTACATGTTTGAGTTCTGTTGTGTGTTTGGAGTCTTTTACCTATGTGATCACCACATTTAGTTAAGCTGCTCCATATGGGGTCATGACCCACTGTTTAGGAAGCTGTGTCCCTGAGAAGAACAAACATGAGAGGTTCTCCTCATATACCCAAGGATTCCCTTGGTTTTGTGAAATTCAAACAATTGTCCTCTGATATGGCTGTGAGGAGCATCTTGGCCAGGTTAAGGAAAAGGCATTGGCGCCTTTGCGCTGGAGGATGTAGAACAGCCTTGGGTGTTGTGGGGTGGGATGGTTTCTTCTCTGGGGACCTTTGAAGATGATTTGAAACTGTAACCCAAAATGGCCACCCTGCCCTGGATGCTTCCCTTCACTCATGCTTTCCTTGTAATTTGTGCCCGTTCCCACGATCTCCCCAAGGCTAGGCTCCTGCCAGGCTGACTTCAGGGGACCCTAGAGGCCCTGGAGAGTGAGGAACTCCCCCTTCTCCAGCTTGCCTCCTGTACTGCTGCAGAAGAGATGACTCAGTCCCAGGTAGGGGCTGGCAGTCTCTCCCTCCCTTCCTGGAGGGCAATTAAGTGGAGATTTCTTGCCTCTGGAGTACAGTAGGGGTTTCCTGTCTTCCTAGAAGCCAGGGCAGCAGGAACAGGGAGCAGTCTGGGCCCGCACAGATCCCTCTGGCTTCCAGCTACTGCTTCTTTTCATATTCGTTAGAACGACCTCCTTTCCCAGAGGGTCCCAGAAAAATGACTGTCCCCCTCTTCTGAGGGCTGCCTGGCTTCCCTATGGGCCCCCACCTTTGAGGAGGAAAGGACCCTAGGTGCAATTCAGGAACGTGAGTTTTCTCCAGTGTTTTGGAAGCCCTCGGTTCTGGGTTTTCTGCCTTTTCAGGTGGCCGTCTTCTCTAGCGGACAGTTAGCAAACGGACCACTCCAAAGGGTGTGACGGGAACCAAGCCTGCGCTTTCAAAGTGTCTATACAGGACAGCACTTTGGCTTGGGGGCGTCCACTTGAGGATTAACTGCCGGGGTGTCCAGACTGCATGTTAGCAGAGGAGAGGTTGAGGCCCAGACAGTTTGGCAGATGTTCCAGTGGGTCACTGAGAATCTGTTGATGGAGCCTAGTCTCCTCTATTCAGGCTGGATCCTGTCCCATGATTGCTTCTGGGCTATCTGCAACTGGTCACTTTCTGCCCATCTTGGGAACATCTATCTGATCACCAAGGAACATGCAACTTCAGAATGGACCATGAGTCCCAACACAATGACATTTTGGAGCATTGCAAAGGATTGTCACCCCTGATTTCTTTTACAGTAGAGGCCCACTGTCAGATATGAAGCCCCTTGGGTTGGGGGAGCTGAATATACTGTTTATATGCCTAAATCTGTCAGAAAGGGCAGTCCCCAGGGGTGGTTGTTCCCTGTCACAAAGGCTTGGGGTCAAACACTTGTGCCTGAATCACATCTGAGAACATAGCAGAAGCTCCCTTCCTTTAATAAGGAGCTGCAGCCTCTGGTTTAATGTGCAGATTTGAGATGGTGGAGAGAGAACACGGTATAGCATTACGTGAGGAAATAGATTAAGAGCTGCAGATCTAGGCTCTGTATGTTTAAAAAAACTGATACAAGTTACCATGGTTGTCTGCCTGCCCTTTACTAATAGCATGCTCACCCTCATGGGGCTGACACTACAAGGCATGTCTCCCTTGGGGACCATGGAACCTGCAGTTTATCATGGCTCACTTTTGTGTATATGAATGCACGTTCTTGAGGGAGGAGATCTGGAGCAGTCTTCTCCTTTCCTGTCTCCCATTGAAGTGTACGTGAGTAGCCAGGCTACCTGCAGCTGAGATGGTGCTGTAGTGATGCTTGCCTCAGTGTCCCTCCTACCCCTTAGATCAAGCTCAGGCAGCATTCTTAGCACCCGCTACAGGAATGATTACCTGTGTGTGGAGGATGATTCCTTGAGTAGGGGACTTTGGAAGCGTCTGACAACAGGACCAGATTCCAGGCAGAAGTGAGGCTTCTGCTCTGGCCTGTCTCTGTGGTCTCTGACTGGGGTTATACTGGCTTCTTGGAGCATTTTTAGTTTTTCCCTTTGGAACAAGTAGCAAAAATATGTTCTCAGGCTCCAGTTTGAGCTGGTCTCACAACTTAGGTAGGAATTTTCTCTGAAGATCAGAGCCTATGAGATGGACAGTGACATCCTAGTTATCATCAAGGGAACTCGATTCATCCTATCTTCTGACGCAAGCTAGACTCCTTCGGGGACATAAGTGATGTCTCTGTAACAACAAGGTGCTGAGAGCCCAAGTTTTGCTCTTGGGAGCTCAGGGCAGTAGAATCACCCTTAGAAGGAGAAGAGGAAATGCATTAACAATAGCAGAAGTAAACTCAGAGGCCATCACCCTGGAATGAGCAGTGTCAGGGCTTGGGAGTTCAGACCTCTTTTGAAGGTCCCTTTGTGTCTGAGTGCCCCCCCCACACACTTTTAAACTATAACTGCCGGCACACCTTGTTTCATCAGACTGCATGATTTCTGGTTGTGTTTTACAATTTCTGGGAGATGTTATGACAATAAAAGTCCATAGCCTTTAAGTAGGATTGCTAGTTCTGACTTCAGCTTGAGTATCGTGTCTTTAAAGGACCACAGGTAAAAGACTTGTTGCCAAGCTGGTGTACCACAGGCGAAGGCTCTTTAGAGTACAGGTCCCTCCTTGGAAGAGTTCCTTGGGAATTCTGTGTGATGTGTGAAGAGTATGAAAACTACAACACAGACATGGTTTTGTCGGGCAGTTCTAGATTTACATTGGATTAAGCACCAGTATCTGGCTGTGGTGGTATTGTGTTCCCCGAAATATTGTGCACGCTAATAAACTTATCTGGGGTCACAGAACAGAACAGCCACAATATTAAACATAGAGGATAGGCAGTGGTAGCACATGCCTTTAATCCTAGCATTCCAGAGGCAGAAATCCCTCTGGATCTCTGTGAGTTCAAGGCCACATTGGAAACAGCTAGGCATGGTGACACACACCTTTAATCCCAAGAAGTGAGCCTTTAATCCCAGGGAGTGATGGCAGAAAGCAGAAAGATATATAAGGTGTGAAGACCAGAAACTAGAAGCTTTTAGCTGGTTAAGCGTTCAGGCTTTCGAGAACCAGTTCAGCTGAGATTCATTCTGGATGAGATCTCAGAGGTTTCCAGTCTGAGGAAACAGGATTGGCTGAGGAATTGGCAAGGTGAGGTAGCTGTGGCTTGTTCTGCTTCTCTGATCTTCCAGCATTCACCCCAATATCTGGCTCCAGGTTTGATTTTTATTGATAAGAACTTTTAAGATTCCTGCTACATCTGGCAGCGTGGCTGTCTGTGTGAGGGGTAATGTTAGTCCATTACTAAATTACCGGATTTATTGGTAGGTGACTGGTGAAGCTTATTAGCCAGGGATTTGAAACTGAACCGCTGGGAGATGTGGCTTGCTTTTGCTGGAGTTGCTGCCCACCACCCAACAGCAAGGTGCCTGAGGTGTTCGGTGTAGTATTTCCTCCTTCCGTCTTTTGTGGGCAGTCCACTCAGATTTGGTTCCTCCTACCTTGAAACCTCTCATGTGAAGGTAATTAGTGACTGCCAAGTTATAGACTTCAATGGCCACTTTTCCGTTCTCATCTGACCCATTAGAACCTTTTCTTCTATTAGCTATACCCTGTGCTCCTCTTCCTCACCACTGCCTGATCCTTCAGACTCTTCACAGTTTCTTCACCATCCCTTGGTTCTTTAACCCTGATGGTGTCTGGGTCTGTACTTAGTTTTTATTCTTTGGTGATGTGATGACTTGGTAGCATATCTCTTTTTCTAATAACTAACACATTTGCTTCCCCAGCCTGGACTGCCCTTTACACTCAGACATCTATACCTGGCTGCTTATTTAATATCCCTGAGGATACCCAAAAAGCATCTCAAATTAACACATCCTAAAGTAAACTCTTGTGTCTGCCTCTATAACTCTGTTCTTTCTACAGTCCTCCCATTTCAGTAAATGCATCATGGTTACTCAAGTGCTCAGGCCAAGTTCTCATGCCCCACCCTGCGTCTAATTCAGTCACAAATCAATAAGCAAAGTCATATACCTCTCATCACACATATGAGTATAGCCATCATCTCTCCCCTGGACCATCCCACCAAGAGCCTCCATGTTTCCCTGCTCTTCAGTCTTTTCTCCATATAATAACCAGAATGAACCGTCTGCAATCTAAGTTAGTCTGTTTCTCCCCTCAGCAGCACGTCACCCAGGGTTTTCCTTCAAAATCCAGAGCTTTCGTCATAGCCTTTAGCACCGAATCTGGTACCTTCTGCAAGTCACCTAATATCAGTCTCCCGGTGTTTCCTCTGTCCCTATCCCAGGCTAATCCATAGATACCTCAGAGACTCTGCACAGGGAGAGTGGGTGTTGTCCACATTTGATGTCACCTCTTCAAAGAGGCACTCTCTCTCTATCCATCCCACCTAAAACAGCATCCTGCCCCCATCCCACATTATGTCATCCACACCTTGATTTATTTTAATGGCATTTATGAATCTTATATATTTATAGTTGTCTTCCCACATCAGGTACAAGCACCATGGCAACAGTGATTTTAATGGGTTTATTGCAGCATCTAGGATCTGGACAGTGCCTGCAATATAGGCGACATTCAGTGAATACTTGTTAAGTGGGTGAACAATGAGTGTCGGGACTCATGCTGGGCCAGGCAAGCTGGGATAAGGGTGATGCTTATTAGGTACCTGAGTGTTTCTAGATGTGTGTAGGTGATTTCTATTATTCGGGGAAGGAGAAGACAGTTTCTGTAGCTTTCTGCCTTTGGATATACCTGTGTGGACAACTCACGAGACTTCTAGAAGCTGGGCCTTGGGGATGACATTTTGACTTTACATTGAACAAAATGAGGTGAACAGTTGCCCACTCCACTGCTAATCTGTCTTCCTTTTTTTTTTTTCTTGCTTAGCTGCTGTATCAGGAATGGGCACGCTATGGAGTGTTTTATAAATTTCAACCCATTGACCTCATCAGGTGAGTGTGGGAGGGAACTTTTTGGGATTGCTTAAGATGCAAATCCTAACCAATACACTGTCCACCGTCTTGGCCCCTGGCAGTCTGCTGTTTAAGTAGGGGGACCTGCTCTTCCAGGTTATGTGCCTTTGCTCTGGTGCTTATGGTTGGGGAAGTAGTGCTGGGATATGCTGGAGGATGGAAGGGGAAGAAGATGGTACAGGTTGATGTTCTAAGACTTCCGTCGTTAGGTGAGTATCACGCTCTCAATTTCTCCGCCAGCTCTTTGGGAATAACAGAGAATGGTCTCTCTTGTCCTTTTCCAAGGGAAGGTCTGGGATGGAATAGAACCTCGGGTGGCTGCAATGCTGTGCAGGGGGAGGAAAGAGCTGACAAATCACACAAGGGATCAATTGATGGGTTTGGAAGAGACTGAGGACTATCCACAGCTTTTCTAACTATAGGAAGCCTGGGTCCGGGAATCTGTCTCTTCATTTGACACCTTGGAAATTTCCCAAGCTTCTATAAAACATCAATGAAGGACCCTTTAAAGAACTTACTAGAATGCAGTGAGTCTGGCTAGCTTAAAATAGTTAAGGACTCCCGATTCTAGATTTCTAGAGTCTAGAAACTTGTTGTTCACTGTCAGCCTTCTTCCAGGATAGAATGTTGGGAGGCAGCATTGGAGGACCAAAGCTACTATTTCTTTGAGACATTTTTTTCCTCCCTCCTTGGCTTTCAAGATTCTGAGAGGCTGAACTGAGGGATCTGTTAGCTAACTTGGTAGGAGGCAATCATTTAGAAAAAATGGAAGACTTTAGCTTACAGACCGACATAATGGCCTCCCTATCACATGGGCCCTTGTGGTGGTTTTAATGATCTACTTATCAAGCTTGCAGACACAAAGAGTGTTCCTGGTCCACTGCCCTGGTTTGGGTAAGGGGCAGCTGCCAAAAGGATTGAGCCCATGGTAGGAATTCCAGCCTGAGGAGAAGGAAAGCAGCACGGGGCCAGAGTTTGGGCAGGTTCACCTCCTGGCCCTGCTGTGTGTGAGCCCTCCCAAGGAACTGGGAGAAGCAGGTGTTCCTTCCAGATGAATCATTAACTGAAATGCCTGGGCCTGGGAGCAGTGGTGGGGGTGACTATGACCGAGACTCATCACCCAGCAGCTCTGTTTCCTGGCTGCCTTTTCATAGCATGGGCCACCTAGACTGTTCCTGGGGCCACACCAAGTCTGCTTCTTCCATTCGGAGCGGGCTTTGATCTCTTTCTCTTGGCATCTCAAGTGGCCACCCACCTCTGTCGCCTGTTTTGTCTGACTACCCACTTGTTTTTAAAAGTATGAGTGAAAAACAAAAATCCTCCCTTCCAGAAAGCCCTGTCTTTCCCCCAGAGGCTTCAGGTGATTTGCCTGCCAGTTAAATGGGAAATGACTCCAATACCTACTGAGGTTTGGCTACCACAACAGCCTCATCTGCAGGGCAAGAATCACCCTTGGGGCAGAGTCCTGTTCCCGGGCTGCCAGATTTGGAGAGCTCAGCTCTGTCTAGACTGGGCACTGGGAACTGGAGCAGAGTTGCAGACTGTCCTCAGGACGGACAGCCTTGGTGGGGACGGGAGGAAGGCTGAGCCTGGAGGTGCTGAGAAGGTCAGATAAACACTCTGTAGTGTACGGGGGGAGTGGGCAGGCAGCTGCCTAGCCTGTGGCCTGAGGACTTCGCATCTCAGGGAAATGCTGGAAAGTGAAGGGTTGATTGGCACCAGGGAAGGAAGGTGTCGGGAGAGGGAAGGGGCAGGCTCTCTAGGAGCCACAAGCAGATACTCAGAGAGCTCGTACAGAGAAAACTAAGGTGAAACACATGGGAAGCAGCCCTTTCCCTCTGTGAACTCCACAATGACCCCTCCCCGCCACACGCTCTTCTCAAAGGAGTCTTCATTTATCCAGTTCTCAAAGGCCTCTGAAGCTTCTTTACTACCACAAAGCCCCAGGACTTACGCTATCCCTGCCACTCTGCTGTTTTTCTCCTCTCCTTCTTCTTTTTTGGTTTTTTAAGAGAGTGTTTTTCTGTGTAGCCCTAGCTGTCCTGGAACTTGCTCTGTAGACCAGGCTGGCCTCGAACTCACAGAGATCCGCCTGCCTCTGCCTCCCGAGTGCTGGGATTAAAGGCGTGCACCACCACGCCCGGCTTCCCATTTGCTAATCTTAAAGGTACCCGTTTAGCATGATTTCTCCCTCCTGCTTCTTGTCTTTCACTCTTCGGCTACTACCCATAAAGACCCACTTGGCACATCGAGGCTAAGCTGATGGCTCCCCACTCTGAGCCATCGTGGGTTCCATGGTGGGATAGTTTTGTGTGGTTGCCGTTTACTAATGTGTGGTGTTGCCTTTTCTTGTCTCATGAAGAAGGTACACTCATGGAGCCTGGCTTGAAAGATGGATGAAAATTTATACACTGGCTTGGCACATTCTAGAACGCTTATATGTTCACTTGTGCTGCCTGTTGAAAGACTGGGGACTTGTTGTCTTTTACCGTTAAAGGCCTTGAAGTCTAATCTCGAGGCTTGGGGTCCCTTAAAGGAAATTGAATATCATAGAGGGGAGGCAGCATACATGCCCATTCTTACACAGATACCCTTCACGCTACATCACTGTACATCACTGGTGCCCAGCAGGCTGCACTGTGAGACCATGGATGATCTCTCCAGCCCAGTAGGGATCTCCCTACTGGAGCCTACGTTTGTCCTGGAATCCTTGGGGCCTGAAGGCCTTGCATGAATGTGCACACCTGCAAGAATTTTCTGGAATATTTCCTAGACCGGGATCTGGCAGAGACTCAGGTGTATGGGTGCAAACCAACCCAGAAGATCTCTCTGGGAGTTTTTAAATAGCAGTTCATGACCAAGAATATTATAGAGGGGTGAGGTCTGAGATGGAACAAATGGCTCCTGTGCCCCCTTAGGGGATAAGAGGATCTTCACGGAGGAGTAGGCTTCTGCCTTTACTGCTCTGGGTCAAGCTGCGCTGATGTAGCAGGGAGGCAGCCTTCATTTTCTAGGGTAATTGGGAGACCTGAGGCCTTTTGTATTTGAACAGGTTTAAGCCAATATCCAATCAAAGATAAGATTTAGGTTTTCACAAGAACTGTGTGCTTATGGGCTGATTTTCTTCATCTTGAGATTTTGATATGTCTTGGGCAAAGCATTAGCCTTTAAATATCGTCTGAATTAGATTATGCTCTTAACTGTACTTGGCTGAAATTGATGTCTCATAGGTATATATGCACATGTATACATGCAGTGTGTGTGTGTGTGTGTGTGTGTGTGTGTGTGTGTGTGTGTGTGTGTGCCATTGCCTAGCTTTGACAACATGAGGAAGAGAAGGTTCTAGAAGTGCTAAGCTCAGAGATTGTAACCTGTTGACTCTGGGGGAGGTGCACATGGAGGGGCTGATGAAAAGAGAGCATTCACTATGCTCAACAGCCATGTCCCCTACTGAAGTCTGGAGAGAGAGAGGAGACAGCTCTTTCTCTTTCTACTTCCAGGAACTATGTCCTCATGGGTGAGGCTTCCCTGCAGCTAAAATCAGAGTCAGGAATGAAGCATCGAGATATGGCATGTTTGCCACAGTGATCTCAACATACTGTCTATTTGGGGAACAATATCCAGAGACTTTGGGTGGCCATGTTCCCCATTTTGCTACATAGCTCACAATTTGCCCTAGATCTAGCCCTGCACTGTGACCTGGCAGAAGCCTGACTCATAGGAATCGACTTTCCCACCTTCTACTTCCAGGATCAGCCATTGTCCTTGTCTTGTTTTCTAAGGGACTTTCCATAGCAGACTGTGCAATCTGATCTGTCCTCCCCCATATCTGTGTCTCAGTTTTCCTCTCTGAAATGTAACTCATTCCAATACCTCCCAGAGGGGCTGGCAGGACAGATCAACAGATAAAGGGGCCTGCCTTGCAAGTCTGGCAACCCCAGTTCAGTCCCTGGAACTCACATACAGGTAGAAAGAGATAACCAACTTCACAAAAGTTGTCCTCTGACCTCCACATGCATGCTGTGGTACCTCCCAATCTCCACCATGCACGCACACAAATAATAATAATAATAATAATAATAATAATAATAATAATAATAATAATAATAAATTCCCCTCCAAGAGGGAGGCAGGACTGGCCACATCCTTTTTTCCTGGCAGGACAGGCCATGTTGGGGAAGGCCACAGCTGGTTTGAAGGAGAAAATACAGAGCAAAATGTTGATCAGCTCACGATTAATTATTTCCTGAGCCCTGCTGCCTTCTCTTTGACTCCTACCTGGGTTTTAGAAAGGTCATGCATCTTAATGCAATACACATTTACTGATGCTTGGAATGAGCAGGTATCTTTGCTCAGCCTTACGGGAAGGTATAACGATTAAAGTACAGCCCATGGCTTTCAGGATTTGGCCATTATATAGGGAGACGGATGTGCAAGATGCAATGAAGTGAGGCATATCAAGACCATAATAGCAAACATACTTAATAGTATGGGCAGCATGGGGAGGGTAAGTGCTCCTAGCAGAGTAGGGGAAGACTTCCTGGAAGAGGTGGGCACTGGATCAGAGTTGTTGGTTTCTGAAGGATTGGTGTTGAAGGGTGTATCTTTACTGAAAGTCTGCACTGTCCCATATGAGAATACATTGTTTAGCTTGAAATTATGGCTGAAAATCACACTGACATATTAAGATCAATCCATGTGAATCTATGAAATGGGTAACAGAATTTATTAAGATATAAATTGAGGGAATACACTCATGATTACAGAACAGAGTAGACAGCAGAAATCGTCCTCTGATCTGACTGGGAGTGAATCTACCTCACAGATAGGAGCAGAAAGAAGGGGCTTGTGACCCTTCTCCATCTCCTTATCAGAGGTGATGTACAACAGTAGGAAGCACTGCCCCCTTTGGGCCATAGAGCCCAAGGTCATGGGTGGAGCAAATACCATTACATTTCCCCTTTTTGTCTAAATAAGAAGGTTCTAATCTTAATGCAAACTATATACAATAAGAATGATTATCAAGTATTGTCCAGGGAAAACAAAGGGTAATAACATAAACAAAAATGGAACTACAACCAACAAGAATAACATCAAACAAGAAACACATACTAAAATCCAGAGAAGTCTGGAGCATAGGTAAATGGCACATTACAGAGATCATTCCAAAAGGTGTCCTATCTTGAAGAACCTGAATCTATACTAAATATGTTTTAGCTAAGATACAAGAAGATTGAAACTATAACTGTTAGTCTTCAATCCCATCAAAGACCCGAGAAGGAATATATTAATACCTGAGAAATGGGAGAAGGACACAAGCAACTTTCCGGAGTCTTGTGAGAGTAGGCATAAACAGCTGGCAGCCTGGACAGTCACTTAAAATTTCTCAGCATCGTTGGTGCATTCAAATTGGCTATAGGCCTAGAATATCTGCAGACCATTTTCAGAAGCAGGAATTCTGAAAGACCATCTTACCCTGTCTTGGCAGAGTTCAGTAGTCACTTTTCCTTGTGTCTCGCTTGTCCAGAAAGGACAGCATTCGTACTGTCAGCAGTCGAGGCAAGGGCAGTTCTTTACTTAGTAGGCCATTTTGTGCCAAAAGAAGACAAACTTCCAAATGGAAATGTCTCAGAAGCCCAACATTCTCTCAGGATCAAATCAGTGCTGCCAGGAGCAATCATGTCCCATGTCAACAGAATTCTAAGTTATCAAAAATGTAAATATCCAAAACCAAACAGCTGGCCTATAACTAGATAAAGTCATAGAAATGGGTCCATGGATCCAAGTCAATTGAGCTGTGGGGTTCTGGGAAAAATGTAGTCAGATTTTTTTCTCTGGTACCACCAGGCCCCCACAGTCCCATGGCCTGCTTATAAAATAATCACTTGGAAACTTATATTAATTATAACTGCTTGGCCATTAGCTCAGACTTATTACTGACTAGTTCTTACACTTAAATTAACCCATTATTTTTATTTATGTTTAGCCATGTGGCTTGGTACGTTTTCTCAGTTCTGCCTTGTCATCTTGCTTTCTCTGTGTCTGGCTGGCGACTCCTGACTCAGCCTCTTCTCTTCCCAGAATTCTCCTTGTCTGCTTGCCCCACCTATACATCCTGCCTGGCTACTGGCTGATCAGTGTTTTATTTATCAACCAATCAGAGCAACACCTATTCACAACATACAGAACGACATCCCACAGCACTGATAGGAAGCTGGGTCCATTATCGCTCTCAATTGAGGATGGGTAGTTCACACAATTGACTTACAGACCTCATCTCTTAGGATTCTGTATCTACCTGTCTCTTGTCCCTTTCTAAGCCCTGTGAGTCAGCAGGAAGCCCAGGGTTGGGAGGAAGGAAAAGCTGGTTCCAGAAAAGGAGACTAAGGAAAGATGGCAGCAAGCACCATAGCCCTTGCATGGGTCTGAGCACGAGGAGGCCATATTTAACTAGGAAACACCTTGCACCTAGGAGGACATTGTGCTTGATAATTCTGGAGAAAATTATATAGAGACTCACCACGGAGGGTGTGAGAGAGGAGGAGGCAGAGGAAAGCGAGCAGCTGGTGGGTGCAGTAACACAGCTAAGAAGGACGAGAAGGTTCCTGGCTATACATTCTGGTCTGTCTGGTAGGTCAGGGTGCTGGCTAAATTCAACCAGGAAAAGACTCGATTGCAGTCTGCTTTCTCTCCCTTCCCCCATGGAGCACTGGCTGGTTCCAGTTTGGACCCTTTCAGAGGGAAGGCTGCTGCTGGTCTGGTGGCTGACCCATGGGCACAGGAGTTAGGGTCTGACGGTTTCAGCTTCTATGTAAAGCCACAGCCTAAGACTTCTGAGGACAGAGTCCCTTTCTTCACAGTAGCTGTGCATAGATGGCAGCTCCTGTTTTGGATCAAACTTTAACCCTTCTATTAACATCAGTCATGTGGTACAGATGTTGAGTTCTAAGGTACCAATAGGCTACTTACATTTCCCATGTTGACCCAGAATTCTCTGAGCAGAGATGGAAGGAGCCTTCTGGATCACCAGCTCCTTGCCCTTGGAACTCATGTCTTGTCTTATTTCTCCGGGGAACTAGCTGATATTATCTGGAACAAATATGGCAGACTAGTTTTGTGCCTCCTCGGCCTTGGTGTGCATTAGAATCCCTGGACAAATCATGACATCGTAGAGGTGGCACACAGCTGACAGGCCAGACACTTTAGTGCTTGGCCGCAGAAGGAAGGAACCAAGAGTTCTGTTTGCAGCAGCATCTAGCAAATGCATGGTGAAGGCTGTGAAGATGGCTTCTGCTTTCTCTTCTCTTTCTAATCGGGAGTACTTAGCCCCAGGCAATGTGGGTCTCTGGTGGAGGTTTCTAGGCACTAGAAAGTTGGTGGAAAGATAACCAGAACTCTGCAATACCCCCTCTTTTGGTTCTGGTTCTGCTTCCTGTATAGAATAAGAATACCCTCTTGTTAGGCAACTTTCCATCACTGTGACAAATTACCTGAGATAGGCAACTTAAAAGAAGGAAAAGTTTATTTGGCTCACAGTTTCAGAGCTTTCTCTCCACGGTTGCTTGGTACCCTCAGACTTAATGTGAGCTTATGTACACACATCGTGGAGAGAAGATGTGGCAGAGGAGGCCTGTTCACCTGTGGTGGCTAAGAAACAGCCAGGAAGGGGCTAGAGTCCCAATATTCCCTTCAAATGTCATTCCTCCTATGATCTAACTTCCTCTCAGTAGAAAAGAACATATCTCCCCACAGGTCCCCCCAATTCCCAATAACAACACAGGCCTTTGCAGTGTAGTTCCATACCATAGTATCCTATTCCTGTCTCCCAAAGGCTCATTGCCCATTTCAGAATGCAAAATGGAGTTAGTTTATCCCATGCCATGGTGCTGTCAGAAGGAAGTGGAACATTTAAGAGCTGGCTTAGGGCCTAGCTTGGGGCAGTCATGTCATTACCCCAAGAGAGAATGGGTAGCCCCCAAAAGACATGATCTCGAAGGGGATATTGGGATCCTGGTGCCTTCATGTCTCTTTGATTCTTGGATGCTGTGAGGTAAAGTTTCCCTTGCCATGCATTCCTTTAATGATGTACAAAACTACCAGAACCCAGAATGGCAGAACCAACCAACCACAGACTGAAACCTTGGAAACCTTGAACCAAAACCGACCTTTCTTCTTTTTGACTCTGTCACATATTTTGCAGTGGTAGAAAACTAACACACTCTTATCATGTAGGTCAAACCTTTATGTATCTGAAAATAGCCACTGTCTCTTTATCAGTTTTCATGAGCCTCAGCTTTCTTTCCTCCATAAAAAACAGTAACAAACACCCTGAGGCCTTGCCACATTTCCATCTATGACCATGACTCTTCTAAAAGCCCCAGAATGATGCTTACTCTCAGGACTCAGGAACCTGGGGGCCTCGGAGATAGAGCCTTACCCACGGTCCCCTGGAGTGGCAAAGCCAACATACATGCTGTGAAGTCAGACATTGTGAGTGGCTATGGAGACTAAGTATGACCCCTACTCCCAAGGACCCCAAGTTCAAGGGGAAATCCCCAGGCTTGTAGATAGCTTCTGGGCTTTTCTGGGAGATGTAAGGGGCAGAGGGCTGGAGAAAACTTAGAAAAAGTAGCCGCGAGGCTGTATGAAGACAGCATATGGAAACTATCCGGCAGGAGAACTGACTCCTGGAATAGTGAAATAGTCCTCCATGGTGATGGGCTCAGGGTTGTGAGCAAAGACTGCTGGAGGCAACTGGAATTCTTTGTTTTGAAGCACCGGTGATTTCTGACATTCTCTGAAAAAAATTTAGAGACTAAGTTATGGTCACTTGACCGGGTGACTTACTATGCCACACGTCCATATTGGTGAAATTATTAAGGCCACTCCACGTAGTTAAGAGGGAGGTTTATTTTGTGGGGTAACTTACAAGTGAAGGGATAGGTAACAGGGTCCGGAAAAGGTGTGTCGCAGTCCAGCGGTGTTCTCTGGAGAACTCTGCTAGGTCTGCATCCAGCAACCAGGGTCCAGGAACCAAGAGAGGCTGCGCGCATCTGGATCTCAGGCCTTCAGGGTCCTCTCTTGGCCCCGCCTTGTAGGCGTGACAGTTACCGAAGCCTCAGTGGGGGTTGGAACTTCCAGATTAAAGCTGGAACGGTTACCCACTACACGTCCAACTTAGGCCAGTACACCCAAGGAGAACTGCCAGGCTGCAAGCATTAAATGGACGACAAAATGCTTAGACCAGAGACTTGGAGACGTATCTCTAGGATACAGACTTAACAACTCCCTACTCTAGGAGGAGTAAGGGGAAGGAGTGAGGCTGCTGTTTGTAAAATTAGGAGATGGATAGAGTGACCTGTACCTCTCAGCAGACCCTCAACTTCCCACCCCTGGATTTCCTTCAGTCTGGAAGCAGAGGGTAAAGAATGAAAACACCATTTTGACTCAAGCTTTTCTTCACCTTGTGTAGTATTTGGGCAACCCATCCTCTCTCCAGCTGCGATTTCCTCACAGCACCTGTCCTGCCTCCCGCAGTACGACCGTGAGGAATTTAGATGAGACAGTGTCCAAATACAGTAGTGATAGCTCCAGACCTGCTTGAATGGACCTATCACTTATCTGTCCCCGAGGAGGGATTACAATACTCCCTGAAGTAGCAGACTGTCACATGGCTCTTTACAAGCACTTAACATGTGTGACCTCTGTGCCCCACAGCGGCCTTGCCCAGTGGGCATTACTGCCTCCATTTTGTCATGAATGTAATGACCTCGGTGAGGTAAGGGCTTCCCAAAGCCACAGAGAAAGCTCGTTTGGAATCCGATCCAAATCTGTGTGACTTGTTCTTTCCTTGTGCTGTGTGGTGGGAAGTGCTGCAGAGCTTCATCCAGCTGATGTTAAGCTAGCTGGGTCCCCAGTGACCTCGTGTCAGTCCCTTCAATTGTTAGTCTCCTCAGGAAAACATGGTGTGCTCTACTTACAAACACAGTGTGTTGACTACTGTCCAGCTCTGCTTCAAGAGGGGTTATCTTTGCACACATTCCCCTTTGAGCTCAGCAAGGATAATGTGCCCCCTCAAGGCTCATGCTGTTGGTTGTTCATTGTTCATTTCTATGTTTTGCTGTCTTTAATTCTGACGGCCTCCATGAGGGTCAGGTTGTCAGCTGTCAACTCCCTCCTTGGCCAAGAGAGTGGCTTCTCCTCCAGTCTCTCATCTGCCCTGTTGTCTTGGTTGCAGCTGCAGCAGTCAGAGCCCCCAGCCAGTTAGCACTGTGTGCAATCTTAAGATGCTTCCATGGTCCCATATGGAGCCGGGCTCCTGCAATGTGTGGGAATGGGGGAGGGTCCCTACTTGGTGGAAATGACTTTGCTATTCAGTCACAGTAACTTGATGCTACTGTAGCTCCAGGGGACTCACAGTGTGATGTAATAGGGTACCTTGACTGTGAAGTACTGTGCCTTACCCTTTTCGCTTGCTTTGGGGGCGGGGAGGGTCACAAGAAGCATAATTCATTAAAGATGCATCTTAAAACAGTCCAGAGCCTGTTAACAAGGCAAGAGTCAGTGTCTGCATCAAGATGTAGAACTTCAGACTGAGTGTTGAATCCTCCAAGAGGAGGGGAGATGGAGATCTTGAAATATGATAATGAGATACAAGGTCTTAAGAGAGCTTCTGATACAGGTCACAGAACTATAAATCCCACCAAATATGTATCAGGTACACAGCAAGGCTGGGGCAAGGTGGTGGGAGGTTTTGAAGGGCTTAGACACTGGCCTTCAGAAAGCTGATCAGAGAAGTCATATAGGTGAGTTTTAGATATTATGTGTAAGTCTGACAGGAGAAAAACCATCCTTGGGAAGGTTTGCAATTTGGGGGCTAACATAGGCTTGACTCAAGACTCAACAGTCAGACCACTGAGAGAAGTGACTGGAGGAGATCTTGAAGACAGAATGGAAAAAGAGGGCTAGATCCCAGAGGGACCAGGGACCATGACAACAGATACCAGAGAGATGCTTTCAAGTAGCGTCTCTGGAATCTGGGGAGGTGGCAGAGCAGAGGATTGCTGGCAAGTTTCAGGGTTCGCTCTCCTCCTAGCCTCCAGGTAAGGATGGAGAAGGTCTGTGGAGGTTCCTTCCTTCACTTCTGTTCTCTCCTGGGGAATCTTGGACCGGCCTTCCTAGGCACACAGGCATTCCTCTCCATAAGAGTTGCATCACTGTCCTCTAAGACCCCTGGGCCATGTGAAGGCAACTGCAATTCTGTCTGTGGGAGTCAGGGAGGGATCTCGGGTAGATCCGAGGGACTGATCTTGCCCTGGGAGACATGAGGGACTGACATCAAGACGCGTTACCATGGACACGGCCCGACTGTTTGATCCCGGGAGCCACTGATTTGCCACGTGTCTCTGGAACCCCTGAGCTCCCCACTTCTGCTAATGATATTCCCTGGAGTGAAGTTCTCCACCCACACCACATGGGTATGTAACCAACATCAACAGAAACCATCTTAACACACTGAATAACACAGGCAGAACACACGTTACAACCACCACAAGGTAGCTAAATTTAATTAGCCCGGCACACCCAGGCTTTCTGTACAGACACTTGCCTCCATTTTAGAGACGGAAAACCACAGCACTCTGTGAGTTTGGAAGTCACAGACCCCCAAAAGCAAATAGAATATAAGAAAAAAATCTTCATGTTTCTTGCCTAGGAGACAGTTGTCCCCTAGTAAGTTCTTGAGATTATCTAAAGGTATTCAAAAACGCTGACAGTTGAGTGACTGCCAGGGATTGCTGTCTGCCGCTGGTACACTGTTGGTGCAGATCAGAAAGGGATGTGGGACTCGTGCCTTAGTCACTCAGCCTGGAGAAGGGCTTCAGGAAACCCTGGGGCTCTGAGCTGCTGCCCTTACTGGTTCATTCACTGGATCTGTATTCAGCCGGAAGTAGTCACAGAGAGTGGAAGGGGAGAGAGAGGACTGAGTTTTTGCACTATTCACTTAGCATTTGAATTGAGAATGGTAGTCCAAACAGCACGATTTCTAGCCCTTAGCCCTTCTAACAAAATGGTGGCAATCTCTTGGGTTGATAGTCTGTGCAGCCTTCAACTCTGGGTCAGGAAGGCAAGCTGCCCGCAGAGAGACACAAGTCAGCCACAGACAAACGACGTTTCTTTGCCTTGCTTGAGACATTGAACACCCCACCTCCTACCTCAGGCAGCATTCTCACGCTGTGGATCTGACCTTTCCACGCCTGCTCCACCCTCAGTGCGACACACCACCCACTACTTTTACTTCCCACTTTTGTCCCGTCCCGAGGACCGTGTCCTATTTGGATGAAGTAGCCTGTTTCTGAGGGTTTGGCTTCTTAAGTGATTAAGTTGAGTCCTCTGGTGATCCAGCAGCCAGATAGAAACACCAGGAGAACCTCTATGGGACCAAGGTGAAAGAAGAGAAGGCCAGACCCCACACTCAGACTGCTCACTGCCCAGCTGGTATGAAGACCCAATGTTGTGGGCAAGAGATCTGAGAGACCATACAGTTCAGTTCAGTTCAGTCCGGTGTCTTTATTGAGTGCTGTCTGGGTCAGGCAGTGTGTTATGGGCTGAGGCTTAAGTGACAGACAAGACAAGTGTATACCTGCCTCGAGTGATTAGAGCAATCGTCTTCTAATCGGGGGGTACATGTGTGTGAAAGTAAATTCTCCACACAAAGACACTGAGTGGTCTAGGCAGCAATTGTCACATTAAAAGCTGCCTAATGAAACCTCCCGGAGTGAGCAAAATCACAATAGGCATTGATTTATTATTTGCTCATGAGTCTGTGTTCAGAGAGAGAGTCAGTGAGCTTTCACTCCAGGCTTCAGACTGTATAGTTCTTGATAGATCTTCATGTTCTGCTGAGATCAGCAACTACTTGGGCATGTTCTTCTTATAGAGAACCACAAAGGTATGGGGAAAGCCAGGGAGAAATGCAGTGATCATCATATCACTAATGTCTCATTGGCTAAGGCAGATCACATGGCTAAGCATGACTCTCAGTGGAGTTGATAGTAACTGAACACCGGTCCAGTTCACCACTCTGTGAAAATGAGTGCAAACCCAGACTGTCTAGGAAAGGCTGTCCTGGTTGAGCTCAGGGGGCCTCTGACCTCACTGAGAACAGACAGCACACTGTTAAAGGTGAGTGTGGTGTGGGCTACTTTACAGGAAGAAAGGGACTTTTAGTGGCCACACAGATACAGTGCAGTTCAATCTAGTGGGAAGTGGCCTTCCTGAGGAGGTGATATTTAAACTAAGATGTGATAGAGACAGAGATGAGCTGGGTAAAGATGAGGAAAACGGGGAACACTCTGTTAGATGGGACTGATGGGGCAGCAGGCACTGTCCCAAACCTTTGCTCTTCTCTGGGAAGGACGCCATTAGCTTTCCTTTGCAGAAGAGGCTGTTGAAGTACACGAGATTAGCTAGCTCTACACCAACATAGCCTGGAAGTAGTAGAGACTGGATCTGAACTCCTAAGTCTGGTGTCACCACCATGTACAAGGTAGAGGAAACCTGGAAGCTGATGAGCCCTACAGAGAGGCCATGAGAGGGCAGACTGGATAGGAAAACAAGGGCCGGGTAGTTGAGGATCTTGTGGGCTTGCTGAGGATTTGGGGCTTGAAGGAAACAGGTCCATCTTTGATGGGTTTGGATTACGTAAATTCACACCTGTGGGTCATACAGACATTGCCAGCTTGGTTCTTACTTTAAGAGATCTGGGATATTTTTGGAGGGGGGGCCCTAGAAAGGAACTGGGGTGATGGTTTTCATAGCTAACAGGATAGAGTGGTGGGGTGGGAGGTCTGAGGGGAGGGAAGCCTTCTCCTAAGTGTCCTCTCTCCTTCAGAGAGGATTTGTGAGCAGCCTGATGCCACAGCTGAGGCCAGGCACTCTTTTCTCTACATTCCTAGGAACCCCCTGTCCCCTGGGTTGTGTTTCAGCACTGTTCATCACTGGGGCTTGTGTAAGTGGTAGTGTCTGTCAACCATCACCAACATATCATGTACCCTAAGCCCTTGGAATCAGATTCACTAGACCCTTGTTTGCACGCTCCAACTGAATCTTCATGACAACTCTGTGACCTTAGGACTTGTCCCATTTTGAAGATGAAGATAATAGTAGCTCATGGTAGACAAGACACTTACCCTAAATCACAGGCATTATGACACCAGGCTGCTCTATCTATCTGCTTTGTTCTGTCTTCAGGGAGGACTTATGTGCTGATGAAATGCATAAATAACACCACAAAGATGCCCTACGCAGCTGATGGGAGGCTGGATGTGAGAGCATGTGGTGACATTCAGCTGTGACTATACAGGGGCTCTGGAGTAAAATGAAACAATTCAGACTGCTTAAGGTGATGCTGCCGTAGATATGGGAACTCAAAATACTGGGTCTGGGAGCATTACTATAAGCCATCCAGACCCAACCCCTCCTTGTCAAAGAATTAAAAATCTGACAGCTGAGGTGTTACCACGTATGGTGGTATATGCCTGTAATCCTATTGCATTTTGGAGATAGAGTCCCAAGGATTATGATTTTTTGAGGCTATCTTGGGCTACATAGTGAGACTCTGTTTCAAAACAGCTTCAGCCCTCCTGAGACAATAAAGGGATGAGGGTGTCAAGTTATGTCTGAGGCTACCTCCAAATAAGGACTCTTTCACCAATGCCACTGGAATCTCTTTAGATTTAAAATAGAGTGGAGTTGATGGGGAGCAATTTTTCAGAAAAGCTAAATTAGATTCTACCTTCATTATCTAAAAAATGAGGGCAGAAGAGGTGATTTATAGTGAATTTTCCAGAGCTAATTTCTGATGGTCCTGCAAAGTAGAGTCTTAATCCTGGAGCCAAGGAGGTGACAAGGCCCCTGGTCTCACATGGAGCCAAGTTAAATCTAGGGATTGGGACCCAGGAGACTGGACCTTAGTTCTGGAGTTTATCCATTAGGCTCACCCTTATCTACAAGATCTCCCCAACACAGGTCCCTGGGTCTCTATTCCTCAACCTACTGCCATTCCTAGACACCCCCATTTCTGTTTTCTTCAGTCTTTGTAGTTCTATTCACATCTGGAGTGTTATGTAGAGTTGGTGAGTGTGTGTTTTTCTATGCGGACACATGGTGTATATCAGAGGCACTTAAGAAACTCTGGACAAATGGAAAAGTCTGCATGGCATCTTAGGGCTGCTGGCCTCAAGGGTGGGTGGCAGCTGTATGGCAGGGACCTGGTATGAAGACCAGCTGACTCTCTGGGAAGGCCCAGAGGCCCAGCCAGGGGACTTCTGCTCCAAATGGCTTTGAGTATCCAGGTAGGAGTGGTGTGTGTGTGTGTGTGTGTGTGTGTGTGTGTGTGTGTGTGTGTGTGCATTAGAGTAAGAGGACTGACTGGAAGGGTCCCTCTGCCTTGTTCCTTTGGGAGATGACTCTTTACAGTAACCAGGGCTCTTCTTATCTCGATATCCAGTGACAATAACCAGTGGTGTGCATCTGTAGGTAGACAGCGATGAATGTGATTTGAGGTCAGCTGTCTGTGAAATGTGAAAGCGATCCCCAGTGTAGTTTAGAAGCACCAGTGAGCCATGAGGATGGATGGCGTGCAAGGTGGGCTTCTCATGGGGCATGAAGTAATGAAGACATCCAGTCTGATGTCCCCTGTCTGGAGCTCTCTCTGTTCTCCCTCAGTGTTCTCTTCACTCAGTGTTGGCTGTGTATCGTCAGAGTTCCCATCGTGAGCAGGATAGTCTGGGTAATTCCATGTAGGCAAAGATGCTCCGGGCAAGAAGGACGGTAGTGACAGAAGAGACTCTATGCCAGTGACTCTTAGGTCACATTTCCCGACTGTTCAGTTTCTTTCCGCTTTTAGTGAGTGACGGTTGAGACACAGCTGACCGTTCGGTTGGAACACAGCTCCTGACGGAGGTCTAAAAAATTCCTCCTCCACCAGCCAGAGCAGTCTTAGCTCTTCCCACATCTTCCAGAGCCTGAAGAACTTACCTCCCTCCATGCCTCTTCTGAGGCTCCTTGAACTTTCTCACTCTCCCCTCTTCTAATAACTCTCGGCTCCCACTGTGCCCCTACCAAGCCATCCCAGGCACTTCTCTCATCCACTCCGAGCGATAGTTCCCTGCCTTAGGGACAAGTTGCCACCATCTGGACCTGCTAGAGGTAGTCTTGGAGGTATTTATGGGACCAGCATGAGAGTGGGCAGGAAATGCCAAGCAGAATTCAGCCTAGAAGTTTGTTTATGCTCTTCCAACTCCAGCAGAAAACAGCCTCCTCTACTGATGGCTCAAATTAAATTGCAGATGCCCTTGAACTTGGGGTTAGGAACATAAACAAGTGGTGAGTTGTAGACTTCAAGCAATGAGCAATCTCAGCGGGGGAGAGGCCTGGCGAAGGGCTGGGCAGGGATGGATTTTTCCAGTTGATGTCTTTCCAGGAGGCTCCCCTAACTTCGTGGGTTCCAGGGACCAAGGACAGCACATCTGGGGGTGTGGCTCCTCCTTGGTTGTGAGTTGGTGGGGGAGTGTGGGGGGGGAGAAAGCAGAGATGACATCCTAGTCTTTCTTCCATTTGATTTGAGCATCTTTGGGAAGGATTTTAGGAGGGTGGAGGGTCTAGTTGGTGGCCTGGGGAATCCCACAAGGAGAGTTTCTAACATTTGGATCCTTGCATTGAGGCAGTGTCCAAGAGTCTGAGTCCATTCAGGATGTCGTGCTGAGGGCTCCTGTTAGCCCCTTTGGTGAGGAGGTGGGTAGCTAGCTGCCTGTGGTGTGACTGGTTCATTGACTCACTTGGCGCTTGACTTAGTCGGTGATTCAACAAGTGTCTATTAGTCCCCAGGAGGAAGCCCAGACAGTGGTAACAAAACAAAACCAAACAAAATAAAACAACCCCCCCTGCTCCTCTAGAAGCTTACAGTTAAGGTGAAGGAAAAGATAAAGAATGCTGAGCAAGAACATACATAGTGAATCCCAGAAGGTACCAGACAAGCACATCCAAATCCCCCAGCCGGACTTCCTGGAATACATGATGGTTGAGATGAGCTTGAATAAGGAGTTGGTTTGAGTTGAGCACAGAAGAAGGGCGTGGGTAGTCCAGATAGGAAGACCAGCATGAGTCCAGGCAGGAGGGGAAACAACCACTCAAGGGATTGTAAGTAGCTGAGTGAGGCTGGAGTGAAGACGATGCATGAGTGGGATGGATGTGATGTAGGAGTCAGGTCATATAATGAGGTTTGACTCCTTAGCTACAGTGATGTAAAAGAGTTTGAATGAGAACCTTAGTAAGATAGAATTTAGAAGAGTTAGTTGAGAGAGGAAAAGTTTCCTCTAGCTATTTTTTTAAAGAGGTAATTGCCAGTGCACAGAGAGACCTTGCTGAGGGAGGCATATGTTGGACCCCCACAGGAGGTATAGGTTGGCCTCTATTATGGGAGGCAGAAGAATAGAGCAGGGAAGGGTGGTGGCTATTTGAGGGAAAGTCTAAATGAGAAAATTAAGGCTCAGGAAAGAAAACTCGATTGCCTAAAGCCACCTAGCTAATTAATGCCAGAGATGGGTCTTCTGAGTAAAAGCCAAACAGAATGGTGGCCTTATAGCCTTGTTCAAGAGTGGACTGTCTTCTCCATTTGCAACATCATCAGCCACATATGGAAGTAAGAAAGAAGGATGTTTACACAAATTCCACATGAAGACTTCAAGTACATTGTCACCCTGGCATTTTGTAGGAATGCTTTCTAAGTGCTAAGCTTGTTAGTTTGTGCTTCATTTATTCTCTGGAAGAGATTACAAAGAACAAAGGCAGCACTGATTGGCCAGAACCCTTCATGAGGCTGTGTTATGGGGTCTACATAATACCTCTGGGTACCTGAGAATGGGAACTCACATTTACTAGATTTTCAACTGATACAAGTGTAAGTAAAGGAGACATCTTCAAGATATGATAGAATCAGTAGTCAAAACATTTCTGATAGGCCAGAACCATGAGCCAAAGCCAACAAAGTGAAATTCAGTGGTGGAAGACACAGATTCCATTAATACTACCCAAAGAGAGTTAAGTGTTCATGTGAGAGGGATGAAGGTGGGCCAACCGTGAATACAGCATAGCTAAACATAAGCTCTCTGTTGCTAAAGCACGCACTTGTCTTCCATGCACATAAGGAATTCATGGCTACCCATCGTAGGTCATTATGGATTGCTGTCCTGAGCTGTCAGCCCTCCATAGAGCCCAGTTCTACCCATCCCTTTAAAAGTAGCAGGCTGACTAAGTGATCTCAGGGAAGAGCATATCTGGGAGATGAATTTTCAAGTGTTCAAAACACATTTAAAACAATCATTAAATATGAATATTTTTGGTTGGAGCAGGCTCTCTATTTTCCTAAAGGTCCTAAAACCTCCTTTCGCCTTATATCTGATCTAATATCTTACAAATCCATATCATCTAAAGTTATTATCTTTGGGTTAAAGCAGTGGGTTCAAACTCTAGCAGAATCACCCAAGAAACCTTTTAAAATATGTATTTCCTACTTCCACATCAGACCAAGATGGAATTGCTAGTGGAAAACTAGCATTCTGCCATAAGTATATAGATCTCTCTCTCTCTCTCTCTCTCTCTCTCTCTCTCTCTCTCTCTCTCTCTCTCTCTCTCTGTATGTGTATGTGTGTATTTGTGTGCTGACATTAAACAAAAGGCAGAAAAACTTTGGACCCCTATTTAGTTTGATAGCTTATCTCTACACTCACACCCACATACATACATACATACATACATACATACATACATACAAGCATATTAAAAGTTATAATCTGTATATGAGAAAAAGCATGCAATATGTGTATTTCTGAGTCTAGTTCACCTCTCTTAATGTACTAACTTCCTTTTTTTTTTGAGACAGGGTTTCTCTGTGTAGCTTTGCACCTCTCCTGGAACTTACTCAGTAGCCCAGGCTGGGCTCGAACTCACAGAGATCCACCTGCCTCTACCCCCCCCCCCCCCCACCAGTGCTGGGATTAAGGGTGTGCGCCACCACCTGGCTATACTAACTTTCATATCCATCCATCCAAACAAGAAAAAATTTAGCTCTCCACTGGCTATAAACAAATACAAAATACAAGAAAGCAGTCTTAAACTCCACCATAATGATGATTACAATAAGTATAAATGGCTTAAACATAAAAAATAAGAGGTAGAAATTGTCAAATTTAATAGAAATGTCACCTAGTTATATATTGCCTGTTAAAGAAACTCCTTAAGTATAAAGGTGCAAATATATTAAAAATGAAAGAATAAATACATACACACTATGTGAACACTAATCAAAGTAAAGTTATTTTAACATCTCACTAGATCAGTTTTACTATAAGAATAGGATCAGTGATAGCAATATTTACAGTGATAAAAGTCATTTCAACATGAAGACACAGCAGTCTTAAATGTGTGTGTGTGTGTGTGTGTGTGTGTGTATGTGTGTGTGTGTGTGTATTTGTATGTGTGCATATGTGGGTAGATGGATGTTTTATGAGTATGAGTAGGCTAGACATTGACTTCAGTCTCTTTCTCTATCACTTGCCACCATACTGTTTTGAGACAGGGTCTCTCACTGAAGATGATGCTTATTGGCTAGGCTGGCAGGACACCAAGCCTCTAGGATCTACCTGCTTCCATCCCCTTGGCTCTAGGGTTACAGACATGGGCCATGACACTTGGCTCTTATGTGGTTGCTAGTGATCCCAACTGAGGTCATCTTGCTTGCACCACAAGTACTTCATACACTTAGCCAGCTCCCCATTTCTGATTGATGTATGGGTATTTAATAACAGGTCTTCAAAATAGATGGGGCAAAATTGGACTAAACAGGACAGAGAAACAGACAACTCATTTTTTATATTTGATGATTTCAGCTTTCTTGTAACACAAAATTACCAGGGATATGGTAGATTTGAATAAAAATATTAATGAATTTATTGCCACGAATACAACAGCATATCCAAACTCTAGTAAATACCTCATTCTTGTCAAGAACTTTTGTCAAGCTCATCTGTATTATAGCCCATAAAGCAGGTCCAAAGGGCTTTAAAGAATCAAGACCATACTTCTTACATCTTTAGACCACAGTCAAATTAGAACTTATTCAGAGATGACCTTCTCTTAGGTCATCTCAACCATTGTCCCTGTATTGATGCAGAATTACACCTGATTCATCTGTTCAAATCTGACTTAAGATCCAATTCTGTCATGTATAATTCAATTAATTAATTAACTAATCATGGCATCTTCAAACAAACTTGTTTTGTTGATTCTCTTCTTCTGTCTCCTTTCCCACCCTTGGCTACCCCCTTTCCACCTTTGTGTTATTTTCTATCATTGTCTATCATATCATAGAGAGATCATCTATCTCTCTTCTTCAACATTTTTTTTTACTCTTCCCATGGCTGCTTTTCTAGTTTCTTAACCTATATCCACTGTATGACCTAACTATACCTCTCCCGGGCATATACACAAAGGACTCATATCCTACTACAGAGACACTTCACACCCATGTTCATTGCTCTATTGATAATAACAAGAAAACAGAACAGTCTATATATCCATCAACAGATATGTGGATCATGATATTCAACTGAATTTTATTTAGCTGTAAAGAAAAATGAAATTATGACATTTGCAGGAAAATGGGTATAAAGTTAGTACATTAAGAGAGCTTACTCAGACTCAGAAAATATTGCATGCTTTCTCTCATATACAGATCATAACTTTTAATATGCATGCATGTGTGTATGTATGTATGTATGTATGTATGTGAGTGTGAGTGTGGAGATAAGCTATGAAGCTAGAAAGGGGCCCATAATTCTTTTTTGGCAGACAATGGATGTTGTTGGCCCCTGGAATAAGTGACAGCTGCTAACTAAACACTTATCAGCAAGTGTGAGAAGGAAGTAGTATAGCCTGCTCAGGACATTCCAGTGTACTGTTTCTTTATATTCTCGACCACCTCTATGCTTAAAATTTCTGCTCCAGGCAAACATCTCAATTCTAAGCATAGCACTTGGTCACACTTAAAACTAGTTGTCAGAAAAGCAGAATCCAGAGATTCAGAGAGGCACAGGGCTATCTGGCGCTTAAGCCTGAAACACCATCCCTGAGGACAAGGGGTGAGAGCCTATATGGATACTTGTAAGCAAGGGAGGGAGCGTGTCCCGAGACTCCATTTGAATTTTGATAACTCATCAATGGGCCATTGTTTTGTGAATAAAAACCCATTTCTGACATTTAGCATGTCACTTAATTACATTTTAACTTCTTTATTTCTTGATTCCGTATTGTTTGGATGCAGGGATACAACAGAAGGCCTCGTGCATGCTAGGCAAGCACTCTGCTGCTGACTGCATACCCCGCCCTGTCTGACTGCTGACAGCTCAGGGCAGGAAGGCTCTCAGTGGCTGCCTCTTCTGCAGACTGCCCAGCCTCGCCTTTTCCCTGGGCCTTCTTGATCACTCCTCCAGCCCACAGCTTGAGTGAAGTAAGATAGTACTCTCACAGTCTGCGTGATAAAATCCTTGAAAGGAGATTGTGCGTGTTGTAACATGATCCTAGATGGTGTCCTCTTTTAAAGACATCCGGGGAGGGGTGCCTGCTGGCCTCCCTGTGCAACCCATTCCAGCACCAGAGTCGTGAGGGCTCCTTTTCTTCCATCCAGAATTGTTTCCAGGACAACTCTAGCCTCGTTTTCAGTCTCCTTCCCAACGTGCTCAGCCTACTGCGTGCCCTGCTTTGTAATTTTGATTTAAGACTTGCAGTTCCTGAGGGCAGAGAGTGGGTTTGGCTGAGTTTCGTGGCTGGTATATTTACGAGGGCAGGATTGTCCTGCAACCATGGCTCTGGCTATTAACTTTCTCCCTGTGGTTATTGTGCTAATTGTTTTGTGCGCAGATAATTATTTCCAACTATCACTTTGTTCACTTAGAGTCTCTGCTGAGATCATAGGAAGGCCTGGGTGTGCTAAGAGCTTGGATGTGCTTTACGAAAGCTGTTTCGTTCCACGGGGCTTTTCCAGCCTAGGAAATAAAACATCACTACTGCTTAATGTTAGCACATGTCGACATGACTTCTGTAACATGAGAGAAATCATTTCTGTTTATCTTATTTTATTTTACTTTGTTTTGAAGCCATTTCAAGCTTACAGAAATATTTCAAAAATATTACAAATAATTCCCCAACATCAGTATTCAGATTCATGAATTGCTCAAATTTATCAGATTTTCTCTTCCGGATACATATGAATATTATTGATATGGTGTATATCAATCCATAAGAACACATGCATATTAATACAATATGAATTATATGGCATATTATTGCTGAACTGCTTAAGAGAACAGGGCACTCCTGAATACCTCAATGAGTAGTTTCTAAAGCTTAGGAAATTTCATTATAGTGTGGTTTTCAAAACAAGGAACTTAACCATGGTATAATATTAACTATTCTGTAGTTCACATTGAAATTTCAATTGCTCAAATAATGTCTTGAATTAAAGTTTACTTTTTTTAATCCAAGATTCAGTTTATGATGACACACAGCATTGAGCTGGCATGTCATGCAGCATTCTCCTCTAATCTGGAATCCTTTCTTTGCCTTGCGTGACAATGACATTTGTGAAGAATAAAGGTCTCTTCATAGATGGTCTCTTGGTTTGGGTTTGTCTGATGTTCCCATGTGCATGGATTCAGATTCTCTAGTTTCAGTTGGGACCACAGCAGGGGGCCAGTAGTGGCCTGTCTCCTCTATGGTGACATCAGTTCTGGTCACTGGTTTGTGGTGCATCTGCAAGTGTCTTCCACAGTGAAGACACTGATTCCCCTTCAAGTTTACCAAATCATTTCCATGGAGAGTCCCTGAGTCTGTGTGAACATCCTGTTCCAGGTCAGATTTTTCACCCATTGCTTTGAGCATAGCCTGATTGTTTTCAGATTGTTCTACTTTGGGGTAGCGTTTTGAAGAAAAAAGGCAGGAGGGAAACTTTAGTAAAGGCTTTGTCTTGATTTCTCAAACCATGGAATATTTCCAAAGGAAGTAAGTGTTTTAGATAATTTAAATTGAAGATGGATGGGAGATGTTAGCTTACTTAAAGAAAAAGATTTATTTTTCTTTTATACGTATGAGTATTTGCATGTGTGTATATATATATATATATATATATATATATATATATATATATATATATATATATATATGAACCACATGTATGTCTGGTGCCTGTGGAGGCCAAAAGAGGGCACTGGGTCCCCTGGAACTGGAGTTACAGATGGTTGTGAACCACTATGTGGGTGCTGGGGACCAAATCCAGATCCTTTGCAAGAGTAGCCAGCACTCTTGACCACTGAGCTATGCCTATGTTTGCTCGTGTTGTGAAAGGATCAGACATGATTAAAATGTGGAAGTGTGGGCAGGGAGCTCTTCTAGAGAGAAAGAAGCAAAAAAAAAAATATTACTGGGGGAGCCCTTGACTTTTTATGACTGACCAGATTTGTAATCTCACATGTTACATTGAGACAAAATTCTGAATCTAGAGGATTCTCTAAAGGTTGTAGGATTAAACTTTGCCTCTGAGCAGAAATGCTGGTGGATGAAGGGTGAGGATGGGCTTTCCTTTCCTGTTTAATATTTCTCATTGGATGGAGATACCATTCTTTCTGAAATAATTTAGAACTGGGAATTTGGGAACTAAAACCAAAGTAAACAAAAATGATTAGGTTCCCACCTTTAAGAAATTTATACTTCTCTGAGAAAGATGCTTAAAATAACCATTTTCCACCCCTACCCTCCTTTAAATATAAAACTGATCTCACTGTTTTCAGACTTCTCTGGGCTCTGAATGTTTTTTTCCTTCCACTGGATCTACTATGACATGCACCATCACATGTACTGTATTTGGTATTGTGTAATATTTTATAAAGAGAATGCTGCCATTTACATCATGCCAGGGCATCTACTGTAATTGCCTTCTGATTCTGGAGATGTTAAGATGTGGTCTAAAGTACATATTTAAATTAATGAAATATGGGATAAGAACATCGGAGGCAGAACAGGTCATTTGTTCTTCATTTATGTGTTCATTCAACCATGATTAAATGTAAAATGATGTGCTAGTTGCTGTGGGCAGGAACCAAGTATCCCCTCTAGCACTTGGCTGAAATCAAGGAGAATTTTAAAAAAATAAAATTGGACACACTTGAGTTTAAACGTGACTTCCACCATTTCCTAAGTTTATAAAACTCATTTAATGTCTCTACGTCTCAATTGTAGTCTATACAAAAGAGTTAACAGTACCCATCTTGTCATGCTGTTGTTAAGATTGGCGGTAATATCTGAAGATGACCTAGCTTAGCCTCTAACATCTAATGCCAGTCACATTTGCATGGGCACCAAACAAATATTGGTGACCAGATTGGTTTATGGGCCCAGGATTAGTTTGCTTTGTTAAAAGAGTGCATTACAACTGGGCATTCCTTTTGATGTTTGAATTGACTTCCCCTCAGTCTGATGGAAACTGTTCTGTTCCATTTTGAATGGAGATGGAGAACAGCTGGACACCATCCCTTTGATAACTTGAGGACAGAGATGGAGTCACCCTTGCGCAATTGTGTTGAAACTGTAGGGAATGATGCGTCACCTCACCCATCAGAGTGCTTGACATTTGGGGGCCATTCCTTCTCAGTCCCCTCTGGCAAACTAACGTCTGCTCCCACCTAATTTGTAGTTAACTTTCCTGGCTGTGAACATCGGTGACAGGGCTGGGTGTTGCTGCCATTTGGACTGGTGGGCCAACTACAGTAATTTTCCTATCACCTTCCAAGAGTGCTTAAAACCATACTATGCAGTCTGGTCCTTGGCTGCTCTTTTTTTCTTTTTCCCTTTTCATTTTGAAATCTGTATGTTTTTTCTGACATAAGGAGAGAGAGATGGGGATGGGGAGGTGGAATCTAACCATATGTTAGTAATGCATTTGTCCCGAAATACTAAGATTGCTGTTTGTGGAAAGAGAATGAAGGTGGCTTAGGAGCCACGCTTACAAACGTAACTATGATCCTTCATTCCTTCAGCCTATGCTGCTTGCCATGGAGCGGATCTAGTAACTCTTTTACCAGATTCTTGCCACTTTTGACCCTCAAACCTTATCTGCATCCTCAAATGAGGCAAAGGATAAGTAGTTGGAGCTGCACTTCCCAGTGGATCATCCATGAAGCTATAGTTGATTGCTGTTTTCCTGTAGCTCCGCTGTTCTTTATGGAGCACAGTGCTGAAGACTCTTGGTGAACATTACTGTCTCTGAGTACAATTAATGACCCCATGAGTTCCTTGACTACAAAAAGTGAAAGAAACATCTTTTAAAGAACTTTAAAGATTCTTTAACAGTTTCACACATGCTAAAGTCCACTACACGCTCCTCCTCGGGAAGCCTCCTCCCTACTTTCATGTCTTTTTTGGGCAGAGGGTTCTAACCCACTGAATTTATCATGGCACACATGGAATGGGAGGTTCTTTGCTAAAGTACGGGCTCGTTTTCAGTAACTACACCATTGAAGAGGATTGATAGCCCTCACCCCAGCCACCGTTTACCATCATTATCTCCCAGGGAGGTGTGGGGCCTCATGAGCCGCTCCCTTATCCGTGATGAAGTGGGCCCAATCCTGTGTAGGTCTGGTGCAGGTGACCCAGTGGCTGTGAGTTTATGAGAGCAAAGACTGTGTCGTGCCCAGAAGATGTCTTTTTGCAGCATACCTTCTTATCCTCTGGCTTTTACATTCTTTCTGCTTCGTCTTTGGTGATGTTCCCAGTGTCTTGGAGGGGGTGATACAGATGTCCCATTTAGGGCCAAATGCACTCCACCATCACTTTCCTTGCACTTTGACCAGTTATGAGTGTCTGTATTAATTTCTGTCTGCAACTACAAGAGGAAGGCTAAGAGCATCACTAGTCTATGGGTATAAACCTGAAGATTTAGAAGGCAATTCACTAATGTGTCCACTCAACAAATCAATAGCACAGTAGGTTCTCCTCCATGGCTTATGACCTGTCATGAGTTCTTGACAAGGTTTACAGTACCGAGCATGGGTTTCTATGCAGCTGGCCTCAAATCCAGGCAGAAAGTGGTTAGTTACCTCCATCATAATCATGGCACCATGCACCAGTGAGTGCATCTTGCCTTTCAGGACAACATTCTTTTACTCTCCTTCAGTCTCCTGCCAGCGTCTGCATTTGTCTACTGTTGAGCCCATTGCTTTTCTTGCCCCTCAATTCCTATAAAGAAATGTTTATATTCCATGGGTGTGCACACAAGCTATCACGTGCCCCGGGGTTCTGAAAGAACAGTGGGGGAGGGCTTAATAGAGGATTTATGACTTTCTCCTACAGTTGTGGAATTGGGCTCTTTGAGGCTGACAAATTCAGGGCCTCCTCCCTTACCTTGTGAAGTGGTCCGCCAGGTATGGCCTTGCTCTGTGATTTAGGAGCTGTGCCATGGATCTGAAAGCAGGTAGAGTTTGACTTAAAGCCTCAGGTATATTCAAGTTCTATTGCCAAAATGAAGTACTGGGACTCAGATTATACATAAGATCAAAGATGCTTTCACCCTCTGGCCTTTGAAGTAAAACATGCTCGGCATTATTTCCTGGGAATCAAGGTTACTCACATGCAGATTCTACAAAACCACAAGCCTGGTGAAGAATGTGCTGCTTTCAAATGGTTGTGTCCCTAACAGTCCTTGTAGTGACTCTGCCGAGGCATCTTCCCTACTTATCACAACTCCACTCATGTTCACTCCTGTGTGCTCTCAATAACAACTGGGAATGGACAGAGTCCCAGTGCAATGTCTGTGCAGGGAGCAAAAGATGCGTAGGTACATACTTGGAGTCAGGCTGGGGAGACAAGAGGGAAGCCCGAAATAGCAAGAGGACAGTTGAGTTTCAAGAGGCCACAGTGATGGAGTTGAAAATATGGGAGAAATCCCAGTTGCTCTCCAGCACATCTGCTTGAGGTAGGCCACTTGTTGAATACTCATGGCCTTCACTTGTCTTTCCCAAAGAGAGGCTTCAAAGATTGCATATGTTTGGTATATGAAGGGATTTTGACAACTACACAGCACTGTGAAAATTTTCAGCATTATTAATAGTCATGATAAAATAATCTGAAGAAAGTAAATTCAAGAACATGGCAGGTGAGGTTTGGAGACACAGATATACTGACCAACATGTAGTCAGAGGAAGGAACGATTGAGTTGGAGGTGTAGTTGAGATGTAGAGAAGTTTTTGATGGACTCCCACCAAAAAGCATCTTTAATTGTAGTCAGGGTGTTTAAGACAAGTTTTAGTTTTGACAGTGTTTAAAGTTGCTTTTAAAGTGTTCAGCCCAGCTCCTCCGTCCATTGCTGTTGTTTACTGGTTGTCTTATCGAAGCCTGTGGTAGGTGTGGAACTCCCAAGAAAGGCAGTACATGGTCTTGGCAGCATATAGGGGTCACCAGGCAGATTACAGGGAGAAAACTATTCTGAAAAACTCCCAAAGGAAAAAAAATTGTGACGCACAGGAAAATGCATCTTACTACTTGGACAAACAACTTGGACGACTCGGAAGTGCCTGACTTTTATTCTTCCATGATTTTTAACATGACTCATGTGAGCATACATGACCTTTTGGGTGAAGATGAGCTTTGGGAGTTGCTCTTGTCATATGGGATCCATTTCCCCGCCCTTCTGATCACTCCCATTCTCTTCTCAGTGTTGTTCTAGTGGTGGAGTAGGCGGTTGGGGGAGGGGCAAGTGAGCAGTGAAGGAACAAGTTTGGAATTGGCAGAACAATAGGACAGGATCAGGGATCAAAGGATCTTAAAATAGATAGTCTGGGGCCGGAAACCAAGACGTGCAGAGAGCTGCAAGTACGTACAGCCTTAACAGAAGATTTAGCTTTTTTGAGATTTGGTTCCTTTTTAAAATTTATTTATTTGTTTGTTTGTTCATTTATTTGTTTGTTTGTTTGTTTATAGGCAGGGTCTCACTACATAGCACTTGTTGGCCTGGAACTCACTTTGTAGACCAGGCTGACCTCAAACTCCATTCTCTTCTGACTGTAGCACCTGGCTGACTGACTTTCCCTTTAGAAAAATGGAGAGTGAGGTATCTCATGAAGTTACGCTGGAGTCCTCTGCCTGAGAGATTTAAAAGCATCTTTTTTTCATATGCTGTTTTGTTCAAGAAGTTAGGGTCAGTCGGGCGGTGTTGGTGCATGCCTTTAATCCCAGCACTCAGGAGGCAGAGCCAGGTGGATCTCTGTGAGTTCGAGGTCAGCCTGGTCTACAGAGTGAGATCCAGGACAGGCACCAAAACTACACAGAGAAACCCTGTCTCGAAAAACCAAAAAACAAAGATTGGGTCATTTTTTGGAACAGAGGCACTGATTAGTTGGGAAATTTGAAGTAGACAAGTGTGAAACTGCTGTGAAGGTTGATACTGAGCAAAGCTCCCAGTCTGGGATGTGAAGAGGCTGCAATTCATCCTCTGTTCACTAAGGCATAAACCTTGGTGTCTTCTTTTTGTTCCTTCTATAAGGGGCGGTAACCCTGTCTTGGGTAGAGTTGTATTCAGCTTTGATATCTCCATCTGCCAAACAGGGGTTAAGTTTTTGGATCCTGATGTTAAAGACTTTGAATTTTAAAACCTGTTTCCCAGGTTTACTTAAATGCTGTTGCTGATATAACAGTGGTGTTGTGGTGTCAGTGGCCAACATTTCTGACTATTTACCATGTACCAAGTGCTATTTCATATATAATTTCATATATATATATATATACATATATCTTATATATATAATTATATATATAATATATTCTGTTTGTGGCTGTGCCTTGTTATTGGTGGTGATTTTTAACAACTCTTGTAATATCCCTTAGTTCCAGTCCTCTACTCTGTAAAAGAAAAGAATTATAGTAGATCTAACTTCCAACTTAATTCACAGCTTTTATCTATCTATCTATCTATCATCTATCTATCTATCTATCTATCTATCTATCTATCTATCTATCATCTATCTTTGATATTTGATATGTTACTGTGGTCCTGACAGGGTGGCGGTGACATAGCCCTAAAGTGTAATTGAGGGCAGTGGAAACCAACAAAGGATGGGAGTGTGCTGCCCAGGTCAGCAGGAGGAGGGATGGTTGGCACTCCTGATTCTCAGGTAGCAGGAGGATGCTGCCGAGGTCGGCAGTAGGAGGGATGGTTGGTACTCCTGATTCTCAGGTAGCAGGAGAATGGAGGCACACAGAATCCAGAGGAAGCCCCACTTTTTAAATAATAAAATAGTTTATTCATTTTATTTTGTTTTGTTTCTAATTTAGTTTTCGAGGGTTTCATGTTTTTGTCTAATGAAATATGATCATATCTGCCTCCATTTCCCCATTCTAACTCCCCCAGATACCAATGACACATTCTCATTCCAATGAAATAGCTTCCTCTTCTTAAAAAACAAACAAACAAACAAACAAACCACAAAGCCCAACGGTACTGACCATATGTAGGTGGGTGTGATGCCATACATTGGAGAATGGCTAACCTGTCAGTAGCCACACCACAATGAAGAATGATTCTCCTTCTCCCAGAAGCCATTAACTTCAAATAACTCCTCAGTTATGAGAAGGGCCTTGTGGCTCCTCCCTCATTCATGCTGGAATTTTGGATGGCTTTATCTTGTATAGGTCTTGTGTAGGTAATCTCAGCTACCATGAGTTCATGAGTGCAATGGACACGGTATGCCCCAAAAGACAGCATTTTATAGAATTCTTCCTAATTCTCTGGCTCTTATATTCTTTTTACCTCTTCTCTAATGATAGTCCATGAACCTGGGTGGAGGCAAGGTGTCTTAGTTAGGGTTTCTATTGCTGTGAAGAGACACCATGACCACAGCAACTCTTATAAAGGAAAATGTTTAATTGAGGTGGCAGCTTACAGTTGCAGTTCCAGAGGTTTAGTCCATTATCATCATAGTAGGGAAAATGGCGGCTGGGAGTATGGCTGTGTATAGGTAGATATGGTGCTAGAAAATTCTACATCTTGATCCAAAGGCAGCAGAAAGTGAACTGTCTCGCTGGGTGTGGCTTGAGCATATCTGATACCTCAGAGTCCACCTCCACAGTGACACACTTCCTCCAACAAGGCCACACCTACTCCAACAAGGCCACACCTCCTAATAGTGCCACTCCCTTTGGAGGCCATTTTCTTTCAAACTACCACATTCTACTCCTTGGTCCCTAAAGACTTATTGCCATATTGTAGCGTAAACATGCATTCAGTCCAACTTCAAAAGTCCCTATAGTCTATAATAGTTTCAAAAATGTTTAAAAGTTCCAAGTCTCTTCTGAGAGTCATGTAATACCTTAACTGTAATCCCCTATAAAGTCAAAATAAAAAATCAGATAAAATGCTTCCAACATATAATGGGAGAGGATATACATTACCATTCTAAAACATAAAGAAGGGAGCATAGTGAAGAAATATTGGACCAAAGCAAGACTGAAAACCAGTTTGACAAACTCCAAACCCTGCATCTCCATGTCTGATGTCAAGAAGGTCTTCAGATCTCCAACTCCTTTCAACTTTGTTGACTGCAATACACTTCTCTCTTGGGCTGTTTCCACTCCCTGTTAGCAACTCTCCTCAGCAGGTAGCCCACATCTCTGGCATCTCCAACATCTTGGGGTCTCCAAGGCAATCCAAGCTTCAACTTCACAACTTCATGAAATGGGCCTCTCTAGGTCTCCATTCAAGGACACCTCTGGCACATGCTGGCCTCAGTGGCTTTCCTTAGTTGTAGAGGCAAATTCCATAACCCTTTTCTTCTGTCCTTAACTCCAGAATCACATGGCTGAAGCTGCCAAGTTCTACTGCTTGCTGGGACTGGACCATGGCCTCCTCATCCAGATCTATCTTCACCAACTTTCTATTTTCAATGGTTTCCTTCACTGCTTGAACTTGGCTGTCCTGGAACTTGCTCTGTAGATCAGGCTGGCCTCAAACTCAGAGATCTGCCAGCTTCTGCCTCCAGAGTGCTGAGATTTAAAGGCATGCACCTGGCTCTAAGTTTTTCTTTAATCCCTTTTCACAAATTGGAAATTTAGCTGGGTGGGATCTTGCCCTGAGATCACCACTGCCTTTATTCCATTTCTTAATCTGTTTATCTCCTTGAACACAGGATTTAGCTCTATTCCACTTCCTGGTGCTCCTTTTCTCAATCTGTAGATTTTGTAATTTTATTTGCTCAGATTGCTCCTTTTCACTATAAATCTTCATCAGCGTTAACACTAATAACTACACGACAGTGTTTAAACTAGGCTGTTTTGAGATTTCCTCTGCCAAATGGGATTAAGCCAAAACTCTTCACTTTAGCTTTAGGCAGACTTAAAGTAGCCACATTCTTTACCAAAATATCACAAGAATGACCTGTAGGCCACATAATATTCTTCTCCTCTGAAATCTCTTGAGGCTGGCCTCCACAGTTCAAATAACTCTTAGCACCATTGTCTTCCATGCTCCTACTAATATGTCCTATTAAGCAACACTTAAAGTGTTCAGTTGCTTTTCTAATCCATAGTCCTAAGTAAGGTCCATATGCCTTCAAACAGAAGCATGGTCAGGCTTATCACAGCAACATCTCAGTCCCTGATACCAACTTCTGTCTTAGGATTTTTCTTGCTGTGAAGAGACAGCATGACCATAGCTACTCTTATAATGAAATACATTTAATTGAGTTGGCTTACAGTTCAGAGGTTTAGTCCATTATTATCATGGTGCTACATGGTGGCATGTAGGCAGACATGGTGCTGGAGAAGTAGCTGAGAGTCCTACATCTTGACTCAAAGGTAACAGGAAGTAGTCTGTCTCAGTGGATGTTGCTTGAGCATATATGAGACCTCAAAACCTCATTCAACTCCATAGTGACTCACTTCCTCCAACCAGGCCACACCAACTCCAACAAGCCATGCCTCCTAATAGTGCCACTTGCTTTAGGGACCATTTTCTTCCAAACCACCACACAAGGGATTGATAACAATGTCCTATTAGAGCTGTCCACTCAAGAGTCATATATTCTTAGTACTTTTATCACTTATGAATCTTGACATTGAACGCTGCCCACTGCAAAAAGAAGCTTCTCCGACCAAGGTTGAGAATAGCCTAGATCTATGAGTATAAACATAAATATTTAGTAGGCTGTTTGAGAAGATCATTTAGCAAAATAACAGTAGGTTATGTACTGTAAGTTACATGGAAAGAACTATTGCTGAAGACACCATACTTATTAGCTTCAGAACATAGAGAAATCAGTCTCAGGCCTACAGGGAAACTTCCTCCCTGCTGGTTGGCTTTCATATTAGCAGAAAATGCTATGTAGGCTGATGGAAAAGAAAAGTCATCAGTGGTCTTCCTCAGTGATAGAGCCTGAATGCTGTAATGCTGACCTGCTAAGCACTGATGCTATAGTGGCATGATTATTATGAGGGGAACCAGCTGCTCACTGATTGGTCTTGTGGTCTGCTCCATAGGAGGGAATTCATGCCTACTACTGTAAATTGGGTCAAACGTCCCACTTTTTTCTTTTTTAAATAATTTATTTTTATTTTATTTGCATTGATGTTTTGCCTACATATATGTCTACATGAGTGTGTCAGATCTTGGAATTACAGACAGTTGTGAACTGCCATGTGGGTGCTGGGAACTGAACACAGGTCCTCTAGACGAAGTGCTTTTAACAGCCAGTGCTTTTAACCACTGAGCCGCCTCTCCAACCCCAAATGTCTTACTTTTTAAGACTGAAATTAGATATGTTGCCTTTTGAGTTAAATGCTTAACTGATTTATCTAAGTCGTTACCTTTCATTCTTCAGATGATGTGCAAAAGAGAAAGGTTTAGGTTACTATTGCAAGGATTTCTTGATATGTTCTCTGGCAGTTGGAGTCAATGTTCGGTTCCCTATAACTGATCAGCCAACTGGGTCCAATTGTCATAATAGCTCCCTTCATTTTAAATATTGTGTTTTAGGAGTGGGGATGTCTATCTATAGAGTGTAATCATTTTGTTGAGTTACATTCAAGTATTAGTTAGCTTTCTATTATAATAACCAAACCCTAAGACAACCAGCTCATAAAGAGAAAAGAAAGAGACAGAGAGCCCACAGTCTCATTTGAGGGCACAACATGCCCCAGTGTTGCATAGAATGCCATCTAGGCCTCACCTCTTAAAGCCCCCAACAGTACCACGAGATGACGATTTCGCTGCCTGAACTGCGAGGGAACACTTCAGATCTAAACTGTAGCAGCACATGTGGATCTGCATGAGTACCTCATACAGGCCGATTTGTGGACTGTGTTCTTACCATTTCCGCACCCTGCACTTATGCTATATCTCACCATCAGTGTTCCTTATGTTTCCATCCTTATGTAAAGATTTTCCTGGGTACAAAGTAAGCAATATTTAAGAATGAGAATAAAAATGGTGTAAAGTGGCCAAAACCACCAGGCGATAAGTGATCACGGATTGGGCACAAGCATGTGTCTCTAATCATCACTTGACGTGCACTTGGAAGCTCATGCTGTTCACTCATAAACAGAAAATGCTAAGAGACCTGCCATATTTATTGACGTTTTACAAATAGAAACTGGAACTGATACCACCACTGCCTTTATGATATAAACTCTCTTGAAAATCAAAGGGTTTTATAAACTATTGGATGGAGAATTTCATTTTAGACAATCCTTGGTGTTCATTCCAGCCTTTTATTAAAATGGAAAATAGATGATAATGGTGTTTAATCTTGGAGGTGCAAGGCTACCTTATCTTGTCTCCTGTCACTTTGAAGACTCCTGTCATAAGTAGAGGACAGGTTGAAGTCAGGAGGCCTTGAGTTGGGCCCTGGGTTCTTCTTTTGTTAGCTGAGTTGCGTTATACGTGCTCTTCACATTCTCTGAGCTGCCCTCACTTATACAGAGCAGAGTTCAGCTTGGTAACTCCTTATGACCCTCTCTTCTCTCTCCCAACTCTCTGTCTCTGTCTCTGTCTCTGTCTCTGTCTCTCTGTCTCTGTCTCTCTCTGTCTCTGTCTCTCTGTCTCTGTCTGTCTGTCTCTCTCTCTCTCTCTCTCTCTGTGTGTGTGTGTGTATGTGTGTGTGTGTGTATGATGAGTTTGCCATCCATTAAACAGAATTGTCCCTTCTGGCACCTGCCCACAATGTGGCTAAGTACACCAAGTATCTGCCTTTAAGATCTGTCCTTCGAGGGCCTGGGAAGGCCTGACAACTTTCTTTTAGTGTGTTCATGTGTGTGGGTCCTTGTGCGCATGTAAACCCATGCATGTGGAGGCCAGAGGTCAACCTCAGCTGTCATCCCTTTGGTGCCCTCATCCTGCATTTTGAGACAGGGTCTTTCACTTGGCCTTGAGTCATCAAGACAGCTAGTTTCTGGGACCAGCCTATCTCCGCAACCCTAGCATTGGCATTATAAGTGTGCACCAGGAGTTTTGAATTTTTTTATGTGAGTTCTGAGGCTTAAACTCAGGACTCCATGCTTGCATGGCAAACACTGTACAAATCAAACTATCATCTCAGCATCCTAAAGAGTATTTTCTTAGGACAGAACTGAAAGGCAGAGATTATGTCTGTCATCCTTCAGGCTGATGGGCAGGGAACAGAGGTTGTGCTCTGGACTTCACCCTGCTGGCATTTTTCAGGGAATTGAGTAAACCGAGTACCCGTCATATTTATTGGTGAACTGGTTATTCTATTCAATGTTATACTCAAGTCTTTGGCCCATTTTTTTTGGTTGGGTTATGTGTTTATTTCTTACTGATGGGTAGAAGTCCTTTGCATATTCTAGATACTCTGTATTGAATATCTTCATGCAAATATCTTTCCCATTATGTAGCCTGCAATATCACTCACAGTCATGATGTATGATGAGCAGTTCTTACTATTAACCCAGAGTGATATAATCAGTAACAGTTAACACTTATTTATTTACTATGTTCTCATAAATTTGGCTCATCTAATTTTCATACTAACAAAATTGAAATGGGAAAAAGCACAACTAAGAGAAGTGGAGATTTTTGCATCTCAGAGAAGAGCAGAAGCAACATTCCTATGCAGCTGTTCCAGAGCCTGTGTTTTATGTGTCTGCTGTGTCCCCCAAGGTACTGGCAGACATGTCAGAGACAAGATGCAGTTCTTGCGCATCTGTTTGACTTCCACGATTTGAAAAATAAATTGGATTGGTTGGTAACGTACAGTTATTGATTTACGGATTCATCTCCACTTCCTTCCTCTGCTTGCTTTGGGTTGAATTTGCCCTTGATTTTCTAGTTGAAGGAGAGGCTCAGATTACTAACTCAATGTTGTGTTTTTAATTCAAGTATCTAATGTTTTAGATTACCCTCTAAGCATGGCTTTAATAGCACCACGCAAAGTTTGATGTGTTGTGTTTTCTTTTCACTCAGTTGAAATGTTTTCCAATTTTCTTTGTGATTTCTTCTTTGATCCATGAGTTGTTTAGAAGGCTATTGTTTAATTTCCAAATATTTGGGGATTTTCCCCAGATATCACTCTGCTGTCAGTTTTTAGTTTAATTTAGTTGTGGTCATGGAACAAAGTATTTATTATTTCAATCATTCACAATTGTTAAATTCATTTTCATGGCTCAGGATATGGCCTATCTTTATGACCGAGTATTGAAAAGAATCAGAATCGGTTGTTACTTGGTAGAAAATTCTATAGATGTAAATCAGGCTGGCTTGGTTTGGACTGTCTTTAATATCTTCCTGACTTTATGGGTACTTGTCTTCTCAATTACTAAAACAAGGATATGGGTGTCACTCTCTATGGCCTCTGATTTGTAATAGTTTGACTTAATGGTTTTTTGAGTTCATGTTGCTGTGAAAGTGACATAAATTCAATGTAAACTATACTGCGGTCTTTTCCTAACTAACGATATGCAGAACTATAGTATCTTTGGAATGTGGGGGTGTGGGTGGAGGCAGCAAATGTAACTTCCAGCAACCAGGCAGTCATGCAGGCAAACAATGACATCCCATGGTGAAACGTACTGTTAAACGGTTGGTTGTGTATTGAATGTATTTTCAGCTTACAATGTTTTGCAATGTGTATATTTGGGTGTGACTCCATTGTAAGTTGAGGAGCAGCTGTAGTTTCTATTTGAAAACTTGTCTATTATCCTTTAAATTTTATCGGTTTTTACTGTACCCATTTTGAAAATGCACCCAGACATTTAGGCTTATTTGGTTTTGTTGAAGCGATCACCACATAGGCGTCTCCTATATAGTAATAGTCTTGGTTTTGAAGTATGCTTTGTCTTAGCTCTTTAAATTAGTATTTGCATGATACACTCATACTTATGACCTTTTTTTTATATCCCAATATGTCTTTCTATTTAAATTGTCTTTCTGATAAAAATATATAGCTGAGTTTTACTTCCTTTCTTAATTTCACAATCTCCAGCCTTTTAAGGCCAGTCACACTTAATATACTCCTTAATATGTTTATATTTTAAAACTATCATTTTATTATTTGTTTCTTCTTTGTTCCTGATTTTTTTCAATTTTTAATTTAGTATATTTTATTATTCCATTTTATCTCCAAGAATGGTCCATTAGTTAGGTCTAATATTAACATATTTTACTTATTCTCTAGGGCTTACAAAAACACTTTTAATGCATTACATTCTATTTTTAAATACACACCTTCACACCCTTCACATGCAGCACCTTCCAAGAATATTTCTGTTTCCTTCCTTTAATTGTCCATTTTTGCTGTCATATGGTTTATGCACACACTACAAATCCCGCAATCCATTGTTACTATTACTGTTTTAACACGTGCTCTAAACCTTCTTTCTCTATCATTTTCCCCCTCTAGTACCATTTTCAGTCTCCAGTTTTCACTTGTCCCATGAACTCTTGATGCTATCGATAAACTGTATATCTGTTTATGTACTATTCTTGCCTTTGGGAGGGTTAGTTAAATGATCAGAGCAACAATTAATATTCTAAACTGGATTCCAGAAATCTACCGTTAGCTCCCCTTGGGGACAATGTTACTCACATTGAGAAAGCATGCTTCAGATAGTGAATTATAGTTCATGGAGATTAAAAATAAGAATGCTTTTTATTTATCATTCTTTATACCATTTCTAGTACTTTCTATCTTGTGTAGATCCATATTTCTGCTTGGATCATATTCTTTTTGCCCAAAGAGATCCTTCAACATTTTTTTTGTAGGGCAGCTTTGTTGGCAGTGAATTAAGCTTTTGATTGCTGCCATATTTGGGTTTTGCCTTCATTTTTGAAAGACATTTTCTTTATGTGTAGTATTCTAGGTTAACAGGTTTTTTTTTCTTTACATACTTTGAAGTTGTCACTCTCTTTGGCTTTCACAGTTTCTGCTAAGAAATTGGCTGCAGTCCCATCTAAGACTCCCCTCTGTATTTAGTGTGCCTGTTCATCCAGCATGTTTAAAGATCTTTCTATCTTTGGTTTTTTATCAGTTCACTGTGCTGGGCCTAGGGAGGTGGCTGCTCATTGCTCCCATGCTCACTCAGCTTGGAATTCTTAGAAACTTTGATCTGTGTTTTATTGTCCTTCATGACTTTTGAAAACTTATCCATTCAAATATTTAATGTATTCTCATTTATAGTGCGACCCTACTTACATGTATGATAGGCCCCTTCATACTGCTTTACGATTTGTTCATTTACTTGTCAATTTGTATTTGTTTGTTTGGGGTAGGTGGGTGGGTTCATGGACATGCCCACGTGGGGATCAAAGGACAACTTTCAGGAATTTGTTTGCTCTTACCATGTGCTTTCTAGGTATCCAACTCAAGCTGTTGGAATTGGTGGCAAGCATGATTACCACTGAGCCATCTAACTGGCTTTGTGCTTAGCTTTTGATTGTTGGGTAGCTTTCTTTACTTTTATTTTTCTTTATATTTGGTCCATATTTTCTGGTAAACTATTCTTTAGTATATTATTTATAATTGTTATGAGTAATGATCTTTTCATTGTAGTATCCAGGTCAACTTTGGTATCATTAATTGGCTTATTTCTCAGCAATAAGACTTTAATTTTTGTGTATCTCTTAATTTTTTTCAGAATACCAGGCATCCTGTTAGAAAGGAATGTAACCCGAGATGAGCAGTGTTTCTACCCAGAAACAAAGATGCTCTTTCACCAGGCCGTTAGTGAGGGGGCTAGTGAGAGACTGACAAAAGGTTGCTTTTGTCTCTTTAAGACTCCAGAAGCTTCAGGTACCATCAGCAATACCCTGCTATGATGGCATGCTTTGTGTTCTCCATCTCTGTTGCTGTGGTAAAACACAGACTAAAAGCAACGTAGGGAAGGGAAGAGTTTGGCTTACCTTCTGGGTCACAGTATAGCATGGAGGGGATTTAGAGCACACAAATCACACAAGGACTTGAAGCAGAAACAAGGGAAGGACACTGCTTATTGGATTGTTTGCGGGCTCATGCTCAGCTATAAACCTCAGAGTCACCTGCCTAGGGATGATACCACCCAAAGTGGTCCAGGCCCTCCTATATTAATGAATAATTAAGACAATTCCCCACTGATATGCCCACAGGCCAATCAGATATAGGCAATTCCTCAATCAAGGCTTTCCTTTCCGATGAATCTAGGCTGAGCCAAGCGGACACCTAAACATAACTACGACACTCAGTGTAGAACCTGAGTTCTGAAGGTTTGTCCCCATTGTTCTTTTGCCACCCTCAGTTTGTGGGGATCCTTTCACCAGTATCAGTGATATATCTTGTAAGGCAAATTGGTAAGTGGCCTTATTAATAAAAAACCCAGAGCCAGATATTGGGGAGAAACTGAGAGACTGGAGAAGCAGAAAGAAGCCAGCCATGTTCTTACTACTTGGAAATCCTCAGCCAAAAAGAGAGACCTACTTCCCCTCCTCTCTCTGCCCAGCTACATCACTTCCTGTCTGTCGGTACAGACCTCCAGACCTCCATGGTTAGTGCTGAGATTAAAAGTGTGTGCCACCATGCCTGGCTCTGTTCCCACTGTGGCCTTGAACTCACAGAGATCCAGATGGATCTCTGCCTCCTGAATGCTAGGATTAAAGCCGTGTGCTACCATTGCCTGACTTCTATGTTTAATACAGTGGCTGGCTTTTCCCTCTGATCCTCAGATGAACTTTATTGGGGTACACAGATAAAATATCACCACAGTGTCTCTCCATGCTTTGGCTTCTCCCCAGCAGCAATGAAACTTTGGTTCATGTTACTCCATGCTAACTTCAAAGGGGGCTGAGGAGGGAGGAGAGGAGGAAGAGTGCTTTTCACTTTGACCCATCCTCAATCCTGGGCAGTCTCTGGGTACCAGTGGTACTCATCCTCAGCCTTGTTGTGGTCAGACTACACCTTTGCTTGGGATTATTGAGTGAAAGGGAAGTTCGGTCTTCTTTGGTAGGAATAGATTCATAATTCATAATTTTGTGTTTTCTGGAATGAAGACAATTCCCAATAATGCCCCATGAAGACAACAGGTTTTATGTGTGGTCTTTCCCATGGCTTCAGATCGTTGCCTGAGTCCTAGGGTCAAGTTCCTACCCTAGTTTTTATTTTATTATTTGAAGGAGAGATAGTCTTGGGAATAGATAGAATTTCACACCCATGTGCATCTAAAGATATTCCATCTAGTCTTCTATCTTGCCTGTCACCTTGCTAGTGATCAGCATGGAGTCTATAAAAAGATCTCACAGGTGTGTACAAGCTGTTCTGTGTCTGGAACTGCCAGAATATTCTGTGTTACACATGTTCTCACATGTTACACATGTTCTCAGTCTTCTAGAATTAAACAACAATAGCAACAACAACAACAATAAACTATTCCTTCTTCCTACTCTGATGACTGTTCAGTCTGCCTATGCTGGGTCAAGTCTAAGTTATGCACATGTCCCATCTTTCCTTGGATATGTTGTCATATTTTAAAACTAAGTTTTTTTGGTTCCTTTGAAACTTCAGTTTCAAATTGTAATTTTTTTCTCTCTCATGTATTACACCCCAACTGCAGTTTCCCATCTCTCCTCTCCTCCCCCAACCCACCCTGTCCACTCTTCCGTCCACTCCTTCTCTGTTTCTTTTTGGAAAGGGGCAGGCCCCCCATCTTACTTAAACTTCAGACTTTTGATGGGTTCAACAGAAGTTGTTATTTCACAGATTATCTCCATTTCTCCCATGACAGTGGAAACTGTTCGCTGGCAACTGTCTAAACACTAACTGCAGACCAGCCTTTGGAAGTGGGTTTGTAAATCTAGTCACCACCCTCCTCACCTGTGAAGCTTGCTGTCAAAGTGGAGACAGGAGGTTTCTTGCCTGTGCTGTGTGCCATATGCTTGTGAGAAATGGAATCTGTTGATTCTTTATAGATACTTTTCTCTTAGAGTTTCACGATCAATATTTGTTCTTTTGTTTTGTTTTCTCCTTCTTTTTATTTATTCTTTGTGTCTTTCACATCATGCATCTCCATCCCATTCATTTCCAATTCCTTCATATCCACTCTCTGCCCTTGCAACATCCCCCAAATAAAATAAAATAAAATAAAATAAAATAAAATTTAAGAGGGGGGAGAGAGAGAGAGAAGGAAAAAAATCAATCTTGTCATGGAAGCTATAGTGTGACACAGTGAGTCACAAAGTAAAACCTTTTATCCGTATATCTTTACTTGCAAGTGTTTATTTCAAAGAGTCATTGGTCTGGTTTGAGGCCTCTGGTTTCTGCTACACTATCAATGCTGGGCCCTCACTGCAATTCCTCTTGGTTATCCTGCTGATGCCATGTTTTGTGAAAATCCTATGGCTTTGGCTCTGCAGACCAGTCCCTTCATGTGCTCCAGCAGATCACCTATGGGGTGGATGTTGGGGTTGACCAACACATAACCCTGGTTCTGGGCCTGGGTAGTTGCAGGGTTGGTTAGTCCACCAGCTCTCCCTTGCCCTCACCAAAAGAGTGAGCTCTCCAGCATTGTTCTGGTGCGTTCACCCCTTGCAGCAATGAGCAAGGGGCAGGGCCAGTTCTTCTGCTTTCATTGTCAGGGTCAGATATCCCAAACCTACACCTTCAGGCCAGCTCTACTGTGTGTTGTCCATGTATGGCATAGGGGCCACTCTCCTGAGTGCTGCAGCTGATGAATGGCAGGACCAGCTCTCCCTCTCTTATGACCACAGGGCCAGCTCTCCTACTTGCCTCAGGTGTTGATGGGCAAGGGGGGCATCTCTCCCCCACTCATGCCACCAAATGACAGATGGGTAATAGGGACAGCTCTCTCATGCTCACAACTTTGGGGCTGGCTCACCCACACCTCTGTCAACAGGATTGGCTCTATTGACAAGAGGTGCAGGGCCTGTTCTCCAAGTGTTGCAGCTAGTAGGGGACAGGGGCAGCTCTCCCACCCTTGTGATCTCAGGGCCAGCTCTCCCGCACCTATGCCACTACGTGACAGACAGATAAGTAATGGGGACAGCTCTCCCATGCTTACAACTTCAGGGCTGGCTCACCCATACCTCTGTCAATTGAGTTGACTCTATTGTGCTCCCCATGGGGATGCAGGGCCTGCTCTCCTAAGTGTTGTAGCTGGTGGTAGGCAGAGGCAACTCTTATGCCTTTCTGACCTCAGGGCCAGCTCTCCCATATGCCTCAGGCATTGATGGGTGGGGTGGGGGCATCTGACAGATGAGTAATGGGGACAACTCTCCCATGCTCACAACTTCAGTGTCAATATTTATTCTAAAGAAATGCCTTGTGATACTTGGCTAAGTTTAAAGTGAAGATAAAAAGATACAGATAGCAATTTTCTTTTTAAGAAAAAAATCACTTTTTATTATAAAATAATTAACAAAGCCAAAAAGTTAAAATACAGACACAAATGAAGTGACATCATCATGACTGGCAGAATGGAAGGTCTCCCACAGAAGCATAGATTTAATAGCCATCTATAGGTAAAATATGCCTTTATCAGAGCCCTGAGATTTACACAAGTGTTTACAACACTTGCTTGCATTGGGAAGGTAGATCTATGCCCTCTGATAATGGAACGACCCATCAGGTCCCTGCTAGAAATCTGTCCAACTGTGGACTTAGAAGCAGCCTTGAACTGTGGACCTAGAACCAGCCTTGTCCATTTACGGACCCAGTGACAGCCTAACCTTTACACTCACAGGTGCAAAAGTTGCTCAACTTGTGTTCACAGCCCAAAGGAGCCCTATTTATGCCTCTACTGTCGTGATCTTTTACAAACACTTGGAAACCTCATAGAAAATCTCCTCACTCTCTAACAGAACTACAAGCAGCACTACTTGTCCATGGGACCCAAAGACAGTCCCATCTTCACGCAGATTCCATAGCAATCCATGCATCCATGAACTAACAATCACATCTACTCTGAACCCCGAAAGCAGGCCATTCTGACCATAGACTCTGGCAGTGGATGCATTCATAGAGCATGGTAGCAGATCCACTTTTAAACCTTGGCTTAAGTATAACAACACATTCCCAAATCTCTTGCCTACAGACTCTGGCCATACACACTTGCAGTTGATACATCCATAGACCATAGCAGCAGATCCACTTTTCATGAGTTGGCTTAGCTGTTTCAACACATTCTTAGCTGTCTTACCTACAGACTCTACGAGTTGATCCATCCATAACCTACCAGCATGACTGATGAAGAGCTTCACCAGATGAAACTAACAAGTAAGAACCAGAAGTGACCACTTTCCAAATGAACAGACAGCCAAGTCAAGTCATGGATCATGCATCCATGACATGCACTAAAAGGACCAGATAAAGTTCCAGTAACTGAGTTTAAAGAAACTGAGATCCACAACCTGCTTGGCAGATAATTAACAATAATAACCTTAAAGCATCTTAACAAGCCAGGTAGGAATACAGGTGGAGAGAACTTGAATCAGAAGTGAACAAAGGATCAAAATATGTGGGAAAATGAAAAACTAAGCAAAAAATAAAAATTATAAAGAATACAATGGAAATGCTGGAACTGAGGAATATAATGACAGAACTGAGAAATTCACTAGCCAATACTATTAAGAGAAAGAATCAGTGAATTTAAATATGAACCATTTAAAATTGTCCAATTGCAGAAAACTCTTTTGTTTTTTAATTAATTATAATTTTCATGTGTTTGTAAAGTTTTCTCAATAACTAGCTGTATTGATTCCTACCATCCATGACCACAAGATATATACTTCCATTTATTTGTGTCTTCTTTGGTTTCTGTAGTCAAAAGTTTTACAGTTTTTGTGTGCCTTTTACTCCTTGGCTAATTTTATTTCTAGATATTTAATTCATTTTTTTTTTTTTGGTTTAACAGGACTGACTGTCCTGGAACTCACTTTGTAGACCAGGCTGACCTTGATCTCACAGAGGTCAAGTGCTGGGACTAAAGGCATGCACCACCATGCCTGGCTTTTAATTCTTACATTATATAAAAATGAATTCAAATGTGTTAGGTCTACATGTTACTGACACACTAGAACCATTAGAAGAAAACATAGGGGAAATCTCACAGATACTGAAGTTAGGATAAACAAAAGCAAACAAATAGAATTATATCAGTCTAAAAGTTCTCAATCTGCCTCATTTCAGGACCCCAAAGATGGGCATAGAGGTGACTAGATCTCTTTGTCTCTCTTTCCAATGTGGCCACATTGGGTAAATCTCTAATTCCTGCTTTCTATTATTAAAAAAAAAAGAGAAAATGAGAGCAAGTATTTGCAAACCAAAGATCTGGTAAATGTGGTGGTATTTTACTTGTACTGAAATGTGATTTTAATTGTATGTTAATAAATAAAGTTGCCTGGGGGTCAGAGCTTTTAGAGCCATAGCAAGTGCGTGGCGGCGGTGGCGCACGCCTTTAAGGACCTGGAGGGCGGTACATACAGGCAGTAATGAGGCAATCACGTGTTTGGGTTTACAACCAATGAGAAGGCAGAACAGCTAGACTATATAAAGACATACACACAGGAAGTAGGCCTCTTTCGGAGAGCTCGCTTGGCTGAAGAGGATCGCTGAATCAGGAAGGGTGAGGCTCTTAGCTCTGACCTCTTGGCTTTCTTCTCTGAATTGGCTCTGTGTTTCTTATTTAATAAGACGGTTGGTTACATCTACAGGTAAAGGACTCATATTCAAGAAAATCTTATAACTCAATAAGAGAGGAGGGAGAGGGAAGGAGGAAAGGAGAGAGAAATAACTTAGAAAATGAAAAACCCACTTAAACATGGAAGGAGAAAGAATGAGAGAGAGAGAGAGAGAGAGAGAGAGAGAGAGAGAGAGAGAGAGAGAGATGTGGAGGGTGGAGGAGAGAGAGCTTGAAATATTATAAACCCACTTAAACATGGAAGAGAACTAAATAGCCATTTCACCAAAGAAAACATGCAAATAGCCAATAAAAATTAAAATTTCCATCATTAGTCATCAGAAACAAATGAAACATACTAGAATGAGATATTGCTTCATATTTGTTAGAATGGCTAGTATCAAAGGACAAGATGTGTAGGTAGAGCTACTTGGTGGTGGAAAAGCACATTGTAGAAAACAGTATGGATGTTCCCTAAAATTTGAGTTATCATTTGATGTAGCAATCCCACTTCTGGATGTATATTCCAAGAAATTGGGGTCAGGATCTTAAGGAGAGATGCTCACTCCATGTTTACAGCTTGATGACACACTGTTGCCCAAAAGTAAAAACAATCCACAGAAGCACAGATAAACAAAACATGGTACATGATACAAGGAGGTGTTCTGTGACCTCACAAGAAGAGGAAGGTCTGTTATTTGTAGAAATATGGCTGGACTTGGAGGACACTATGCTAAGTGAAATAAGCCAGGCAGTAGTACAAATGCTGTGTGATATCACCTCTTTGAGGAATTTACTATTATAGGACTGTAGAATATGGATGTGGGATTGAAGTTACAAGGCCTACATCAAGGGGAAAACAGAAGATGTAAAGCAAAGGGTATAAAGTTTTAGTTATATAGAATGTATAAGCTTTAGAGTCCCATGATATAACAGCCTGTAGTTAACAACACTGTGAAGTATAAATAGAGTTTTGCTAAGAGGGGAGCTCTTTTGTGCTGAGTACTCTCAACACAAGAGAAAAAATATTTTAAAAAGGGAGCAAAGGAAGGGTATTTGGAGGGGAGGAATACATCATGGCCTGACTTGTCAGATACATTAGATATTTATAGCTTTTTGTAAATCAATCTGCCTCAATAAAGTGGTTCAGAAATTGAAGAAATAAAAATCACCCATTCAAATAAGCCTTAACAAATATTTTATTGAATTTCTTCTAGTAATTCTTTAAAGATGTATATGTTGGTTTGTGTACATTAGTACACATTCCTGCACATGTGGCTTATATAATTGATTAAAAATGAGTTTATTTTTAAAAAGCATGCTTTTCTATGGGTTGAGCAGTGTCAGTCTAAAACGATAATGTACTGTGGTGATATTGTGTTCCCCAAAATATTGTGAACCCTAATAAACTTATCTGGAGTCAAAGAACAGAACAGCCACTAGATAGAGGCCAGAAAATGGTGGCACACATGCCTTTAATCCTAGCATTCCAGAGGCAGAGATCAGTCTGGATCTCTGTGAGTTCAAAGCCACACTGGAAACAGCCAGGCATGGTAACCAGAGCCTTTAATCCCAGGAAGTGATGGCAGAAAGCAGAAAGGTATTTAAGTCGTGAGGACAAGAAACTAGAGCTGGTTAAGCTTTTAGGTTTTGAGCAACACAATTCAGCTGAGATCCATTTGGATGAGAACTCAGAGGCTTCCAGTCTGAGGAAACAGGATCAGCTGAGGAATTGGCAAGGTGAGGTAGCTGTGGCTTGTTCTGCTTCTCTGATCTTCCAGCATTCACCCCAATACCTGGATTCAGGTTTGATTTCATTAATAAGATCTTTTAAGATTCATGCTACAGTGTGCTATTCATGTTGGTGAGGATTCTGAAACTGGCAATATACTTTTAGTTTGCTGTTAGGGCTGGGTTCTTTCTTGTAGCTATCTACTTCCCACAAACGGCCAAGGCTGATGTGTATATGTGAGTCAAGTGGAATGCACTCCATCTCAATAAAGATCAGTTGATTTTTTTGTGTGTGCAGAGGTCCCTTCCCCTGTAGCCTCCATCCCTTTGAATTCATTACAAAGAGAGTATTTTTGCCAATCTATTTTGAGTCATAGAACAAAAAGAAATATGGGGAGTATATGATGTTTCTAATATGTGTTTCATTTCTTTTCTTTCTTGGTTTTCCAGGAAATATTTTGGAGAGAAAATTGGGCTGTATTTTGCTTGGCTGGGGCTGTATACATCATTCCTTATCCCATCTTCTGTCATTGGGGTGATCGTGTTTCTTTATGGATGCGCAACAATTGAAGAGGATATTCCCAGGTAAGTCCCTTTTAGAGACAAGGCTCCATTCCCATATGGTCATAGTTTGGACTTTTGCCCCAGTTGTGAGTACATTTCACACACCTCTTTCCAAAGTCCTCCCTCTCTGTCCCACATCCCTTCCCACACATCCAGCTTCCCTCCAGAGTTGGATCTGGGAGCTGCAGGTTTGGGGAATGGTTGCAGAGCCACTGGTTATCACAGTGCTCTTCCATTCCTCATCAGTCTGTTCCCTGGGGCTGCTGCCTGATATGACCAGCAAATAAAACCTGATGAAAGGAATCACGCCAGACACATGTTTTTTTCCTCTTAACTTCACAGCATTTGCTTTCTGGCTTCCCATAAAACTCAGGTCAGAGTATGTACAGTATCATTGGATAAAAGTCATGTACTGTAGCAACAGAATGCTGTAAGAAGCGGCTGCAAGGAAGGGCTAAGCTGTGGTTCAGAAGGTCAGAACTGCAGGACATGACAGACCACACGGTAGGGCTTAAGCAGAGCCAAGACTGAACAAAGGCTAATCCTTGTGGGAAAGAGAAGGTCTATGAAGAACAAAAGTACTTATCTATTGCTGGTGACACTATACATGAACTTTGTGACTACATCTGATCTCAGTATCACTTGGGAGGCTGATTCAGGAGGATTGCTGAGATATTGAGGCCAGGCTGGAGCTATATAGTGAATTTGAAGTCATCTGAAGGTACAGAGTGAGAACCTACCAGGAACAACCACAGCAAAGTTTAGAAAAACAGCTCACCACCAACAACAACCACAAAAAAGTATGAAACCTAAAACAGCACCAAGAACCTACATTTTCTAGTATTATGTATTAGAGTTAAAAGTTCCCTTGGCTCAGTTTGTCTTAGTTGGAGATGGGACCCCTCGTGGCAGTTGGTACTAAGTCAGTTCTATAGCAACATGATGTATTGTCAGTAACAAGATGAATTGAGGACACCAGGGAGAGAATGTGAATGTGCACTGTAGTTGGATGTGGTAGTGGGGGATTGGATGGCCATCCTGAAGAAAGGGGGAGAACTGGACTTGTTGAGGAAACGGCGTTCCCCAGTGAGAAGAACCAGGAGGCTGGTCTTGCCACACTCACTCTGTAGAGACAGTCTAACAAAGCAAGCCAGAGCTAGCTCTGCCAGTGTGCAGAGCAAAGCTAAGCAAGTCAGTGTAAGAGACAAGAGTTGGGATTTCTGGCTGGAAAAGACCATGGCCTGCATATGCTGTGAAGCTGTGTCTACACAGAAGCATGTGCACCCCCATATGCACACACATACTCACATATGTGTGGGGATATACACACATGTAAGGTGGGTGCATTGTGATCATTGCTCTATAGCACCTGCCAGCATGTTGTGTCCTGTCCGCTATGAAGAGCAACCCAGTGGTTGCTCTCGAATGAAGAAGGGTTAGACACTGTATTAGTCACTTTTCTCATTGTTGTAGCTCATGGTTCGAGGGGGAACTCTCCGTCATGGTGGCAGGAACACGAGGTAGCTGATCACATCATGTCCACAGTCTGGAAGCAGAGAGCAATGGATGCTGGTGCTCACACTGTCTTCTTGTGTTCTTTCTGTTCAGTCCAGGACCCAAACCCTCCGAATGTTGCCTGCATTCAGGGCGGTTCTTCCCTCTTGAGTTAAATCTCTCTGAAGAGGTCCTCACAGACATGTGCACAGATCTGTCTTCTACACAATCCAAAACCCAGCCAGGTTGACAATAAACATTAACCATTGTAATAAGATAGGATAAAATGAAATGACATATTAGTGTTCTGTACAGGCAGGAAGGACAAATGCCCACTGTGCTATATTTGCATGTAGTTATGTATTTGGATTTTCATCCTGCAATCACATATAATTTTACATTGTAAGTCACATGAAAAATATGCGTGTGTGTGTGGGGGCGGGGGGTTGTGCCTGAAGAGTCCAGAAGGGGGCACCAGATCTCCTGGAGCTGGATTTACTGGTTTTTAACCAACCTAACCTGAGTGCTGGGAACTGAGCTGGGGTCTTCTGGAAGAGCAGCAAGAGCTCAGACCACTGAGCCATCTCTCCAGCCCCCTGAGTTGATATCTTTGTTTCCCATATGTTTTCCTTTAGTTGTTGCTTTTTTAAATTTACTGTTGAATTTTTGGTTTTTTGAAACAGACTCAGTCTAGGCAGTCTTAAACTCTCCGTGTCACAGAGGGTGAATTTGAACTCCATGGCGTTGAAACTGCACTCGAATTGGAGATAACATAAGCTTTGGGGGACACTGGACAAAAAACACACTAAGTTCCGTAATCCTTTGCAGGATACGCAGTGGCTAATATCCTCCTTTCTGCCGCCATTTTGATAGTCCAGACTGTCTTCGTTTCCTTTTGTTTACTTTGGCTTGGGGCTTGTTGACTTCCGTCTTTCATGGAATCAGCTCTTTGTTTGAGTGAGGTCTCTGTGTTGTTTTAGTCTGGATCCCACTCATTTCTGCTTCCGTCTTCAGCATGTCTTTTCTGCCGATAACTCAGAGTTTGATTTGTTCCTCTTTTTTTTTTTAAGGCCTTGAGACTCATTATTACGTTATTTACTTAAGGTTTATCTGTTTTTATACCATAGGCATGCATAGCTATAAACGTCCTTCTAAATTTTGCTTTTGCAATCTCTTAGATTCTTGGTTTTCTGGTCTGTTTTTCTGTTTTCATTTGCTGATAGGAATTTTTTAAGTTTTCTCTGATAATTGCTTTGATGACTTATGATTGCTCAAAAGTATGTTTTTCAATCCCCTTGTGTTGCTACAATATCTGAAGTTCTTCTTGCTGTTGATTATAGTTTCAATCTATTATCATCTGCTAAGAAAATACACTATTTGGGGATTGTTTCAGACATTGCTAATTTTGGTATCAAGCTGGAATTCACTATGTTCTGATTCTGAAACTTTTTTTTTGTTTTTTTAAAGTTGTACAGTCCTAGGAACTTGCAAAGGTTAGGGGAACTTAATGGCTCTTTATGCGGTTTCCCCAGCCCTCACATTTTCTACAACTCTATTGTAGTTCAAAGCCAGAGAAGTCACACCAATCATGGGAAACTGCAATTACTTTTATTCCTCAGTGTTTGATATAAGATATTTGAGCAGTATACGTCTACATGTTCATAGTATACCTAGAGAAAGCTGCTTTGGAGAGATCAGTTTCTTTTGCTAAGTACTTACATGGTGGGGAAGACTGTAACATTCAAAAACCAGCTGATTAATTTAAACCATATTGGAAAAGGAAGCCAGTTACTTCAGCTCTGAGGCCTTAGGATCAGATGTTTTGTCTGGATTTCCTGGGAAACGGCCTCTTTGTACCTCCTGGCTTTGTGCTAGCTGGTCTTGTTTCTCTAAGTGTGCTCATTCATTCACTTTCAAGACCCTCATTTGCTTTAGGGTCTTGATTTGGCTGATTGGCAGGCCACTTATCAACCTTCTTAGCTTTTCTAGAAAGAAATGATAGATTGGAGAAATAACCACTCGATTTATAGACACAATTACTTCTCACTAGAAATCTGGATATTTTTTATGAAGCTGGTGCATAAATCAGAAATGATTTCCATCTTGAGTGGGCTTCGTCATCTTTCAACTTGTCCACAAACAGCCTGTTTCAAGACATACAGTCCCTTTAATGCCGTTCCAGTATTAAATTCCCTAAAATTCTCTTAAATTGCTTGTATCAAAACCCCCAGCACATATCAAGCATTCTGACTTCAAATTCAAACAATTCGAGAAGAATCCATGCTACTGTTTTGTACAAATAATTAACAGATGCCTGCATTTGAGTTTTTAAAAGCAGTAATTGGCAGAGTACATTATTTAAAGTGCTTTGCACCACATTGCTTGATAATCTTAATGATCTTTCACTCCTGGCCTTCTGGCATCGATGAGATTTAGACAAAATTAGATTGAGTGAGTTTGTATCTCCCTGGCATGTAAGTATATAAAACAAGACAAGCAGAAGTCTCAGGTGCACATACATGAAGGGCATTGTGAGGGATCTGTGCTCTTAGATGGGGCTGCAGATCAGAGCTCGTTGCTTGAATTGACACAGACAAATTATTTTCTGTGTAAATCTGTTTTCTTCCCTGAGAGTTGCAACACTTTCTAGCTATGTAGTGATGGTTTATGTGTCTCAGAAGGTTGAAATTAATTTAATTTTATTTTTTTCCAGTTTAATTTTTCAGTTTCATAAGATTTAAAGAAGTGGGACCAGCACTGGCTATATTGCTAAGATATCACCACTTAATAATTTTGCTGTGAGCAAGTCATGCTGATTGATACTTGCCAATGGAAAGCTCAGCAGTGAGTGAATGGAGGAAGGATATTCCTCCTCAGAGACCTAGGCTTTCCATTCTCTGACACAGAAGGCTTTTCCCTCCTGGGGACTTAACCCATTAAAGACAAACTGGGGGGGGGGGCTGGAGGGATGACTCAGTGGTTAAGAGCACTGACTGCTCTTCCAGAGGACCTAGGTTCAATTTCAGGCACTCACATGACAGCTCATAACTGTCTGTAACTTTATTTCCAGGGGATCTGGCACCCTCACACAAATATACATATAGGCAAAACACCAAACGCACATAAAATAAATAAATTATTTTTTTTAAAAAAAAGGACAGAAGCTGGGACATTATAGAAAATGACAGTCTCCAGTAAATCTCCCACTCTCCAGCATTACTTAATGAATTGTGAATATATTCATCAGTCTATTAAATAGAAATACATTTATAATGGGTTAGGACACAGGCCATTAGAGTTACTTGGCTCATGCTTCTTTCTCAATCTAGTCCTTGGAAGGATTTACCTTGCTTTTTATTCTTCCTAATCCTGTTTCATGGCTGTCATAATTCTTAGGAGATTGAGATTATTGGTTTCCGTTACACAGATGCCTCACAGGCGCTGGTGGTGGAGGAGTACACAGTACACAGTTCTGAGCACTCCTCCTCACCTGCTTCTTCCAGAGCACTGGTTCTCAACCTGAGCATGGCAGCCCCTTTGGGGACTCGCCTATCAGATACTTACATTATGATGATTCACAACAGTAGTAAAATAATTGTTGTGAAGTAGCAATGAAATAATCTCACGGTTGGGGGTCACCACAGCGAGGAACTGTGTTAAAGGGCCGCAGTGTTAGGAAGGGTGAGGACCACCTTGTGCTGATCCTGTCACATGCTCACGTTTGTTTCGGCTTGGGACCAGGTCACACATTTGTGAGGCAGCCCAGTGGGACATAAGAAACATCCTGTACTCGAGGAAGGAATGGAATCCAACCTCAGTGTGGTGCTTTCTTCAGAGTTGTGTGTGTCTCCCACCAACCATACAGATGTAGCACATCCTGAAGAACTTTCTCAGGCATCATTCAGTACGCACACCTCAGAGATGATCATTAACATTCTGGGCAGTGTATAGCGATAGAGAGATACCTACCTCAGAGGATGGCTCATTCATTCTTCGTTACCATTTGATAAGAGTAAACACAGCCCTAACCCATCAACCCCTGTCACTGCAGCAAAGAGATGTGTGACCACCAGAATGCCTTTACCATGTGTCCCCTGTGTGACAAGTCCTGTGACTATTGGAACCTCAGCTCAGCCTGTGGGACTGCGCGGGCCAGCCATCTCTTTGACAATCCGGCCACTGTCTTCTTTTCCATCTTCATGGCTTTGTGGGGTAAGTTGTCATCACAATATCTGCTCAGTAGGGACTATCTCTAACAGGTACGGTGGCCAGGATGAAGACCGTAGCCTTCAATTTATTTACTTCAGTATATTTTCTTCATACTAGAAGAAGTACTTTAAGTACAATACCTTTTCCTTCTTTGGTGATATGTGTGGAGAGAAATAGGAATATCCTTTATGACTCTCCATGTTTTCTCTCAGAGGAGTAATGTTGACTCCACACTGGCCTCACTTGTGACTTACAAGGATCTTGAACATGTGCGTGTTCTAAAACCTGCTGGCAACCCATAAGGCACCTGGCACTTTTCCTCAGCTGTATGAAACCATAGAGACTGCAGTAGAGAGTTAGAACGCTGGTGTGCTGCCATGGTGGGGGACAGTTGGTATTAAGATGGGCTCCCGGTTTTCAGGTCCCATGCTATTTTCTGCACCCCATGAGTGTGGACTCTGGAGATTTTATTTAATGTTAAATGATGTTTTCAATATTCTCACCAAAGGTATTTGTGAAAGAAATTAACAAACAATTCCTTCATTTCCCCCTTCCTACCTTCTCCCTGGAGCATCAGCATAGCTAACTCTCTCTGCAACCGTACTCATCTGAACACACACACACACACACACACACACACACACACACACACCACACACACACAACACACACACACACACACACACACACACACACACACACACACACACACACACACACAGTGTTCTTACAAACTGCGGACACCCTCCCCATGGCAACTGGTCAGTTTGGAAGGACACAGCCCTGTGCATTTAAAAAGAGCCCAAGTCAACATGTTTCAGTCTGTGTTATTACCACCTGGCTTGTACTCACTGGCAAAAGCGCAGGACCGCCCCCATCCACTGGATCAAAGTTCAGTAGGACCATAGTCCTGCTGCAGAGCCCGCTTGATTTATCCCCACCTCTGCAGGGGCTGGAGGCCCTGATCATAGGTTCCTAAAAGATAAGGAAAGGAGGAGGAGGGCAAGGGGAGGACGAGAGAGAGGTGAGGAGAATGAGGAGGAGGAGGAACCTGTTCGCAGTAGCATCCAGGGAAGCAGATCACAGATTTCTCCCATTCCCTGTGGGAATCTCTTCTTGGTCCAGACAAAGCTTGTCTGGAAAGATTCTGTATTGCTAGGTTTCCACCAAACGCCTCCAGAGGGCACTCTAGTTTTTAGTCTCAGGGGACTCCCAGAAGTACCTGGGCAGCCCTTCAAGATAGTAGCCTACAGGAGGAGATGGAACTTGTGCCTTGTCAGGCAGCAGAACAAAGTAAAGATCAGCTTGCTGCCTGGGAAGCCATGGGCACCAGTGCCTCCCACCAAGCACAGCATGGGTAACTACCCTGAGATCCCCTCGAACCAATCTGGAACCCAGACTACATACTCAGTTTTGGATTTAGTGCAGACCAAGTTCCTATTCATTTGCCTTGTTGATACTGCCACCACAGAGTAGCCATCACTTTGAGGCCTGGGCCCAGGGTCTCTCACGAACTTTCTTGAGACACACCACTCCCTGAAGCAAGGTGAGGTTCTCAGCTACATTTCAGTCTCAAGCCCCAACCACTGCCTATGGTCTGTACTCAATAGCTTCGGTAAACAGAGTCTCAACTATTTATTACCCCTATCCCTGGAAAGTACATAGAGGTGGGATTGTATTGGAGCTTCCCGGTTTAGGGCAGTTTTTTCCCTTTTTTAGCAGCCTTACTGTGTTTTATGTGATTATGTACTTAGGTGCAGCAGCCAAAAGCCTTAGGCATAATTGCCTACAAATTACAATTAAAAATTACAGTAATGCCTCTCATTACCATGATTATAATGATTAGTGGTGCAGTGTCGAGTGGCCCAGGCTTGCCAGGAATGGGCTGAAAAGAAGCAGTTCTGAGCAGAGAGAGAGAGAGAGAGAGAGAGAGAGAGAGAGAGAGAGAGAGAGAGAGAGAGAGAGAGAGTGTCAGGTCAGATGACAGTGAGAATAGCGTTTGAAGATGCCTGCATCATGAAGACACTAGTCTGCAGATCCCAGCCTGTCAGAGTATGTGCCCAGACTCCTGCAGATCTAGCCTTAGACTGCAGTGGGAGATGATGTTTTATCAGCAGTGACAAAGAGCTCACAGCTCTGAAGAGAGACAGAGAAGGCTCTGCTGAGGAAGGCTTAGGCAGTCTTCAAAGCATCTTGGTTCTGTTCCTTGTCAGCCATGGGTCCCAAATCCAGTGAATGCAGACCTGGCTCTGTCCGCAGTTACTAATGTTTCCAAAAGTGAATGCTCTTCGCCAAGGTGGTGCCTGGTTCCTTTGGCCTTGGTGTTGAAGCTGTGTCCTCACCTATAAACCGGGTGAAAGAATACTCCCTGTAGCATTCCTGTGACAATGGGTAAGACTGTGTGCAAAGCATTGACGTGGTACTTGGAAAGTGAGCTGAGTGTGATGGCACCCTCTCTTTTCCATCACCTGCATGGCATCTCTGCTCATTATTCCCTGGCTTCTCTTCTGCATGCTCACAGCCTGCCCTCCCTTTGTCCATGGAGAGGCTACCCGATCAGCACACTGATTCCTTCCCTGCGTATATCCTCTTCAGGCACTGTGAAGGGTGACAGGACGGTGTTCCCAGGCCAATGTCAGTCTCAGGAGTAAGTTGCATTCACAGGAAAAAAAAAACACTGCAAGTTCAAGGGAGAAAACTACACATAATGGCAGCTTGATGTAGCTGCAAGTAAGTAAAGGTAGCTTGAGTAGCTGCACATTCAGCCAGCATAGGATTATGCTTAGTTCTGTAATGTGCCTGAGTTAAACATAGGTAGTCGGGATCTCAGGGAGAGTTTTCAACCCTGTTAGAGCACCATAGACCTGAAATGGCAGCCAGAAATCCAGCATGGTGTGCAGTGAGGGCCACCTGGCTGGCATCATGGACAGTGCAGAGCTAGAGGGATGACTCTGGGGAATGTCCCTTCCCTTCCTTTTCTAGATGCCATGACCATAATGAAGGTAGGATTATGGAGGAAGAGTGACATAGACTGGGTCAGGATGGGATGAAAGAGGAACCTGGAGGGTGAGGTGGGAGATGGGGATAATTCACACAAGTTGAAGGTGGAGGGGACTGGAAGATGAGTAAGCAGCAAAGCAGGTGTGAGGTACGTTGGCAAATGATGGAAGAGGTCCAGATAGAAGATCTGGGCCAGACACACATCTTAGTATCCAGAGAAAGCTGAGAGCTTAAAGATCCAGGAATTTAGTCAGGGGAATTCATTTTCCCTCTGCCTATCCCATTTTCATTGCCGGAATCCATTGTTAGAGTCCAACTCTGATGCCCTCTCCAGCCGCTAGCGTTCCTTGCTGGATTCCCACAGTTTTCTGTCAGGGTTGTTCTAAAGTCCGTGGTTGCTTTGTGCCATGTTTGGCAAACAGCAAATCCATCTAACCTAGACCACAATGTCTAAAGGGTTCTGTTCACTGCAGATGCTTTAGTGTGGACTGGTTATTTCATTAAAAATTAGAAGTCGCCCGGTGCTTGCTCCAAACACAAGAGAGGTATTAAGAAAGCGAGAGCAAGGCTTATGTAAGTTGGGTAGGGGAGAAGTGAAAGGGATGACTAATCTTCAGGCAGAGACGATCTGCACAGGCAAGATGAGGCTTATTAAAGAGTCTACATACCCCAGTGTAAGCCAGCTTCCCATTCAACCTCAAGGATGGGCATGTGTTTGAGCTTGTGGTTTCTGAGGTTTGAGCCCACAGTTGGCTGACTCCATTGCTTTGGACCTGAAAGGAAAATGTCATGGTAATAGGAGTGTGTGATGGAAGCGTCTCATGTCACAGTGACCATCAAGCAAGGAGAAAGAGGAGGAGGGGATCTGGGGATAAAATATTGTCCTTATGAGTATACCCAAGAGACCCATTTCCTCCAACTAGATCCCATTTCCTAAGTTTTTATCACCTTTCAACAAATCTTAACATTATGAACTCATCAGTTGATGAGATCTGAGCCCCTATGATCCAGTCATCTCCCAAAAGCCCACCAATGAGCAACCAAGTCTTTAACATGTAGCTTTGAGGTGATAATTTAGATCCAAACTATAATTCCCTTCCAGTTTTATTTTTCTTATCTTACAAAATTTCTCTCATTTCTTGGCATCAGTATCCTTATTCTCCAGAATCTGGAAGTGAGGAAAAGTTCCTTTTAATATAATCATATGTGATTATATTAATGTGATAATGCGAGCATCGATAAAGGACCACACATTCAAAATGGCCCCTTAGGACTACATTGCTCAATGATCTTAGAACTGTCTACACAGGTGCACCCTATTACATTCATATGATGACAAGATTACCTGTTGATGCATTTCTCAGAATGGTTCCCCCTTCATAAGTGACTGTGTATCTATCGGCACTCGGGGATATGGAGTGTTTTGAGCAGCTCTAGGCAGAAAGCCATGGGGCTCAATACTTCAATGAGAGCTCCTGAATTGGAATTCTGTAAGTGTGTGTTCCACCTGCACTGGTAAACCCAAGGCTACCCAGACTCTATTCTTCATAAATAATTGAATGCTTTCCTTCTTTTTAAGCTACCATGTTTCTGGAAAACTGGAAGAGACTACAGATGCGGCTGGGCTACTTCTGGGACCTGACTGGGATAGAAGAGGAAGAAGTGAGTCCCCTCGCACATTTCTCTGGGCCCTCGCTTTTCTCTGATCCTAGAACTAGATTGTCACTTCAAGTTTGCTGTCGCATCAGCTGTTCCTGGCTGGGTCTCTCATGGTTTGTTGGCTATGTCATGGTTTATAAGCACCAAAGGGATTTCAGATGCTTTCTTCAGGGGTTCAGACTCTTCCTTTGAGTTGTTAAGGTGCAGGGCTTGGAGATGGGAAGAGGGCCCCGTAGCCTAATTTGGAAGAAGAAATGGTACAAGATTCACAAACAAGTGGCCATAAGTAACCTTGATACCAAGAAGCCAGAGAAAAATGAATTCTTGGTTTAGAGCTGGGACTTGTCAGAATGCCTGTGAGCCTATAGAACATCAAGGTGGGGAGGTATGGGAGGTACAGATGAAGGTTGCTGGGGTAACTAACAAAGAAAGATCTACCAAGTCATTTTGGCAGGATTCAGTAGACGGTGAATTGAGAAAATGAGTGAAGGGCAAAGGGTAGATTCCTTCAGAGTCTAATTTGGGGTGGGGAGCAGGGGTAGATGATATTTAAGGTATGTAAAAAAAAAAAGTAATCCTTCCTTTTCAGCTCTTTTGAGAATTAGCACATTAGCCATGAATCTGATAAGCTGAGCATTTTAATTTACAAGAGTTACTAGTACTGGATGTTGCTCATGGTCTAAAGAACAAAAGTGGGTAGCAGATAGGAGCTCTGGTACTGTAGGTGGTTTAGATGGCAGTGAGGGAATATATCTGCAAAGTCCAGGACCATTCCACTATCTGAGTATTAATATGCAAGGCAAGCCACAGATGTTACGGTGGCTGCTGAAGAGTAATTCTTCTCCTCACAGTCCTATGGCGACCAGTCTATAGTAAGTACTTACTACTATCAGATGGCCAGCCTTTCCTCATTGTTGCTATCCAGGCGAGCTCTCCAGCACTGCCTCAGCTAGCTCACCCAATGCAGCTTGCGGCAAGGAGCAGGGCCAGTTCTCCTGTTCCCAGGTCCTCAGATTTGGGTCGCCCACACTCACACCACCAGGGCTAGCTCCATTGTTTTGCCCAGGCAAGGTGCAGGAGCCTCTCTTCCCATTGCCATAGGGGGTATATGGGGGAATGGGGTCAGCTCTCCTGCTCTCATGCCCTCGGGGCTGGCTCACCTGTGTACCTGACAACAGGGTCAGCTCTAATGTGCTGTTCAGGCAGGGTTCAGGGCCAATTCTCCCGTGTGCTGCACCTAGTCAAGGGCAGGGCTTGCTTTCCCACTTTTATGACCTCAGGGGTCAGCTCTCTCACCTGCCACAGGTGGCATTGGTTGGGGGGGAGGGCATCTTTCTCTCACCCATGCCAACACATGGCAGATTGGGGGCGGGCAGGCTCAGCTCTCCTGGTCTTGATGCCTTCAGCACAGATTCACCTGAGTCCCTGACCACAGGGCTAGCTCTAGTGTGCTGCCTAGGTGAGGTGTACACCTTTGGTATGGGGTAGGGCCATCTTTCCTGAGTGTAAGGGGGGGTAGCTCTCCCCTGAGGGGCAGGGCAGGACCAACTCTCCTGCTGCAGTATCCAGAGAGGGGCAGGGCCAGCTATCCCAGGACCTGTGAAGGGGAAATTTGGTTTTAAGGGCTAAGGATGTAACTCAGTAGCAGGTCACTTGTTTGGTATGCCCCAGTGTGGGATCTAGCTACTTGCACCAAAACATAAAACCTTATAAAGAAAAATCAGGAGTTTGAAAATTTGCTGAATTTTAATAGACAAAAGAGAGAATAAGGGGCACCCCCAAGAAGGAATCAGCAATCATGATCCTGATCTGGCAAGCTAGGGGTGTGTATCAGTAATAGCAAGATGCCTTGAAAGGTCTGAGGAGTAGAGAAGACAGGGATCAGGAGCTAGTGAGGGACAAAGGAACCAGTACCATCTGGTGGCCAGAGCAGGGTTGGCATTGATTGTTATCTGTGTCTCCTGGGAAGGAGTGGAGGACAGTTAGACAAGGTATATGTGACTGGCATAGGAGTCCTGGGGTTTATATAAATAACTGCATATAGAGGTCAGTAATGTTTTTCCCAGGCTCAGGGATCCTTTCAACATGCTCTTTTCCCTGTGGTATTCTCCAGGAAACACTCACCTTCTCAGGGGGAAGGATGGAGCTGATACACACACAGGCCACAGCCCATTCGCCTTCTGTCCCTCCTACATGGGGTGTTCTCAACATGTAGAAGTGGAATAAGCAGGCTGGAGCAAGTCCAGCTTATAAACTGGGATACTAATAGACAAAGGGTGGAGTTTACTTTCTTATGAGGGTCAGGAGGTGGGTGAACAACCAACCCCTAGGGCCAACCTACAGGGCCAGTACAGGGTAGGTGTCCTTGTGGACTGACTGAAGGAGGCCTTTACATCCAGTGTCCTGTCCTTCTGTCCTGACTGACCTTAGATCATCTGAATCTGGCTTGAAGCCTTCATCCAGGCCAGATCCTGAGGAGGCTTCCAGATGGAAACAGCTTCTGGGAGACTGTGGATTCGTGGAATTTGGCATCACATCAGTCATCTATGGAGTTTATGCTTAGGGACTATTACATTGATCTGCTTGCGGCTGAATGTGGACTAGATTCTGCTCTGCCCATGAGCTTATCTGCCCAGCTTTTGAGGGAGTCTGGGACCTCATCAGGTCAGCTTGGCTGCAAACAGGGATAGCCTTGGTTGCTCTGCCTCAGCTGAATAAAGGACAACTGGGCTCTGTGTGTCAAAAGACTGGGCTTCTTCTAAATGGACAAAGGAGGTTTGAGCTTGGGTGAGGTGGGCCACAGCTCCAACCGTTGTGAGTCTAGAGATGGGTTGGCATCACCCTGCTGGTCATCAAGGGAGAGCCCAGGAGTCTCCTTTAATCTCTTTATAGGAAACATGAGGAGAAAAGCTCCTGGGTCTTGACAAGGTTTAGAATACACATTTTGGCAGTTGATAGATGATGTTGTGGCAGCTTTTAATCATGACCTTCCATTGGAATAATGAAGAAGCAAAGCAAAGAGATGTTGGTGGCCAGGGTGGAAAACTTCAGTCCAACACTTCCCAAACTATTTCAGCAACATCCTGACTGTTACAGCTAGAAGCTGTTCTGTGGGAAAGGATGAGCTGAAGAATATTGGAGAAGTATCTTTAGCAGAGCACTTTCTAGACCTTTCGGTAAGGTCACCAAAGTCTCAGAAGGATGATTTCTTGGGAGATATTATTCTGGAAGTCTTTTTTCAGCTGAAACTCTCTTGGAGTATACCTTAGGGAATGCTATACTGGAGAATGGAGAATGGTGGAAGCTGAACTGAAGTAAGCTTCAGCTACATTTAGAGATTTCTGTGCATTCTGCATGGTGAGAAACCCTGTCACTGTGAGAAACACAAAAGAATACAGAACAGACAACCAGTCCTTCGGAAGAGAACAAGACTCTGACATGGGCACAGCCAGATAGAAAGAATGAAATGTGTGAATGGCTACAGTGTTCCTGGAGTGTGTGGTGTAAGTTATAAAACTCTAGGAAATTGGAGAAGAATTTGGCTGATGGGTACATTGCAGAGACAGACTCCCGGAAGGGGTGGGTCTGGTGTGCCTTAGAAGGCTGTGTGATGGCAGAGAGCCTGCAAAGGCACTGAATGTTATTACCCACCATGATATACTATGCTCCTTAATCATTGGTAGTTTCTCCAATGCCACAGTTTGTCAGGAAAACCAGAGTAGCCAGGTGTCTCACAAGTTGACCTCTAGTGTCTTTGACATATGGGTGATAACAAAGAAGTGTGTGCAGAACCCGCGGTCACCTGAATCTGTGCTTAGAGGTCTGACACCAAATTCCACGAATCGGAAGAATCTCTCTAGAAGCTGGTTCTGTTTGGAAGTCTCCTTAGGAGTCGTGCTTAGAAAACAAATGGGACCATGAAATCCTCACACCTTAGGAATTCATCTTGGAGCTAGCCACTGTGGAAAGGCCTGTCAAGAGAGGCCTGTTGCCCACTGCTAAGTCCCCTTTGAAGTGAGCTGTGAATCTTACTGGCCCAGTGTCTGTAGTGATATGACTTGACTTGGGAGCTCTTTCGCATGCCTGGTGAGTGATAATCCAGGTTGGACCGGCAGAGTAGCCGAATGATGTCTCCTGAGTATTTACTGCTGTATTAACCAATGAGTTGCTCACCTACGCTATGTAGACGGGTCCAGGCAATGAGTTTTAAGATTCTCCCATGACCACCTTGGCTTTGATGTTTATTGGCTACCATTTTAGCCTGCAGAATCATGGAACAGAGAAGTATTGTTGCTTCCCCAAACTCCCAGCTGTGGGGTACAACTCTTTCCAGGAGGGTCTGGGCTCCTTGTAAGTGAGCTTGAGGCATGAGGAGAGTGGGGGTGGGGCAGTGCTATTCCTCTCCCTTTGTCAGTTTGTTCTACAAAACATAGAGCTTCTTGTTGTATCAGCTGCCAGGTTAACATCTTCTCTCTCCTTTCTCAACACCGGCACCCACCCCAGGAACGTTCCAAGGTTTGGTTCTCAGTGTGACAATAAGTGTTGTGTGTCTCATTTCTCCCTGCAGCATTGTGTTCTTGACATAGAGTCCTTGTAACTGTGTCATGTGGCAAATCATGTCTGATAGTGTCCATGCCTAAACCCAGTTTGATGTACTTATGGTGTCTGGTTCTGATCCACAGGCCCAGGTCACTCCTGTTTACTAACTCTGTTTACTGACTCTTTGGTGTAGGAACACTCCCGGCCTGAGTATGAAACCAAAGTACGAGAGAAACTGTTAAAGGAGAGCGGCAAGTCGGCAGTTCAGAAACTGGATGCGAATTCGCCTGTGGATGACGAGGTGAGAGGCTATGCTCATGGCTCTTTCTGGTCTTTGTTGGTGCTGGTTGTTGTGCTATTTGCGGACCTTAGTGGTGGGACACTGGCTGTGAAAAGGAGTGACTGTGGACAGGATGGAATGAGAACTTGATGTTGCCATCATCCAGTAGTTGGAGTCCCTGGGGAACAAGCTGTCATGGTGACTAGATCCATGGAGGTCCCTGTGGAACTGTGTGGACAAAATGGGAGGGCATGTTGGAGAAGAGAGAACCCATCTCGAGACTGTCTCCTGTGATCAGCATTACCTAAGTACCTGTTACCATATCAAGCCCTACACAGCTGCTAATGTCCCCTGGATCCTTGTTCCCCACCAGCCGCTGGCCTAGGTTCACTCTATTCATATTTATTCTCATGATAAACCCGCAAAGCTGGTAAAAATGCTGTGTAAAGGAGAGCTCATGAAGGAAAGTTATATCTAAAGATTGTGTCAGTGGCTAGAAGTCACACAGCTGATATATTTAGCTATGTCAGGAGTTCTAACCTTTATCTCTGCATTTAACCATCCTGACACACTGTCCTCGGAATAAATGCACTTGAGAAATCGAAGGATAAAGCAGGAACAGTTCTTAGGCCCCACAGAGGCAAAAGCATGCCTGTATTTGCTTGAGTTACTCACATGATGTCCCATACATTTCATTCTTCTGGGTGGGCCACAAGGAGGAATGCCATGTTCTTTGGGTTTAAGGAATTGCTGCCATTTGTAAATACTTATGGTGTGTGTGTGTGTGTGTGTGTGTGTGTGTGTGTGTGTGTGTGTCTCCTTGGCAGTACCTGTCTCTGAGTGCAACCCTGCTTTTAAATCAAGATTGTGTGTTTATGTCTTCCCTAAATCTCATTTCTGAAAAAAAAAATCAACAAGAGTGAAAATCTGTTGTTTTTCAATGTGTCTTTTCTTCATCCTGGATATGAATTCAAATTTTATTATATTTTGCATTCTTTAAGTTGCAACCATTCATGTTAACATGCAAATTTATGCAAATACCAAAACAGAAGAATGTGGTGTTTTTGAGCCCAGAATACTAGCATTTTTTTTTACAAGAGAAAATAAGACTTAAATAGAAGGGGGCGGGGACCTGTGGTTTTTTTGTTTTTTCTCCTCTAGACTAAGTCCAAGAACACCAATTAGTCAGAGAAATGGTGAATTTGGTCTTAGAAAAGGCTGGCGGTCACTGCCACCTTTGTCACAAAGCCTATAATCTGTGTACCATCAGCTTCAGCAACTCCACGGAACTTCCTTCCTCTACCCTAGAACAACATACCATGGGTGACCTTGCAGAACTCACACATAGGGACTCATTCAATTTTTTAAAATCATCTTTTATTATTTTCAAAGACAAATGTGTGTGTATATGCATGTGAGTGCAGGTGCCTGCAGAAGCCAGAGATGGCTGTTCCTCCCAGAGCTGGTGGTCCAGGTGGTTGTGAACTGCCTGGTGTGGGTGTTGGAAATCAAATTTGGTTCTTCTGGAAGAATAGGAAGTGCTCTTAACCATGGAGCCATCTCTCTACTCCTGACTCATTTAATTTTTAATTCCATAGACGGGAATGCCAATGCGCTGGAATTCTGTACAGTGGGACTGTGGTTCTAATATAAATATTGCTTGAATATATATGCATGATAGGTCAAATAACTTTCGGGAACTATGAATAATTAAAAAACATCTGAATGCATTATGAATGATGCATATGTTTATATTGTAGCATTCAGTTCAGCATCTCCATTCACTACCCTGTTGAGAATGCAAAGCTCAAAACATCTAATGGGCAGTGGGAGGAAATGAATTTCCCAATGAACAATGTGAGATAAACATGGCCTGTGTTTGTCAGAATCCTTTTTTTGTTCTTTCAGTTCTGGGAATATTGTAAATGCTTCTTCCTGTGCTATAAATCTAAGTGTTGATGGGTGATAGAGATGGTGGACATGTTGCTGCATTGATATCTGATGGAAAGGATGCTTCTCTTTCTTGGAGGAAGAGTTGTGGTCAGCACCCACTGCAGAACATGCTTTGGGGCATCAGGGAGTATGAGATGGCTATGAAAGGCACCTGTTCTAGGGAGCAGACTGGAACTAAGAATCAAAGTCTAGCTAGGCTTGGGTGCATGCACTGTTTTCACCCCAGTGGTTCACCTGGACACCCCTTCACTGTCACCTCAAAACTCTACCTTCTCTCCACACATACCTTCCAATTGAGTGATAAAGGCACTATTCTTCACTGAGGCTCAGATTGACATGGGACACCCCCTAAGACCACACAGCTGTTTGTGGGGAAGCCAGTCACTGGTTCTTTTTAACCCCAGAGACCCAACACTTTTTTTCCCTTTTAAAATTTTGAACATATCACGTACATTTAAAATTGAATTTAATTCTCATACTCTAGAAATCACCCAGGTTTGATGTGGGCATAGTGACACATGCCATGCTTGGGAGGCAGAGGCAGGAGGATTAGGAGTTGGAGGTCACCTTCCTTCAGTACTTAATACATTGAGGTCAGCCTGAACTATATGAGACCTAGTCTCAAAATATCAAAAAAAAAAAAAAAATACACAGTATAAAACTCACCCATACAGTTCAGTTGTTTCCAGTACCTTCATTGATTTATGCAGCTGTTCCGCACAATGTTCAAAGCAGTTTTATTGTTCCAACAAGAAATCCTGTCCCCAGCTGAGGATGTGGCTCAGTGGTGAAATGTTTTTCTAAAATGCACAGGTTCCCGAGTTCATGCCCCAGCACTGCAAAGCGAAGCAGCACGACACAAAACAAACCTTGAATAAAACTTTTAAAAATGTTCCTCTTACCCAGTTGCCAAGCTGTGGAAAACAGCTAATATTTCTTCAGTGTCTTGAGATGTGCTGTTCTGGAGTTTTGTGCAAATGGGTTCACTTAATATGTGGTGGTTAGCTTCTCACTTGGGAAAATGGACAATGTCATAGCTTCTATCAGTATCTCACTGATTTGTATTGCCAAGTAGTATACCATGTTTGGAATTTGGTTTATTTTATTTATCCGTCCATTGGTTGATGGATGTTCAAGGGATCTCCTTTTTTCCAATTATAACTAGTAGTGCTATGGATGTTTGTGTCTGATTTTTATTTAACTATGTGTTTATAGTTTCATATATATATACATGTGTATCTAACAGTAGGATTACTGGGTCATATGTTAACCTCTGATAAGTGGTTATGCCATTTCCACATCAAACACTTATCAGGTGTGTTTTAACTTTATTCATCCTACTAATAGAAGTGGTATCTCATTGATATTTTAATTTGCATTTCCTTAATGAATAATGATGCCAAACATCTGCTCCTATGCTATTGGTCATTTCTATGTCTTTTTAAGAAATTCTTGCCGGGCGGTGGTGGCGCACGCCTTTAATCCCAGCACTCGGGAGGCAGAGCCAGGCGGATCTCTGTGAGTTCGAGGCCAGCCTGGGCTACCAAGTGAGTCCCAGGAAAGGCGCAAAGCTACACAGAGAAACCCTGTCTCGAAAAACCAAAAAAAAAAAAAAGAAATTCTTCACCTATTTAAGAATTATGTTAATTGGTTTTTCATTCAAAATAGAGGGTTTTTTTGTATATATCTGAGACATTAGCCCTATATCAGATAACATAATTTATAAACATTTATTTTTATTTTATTGATGATACCATTTAAATTACAAGTTACCTATTTTTCCTTTGTCAATTGTACTCTTGTGTCATGTGTAAGAAATTATTGCACAGTGCTCGATTCTAAACATATGTACTAACACTGGAACAGTACAGAGAAGATTCCGTGACCCTGTAAAAGGGTGATACACAAGTTCATGAAGCCCTCCATACTAAAAATAGAATTTATTGCCCAGTTCATTGTCATGAGGAATTTTATAACTCTAACCCATATACTTAGGTTTATGAACACTTGAGCTAATTTTTGTAGATGATATAGAAAATCCAAATGAAGTTCTTGCATGTGGATACTCTGTTGTCTACTAAAGGAGTATTTGCCTACTGAATTATTTTGACATTCTCATAAAATTAATATACTATAAATGAATTTACATCCAGACAGTTTTTCCATTGATCTACATGATGTTGGATAAAAGTAGTGAGAATGGAATTGTCTTGTGCTTGATCTTAGAACAAAAAACATCTTTCATCATTAAGTATGCTGTTGGCTATATCCATTGATTAAAAAAATATAAAATTTACCCAACAATGAACACCATATCAATGATGACACTCATTTGAAATGACAAGTTCTCCACTGTAATAAGGTGGTAACTATGTATCCTTGTTGAGGAGGGCCAACATGGTGAGGCCTAGAGGTTAGCACACTCCAAGTCAGAACCTGGAATCACCACTGCACTTTTACCATGCAGTACAGCCCCTTTATGGGGGTCTCTTCTGCCCCTTTGTCTCATGGAGAAAATAGGCATTAGAGCCTCTGCCCTTCTGACAGTCGGTCATTTTTTTGGTTGATAGTGTCATGATGATGTTGGTCATCAGCCCATCTTTAGGAATTGGACTGTCCCTTATGTAACTTCTGTAGCACTAATTTGCTACTCTTATAGATGCTCTTAGTGACTTCTAAGGATCTTGACATCAAAGAAATGGTAATAATAATGATGAAAGTAACATTTATAGAGTATATATTCCATTTATATTTATATTCCATTTATATTCCATTTCAGTTTCAAACCCTATTGGTCCCCAATTCTGAGATGAGAAAACCGAGATTCAGTAAGGGCAGTCACTTGCTCAATTGTGTCTACATGTGGTAAAACCACAGTGTTCTCTTAACTTGGAGCTCCTGGGTCTTCCTTTATCAGATCTTTACACACTCTAAAACGTCTTGCTTGCTGCTCCCCTGAATGAAAGGCAGGGAGTACTATAGTACTTCATGGAAACATGGTAAGAGACAGTGTGTTGCCTGGTAGTGAGCGGCTCTGTAAATCCTAGCAGAGTGTCACTATTTCCCCAAAGTCAGCAAGAGGGTCAGCAGACAGTAAAGGGAACTCAGGAAGATAAGCACAGCTATATGCTGTGTTAGGAGTATGATGGAGTCTGGAACTGTTAATAAGAGAATTGGTTGGATTTATTTCCTAAATAGATCAAATCTTTATCTAGAGTACCCTGTCCTAGACAGTTGGGCAATTTCCTAAAGTCCCCCATTGCCAGTCTAATCTTTTCCCCTGTTCATACAAGATGGCAGAGTTATAAATCGAATCAAGATGCTAATTATAGATGGCAAGAATGAGAAGCAGAGCTGGGCTTTGCTTGTCAACCCTCTGAAAGTTCATTCAAGTCCTAATTCTAGCCTATGCATCCTTTTCTTCCATAAACTAATTATCTTATTATATCATGTATATATATAATATATGTATATTATATTTGGGAGCTATATATATATATATAGCTCCCAAAGCAAAGCTCATTCTTCATAGAGCAGTAGGAAGGACCATAACACAAGGAACTAATTATAAAGGGGCTAGAGGAAGTGATGCTGAGGCAAACTGGGGACACTGAGGCAAGACGAGATGAGCAACAGTGGGGAGGAGCTGCCACTCCGCACTGGATGGAGAAAGGACAGTGATGGCATCAGAACCTGGAGTTATGATCACCTGATGGGAACTGGAACCCTGCAGGGAGAACAGCCCCTCTGGAGGCACAGTCTAAAGCAGATAGAGCATTGGGGAGAGATACCTCAAATCTCTCAAGGATCCACCCTCCAGTTTTCCACCAGTAATTCCCACTGGCTCTTTATACCCAAGGGCAGTCAATAAATCATCCTGGGATGGATGGTTATTAGAATTCAGTTCCCTGCATCAGTGAATGGAAACAGGGGGTGGGTCTCAGAGATAGTGGATCTGAGAGCATCTCGTAGAATCCTGGCATGAAAGTCCAGTCAGTACTTCGGTCTGTTTCTAAACTCTGTTAGCCTCAGACCATGCACACCCGGCTTGGCTGAAGAGGTGAAAGCTCATTGGAGACTAGAGAGGTAAACATTTGGGGAAAACACAGGAATGCTCACCACTGACATTATGAATGGATACACGAAGAGTCACTTACTCAGACCATCCCTAAGTCATTGAGCTGTTAAGAATATTTGTGTAAGTGATGCAGAGGGGGAGAGAAAGGAGGAGAGAGAGTGGGTGTAGGGAGGGAGGACTTTAAAACAACATCCTATTTAACTAGTTCCTAGGAGTTACCCCATAGAACGTATTGTCACTCAAATATTTACTCAGTGTGGATGCAGGACCTGTCCTGCCTGGCACTGTCTGTGATGTTCTAGGCCATGAATATTTTATGGGGAACACTGAAACTAAGGAGATCTGATCCAGGAGGAGGTGTATGGATAGATGGGTGTTAATTTACTATTCTATGAACCACCCTGGGGACAGTTATTTCTAAAGAAAGCTCATCAAAACTTTAGGCATTGAAACATTTACGACAGATGCCTCTGGCAGGTCCAACAAAAAAACATGTGGAATAAATTATGCAGAAGTGTACAGCCTTCAACAAGGCTGGGACAACAGTACCCGGAAGCTGAGTGATTGTCAGAGTGTGGGGCGGGGGAGCAGGGTGGAGGGCCCTTTCTGTGCCTCTCTCTGTGGACCAAGGTGGGTGTGCATCCATATTTCCATGTAGGATTTTGGTAGATTGTTAGAATTTTCTACAACTCAAAGTTCCCTTGAACCTTCTTCTGAAAATACTTAATAACTATGTAGGGTCAAAAATAGAGTAAGTTTTTTAGTCTCTTCTTGGGAACTAAGAAGATTTCTCATGGGCAGAGATATATTAGCACACAGAAAGAGACTCAGTTCGCCAAAGATTTCCATAGAGAAGATGAAGTTTGAGGCTGGATCTTCCTTGAGATTTCTTTGTTTGCACCCAAGCCTAATGGCTTTTTTCATCTTTCAGATCTGAGTATCTTATGGATACTTTTCGGTATTGAGGGATGTCTGAACTGTGGTTTTCATCTACATGGGCTTATACACTGAAGGATGATGGGCGCCTAACTTGAAGGATGCTTGAGATAGAATCGGTACCTTTGTTTCTCAACCTATCCTGGAGCTCAGAGGATAAGCTCTGAAGTCTTGTGACCCTAGGGCAATTATCCCCTTCTTGTGAGATTCATCATAGTTGTTGAGGAGGACAAGACCACAGTGTCACTGCCAGGCTGACATGGAGCTTATAAAATATAACTGTTACATAAGGCTGCCTCCTGGCAATTTTATATAGTACTGTTTCTTGTTCCTATTCATTTTAACTAACTGATTTGGGCTCTGGCTTTTCTTTCTCCTACTTTATCATTCCGTGACTCTCCTTTGTCGTCTCTCATGGAGTGTGGCTTCCATTTCTCACTTCTGGGCCCATCTCCACAGAGAACTTCTAGCCAAAAGAAATGGCTGCACAAAAAAGCAGAGAAATAGATGGGACAAAGGAAAGAAATGATGGTCAGTCATGTTTGATTATAGGATGTGTGTGTCTTCCTAGAAGGAATAAAGGACCTGAAGTTGGAATTGAATTTTTCACCTCTTTCACTCATTGGTGTGTCCCAGCTACAAGATTCCACCTAGTGAAGAGAGCTGGGAAATGTAGTCTCTGGCTGGGAGCCTGCAAGCCACAGAGACCAGCCACCAAAGAGACATTCTCTGCTTCAGTGTGAGGTAGTGAGGGGAATGGGATATGGGCCACGTAAGTGGTGAGAAGGTTTAGTTTTGAAAAGGCAACAGGTGATTCTGACGTTACCTCTTGAGAATTTCTATGGTAGGAAATGGCAAAAGGAAAGAAGGATCTGGAAAAGGAACATGCTGTTATAAATCAGTGAGTGAGGAGAGTCACTCACCTGTGCTGTCCCCACGGTTCCTGGCTAGCTCCTTCAGGAAGTATGTCTGTCCCTCTCACTGAAGTTTGGGACTGACCCTTTCTGCACAGAGTTCAACACAATTTTACACTTTGCTATAGGTAAAGCTTTATTTGTTCCAAAGAAATTTGTTCTTAGACAATTTTGTACGTGTTTCTAATGTATCTTAGTTACCCCCAGTATTCCCCCGACCCCTCTCAGCCCCCCTTCTTCCCTATGCTTCTCTTGACTGTGTTCATGTCTTTGCTTTGTGTCCTACAGAGTTTACTAAGGCCCTCTGTGTGACCCAGGGCTTGAAACTACCTGTTAGAGCCTGAAGGGCTCACCAGGGGCTACACAACTGTGTACTGTACCTCCCTCCTCCTGGAGTCTTCTGTTAGCTGCCATAGTTCAGCCATAAGTGGTAGAGTCCCATGAGAGCCTTTGCCGTCCGTAGCTGATTATTGGGCAGGCTCAATAGGTTCAGGCCCAGTGAGCACAGCTTCTGAGTTCATGATTGCCATGACAGTGTCAGGCTTAGAAGACGGTATTTGCAATCCTTCTCCCTGTCTTCTGCTCTTGTATTCTCCCTGCCTCACTAACGCAATGCTTGTGAGCCTTACGTGGGTAGGATATATCTTGACTAGGGCTGAGCATTCATCTCTCTTTTTTTCCTCAGCATCTTGTGCAGCATGGGTCTCTACATTCACCTCCGTTCACCGCAAAGAGAGACTTCACTGAATTTAAGAGCAGCCTTTCTCTGTGGGTATAAACATAGCTATTTAGAAGGTGATTTGATCCTATGTCAATTAATAAATTGCCATGGTAGGTTCCCTCTCTGGTGGCCCCAAACCCTTCTAGTCAGGAGAACTGTACCAGGTTTATAGTGGTAGACCTGGGTTCCCTCTTGTGGAGTAGGGCTCATTGTTGGAGTCATTGGTTACTTCCACTACAGTTATGCCGCCGTTGAACCAGACAGTGGGCACAGCTCGTCTGGTATTGTAGTTCAGAGAGTTCACGGCTGGACAAGGAATCTGATGCCTTACTCCCCCAGCAGTCTGAGCAGTACCCTAGGGCACTCTACAAGCTGGGCAGCAGAGGGTCATTTCCAGCTTAGTTTCAGCTTGATTTCTCTGTATCTGGCATCCATGGTATGGGGTGTTTTCGCGGTAGGGTCTTATCAACCAGTGCCGAGGGCGGAATGGTAAGAGCAAGGCTGGGTTGTATGGTAGTTCTAGTTCTACTTTTTTACTTTTTAGGAACTTCCATACTGATTTCCAAAGTTGATACATCAATGTATGCTCCTATCAGCAGTGGATAGGGGTTCCTCTTTACCCACATCCATGTCCACATGTGTGGTCATTTGTATTCTGGATGAGGGCTATTCTGATTTGGGCAAGATAGAATTTTAAAAGTAGTTTTAATTTACATTTTCCTGATGGCTTCAGATGTTGAATGCTTTTTAAAGTGTTTCCTAACCATTTGTATTTCTTCTTTGGAGAACTCTCTGTTCAGTTCCACAGCCCATTTTTTAATTGGGTTATTTGTTTTCTTGGAGTTTAGTTTTTTTTTGAGTCCCTTGTATATTCTAGTTACTGTCTATCAGATGTATAGCTGGCAAATATTTTCTCCCATCCTGTTGGCAGCCTCTTCACTCAATTAACAGTTTTCTCTGCTATGGAGAAGCATTTTAGTTTCATGAGGTCCCATATGTTGATTGCTGGTCCTGTTTCTTGTGCAGTGAGAGTCTTATGCAGAATCCGAACCTTTGCCTGCATGCATGAGCACAATCCCTACTCTCTTCTCTAGCACTCTCAGGGTTCTTGGTCCTATATTTTATTCTCTGCTCCATCTGGAGTTGAGTGTTATGAAGGATAAGAGGTGGAGATCGACTTTCATTCTTCTACATGTTGATATCCAGGTTTCTCAGCTCCGTTTGTTGAAAATGAGGTTTTTTTTTTTTGGCAAGTGAAGCTGGAGTTGTGTGGATTTCTTTATATTTATATCTAGGATTTCTTAGTTTCCAAGATTGCTCTGTCTACCTTTGTTTCTTTGTGTTTCCATATAAATTTTAAGCCTTTAAAACATATGTCTATGAAGAATGTCTCTGGAGTCTTGCTCGTGAAGGCACTGGATTTGTAGATGACTTGACGCAGTGACTCTTTTCACAGTATTGATTTTTCTGATCTGTGATATGCTCTCTCCATCTTCTCCTTCCTTCCTTCCTCGTTTCTTTCTTCAGTGTCTTGACCCTTGCTGTAGATGTCTTTCATTTTCTTGGTTAGGTCTATTACCCGGTTTTAAACTTTTTTTTTTTTTTTTTTTTTTAGTTTTTTTCGAGACAGGGTTTCTCTGTGTAGCTTTGCGCCTTTCCTGGAACTCACTTGGTAGCCCAGGCTGGCCTCGAACTCACAGAGATCCGCCTGGCTCTGCCTCCCGAGTGCTGGGATTAAAGGCGTGCGCCACCACCGCCCGGCTGGTTTTAAACTTTTTATGACTGTTATGAATGAGATTATTTTTAGCACATTTGTCATTGGTATATAGAAAGACTGCTGCTTTTTATGTGTTAATTTTGTATTTTGCTCAAAATGTTTATCAGCTCTAAGAGGTATTTTTTTTTTATGGTAGAGTCTTTAGGATCAGTGATGTCTAGGGTCATATCATCTGCAAAAAAGGGATACTTGAAAGTCTTTTCCTAGTTGTGTAGTTTTTATTTCCTTCTTTTGTTTACTCCTCTAGCTAAAACTTCAAGTACTGTATTGACTAGAAGTTGAGTGGATACTCTTGTCTCACCATAGTGGTAATAGTTTGAACTTTTCTCCATTTAGTGTGATGTTGACTATAGGTTTATAATATATAGTTTTTGTTATGTTGAAATGTGTTCCCTCCATTCCTAGCCTTCTTCATGACTTTTATTATGAAAAAATGCTAGATTTTGTCAAAAGCCTTTTCTGTAGTTATTGAGATGATTGTGTGATTTCTATCTTTGAGTCCATTTATATGATGAATTACGTTTATTGATTTATGCATGTCAAACTATCCTTTTTTAATTTAATATTTTTATTTTATAATTAACTTAATTTCACATATCAGTCAAAGAGTCCCCTGTCCTCCCTTCTCTCCCCCAATCCACTCCCCATTCCCCCCTCCTCCAAGGCAAGATCTCCCGTGGGGAGTCAGCCCAGCCTGGTAGACTCAGCTGAGGCAGGTCCAGTCTCCTCCTTCCTATACCAAGGCTGAGCAAAGTGTCCCAGCATAGGCCCCAGGCTCCAAAAAAGCCAGTACACCAAAGACAGGTCCCTACTCCACTGCCTGGGGGCCTCCCAAACAGTTCAAGCTAATCAACTGTCTCACTTATCTAGAGGACCTGATCCAGTTCCATGGGGGCTCCTCAGCCATTGGTTCACAGTTCATGCGTTTCCACTAGTTTGGCTATTTGTCCCTGTGCTTTTTCCTAGCACAGTCTCCATATCTCTCGCTCATACAGTCCCTTCTTTCTCTTGCTGATTGGACTCCCAGAGCTCCACCTAGGGCTCGGCCATGGATCTCTGCATCCACTTCCATCAGACACTGGATGAGAGTTCTATTATGACATCCAGGATATTCGGCCATCCGATCACTAGAGCAGATCAGCTCAGGCAATCTCTCGACCATTGCCAGTAGTCTACAGTGGAGGTATCTTTGTGGATTTCTGGGGACCTCTCTAGCACTCTGCTTCTTCCTGTTCCTCTGGGGTCTCCAAGGAATGCTCAATCACAAGGACAAATGCTCAACTATGTTCATAGCAGCATTATTTGTAATAGAACCTGGAAACAACCTAGATGCCCTTCAACTGAAGAATGGATAAATAAAATGTGGTACATATACACAATGGAGTACTACTCAGCAGAGAAAAACAGTGACATCATGAGGTTTGCAGGCAAATGGATGGAACTAGAAAAAAATCATCTGAGGTAACCCATACTCAGAAAGACAAACATGGTATGTACTCACTCATAAGTGGATACTAGATGTAAAGCAAAAGATAACCAGACTGCAACTCACAATTCCAGGGAGGCTACCTAGTAAAGAGGACCCTAAGAAAGACACAGGGATCACCCAGCAACAGAGAAATGGATGAGATCTACATGAACAAACTGAGGGTGAGGGGGTGTAATGGAGGGCAAGGTTCGGGGGGGGGGGGAAGAGAGCTTAGGAGAGCGGGAGGTCCTAGCTGAATCAGGAGCAGAGTGGGAGAATGAGGATGGAGATACCATGATGAATGTCAAACTATCTTTGTACCCCTAAAATGGAACTAACTTGATCATGGTAAATGATCTTTTTATTGTGATCTTGAATTCTGTTTACAATTATTTCATTGAGAAATTTTGCATTTATACTCATCAGGGAGATCACTCTGTAATTTTCTTGTTGTTGTTGTTTATCTTTGTTTAGTTTTGTATCAGGGTAATACATTTATTTACTTAATGTGTGTGTGTGAGTTTTGCTGTGTGCCACATGCAAACCTGGTATATATGGAGAGGGTGTCAGATACTCTGGAACTGGAGTTCCAGATGCTTATAAGCCATCATGTGGGTGCTGGGAATCTAATCTAGGTCCTCTAGAACAGTGATTCTCAACCTGTGGGTCGCAACCCCTTGGGGGTTGAATGGCCCTTTCACAGGGGTTGTCTAAGACCATTGGAAAACACAGATACTTACATTACAATTCATAATAGTAGCAAAATTACAGTTATGAAGTAGCAACGAAATATTGTTATGGTTGGGGGGGGTCGCAGTTTTAGGAAGGTTAGAACTACTGCTCTAGAAGAACAGCCAGTACCCTAAATCACTGAGCCATCTGTGGGCCATCTCTCTGGCTCAACAGTAGCTTTCCTTCCTTTCTATTCTGAGGACTAATTTGGCTAGTACTGTTTGAAGACTTCGTAGAATTCTGTAATGCATCTATCCATCTTGTCCTGGGATTTTTTTTTTTTTTTGGTTAGGAGGCATTTTTATTGCTGCTTCAGTCTCATTGTTAGTTATAGGTATATTTAAATTATTCATTACATCTTGATTAATTTCAGTAGGTTAGTGGAATATAAGTATTTAAGGTACAGACTTATGTGCTTTTTAGTTTCATTGGTATCTATAGTTGAGTCTCCTTTTTTGTTTCTAATTTTGTGATCTCCATGAGATTGGAATACATTTGTTCAGGCCCTTCTGGCTTTACCAACTTCTGTCACATAGCCAGCTGTTATTCTATGGACCTGTCTTTACGTGAGACTTGGCTCTTCTCTCATACAGCTTTCACTATCCTTTCTTTATTTTATTCTGTGTCTTTAGTGTTCTAATTGTAATATGGCATGTGGATTTTTTTAGGGGTCTTGTCCATACATATATGTGTATCTCTTTCTCAAGATTTAGGGAATTATTTTAATGATTTTATTGAAAACATTTCCTATTTCTTTGATCAGGAATCCTTTTCCTATGCCTATAATTTGTGTGATTGATTTTCTCACAATGTCCCAATGATCCTGCATATTCTGTTCATGTGTCTCCCCCTCAATTATCATTTCCTTTGTGTGAATGATCCAGTTTCTCTATCTTATCTTTAAGCTCTAATATGATATTCTGTCTATTCCATGATCCATTTTATAAATGAGGTTGTTCATGGAACTTTTTATTTGACTAGTTGAAATTTTAATTTCTGTCTTCATTTCACTTTAGGGTTTTTCAATATTTCTATTTGTTTATTAAATTCTATTTTTGTATCTTGAATTGTCTTTCTTATTCCATTCAGTTGTTTGTGTTTTGGAAGCGTTTGTTTATTTCTGTGTACTCTTGGTTCATTTGAGTGTTTGTGTCCTTTTTGTTTTGCTCTTAGAACATAATTATTCTTTTAAATTCTGTGTCTTGAATTTCATTTAAGTTGTTCTTCTTGGGAATAATTACTATAGGATTGATGGTTTATTTTTTTGATTTTTCATATAGCTTGGGGGTTTGGTTGTTTTTGTCAATAAGATTTGAAATTATTGAGTGAGCTTATGGTTATATCTTTTTTTTTTTGGTTTTTCGAGACAGGGTTTCTCTGTGTAGCTTTGCGCCCCTCCTGGAACTCACTTGGTAGCCCAGGCTGGCCTTGAACTCACAGAGATCCGCCTGGCTCTGCCTCCCGAGTGCTGGGATTAAAGGCGTGCGCCACCACCGCCCGGCTCTGGTTATATCTTTTAATATGTGTTTTCAGTCTACCTGGGTAGAAGCTTAAGGTAGACAGCAGGCTGGGAAGATGGAGGGAGACTTGAGCTGGCTGAAGTGGGTCAAGGTTAGGGGCTATCAGGCAGGGCCTCTGGAGAGGTTGGTTGGAGAGGGCACCCAGGGCAAAGGAGGGGTGGCAGGCTGGTGTGTATGTGTGCATGCATGTGCTTACATCTATCAAGGTCTGTGCTTCTGGGTAAGGTTGCATGTGACAGATAGACTGGAGGGGCTAGCTCTCATGGTGGGAGATGGCTGTAGATGTTCAGAGTAGGTGGTGCTGTCTTTCTGTGTTGCTCTGGGGAGGGACACATGTGGTGGTTAGGTTGAAGGAGGCTCCAGGAACAGGGGAGGGGTCACAAGTGGTTGGGATGGGGTAAAGGAGGCCTGCCTATCCTGGTCCATGCCAGACTGGGTCATATGTCATAGGTAGTTTTTGTGTAAGCTAATTGAAATTGTTTTTTTTTGTAACTATCTCTTGTAGTAGCATAAATAATACAGAAGACTATTTTTTTCTAGAAACATTTTAACAACTACAATAAAGCAAAATTATCCCTAGATCTTATGTCCTCTTAATATCTGTCACCTAGAGGCAACCATAATTATCCTTTTAGTTTTAACCTTTCCAGACTTTTTCTTATGCATTTTCATTATTGAATTTATATTTGCTTTGGCAATAAAGCACACACGTGTGTGCATACACATACACACATGTGAGAAAGTCTTGGATAAAAGATTCCAACAAACCACAGTTCCTAAACTATATTCCAATGTACCCTGTGGTGTACAATGACTTTCCAGAAATGATACCGATCTTTAAACATCTTTGAGGGAGGCCCAATACTCGACAGATACCACCCAACTGTACTCGGTGCGTCAATGCTAGATAGTACCATATGTCTCAATGTGATTGTATTTTAGTAAAACCATGTGTTCAGTAGTCACAGTGAAAGACCTACACAAGATCCATAGAGACCAAGAAGCACAGGCTTTATTCACTTGATTTCAAGGTTGGAGAACTTAGAGAATATCCAACAGGTGCACACATGCTATAAGTCAATAATTAAAGATGAAATAAAATAGTATTTATTTCTATTTATGTATATTTTCCCCAATGACTATTAAGTTGTCAGGACATAAATACTTATGAAGTTGTTTGCTACTTAACTACTTAATAAATCCAACTGCTAAGCACTTATTTTAACCTAGAGGTAATGCATAAAAGTCCCTGAGACATTATGGGCATGGTGAACTGAGAATGTTTAGGAATAGCTGCACAAAAACCTTTCTATGTTTAACAGAGATTGAAGAGTAAAGCACATAGCCAAGAGCAGAAAGGTGTACAAATATGAACACTGAATTTCAAAGCCACGGGATTTATTTGGAGGTGGCAATAGTCTGTAGCAAACTGTGAGGAGGGAAAGAACTGGATGCTGGCTTCCTTACCACCTGCTCCTGGGGTCTCTCACTGACTTGCCTCTTAGGTCTTCAAGTAGATCTGCTCTAGTACTTTCTCTTGCTGTCTTTAAGGCTCCCCCCATTCGTGTGTATTTGTGTGTGTGTGTGTGTGTGTGTGTGTGTGTGTGTGTGTGTGTGTGTGTGTGTGTGTGTAGGAAAAGGCACTGAGGGTTTTTGGTCATGAACATCCTTTTAAATCTTTAGGACATTGCTTTACTTACAATCTCCAGGGTGGCTTGGGTTTCATGGAGAAGGATGCCAGAGAAGTATAGAGTGTGTCCATAAACATCACCCTGCATGGAGCATGTAAATTATTCATTCCAAGCAGAGACTCCTCGGGTGGCCCAGGCCATCAGGACTGAGACTCTGTCCCTCTTCAGCTGACAGCCCGTTCTCAGCCTCAGTCTCAGAAGTTCTGGCTAAAATAAGACCTTCTCCTCTGCTCATTGTATACATTTCTACTGGGTTGTGTCTAAATTAAGAAGTTACAAATAAGGACAGCTCCAAGGCCTGGGCTATGAGAAGTTAGAGAGAGAGGGGAAGTTCATGAAATGAGAGAACACTTGGAGAGAAGCTGAGGATAAATATACCCTCTGAGCTGAGACAAGGCACACCCAGCATGGTACTTGAGACTAGACCCTCACGGTTCCTCAGAAAACACAAAGCCAAATATGCTCATTACAGGGAATGCTGGAGCAGTGTAGCTGGTAAGGGAGGCCAGCGCATACCAGTAGGATGTGTGATGTTAGCCACTATTGACTTGCAGTTTGGACCTTTCTCATTTCAGTTTAAATGATTTTTCCATATACGGCCTGGAACATGTAAATTAAATTTGTCTTTTGCTGTTAGGGCCAAGATCATTATTTCATTCCCTCAAAATTCTCTGGAAGCACAAGTCCTTCAAACTCTCTTGTTCTTTCTTCCTCAATGTGCCAAATGCTCAAAAGTGCTGGCTGAAAGGTTTCTTCTGGAGTCAAAAGGTGTTTTAAGTCTGGTTCCTTGGACCTGGTGGTGAGAAGATGCTTTCAGAGAAGACATGTGGGATGGCCCTTTCACAGTCAGAAAGGCAGTGACTTTAGAACCAAGCCTCTGACCACCATTGCCCACACCAGAGAAGGCTGTAGGAGCCTTCTCTTCATCCAGCACAAAGACTTGCTGTAGCTGGTGGAAAGGCGTGGCAGCTCAAAACCTCCACAGTGCCATCACTGAATGGACTTCCTGTTCTTTCTGGGCATTCCTTCACTTTCATGAAGAATAAAGAACTAGGAAAAAAAAATACAAAAGATCTCCACTTCGGTTTTGAATCTTCCTGATATAGACACTGAGTCAGTGATTTAGGTGCATGATTTACTTTAAGATAAAAATCCCAGCTGGGCGGTGGTGGCGCACGCCTTTAATCCCAGCACTCGGGAGGCAGAGCCAGGCGGATCTCTGTGAGTTCGAGGCCAGCCTGGGCTACCAAGTGAGTTCCAGGACAGGCGCAAAGCTACACAGAGAAACCCTGTCTCGAAAAACCAAAAAAAAAAAAAAAAGAAAAATCCCTCAATAGGTGGGTAAGGCAATGAGAGAATGAAGGTTAGGTAGCCAGCAAAAGGAACCTCATAAGCTAGGCTACCACTGTGGGCATTGGAACTTGACTTCACTGGCAATTCATGCCCTTTGGAGCTATACTGCCCAAGGATGAATGCCCATGTCTGTTTCCATTGTGGTAATGAAATAACTTAGACTTAGGGCATTCTATAAGCAACGGGAGTCTGTTGCTCACTAGTCATGGAGGCTGCAAAGTCCAAGGTCAAACTGCCAGCAGATATGGTGCCTGAAGACCTGCTTACAACATGGTGCCCTGTTACCTTTTCCTCACATGGTGGAAGGCAGAGGGCAAAGGGGCACCAAATGCTAACTTCACTCTCATTTGTGGAGCACTAATATATTCCTAAAGGTTGTGTCCTCATAAGTCAATCACTTCCAGAAGGACTTACCTCTTTCTACCGCCACGTTCGGGCTAAGGTTTCAGTGTGTATTTTGGAGGAAAGGAGAGAGGGAAGGAGAAAGGAAAGGAAGAAGGGAGAAATGAGGGCAGGGAGGGAGAAAGAGAGAGTGAAAGAGAAAGGGACAGAGAGAGGCACAGGCAGAGACAGAGAAATAGACAGAGACAGTGAGAGACAGGGAGAGAGATGGGGGAAAGGAGGGAGAATATTCTACATTATCAGTCCCTTGAGCATGCATGTAAGTAGAGAAGTCTCAAGGTGCCAAAGACCGTCAGACAGAGAAATGTGTATCTTACTATTGACAACTGGGTTCCAAATTATAAGGGTAAACGTCTAGGAATTTGGACTGATGATGACAGTATTAGTGCTACCAAATCCGAAGGTACATGAGCCAAAATTTAGTGAGAAGATCATAAACTTGAAAATTAATTAAAAAATATTTCTATTAATTATTTGAGAATTCTAAACAGAATATCTGATCATATTTATCCCCTCTTCTAACCGCTCCCAGATCTACCCCCTTCTTGCCCAGTCAACTTTGTGTACTCTTTAAAAAATAAAACAAAACATAAAGTCCAATTTGTGTTGTTCTTATACCCTTGGGTGTAGTGTTGTCCTATAGAGATGGAGCATGGTCAACTTCCCAGGAGCCACACTTTTCAATAAAACTGACTCCCCTTCTTTCATCAGTTGTAAATTGATGATAGTTCCTCACAATAGTAGTGAGTTCTTCCTTATAGCCTATGGCCTATCTAGTCCTGATAATGATGCCAGATGTGGGCTATATCTTGTGGAGCAGGTTTTAAACCCAATGAGACAGTGGTTGATTACTCATATAACATTCATGTCACTATTCCACCAGTGGGCCTTTCTTACCAGGACAGTTATTATTGTAGCTCACAGCTGGGTAGTACTGATAATCACTTTCCTCCTCTGGTAGTATATGTAGCACTTCTTATGAACTCTAGCCAGTAGGGATGAAGCTTCTATGTCAGTACCAGCGTAGTTTCTTCATGTTCTATGACTCTAGTATCTTCAGCAACAGGCTATTACTGCCAAGTTCTGGAGGGTAACCAAGATCAATGACAATAGACTGTAATGTTTGGGGATCTATGAAGCCTCCCCGGCCTCAATTTTTAAATCTCTGCTTCTCAACAGTCTTTCAACTCTCCACTCAATCCATGATCCACTGTGTCTGTGACTAACAGGTTCCATAATCAGACTGATGTATTGACTAGAGTTTCAGTCCAGTACTCAGCTTGTTATGTTTGGAGGTCTATGGGACCTCACTAGCCAACAACTTCAAATGAAGTAACCCATTTCTGGCACCGGGATTTTTATTTGTTATTGTATGGTGTTTAGTGGGGGCATTGAAACCCCATTATAGGGTAACTCCATTTAAATTCTCTTTCTCCTTCTCCCTCCCTCGCTTCTACACTAGTAGATTTCCATATGACTTTTTCAAGATGTCTTTGGTGATAGTTATTCTTCTCTTATTATATTCCCTCCCACCCCCTCCCTTTCCAATCCTCTGTTCTATTTAACCCTTCCCATTCCATTATTTAAGAAGTTGTCAGAAGAGCTGCCAAGTTGAACAAGGATGGTGTCCTTGTCTGCTTTCTGTTGCTGTGATATTCAACTTGGCCAAAACAACTTGGAGGAGGAGAGGGTTTATTTGACTTATATTTTTAGGCCACAATCCATCACTGATTGAAGTCAAGACGGGAACTCAAGCAGGAACTGAAACAGAAGCCATAAGGAATGATGCTTACTGCCTCACTCCCAGGCTCATGCTTCCTTATACAGCCCAGGCCCATCTGCCTAAGGATGGTGCTTCCCACAGTAGGCTTGGCCATCTCACATCAATATTCAATTAAGACAATTCCTCACAGACATAGCCACAGTTCAGTCTGATTTGGTCATTTGTCAGGTTACTCCAGTCTGTGTCAGGTTGACAGCTGAAGCCATCTAGGAAATCCCACTCCTTATCAGCTTGACACACAAACACATCCCTTTAAACCACAACTTTTTATTTCTTGTCCCCAAGATCACATGTTGATATCATAATACAAATAAAACACAATACAGGTTTAAAGTCCTACAGTCTTTAAAATATCTCAAAACTTTAAAAGCTCAATGTCTATTTTAAAATTCAAAGTCTCTTAACTGTGGGCTCCTGTAAAATAAAAAAATCAAGTCATGTACTTTCTTATTCTAAGAGGTAAGAACCTGGGCATAGTTATAATCAGGTCAAAGCAAAATCAAAATTCAGTACTGTAAATCCGTGTTCTGTATATAGTTCAATGTCTGGCACCTGGGACTCACTCATCATCTTCTAGAATCCAAAAGATTTGGACAGCTAGCCCCACCTTTCCAGCTCTATCACTTGTAGCACACACAACATGTCTTAGGCTCATGCAGGCTCCTGTCCTTAGCATTCATTCCATTGTCCTGGCATTCCCAGTATTCTGGGGTTTCCATTGTAGCTGAGGCTACACCTTCACCAATGGCCTCTCTGGTTCTCACTTCAACAGCTTGACCCTGGGACATGGTGCCAAGCCTCATCCACTCTCCATGATCCCCTTATCTTCTACCTCTATTACCTTCAAAACTTGTACCACATGGGCGATTCTCACACATTGCTAAGTTTGGCTTCCAATTTGAGATGCAGCCTAGTTCTCCTGGACCATGGCTTCTGTGTGCTGACTCTGAGACACACTTCCCAAAAAATGTGCCTCAGTGATGTCAACATCTTGTTAATCACAGTTGATTCTCAGTCTGAGTTGATCAGCACCCACTGTTCCAGCCAAGCAAAGAAGGGTTCACTTCAGCAGTGCTGGTCTCTTGTTAATCATAGCTGATTATTCAGCCCCAGCTGACCGGAAACCAGATTCTCAGTCCAAAATATCACATGAATGGCCTGGATAGAGTATTTGCTTCCCTCTGAAACTTGACAAGCCAGGCCTCCATTGTCTGTGTCTCTCTCAGCATTTCTATCTTCCAAGCTTCCACAACAATAGCTCATTAATCCCTGGGCACTCAAAGGGTTTTCTAGCCCAAAGTTCCTAATGCTTACAGAATCTTTCAACAAAACAGCATGATCAAGTCCATTACAACAACACCCCACATTACAATTTCTGTTCTAGTTTTCTTTTCTGTTGCTGTGATAATTCCGACCAAAGTCATTTACATGAGGAAAAGGTTTATTTAGCTTATACTTCTAGGTCACAGTCATTGGAAGGGAGGAAGGAAAGTCAAAACAAACTCAAGCAGGAAAAGAAGCACAAACTATGGAGGGATGCTGCTTACTTGCTCACTCACAGAGTCATGCTGAGCTTGCTTTTGTATACAGCTCAGACCCACCTGCCTAAGGATGGTGCCACCCACAGTGGGCTGGGCTGTCCACCACTAATCTTCACTTAAGACAATTCCCCCATAAACATGGCCACAGGCCAATCTGATCCGGGATATCCCTCAATTGAGTTGTGTCAGATTAACAGATGACTTTAGGTTGTGTCAAGTTAATAGCTAAAGCTAATGAGGAAAGATGGCAAAACAATCCGAGACAAGTTACAGGAAAATGGGAACTGAGAAAGAAGATGTTATTATTGAGGGCAGACCAGGGCCACCTGGGTTACCCAGAACCATGGCAGAAATACCCACTGGAGGATGGGACTACAGGGAAGGGTAATGCATTGAGTGAGTCCAGGGGGTATGGAAGAGCTGTTGTAGGAAGCAGATGGGGAGACTAGTGATGCTTTTGTGTATCCTTCCCATGTACCTACCAACCTTTCACCGGTACCTACCATTGGCTACTGGCCATAACCTTCATGTGATGTAAAGCTGGGTGTCTACCCTCAAGTCTTTTGCTCTTTATATGCATCATGAGTTGGGCTCATATTCTCCAAAGCAGATGCTGGGAGTTTCTGTGTAATTTGGGCAAAATATATTTTGAGAAGTGATGAGTGATAGAATAGAGAATGTCCTCTTTATCTCACTGTCTCCTGTGTATCCCAGGCTCTCCCTGTTACCTCTGCCATTTGCTTGAGCAGAAGGACCTTGGTTTCCATAATTTGTGATTTGATTTATGTGCCTTGACTGTATCCCCTTATCCAACCTTCCAGGATCAGAGGTTTGGGTTTTGCAGTTTCAGTGAGATGAGAGTCCATCTATTTTGAAGAATAAAATGTTTTGGTAGCTGAAACACACATGTGTTTTTTCTTTCTCTGAAGTTATTGCTATTTAGACATATTGTATTTCCCAGGAGCCAAAATACCAATGGTATTAAAAATAACCATCTGAATGCCAACCATGGGTTACCCCTATCCCATCCGTGGGATTTCCATGCATTCAGTGGGTTCCACATTTATTCTCCCAATCTTCCTTGGTTCCTTAGTTGAAACAGACAAGAGAGGAAATTGAAATAAGGCCCACAAGAAATCCAATGGCAGGCTCTAGTTCCCTGGATTACTTTATGAGAGTTAGAGCCAAGTAATGGACTTAGTCCATCCATGCCCAAGAACACATGACCTATACTTTCTTTGAACATTCAGTGTCAGATGAGTAGGTATGTTTCATAGTTCTGGGCTGCTACCTGCTATGAGATATTGCAATTCAAAGCAAGTTATATCTATAGTTCAAGGTGAAATATATACTAGAAAGGGCATCAATAGAGGTACCAACTCTAGAAGCTGAAGCAGGTTTATTCTTGGGGGAAGTTAGAGGATTTTAAGCTAGTTACTTGTGTTCTATGGTCTTCAAATTTGAGGACTAGAGCAGGGTGATTCAGGAAAGGAGGCCATCTGATGTTTAACTTTGCTTCTACACCTATAACAACTTTAAATGAAACCCTCTTGACAATTGATGTCCCAAACCAACTTCTTTGGGGTCTTCCTTATATCTCTTATCTTGGCTTTAAGCTGAAATTGCTGGAATTAGGTTAGAATACAGCCCCTGAAATGCAATTCCATATCCTTTGGGCGAATCTGTGTGTTTCATTTTCTGTGACAAGTAAATATTGGTTTGTGGGAGATGTGGGAAGGAACAACAGTATCCTAGCCTGTGAGTAGTGAAGGACTCTGGGAAATTCCCCTGCATTCTCCATGTCTGTTGCTTCCGTTTGACAGAAACTCTGAAGCATAGTCTGAAGAACGTGCTAGCCTCTACACAGGGCCTTTGCTTTATCATCTAAGGTCAATTCTTCATCTAGAGTGTTGGAGCTGCTGCCGTGTCTGTCATTTTCTGAAACATGACTTTATGATGCTCTTGTGGGGGAGGAGGAGTCTGTGGCCCTGTATGGATTTCCATAGCATTTTTGGAGCATTTATGTGACTGTGACAGAACATAATGTTACTGTTCATCTAGGGCCAAGAAATCTTGTTCATCAGTGGCCTGGAGTTTGGCCACTTCTGGTCTGTTGGATCCAGTTCCATGATCCATAGGATCTCCAGACATGGTGATGTTAAGTTTGCTGTAGTGATTTGACATCCAATTCATTTTTATTATAGTGTTGTATGGTCTACCAGCCAACTTACATAAATTTTATCCAGCATTTGGGCATCTGTATTGAGTTTAGAGAGTCTGTGGCAGGAAGTTTGCCCTGGAAATGTACTCAGATGAATGTTTGCACTCCTTAGCATGAAATGACTCCCATCCAAGAATCTTAGTGAGCTTGTATATAAACATGAATGAATTAATCCTCCCAACACCACTGTCTGCTTTTTGCCAGCTGGATCATCCTAAGGGAAGTGACCAGCCCAGAGGCCTACAGTGAATCATCAAAGAGTGTGCTTATAACTAGAGAGCCTGAACTCCAGCCTGGATGGATTGAAGCCACTCTGGGCCCACCCATTTCCAGTGCTTGAGGATGAGGATGGGGTCAGCAGTGAACACAGTAACTCTGGGGAACTAGTCACCTTGACCATGACCGCCTTTAATTCCATGAGATTGAATAACTGGTTATTTTTGCAGTAAAAAGAATATGTGTTAACTGTAGAAAAAATCTAAAAGAGAAGTAAAATATAAAAAAACAGTAAATATTCTATTTCATGCCATAGAAAAACTACTATAAATCACATTTTAATTCATGTTGACACATTGTTGAAAGAAATCATACGATATACTTAATTTTCTATATTACTTTTTTTTGTCTCAGAACACAAGGACATTTTAATCTTACTAAATACCACTATGATTCTCATAACTTTAATAATTACATAACATTCTATTTATATGGATACATCCTAGCCCTTGGCACTTATCCAGTGACTGAACACCTGATGAGCACACTAGCATTTTTCTGAATTCTAGTCTATTTCAGGAGGGCTGTATTGGTCTGATAGATTCCTGAAATGTCAAGGTCCTTTTTCAGTTCTGTGTTTTTGATTGCACACGTTTCTGTGGTTGGGATGAAGGAACTACACAGGCATATGGCTGGTATGTAGAGGCGGCTTTGATGTAATTACTTCTTTCCTTACTGTTCAATTACGAACAGTGATTGAGGTATGCTGGGCCACTTCATCCATGTCCTAGAATTGTCCTGTGGACTCAGGTGCCCCACTTAGAAAGCGAGAGGTCTTTGCTGTCCTTGCCTGTGTGGTGGAGAGAGCATATCTTCTGGCCAAAGGTGAATCATTCGCATAGGCACTGGGGTCCAGTCCTGGCCAAAGAACCATTTGTCTCGCCCTGGGAATGGGTGGATCACTTGTATCAAATCCTAAGACTTTCCACATCTGACCCCACCATTAATGTGGAAAAATGATTCTGGGGCAATGGATGGATCATGAGTGCTTCCCCACTGATGCTGTTTAATCAGTTGGACGAAGGCCAGGTTTTAGCAGGGGAATCCATGGGACACATTGTAAACTGTGGTTTTTAGCTTCAAGGAAACAGGTCCCGGTTGTTGAATGGTCATCCAAAAAAGTATGAAATACTTTTTGATAACTTCAATTTCTGGAAACAATTTAGAGGCCAAGTTGGGTCAGTTGGTCTGACTTCCCAGAAAGGGGAAGCTTTTCTGGTTTGGGGGTTGCTGATTTCTTTTTTCAGCCTTCAAACCTGTGCACACAAACAGTGTTGACCTATGGGAAGCATCAGGCCACAGAAGAAGAGTCTATAAATGCTTTGCTGCCACATTCTTTGCCTCGGTGCCATTTTTTATCTGATAGTCAACACTTCATCCATGCTCATTCTGACTTCCCACGGTCCCTAGGGAAGTATTTGATGAGTTCTGAAAATTTAGTATTAACCTAAAACTTATTGGATTGGCTTTGTGAACTGGGGATCTTCCCCCAGCCCAGCCATATATCGTGTTTAGGATAATAGTTCTTATTGACTTCAAACTATAATTCTTAACTGGATACCTTTGCAATTCCAAAAATGTGAATTCTTAACTGGAGTTAAAGAGAAGTAGAGCTCTTTACAAAGGAAGGCAGAACATGAGGACTGAGGAAGAGGGACAGAAGCCATGACAGTAATTATTGCTGCTCTTGGGTTTCAACCAGTATCCCTGTTAAAGCCTGATTCTTAAAGCCTTTTAGCCCTTATCTCAGAAGTGGGGTGTTCTGGCTCCATTTGGCTCTCTGGAGATGGAAGCAGGAAGCAAGACTGGCAAGCATCATGTTCGTTAGGCCTGGATCTTTCTATTTCTTGGTCTTGGTACGTAGTTTCCATGTTCTTAGCTCCCATCAAAGCCATGGAGCCAGTGTCTCCCCCGCTCCTTCTTGTTTAGTACAAGTTTGGAACACAAGGAGGGGATGAGATCTCCTTTCCATTTTTGCTTCAATTTTGGCTTAGACACATAAGCAGAGACTAGGGACCAATGTGAATTTGTCTAAAATAACTCTTTGTCCTTCGAGTCTTTGTCTAGTGAAAGTCACCTTGAGTGATGTGAAAGAGTGGCAGGTAGTCTACTTATAGGACCATGAAAGGGTGGACCAGAAATTTAACCAACTGGCAGTGTTAGGAGAATGAGGCAGGCCTTGGAGAAGCTGGGAGGTTACTCCAAATCTCAGGCTCCAGGCCAGAGCCTGATATGGGATCTGGTTTCTTCTGATTTTAACATCTCTCCTCCTTGTCTCTCTCTGGAAGAACTGGAGAGCTGGCAGCCAGAGGGAGGGCCAAAAGCGGGTCAACAAAATGAGATTCATATCTGTGGGCCAGCTGAGCCTAGAGGGGAAGGGTGGAGATGGGAACGCCCATTACCACCGCCCCCGCCCCCATCTTTGGTGGAGGAAGGAGTCCAGTCTGAGCTTTTATAGTTAGTTTGGGATCTAACAGGGGAGCTGGTGACTGGAAATCTATAAGGCATCTGAGCTTCAGTTTGAGTCACTTGATGTGGGACTTGGAAACACAGTTCCACGGATATGTTAAGAGTTCCCGGTTCCCCACAGCCCACCCTGGGTCATCTTCTCTCTCCATAAGCTTCTCCGTGCCAGCCATCACCTCCTGGCCAATTTATTCAAAGTTGTCACAATGCCGATGGTTTAAAAGCAGTACACAGTAAGCATAGAGATGTCTTTAAAAGGAAGTAAAGTATAAAGAAGAGAAGTAAACCATCTATTGTTTCATCTCCGATAAAAACTACTTGAACCCGTTTTTAATGAGCCGTTCTCTTCAGCCGCCTACCAAGTCTCCCACACGGGAATGCTCTTTAACCTCCTGCTTTCTGGAAGGCAGTGGTAAAAGCACTCTATGACTCAGACAGATCTTAAAACACTGAAGCTCACCGAATTTCTGTGTCCTCAGGTTAAAAACATGTAAAACAAATAAATAAACAGAAACCCAAGATGTTACGCGTGTATGTCACACCCTCCAGGACACAGGCCTAGCAGGGTCTCTGCAGCAGCTTGCTGTATTCCTTCCTTCCTCTTGTTCCACAGGGACCAGACCGTCCTCAACTTCAGCCTGCACTGCTCGGTGGTCTTTATCTGGCCATTCCACTCCTTGCCATGCGTTCAATAGCCAGTCTCCGGACTGTTTCAGAGAGCCCCATCTGGAAGGCAAATGTAATTACTGCCCCCTTGCTCTCCAGAGTCTTGGGAGTTAGCTTCAGATTTTTTGTCTTTGCCCACCTTACCTGACTACCTCCCCAGCCTCAGAATGAGCCTTTTCTACCAAACCTTTCCAAGCTTCCTGCAGCTCTGAGGTCATCTTGCTGTGCCAAGCCTCTGCATATCAGGTGTTTACATTGTGACTCATAACAGCAGCAAAATTAGTTATAAAGTAGCAACGAAAATGATTTTATGGTGTGGGGGGGAAGTCACTACAACATGAAAAACTGTAGTAAGGGTCACAGCATCAGGAAGGTTGAGAACCACTGATCTATAAGAATAGGCAGTGCCCTGGACTTGAAGCCTGAGATCGTGAATGGAACTGCAAAAGAAAATGGCAGGGATGGGATGAGAGTTGAGGACTCAAGACAGTAGTGGGAAGCCTAAACATCACAAAACGAGAGTGAGAATGGAGCCGGGAGACTGAGACCATCCTTCATGGGCTGAGCATCCTTCATGTTGGGTAAGCTGACTGGGTTGCTAGAGTTCAACATCCCATGAGAAAGGTGAAATGAAGGGCAGGAGACTTGGGAGTGAATCTGGCCACTGAGAAAGGCTGAGAACATGAGTAAAGTTAGTGAGAGGAGTGTTCTGTGCAAACGGGCAGATGTCCACAAAGCCCAAGGATAGGAAGAGCTGGTTCCAAATACCCGAGGCCAGTGGCAACGGGTGACTGCCACAGAGAAAGAGGACCTGTCCTAGGTGTGGAATTAGAGACCCCAAAGGTGTATGTAGTCAGCTGTCAAAAGGGAAAGAGCTATCCAGGGCTCTCCATGTTGGAGAGGTATGGAAGACACCATTTGATACTCATGCCTTTGGCAGATAGCTTACCTAGTGTTAAAAACCAGTTTGCGCCTACTTCCTTCTTCCCAAAGGACAGTCTGATGCGTCAAAGGTTATTTGCCCTCAAAGTGATGCCGGCAGAAGACAGAGATTTTTAAAGGGGCGAGTCAAATTATGAATGGCTCCTAATGTGACACTATGACAAATGGACAATCTGAGGTCTGCCCAGTGAAGGAAGGTACTGGGGAACCTCCCACGTGCTCATGGCTTATCTGGAAGGCCTCTAGTTGCTTGCCAAATCCTGAAACAAATGGAATTTCAGTCTTGCCCAAGTTTGTTTCCCTTTTGCTTGTAGTAGTGATGTTTAAGTATGCCAAAGAAGTTGAAATTAAACGTATTTAGGAGAAAAATCCTCTAAGGCAGTGGTTCTCAACCTTCCTAATGCTGCAACCCTTTAATACTGTTCCTCCTGCTGTGGTGACCCCCGATCATAAAATTATTTTCATTGCCACTTTAAAACTGTGGTTTTGCTACTGTTATGAATCATAATGTAAATATCTGATTGTGACCCTTGTGAAAGCATCATTTGACCCACCGAAGGGGTCGAGACCCACAGGTTGAGAACTGCTGATTTAGAAAATGAAACTCAATCCAACTGTGGTGTTTAGAAGCAGAGCCTTTGGAAGGTGAGATAGTGTTAGGTTTCTGTTGCTGTGATGAAGCACTAACCAAAAAATGCTTGGGGAAGAAAGAGTTCATTGTCTCTTATAGCTTACAGTCCATCCATAAGGGAAGTCCATCAGTGCAGGAACTCAAGGCAGGAACCTGGAGGCAGGAACTGAAGCAAAGGGCATGGAAGAATGATGCTTACTGACTTGCTTCTCATGGCTCATTCAGCCAGATTTCTCTAGATCCCAGAACCACCTTTCCAGAGGTAGCACTACCCACAGTTTGGTGGACCCTCCCACATCAATGATTAACCAAGAAAACATCCCCAAGACTTTTCCACAGGCCAGTCTGATGCAGACACCTTCTCAGTTAAGGTTGTTTAACCCCCAAAGGGGTCACAGCCCACAGGTTAAGAACCATTGCTCTAAGGGGAGAGATGCAAAAAAGACCACCTTCCCTCCTTTCAGAAGCATTGTCTGCAATTTGTACATTTAATCCCTACTCATTATCTCAGAAGCCAGAACATAGGCAATGCCAGGGACAGGGATGTACCCAGACAGGGAAGTTGAAGAGTACAGCTTTTATTCTGGAAAACCAAGGACCCTGCTGAAACCAGGAGTTCCAATACTGTCAGAAGGGAAAAAAGATGCTGGGGAAATGTCAGCAACTTTTGATGATTGGGCAATTAATTTCATTGGCTCAGTTGGTCATGTTCTAAGTGTCATACCTAGGTGGAGACTTCTAGAAGAGTGGAGTCGAAGTTATGAAAATATTTTTAAGTGATAATTTGTTGCATAATTAAAATGTGCCAAATTCCATATGAGAAACTGTGCATGCAAAATTAACAAGACAAAATTGTTTTCTGCCTTTGTGAAGTTTATAGTCCATAGGGAAAAAATAGATTAAATGAGGAAATGATTATTTTATTATCATTTTATTTGGTGCCCCATTTAGTAACAGGAGAAATGAGCCTGAGGAAGTGAGGGAGGCATTGTTAATGAATAGATGCTCAAATAAAACTTGAAGGCTTAGGAGAAATTGTAGAGGTAGATAAAGAGAAGACCTGAGACCTGCGAACAGGCACCTCAGTGTCAGGCCCTGGTGGAAGCGTTTTTAATCTTTACAGCATCAGGCTTAAATGGCATGCTTCTATATAGTCTCCTTCTTAGAGGTGAGGAAATCTGTTAATGTGTACCTGTTTAATAGGTCACCAGACACTGACGATAAAAGCTAACTTGACCTCCAGGCCATCCAACTGTTGGCGCTCTGAGCCACTCTGCTATGTCATTCTGCATGAGGAACTTGCTTGTATCAAGGAAATGATCGGGCGCTACCATGTTGGATACAGAGCTGGGAGAGTGACTCCAGGGGTATCCAAAGGGCCGAGGAAAGCCATGTCACACAGAGCTTGTAACCTGGCTTTTCCTTGATCTTTTTTTCTTAAGATCTCTAGAAACTTATAGGAGGGTTTGAAAAATGAGGGCACTGCTTGGCCATGTTTCTATTTGAAAATGCCCTGGGGAGGGCACAAGAGCATGTTTATGGGCATGATGGGGAGTCCTCCAGCTGACCGTGGTAGTATCTCCCAGTGTTTTCTGTTTTGAACAGCTGGTAGATGGTCACTTTATTTGCTTAGATAGGACACTGCAAAGGCAACAGTTTCGGAGAAGAGCATGAATTCCACTTTGGACATGTTAACTCTAATGTTAAAAAACATCTGTGTGGAAATGTTGTTTAGGCAGTTGGGTCCAAAGCCCAGGAGTCGGGACCAGAGATATAAACTTGGTATTCAGAATGTTACTGAAACATGGAAGCAGACAAAATTAGGATGTTATATCATCAAATATATTTAAGAATACAATGACTCCATGGCAGGGGACTCGTGCCAAGTAGGATGAAGCAAAGTCCATGAAGACTGGGTGTTCAGGGGTTGGAAAGACTTGGAAGACTCTGGGAAGCCTGAAAAGACTGGAAGTATTTCAAGAGATAAGCCCTGAAGATGTGTGGCATGTGGACAAGTGATGCTGTAGAAAATGGACTGATTGAACATCCTGTGGAAAGCATTGCTGAGTGATGGGAAACTGTTGCCCTTTGAGTGTCCTGTCTAAGTGAATACGTTTTGCTTTAGACTTGTGGATAAATTCAGCATCAAAGCCCCCTCCCCTCCCCAGCTATGGGGCTTTGTGAACTTCACTGGCCTGGCAGCCTTGGTCTTCTGGACGGATCTCTAGGAGCTTGTAACTGTAAATGGATGGCTAGAGGAGGCTGGAATATTCTGAGGCCATCTGATCCTGGGTAGTAGAGATAGTCATAAATTAAACACAGACTGTTTGCTCAGAGCTGGACTGGAAAAGCTAAGCCACCAGGAATTAAGAGGCAAAAGTCAACAGTTGCAATGAGTTTTTGGAGGAGTTCATTAATATCTAGTTGGGAAACTAGAGTATGGCCAAGAGCAATAGAGTACAATTTATAAGAATCCAGAGTTGTTTACATAGGGTTAGATATGGACGGAGAACATAAGACCGGGCATGAATTGGGGCATCAAGGTGACCTTATATTGAGTACCCCTGGTGGAGGTGGATGAGCTCCTATAGATGGGTGTATCTGGCCCTGGACCTCCTCATGAAATATGGGTAAGTGAGGAGACGGAGCCAGGCTGTGGTTCTTGGTGGGGAGCCCAGGCATGGAGTCTGAACCTTGCTCTATGGCTGTTTATTCTCTTCTTCCATTTTCTCTGTTCTCCTCTCTTTCTGTTTCTTTCTCTCTCTCCTTTTCTTCTCGCAGCAAGCAGAGGACATTGACTTCCTTTGTTTCCAGTTAGATTTATAATTATAACTAAGATTACTATCCACATTATAGCCCTAGAAAGAAAATATCCTCATGGAATCTCTATTTAGAAAATGTGTCCTCTGTGGCTACCAAATCCTAAACCATAGTCTCTTAAGGAAACTATGTCATTTTTTTTCAATTAAACTTTTTTGAGACTCCAACTGCAGAAAAAACATAATGATGTGCAATCTGTTTGTAAAATTTTCTATTATTGTAAGGTACGTTTCTCAGAAATGACAGATGATTGATATTCCAACCTCAGTTACCCAAATAGATTGATTTTAAGAACATCTTTAAGCCTATGTAAAATAAAGTAATTTGTGTTAAAAGGGTTATCTTCACTTTCTCTGTATTAGAACCTTGGCTGACTTGGAAATTAAAACAAGTTTTCTAAGTAAATACAGAAGATTGAGCATAGTGGAAAGATGGTTAGGAGATGTGCCTTGTGTGTACATACACCCCCCCCCACACACACATACACACACCCCTAACACAAACGCACACACACAAACAAACCCACACCACACCCCTAACACACACACACACACCACACCCCTAACACACACACACACACACCACACCCCTAACACACACACACACACACACCACACCCCTAACACACACACACACACCCATATACACAAACACACACTCCTAACACACACACCACACCCCTAACACACATACAACATACACCACACCCCAACACACACACATACACACACCCCTAACACAAACGCACACACACAAACAAACCCACACCACACCCCTAACACACACACACACACACCACACCCCTAACACACACACACACACACACACACACACACACACACCACACCCCTAACACACACACACACACACCCATACACACAAACACACACTCCTAACACACACACCACACCCCTAACACACATACAACATACACCACACCCCAACACACACACATACACACACAAACACACACATATACACCACACCCCTAACACACACACACATACACACTATACCCCTAACACACACAAATACACACACACACACACACACAAACACACCACACCACACCCCTAACACACACACACACACACACACACACACACACACACACACAATTTTCTCTTGCTAGAGAAGCTCATCCTGGGATTTCCAAGGGGGCAGAATCACATCCAAGTGACAGAAATTCCAGGGACAACAGATTTCAGATTCTTTTTTTTGCTGTCAAATCTGCCCACCAACAGAATTGGCTGCATCATAAAGTTCAGCAAAAGGTTGGTTTTTTCCAGGTCTTTCTCTGTAAATACCAGAAGCTTCCAGTGACAGAATTGCTCTAAAAACAGCATCCTTTCATGTGTGCCCATTTAAACGCTGTACTATTATAATGGAAAGAACAAGTTGCTCCCCTGGCACATGGGGACTCTGTGACCTGCTGAGCTGTGAATGACTAGCTGGCGATGTCACACGAGCTGCACAGTTGGGAGAGGGTGCGGACTGTGATTGGTGACTGTGGCAGCCTTGCAATGCAGGTGTTGTGAGGGCCTGGAGCCATCGTGGCGTCGGGCAGGCAGCTTCTATTTGAGATCGTTAATTGCAAGCCCACAACACACTCCATGCTAGAAAGGTCCTCTTCCCTTCCCCGCCGTCTATCCAGTCACTTTGCTTTTGAGTAGTGGTCAAAGACCGAAAAAAAAAAAAATCCTAAAATAGTACTCATCCATTTCAGGTCAGACCCTGGACATTCGGAATAAGTAATCCTTTATTGCAATGAACCCCAACAATGCTGGAAGGAGATCAAATGGCTCAGTGGTGGTCACATAGATGAGTGGATATTACTGGAGACATTGAATGAACGATGTCTCCATGAGGTAGAAGGGCAATATGAGAAGGCAGTTGGGTGTTGTGACATATTTTGTGCACACAGAAAAAGCAGAAGAATAAGCCAATGCACATCCGTGTAACCTTTGACACAAAGAGCATTTCACAGGCTAAGGAGAGGGCTCGATGGATAAGGCGTTTGCAGCACAAGCCTGACCACCTGAGTCTGGATTCCCAGAACCCACGCAAAATCAAGATCAGTAGTGCAGGTATCTGTGATGCTAGCGCTCCTATGGGGGGAATTTCTGGAAGCTTGCAGGCCGGATAAGCAGGCATATGCAACTGGGATCAAAAAGAGTGTCCCTGTTGCTACCAAGGTAGAAGGTAAAGATTGACACGAGGTTCTCCTCTGACATCCACATACATCCCGTCACACCTGTGGGTCCGCATGCGCACACGCACACATGCGCACACGCACACATGCACACACACACACATCGGGAGGGGGAGAGGAGACTGAAAAAAAGACCACTGTATTATGCTTACAGCTGATCATTTTGAAATGTCATTCTAAATATAGTTAAGGTATGTAGGTAGCCTTTATTTTCTCATCTGCTCTGATTGCCACCTCTGAGTCTGTGCTCCCAAATCTGTGGCTTTTGTCTTATGTTTTATTATCCATCCACACACCTAAATATTATGAGGTTTTCAAACTTTCTCTAAATGCCGTCAGATGGTACACAGTGTCTAGTATCTTGCTTTTATATATGTGGCTCAAATGCCTTCATTTCAGCTGAATTCCCAGATTCCCCGGGTCCACGTGCCTCTCCTTTTTCCTCTTTAGGAACACTAGAGTTGATTCTTGTCTTCTACTCCCAAGCACAGCTATGACTCTTAGACATGCATGGGAAGCATTTAGTAAGATATTCCCCAGGAACTGGAGTACTTATAGTGTACACTTATCCTTACAGGAGATCATCAGATAATTGTGGAAATAATTAGGCTAACTTGTACTCTGACCTGCAGTGTTTGAAAATCCCTGTGTTTCCACATCCATACCAGCTCGCAGAATTTTGCTAACTGAAGAATTTGAAATGGTATTTTATCAGAGCCCTTTATTTAAAATCAGTCCACAGTGGGTCTTTTTTTGCGCATGTGTATATACACATACAAGTCACAGTTGTGCTCATCTTTACCCCTTTTGTGTGTGCCTGTGTGCCTGTGTGGAGGGTGTGCATGCCTTTTAAGGAAATGCCTGGAATATTCTATCTGTAGTTGGATGTTTGCCACATTTTCTTTGTTGATACTGTTTATCAGTTCCTATCGGTTCTTATTTTATTAGGATAATTTAAGTGAAATAATCAAGTGGATTTTTTTTTCAGCAGAAATCAAATAATTGTGCAGCTTTCACCTTTAGCCTCTGAATGTACTGAGAAAATTTATTAATAAACCTTAGTTAAGTTACATAAGCGTTCCTGACAAACTCAGCCTTGGCCATCACATCCTTCATTTGGTATATTGCTCCATTCGCTCCACTTAGAATGTATTCGGGACTTTTGTGTCTACACCGATTAGCAGAGTTGGCCTACAGTTTTCCCTTCTTGTGCTGTGTGTCTGGTTTTGGTGCCAAGGTGTACAAGCTGCCCAGCATGAATTTGGAGAACTTCTTCCTCTGCTGTTTTCTGGAACACATTACAGCGGGGATGGGATTATTATTTCTCTGGAGTTTGATAAAACTCAATTTCAAAATGTCTAAGCCAACTGCTGGGGTTTGTGGGTGGCTTTTTAACTTTAGGTTTTTTTTTTTTTCCGTGGTTTTGTGTTCTTTGGGTTTTAATTTTCAACTTGTTTCCATATTGTTAACTTATGTTTTCCTAGGAAATTCTCCCATTGTGTATATTTTTAGCTTAGTGATATGAAATTCCTCGTAGAATTGTCCTTTCAAGTTATGAATCTTCGCCTTAGTGCACTGCTGCTTTTTGCCTTTGTGACTTGGGCTTTTCTTGCGTAAAACCCGAGAAGGATGGTCAGATATTTATCCATTTTTCAGGCCTTTAAAACAACAGATTTTGCTTTTATTTTATTTAATTTCGTTCATTTCTTCTCTTCTTCATATTTTATACTCCCTTTCTGTTCTTTGTTTCTTCAGTCTCATTTCTTTCCTAATAAAGTCATGCAAATGTCCCAACACTGAGTTTCTTCATTCCCTCTTTCCCCCACTTAGTTCAACATTCAAAGGCCAATCATTCTTCCAGGTTCTGTGCACTCCTCAGTGAGCAAAACGGTTGAAATGTGTAGTCATACTTCATTTTGAAACAGAGTCTCATGTAGATTGTACTGGCCTTGAACTCAATATGTAGTGGCAGGTGGCTTTGAACTCCTGTCCTCCCTTTCTACTTCCACTTGTGCATCTACACACCCACTACAATCACATTTAGAAATTATATTTTGTAAAAGGTCCACGTGTTCTTGAAAAGAATGCCAGCCTGTGATCTTGATAGCTTCAGCTTGGTGATTTAAGGCTTCCATGGTCAAAGTCAAATAGCCCTGCCTGAGCTGGCATGCTGTCAGAAGCTGTAGTTAAAAGGGCCTAATGTGTACTGAGCCCCGAGTCCACTGTCAGCCACAAGTGGTGTTTGGAGTGCTGGCCACTCTCAAGTGCCATTTAGTGAGGACTGTTCCTTGTTCTGCTGAGGAACAGTAGGGAAACATGGTTTATCAGAAAAGTCTGTTCCTCATCATCCACAGCCAGCAGCAGCGTAACTGCCAGAACCGTGTTTAGAGAGATTCTTATGCAGCCCTTGGTGTGTACAGCGGACACTGTTCTGAGTATTTTCATAGACATCCCTGTCAGATCAATCCTGGATAAAGTTAGTCTGATTATCCCTGCTTTTCCAATGAGGAAATGGCACCACAGAGATGTGAAATATGAAAGACTCACAAACGGAGTGGCAGAGTCAGGGTGGGGTTCTAGCGTCTCTGGCTCCAGAAAATACGCTGTCAACTGGTCCATGATGTTCTCCCATATGTAATACTCATTTCTCATTAAAATGATGGGATCAGCTGGCCATGGTGATACATACCAGGAACCCCAGCCCTGGAGAGGCAGGGCATGAAGATTGCTACAAGTTCAAGGCCAGGTGGGTTGATATGGCAAGTTCCAGGCTATCCAGGGCAGGGCAAGATTCTGTCTCAAAAGTATACCACTCCTACCTAAAATAAAAACAAACAAACAAGATAACAAGAAGCACTGTCCTTCATCCAACACTGGCTTCTGGAAGCAGACTCTCTTCAGAGCTTTTATAACCATGACTTTTCTTCACACTTTCCAGGAAGACTGAGCTGCACTGCATTGCACTTAACTGCACCTGAACATACCCGCCCCCAAGCCATGGCATCTCGTAGCTCATATCATAATAGAGGAGGGGCCTAGGGAATCCAGAAATGTGTGGCGGCCTGAAGTCAGGAGTATTAGATGTGTTTGAAGTTGGCATTCACCACCAACTTGACCTTGACCAACTGAGCAATTAATGTCTCAGGGACTATAAATCCCTTAGATTATAAATCTCTGTGGCGGTGTTCTGTTTTGCAAGGGTTCATGGAAGAAAAGGGTCACTCCAAGATGAATTTTAGGTTTAGCCAAAACAGCAGAGTGAATCAACTTCTGGGCAACTGACTGCCAGTTGCTTTGCAAAAAAACCTTTTTTATTCTTACACAATTTACACCTTTTAGCAGGTCAATTTCCAGACACAAAAACTTCTTGTTTGGAGTTGTTTGAAGGAACCATGAGACCTCTTGGTTTTCCAAGTCTTCTCATGCAAAGGCGGTGAACCCTTCAGGAAGAACTCAGATAAGATTCAAACCCTTCAAACAAAGGGCATCAGTAAGAAAAGGCAGCATCACCAAAGGCAGTTCAAAGCGCTTGTGCTCACACTCTGGAATTCAAGGCAGATGCAGCGCTCTTTGGGATCTCTTGCTACATCTCTGTTTTAAACATACACCATCCTTGGAATACCTTGTATGAAAAAAAAATAAGAAGGACAAAAACCTAGGGACGGGTCTCAATCTTTTTGTTTCCCCAAACTCCATGATTAATCTACCACTAGAAGCATCTGGCTCTATTAAAATACATACCTAATCTGAACGCCCTTCACTCAGTCCAGTACTGGGACCTAGTCCAAACACCCATCACTTCTTAGCCGGTGATTGTAAGAACCTGCTGTCTGGCGGCCTCATTCTTTATAGTATAGTTTCTACACATTAGACTGAGTGAGTTTTCTGAAGTATAAATCATATCATGCCACTTCCCCCACCCTCCTTCAAAGCCACCACATGGGCTTTCCCATTATGTCCTAGAGGAGTCCCTAAGAAACAACCTCCTCTTCTCCCTGGCATATTTCCTTGTCACTATGGAGACACAGTCACTCTTTTTTTTTTTTTTTTTCTGTCTTTGGCGCACACCCATTGACATCAACCCAGGGGTCCTGCCCTTGCTGTTCTTCATCTGGGATGCTCTTCCTTGCTTTTTTAGTGCTATGTCAGCAGCTTTTATGTCAACTTGACAGAAGCTAGAGTCAGTCAGGAAGAGGGGGCTCAGTTGAGAAACTGCCCCACCAGGTTGGCGCGTGGGCAAGCCTATAGGATATTTTCTTGGTTGATTAATGTAAGAAGGCCCGGTTCACTATGGGCAATGTTGCCCCTGGGCTAGTGGTCCCGTGTATTATAAGAAAGGAGGCTGGACAGGTGTTTGGGGGCAAGCCAATAAGCAACATTCCTCCATTCCTTCTGCTTCAGTTTCTGCCTCTAGGTTCCCATCCTGCTTGAGTGCCTGACCTGACTTCCCTCAGTGATGGACTATAATCTGTGAGGTGAAATAAACCCCTTCCTCCCCAAGTTGCTTTTTGGTGATGCTGTTTTATCACAGGAATAGAAAACCCAACTGAGACAGTGCTGCACTGGGTTGTCCATTCCTCATTCTCCTCTTGGGTGAATCACATCCTCAGACAAGCCTTTCTCAGCCATGATGATGCTTCTCCTGTTTTGGCCTTCCCATTCTGCCTCATTACACCTGTTAGCACCTGAAATGGCATGGTTTTCTTTTAATTGCTTTATTTTGTTTTTTTATTCACTTCTTTGTTGACTGTCCACCCTCTTTGTCAACTCCTATGAGATGGATGCTCAGTCAAATTCGCCACTGCCATAGACTCCTTGGCTAGGTCGGTGTATAGCATCTAGTAGGTGTCTAATAAATGCTTACTGTCTGACAATTGGAGTGTGAAAAATTACCTCACGGCTACTTTCTGATTTTCTTTAAGTTCCTGATTTCCACTAATGCTTCCATCCTTATGGGGGGTGTAAATGTAATAAAAGCAAGTGTTCCCTGCACCCCCCCCCCCCAGCCTGTGAGCAACTATCAACCCAAGATAGGAGCCTTGAGGTACACTCCACACACACCCCAGCCTATGTGTTCTTACCACGGAATGCCACAAGGAGTGATGTTTGAAGTTTCTATGCAAGGACACCTTGGACAACCTCACTATACAGCTCTTGCTCCTAGGTAAACTGGCTAACATCCCATCAGAACTAGATAAGACACAGAACAAGGAGAGTTTGAGCCCTCTCAAGAAGTGGACTGTGAGGAAGACACAGAGCTGGCAACTTGTCCTAACACAAACTGGCCAGGAGCTTCTGCTGTCTTGTCTTCTTCCTAGATAGCCAAGGTCATTAGTGACTGAAGATTGGGGCACCTATTATTATAGTAATTATTATTATTATTATTATTCCCTATTAAAGTGCTCTATTAATCATGTTGCTCCAGGGTACCTTGTATGAGACAATATTGACGCTGATAGATGGGCAATTCCAAAGTCCTTGGTTTGCCCGCTGACTTTGGGTCTAGATTCAGAGTTTCTGAGACACATGTCACCTTCCCTGCAGTCTGTCAGCATCAACCCCTTAAGTTATTCTGAGAAAGCCTGTGTTAGGGAGCGGCTTTGTCAGACATTAAATCTTGCAAATTTATTGATCCTTAGAATAGGAATGTTGGGTTACTTTAGAATTATCCTTTCCATGATGTGTCTGGCTGCAGGTGGTCTGCAGAGAACTTGTTCCTGCACGTGGTCTGAGACTTACACAGTTACAGCTAAACTCACTCCACCCATGCTGGGTAGCTACTGTGCAAGTTTGCATTATACTAATACCTTGTACAAGGAAGATCACAGCTGCTCTGTCTTGTGAAAACATCACTAAACAGGAGCTGAAAGGGGGAGAATATAAAATAGGGTTAGTTCCAACAGTGGTTACTAGGTGGGAGGGTGCTGACTGTGTGCACTGGTTGGACCTGTCAGATCACATAAAGCTGAGCCACAAGGAAGACAGAAGAATGTACTAGGGTGGGTACCATCCCTTCAACTTATTTACTGCCATGGGCACGCCTGCGAGAATTTCAGTTTACCTGTTATGTGGTCATCAAAAGGTTTTCAAAGTGACCCAGTGGCTTTTGGAGGAGAAGTAAGTTATGGGCATGAGCCAGCAGCAGTAAGAGCTCAGAAACAGGACATTTCATGTGGATGAGAACACAGTTAAGTAGGAGCCAAGAGGTCAGGATCACATTTCAGAACAGCTAGAGTTAGGTTCCATCAAGAAGACACTGAAATGAAGCCGGTTTATGCTTCCCAGAAAGAGCCTGTTCCTGCTCATCTTGCCTGTCCTTGTCAGATTCTGGGCTCTTTTGTGTTTTTGATCTCTGACTCTTCAATATCTCTTATTTGTCCCCCAAGTCAGGTCAGAGATTCTGCTTTCTTAATGTATGTGCAAGCACTTCAAGTCCCCTTGCCTTTGACTCCATTAGCTCCCTTTCCTCCTCTACCATTCTTCAAAGTCACATTGGAGTGTCTTCCAGCCCATTTGTCCCTTTAATAATCTTGCAATTGGTTTTCCTCTCCATGACTTTTCAAAGTGAGTTCTGTAGACACCATTAGTCACCATCCCAATTAATTCTCTGTGGCTTTCACTCTCCCTTTCTTCCTCTTTTCATCTCTTTTTGTACCTAAAGTGGCCAGAGCACCTACTTGAGGCTTCGGCTAGAGATAACTTGCACTTGTCATACAGGTCAGAGGGGAAAGAGCCAGGTGACTTGTGAGTTGAGCATCCATCCTAAGATTTGTCAGAGGGAGACATGCTGCTCCTGGGTTTGAGGAAACTTCAGACAGCAGAGGGCCACCCAAACTCAAACTTTGCACTCACAGGCAAATTTGAATGAACCACACCATTGCCCTTTGCTTGATAAAACAGCATGCCTGAAGAGTTTTCCACATTTTAGGTCCAAGCCTTTTTTATCCTGGTCCCAATGATTTGAGTTGAAGAGATAAGATTGGCCAATTGTCTTAGTAAGGGTTTCTATTGCAGTGAAGAGACACCATGACCATAGCCACTCTTACAAAGGAAAGCATTTAATTGGGTGGCTTACGGTTCAGAGGTTCAGTCCATTATCATTCTAGTGGGACATGGTGGCAGCAGACATGGTGCTGAAGAAGTAGCTAAGTGTCCTATATACAGGCTTGCAGGCAACAGGAAGTGGTCTAAGACACTGGGTAGTATCTTGAGCATATATATATGAGACCTCAAAGCCCGCCTCCACATGACACACTTCCTCCAACAAGGCCACACCTACTCAAACAAAGCCACACTTCCTAATAGTGCCACTCCCTTTGGGGGCCATTTTCTTTCAAACCACCATGCCAGTTTTTATTTTTTTCAGACAAGGTTTCACTGTAACCCTGGTAGGCCTAGAACTTGCTATGTAGGTCAAGGTAGCCTTGAACTCACAGAGATCCTCCTGCCTCTGCTTCCCAAGTGCTGGGCCTAAAGGCCTAGTGATCTATCAGTATTTTAAGCCTCTCTCAAAAGAGAATCCAAGTGTGCAGACTTTGACTACAGATAGCTGGCCTGTAAGTAGAGTGGGAGAACTTCATCTTTGACAGTTATACTCATAGCTTTGTGCTCAATACTCTTTGCTTTTTTTCAAATTCATGTCCTATGTTTTTAATTAATTTCTATTTGGTTAAAGCAGAGGAGAATGTCTCTCTCCTTGTGAGGTTGTGCTTGCTCTAAGCCTCTTGTAGCACTTAGCTCACCTTTGACCTTTGGGCTCCCATTCAGGCCAGGTGTCCTCTTCAAAGCACGATGCATTCCAAAGTCATTCCTACTCCCCAGAAAACTAACGGGCCAGCCTCCCTGATTGGGTTACAGCTTTGATACTTTCCCCGCCATAACTGTTACTAGTTTTTCATTTCTGCTCCCCCAACCAGTTCTTTATTTTTGGAAAAGGGACTTGGAAGAAGAAGAGAATTCGGGGGCTGGAAAGATGGCTGAGCAGTGAAGTGAACTGGTTGTTCTTCCAGAAGACCTGGATTCAGCTCTCAGAACTCACAGCCATCTGTAACTCTAGTTACAGGGGATCTAATCCCCCCACTGATCTCTGAGGGCTCCTACACTCATGCAATGCACATACATACATCCAGGCACACACACACACACACAGAAAATAGAATAAAGTATTTTTTATAAAAGAAGAAGAGAGTTTAGAGCGACTGCTAATACTGTTTTTAGTGGTCTTGGACTTTACCAGATACTCTCGATGATAATGTAATGGTTCTTGTGACTTAGGCCGTCCTTGGTGCTTTTAACCCTCTATGCATGGTTAAGCAAAGTCAGGAGAGGGAACCTATATGGGGACAGTGGGTGTGACCTCCTGCTTTCCTTTTTAGGAGTCTGATATTTGCTGTGTAACCCCTAAGAAATCCCCTCCATCTCTGTACCTTATTCCCCCATATGTTTAATGGAGGTAATCATGCTGGTCCCCTCCCTGCCTCTGAGGGGATGAGAGGATGAATGAGATCATGTCTGTAAGTGTGTTCAATTCCTTAGAGAAAGTTACTGTGGAAAGTCACAGATGTTGGGTATTTGTAAAGTACTCCAAGTTCCTGTAAAACAGGACCCTGTGCAGAGAACACCTTGCACACTGCTTGCCTTTGGCACAGAGCCACAACATCCATCCATAGCTTGCAAGTGGGGTTGGATGTCCCTGGCCACCATGCAAGGCCTCACCTGTCCAGTCCAGACTGATGGATGTCAACCCAGAGTGTCTTAAGAAGGGAAATGACATGTGCTTTATTCTAAGTTTATCTCCAGGCCACAAAAATCCTTGCTTTTAGGGTGGTCTTCCCAGTGTGAAGCTAGGCTCTCACTTCCTGGTGTTCCCTACTTGATGGGGTGAAAGGACTGGAGGACATTCCTTTATGTTTATTGGCAGCTGTTCCAAGCCAGTCACAGGATGAAATAGTGAGCAAGGAAGAGCCTCATGGAGCTGAGGATTCATGGGAAGGGGGAGCTAGCAGAGTGTACAACAGAAATTGTAAGTGTAATTGGAGAAGACAGTCCAGTCGTTTATTAGCTACACTCAGTTGCTTAAAAGCATGTTTCTGAGAGCTGAGGAGCTCAAGCCAAGGCATTTGGTTAAAGCAGTTCTCAGGTTCCTCCTTTTGCTTCACTTTCTCATCAATCACCCTCTCCTGCATCCGTGTCGGGTGTATGCACACCATATTCCTCAACCCTCCTCTATTGCAGTTTGTGTCTTTCCCCTTTTTTACCAAGAGTATCCTGGATTTCAGACATACGAGGTGTCCACAAATACAGCCAAAGCAACAACAATAACCATATTTCCATTATTTGCCCAAGGAAGGGGCCAACAGTTTTATTTATAGTATTGGTATTCTAAATCCCCAGGGAAACTGAGTTCCCATCACTGATGGCCTTCCAGTCTGCCAGAAAGTCAGGCAACCAGCTTCATGCAGTTGGAGTTCTGCTTACTACCCAGTTTTGGTGCCAGCTTACTAGAGGGCTCAAGGGAGGGAAAGATGAGCTTTCCTGGAAGGGCCCTGACCTTTCTCAGTGCCATGATCAAATGACTGACGAGCGGCAGCTTAAGGGAGGAAGGGTCCTTTTGGACCATGATTTTAGGGAACACAGTCTGTCATGTCTCCCCCATCATGACAGTGAGAATATCTCAAAGCTGTGGCAGCAGGTGTGAGGTTGCTTGCCCAGACATTCACAGAACAGGAAACAGAAAGAGAGATGGGTGCTGGTTATCTGCTCTCTTGCTCCTTTTTGGTTTTTCATTCCATCCAAGTCCCCAGGTCATGGGATGGGACAGCCATATTAAGAATGGCTATATTCCTCTCAGTTAGTCATCTCTGAAAAGGACAGACACACTCAAAGGTGCTCCTCAATCTCCTAGGTGATTTTAAATTCAGACAAGTTGACCAGGATTAATTATCATAGACATGCAGCTTTCCTTTAAGGTGACTCCAGGTCTTCAATGTGATCAATATCTCCTCCTCTGTGCTTTCATGATACTTGAATGTACTTCTGTTTTATTACTGTGAACAGTAGACTATTGTTTATGATGCTTCTTAAGGGAATGAGTTTGATTTTCCTTCTCAAAAGAAGGTACCATGATGGCCAGTTGGTCTATGTTTATCCATCACATGGTATGTATATACAAATATTTGAAAAAGAGGAAACAGTCATTTTGTATATAGTGTCCCATATAAAATTCATAAGCTCTGGACTTCCTGCTCAGAGCACCTGGGTAGCATCTCAAAGGCAGAAGGTTTAAGCAAGATGATGTTAGTAGTAGGGCTGTAAGGGACAAAGGATCTGACTGATGGCCAATGAGACCAGAAGCATGCCTTGTGCTTCTTGAGGATTCCCTGGGGATGACTGCAGAGGGCTCTGGAAGAGAGAGTTGATAGGGATCTACCATGCCCCAGGACTCACCCATAGGAGAACTGACCCACTAACTTGCTATGAAGAGATTGTCATACTTGTCTGGAGGGCTGGCTCATCTCTACTACATGATACCATAGACTTCACTTTTTAGTGAAGATGGGAGAATCCCAGGCTCAATAGAATTATTTCTTTTGCCACTTGAGGGGTGTGCTGCTCCAGCCAAAGGACACCCTTTGGTCCATGGCCATGTCCTCTGTGGGTGAAGAAGTTGTTTCCAGAAGCCAGGCCATTGAAGAAGGCTGTCACGGTCATTATGTAGGACAAAGCAGGCAATTGTCTTGTCCTTGGGTTCTCCTTATGGCTATTGTTCAGTCAGGGACTAGTGAGGGGAGGGATAGGGGGTGAAGCTTGATCTGAGGGTAGGGTGTTTGGTCACCTCATCTTGCCTCTCCCATAATTTTCAATGTCTGTGGGGACTCTTGTCATAAGGTCAAGAGTCGTGGTGCTACCCTTCAAATCCCTGGCTGTCCTAACACTTTTTCCCAGATCTCCACTCAGTGCTCCAGTTCAGAGGACAAGCTCACCTGCCTGAATCTGACTACACTGAGGTCTAGGTTCTTTCCTAGGGCAACTTAGCAGATACTGAGAACTTCCTTTGCTTCTCCTCCTGCTGGCCCATTCAGGCACAGACAGGAGTTCACCACAGTTAAGGAAGGTGGGCACATGAGGTAGCCAGTTGCACAAATCTGTGCATGAAGTCCTGGCATAAAAGAACCCTTCTTGAAAATATCTTAATATACATACCTGGTGTAGAACTAGACCTTTTTATTTTATGATATCACTTGACTCCCTACATGACCATTGAGTAATGTGCCCAAGTCTCTTTACGAGCAAGTAGTAAGTTAGCATTTGTTCCCAGGGGCCCTGGCTCTGAATCTGTATTTGAAACTGTTGTTTCAGCACCAGGCTCCCTGGAATCCACAGGGGAAGGTGCCCACTAGTAAATGGTACACACTTATTCTCTAGTCAGGATGGGAGTTAGTATGGCGCTTACAGAGGAGGTACCAAAGAGTGCCTGCCGATGGAAGTGCCATGCCATGATTCACAGACTCAGAGGGACACAGAGGCTCAGAGTGGAACACACCTGGCCAGAGTGGCTTTCTTAGAAGTAATGGTTTTGAGCAAGTGTCGTAAGACGGTTTCAAGACGGAGTTGTTCTACTCTTTGGTGGAGTGCTATTCCCAGATCCAGCCAGGACCACAGGCATCTTATGGGCCCAAGAGAGTTGTCTCACAGCATTCAGGCTCAGCACACTGACTTCAGGTTACTCGTTTGTTGTTCCCACATTATCAGTGACAGACACCTTCCTGGTCTACCACTAGCTTGACCCTATCTACTCCATGACACCAACTCAACTAGTGTTTGTTAGGTGGGTGCCTGATCCCTCTGAAGAAAAGAGGTCTTGCCTTTGGCAGTAACCCAAGCTTCTGAGAACCGAAGTGCAGCTGGCGTATCGGGCAGAGCTGCTTGCTGCCAGAGCCTGGTGCCACATTGTAAGCCAAAGAGCCCCAGGGCTTGGTAAAGGTGTGGGAGGGACAGCTGGCATAGAGTGCCTGGGGCGTTTTTTGAGTTTTGAGTATAACTGGGGTGCTGGTGGGGAGGGGGTTGTTTATGTTTCCCAGCCTCTCTTTCCTGTTGTTACACACATCTGCCCTAGTGAATTATGGATGCTGGGACACTTCCTTCTGTTAGCAAAGGGCACCCACTTGACGTGGACTAGAGAGAGATAACTGTAGCATGGGGAAAGGTTCACTGGAGGCCCAGCTTTGGAATATCCAGGCTGGTGTCTTTGCCACCTTCATCCTCCACACCCACCATGGCCCCACTCTTTCCATCCTCCCCTGCCCTTCCCAAACCCCACCTGCATCCTCTCAAGTACTTAAACACAAATTCCCTCCTTGCCTCTTACATACAACTGTGGTAATTTCAGAAATTAGGACATGTGATGTAATAATGTTAGAACTGAAGTTGTTAAAAAAAAACTCCAGTGTGTGCTGTTAGCCCAGGGGTGACTCCACAGCCCCCTCCCATGTCAGATCTGCCTATGTTGTCATCATTTTACTTTTAAATTCTTCTTTTGTCTACGTCTGTCTCTTTGGCTGAATTAATGCCTCTTGGGGAAAAGGAATGTCCATGGCATTTCATCTATATTTTTCAGTCTATGAAAGATCTGTTCCACTCTATCTGCTTTGATGATGCTAGGTAGCTAGCTACCACATGGTCCCTATCTACGTCCTATCCCCTGGCATCTTTACTGACATCCCTTACATGATTCTGAGTTTAGACAGCATCTTGGGGCTTCCAGTCACATTTTTGCTGTGTCTCTGTAGTTTCTTGAATGATTCCTGGACCAGCAATCTCCCTGCTCTGTATGGCAATGTATTTTTCCTTTTGATCAACAACCCATCGTTTCCATCAGTTGGCACTAATGCTGCTCTCTGAACCCACACATGTGGAAGACTTGTCTCCATGAGGCAGCTCTTCAGATGTTTGCATGTTTTTCTTTTCTATCAAAGCATTTCCTTCGTCAGTAGATCTTTTCTTCACACTCCTGTCCGATCCACCCTTCTCTTGGTCACTATCAATATTCCTCCTTTTAAGAGAGTCCCAGATAAAAGTGACCTGAAGTGCTATCACTGGACTCTTACTTCACTTGTTCCAAGTATTTCACACCTGCCAGTGCTGTTTAGTTTAATTACTTTTTAGAAGTAAAAATCACTTTATTGCAACAAACTCACAAATCAGTACATCACACAGCTAGATTAAAGTGGCCACTCACATTTGCCTTGTCCCAAACTCAAACATTCAGAAAAAGAAACACAAATGGCCAATGACTGTTTTTCAGCATCCTTAGTCTTCAGGGAAGTGAAAATTAGAGCTACTTTGAGATATCCTTCACTCTAGTCTGAATGGCTATCACCGAGAAATCTAACAGCAAATGTTAGAGAGGGTGTGGAAGAAGAGGAGTCCTTATTCGTTCCTGGGTTTGTGGTATGGCACATTGCTACAGCTATATCAAGTTGAGAGGTTCCATCCTATGTTTGGATTCGGCTGGACTCCAGTGCTATAGTCTCCTAAGTCTTGTTCCTGTGAGCTGCCATTGACATGGGCTGTCCTCACATGATCACATGGTTTCTGAAGGTGATCATAGGTCCTCACCAGTGTCTATTTCAAACCCCTATGCTAACCTCAGCCAGTCTTGCCACCACAGAAGTCTTCAGGATGCTCTTATTGCCAAGCATTGCTGCATCTACTCATTCTAAGTTGGGATGATTTGCAAGTTTTCAGCTTGTCTTTTCTTGATCCAAGTCGTTGATAAGAAAATATGGATGAGAAAAAGACAAGGGAAGTGGTGAGCCCCGAGGACATTCTTTTCTCATTTAGGCCATCAGCACTCCATGGGGTATTGACTCAACCAATACAAATCCATCTCATTCCACACAGTGTGGAAGATCCCCACATAGGAGAAGGTGTTCAGTCTTCCTAGGCATCATGTTCCAGAAAATTTCTTGGAAAAGCTTAACCCCAGCCCCCAGCATCTGCTTTCACATGTCATTTTACACAGAAGCTGTGGTCTTTTGGGGGAGGGGTGTTCCTAACACACAGCCCGATTGGTGCCACCCAGTTGGTACCCTGACCAGCTCTAGCATGGTCAGGCTTAGAGCCAGCTTCTGGGAATCATTCCAGCAGTCTAGTTGGACAGCCCCTCAGAATTCCTAACGTAAATGATCCTGTCACGTCTGGTAGAGGGTGGATTTGTAGTGATCAAGCTATGCAGGTAGTATTCCAAACGGAGTCTTTATCAATTATCATCAGGACATCTTAAGGCCACCACAGGAAATGACGTGTCAAATCAGTCATCTAGGGACCACTGCCTCCGAACCAGTACTGAGAGGTGGATCTGTTCAGAAGGGAACTGGCCCTGCCAGGCGGAGGGTGATGGCCTGGGAGAGAAGAAGGCTGTCTACGTTCTCATTCCTTCTCAGGTGGGTTTTTTCTCTTTCCCCCCATTTTCTCTCTTGCTTATCTGGCCCAACTTGTTTTCAAAGCCTTTCATTCATTCTGAAATGCTGCTCTTTCTTCCGTCTCTCAAGCCTCCTCTCCCTTTTTCTGCTAGAGATAGAACCCAGGGCCTCTCACAAGCTAAGGGGCTCTATCAAGAACCCCCTTTCTAGGCCGGGCGGTGGTGGCGCACGCCTTTAATCCCAGCACTCGGGAGGCAGAGCCAGGCGGATCTCTGTGAGTTCGAGGCCAGCCTGGACTACCAAGTGAGTCCCAGGAAAGGCGCAAAGCTACACAGAGAAACCCTGTCTCAAAAAACCAAAAAAAAAAAAAAAAAAAAGAACCCCCTTTCTACACCCCTTCCCAAGGTGCTCTCATCAACTATGAGGGTGATGGGGGTCACCTAGGAGATGGCTCTTTTGGTACCTATGAAGCACCAGAGACTAGAACCCTACTTCTACCGAGGAGAAGCTGGGAGGGAGGTATTTTAATCCTGAGTGAGGCACCTTTCAAAGATATAAAACCTCTCTGTAGCCACTGCTTTGGGGTTAGGTATCCGAGCCCTCCCCCACTCCTATGCCACAAGGGGACATTAGTAGGACCAGTAGTTTGGTGAGAGATGAAAGTGGGTGGGATTCTCATAACCTTGCCCACCAGAGGAAGAAATGACATGGGAAAGTGTCGTAAGTCTCTCACAGGCACTTTAGTCAAGGGACTTGGTGGAACCGAGAGGTCTATTGCTGTTTTCTCATTTAAGTGGGGGAAGGGAGGCTGGAAGAGGAGAATGGATGCTGTGAACCTTCTTCCTCTGAGCATCTCATGGATTGTGATGTGTATTCACCTTTTCGCATCTCTAGACTCTAGGGAAAGGGCCCTGTTTCCACTGTGTTCTGAAGCAGGGAAGGCTTGATTTTGCACTCTTTAATGGCATCCTGGTTTCCTTTTCTGTTAGTCTCAAATCAGTCCTCAGATTAGTTCACTGCTTTCTCTTTACCAGCAGGTGCCAAAGACCTCCCCAGCATACCCCAAGGTCTTCCGAAAGTCCCAGGGAGCCCCTTGGTACACTGTCCCCCAGTCCTGAGAACATCGCTTCTACCTCTTCTCTTGTGCCTGAAGCTCATGTTTCCCCTTCAAGCTGATGTCTCTTGTGGTTTGGATGTAAAATGACCCCACAAGCTCATGAGCTTGAACACTTGGTCCCAGTTGGTCACACTGTTTTGAAAGGTTGTGGAATCTTTGGGACATGTGCCCTAACTAGCAGAAGTGAATCACTGAGGTCAGGCCTTAAAGGTTATAATTGTTTCTAGTTCCATCTGAGATCCCTGCATCCAGGGCTGGCTGTCACATGAGAAACTCTCCACGAAAGACTCCTTTGACCCTGAGCCACTTCCCTATGCCCCCGCCCCACCACTGCCATGGAACACAGTACCTCTGAAACTATGCTCCAAGATGCCCTCCATCTTCAGCGGTTTCTGCAACATATTTTGTCACAGTGATTAAGAAAAGTAACTGACATAGTGTTGCCTTGGCAGAACATTTTAAAGGGGAACCCCTTTTTACTTTTAGAGTTTTTGTTTGCAAAATCTTGTGAGGGACATTTAACAATAATAGAGTTTTTCTCCCTAAAAAACAATCCTTCACTGGAGGGGGAAAAATGAAGCTAAAGATAAGTGTTTTAGGGAAAAAAAACCAACAACTATTCCTAATTTGATCACTGTTAACAATCTGGTGGAATTCCTTCTTCTCTCTATGTGCGTCTGTGTGTCTATGTGTGCAGATGAAGTGGGATGTGCTGTGCATTTTGTGGCCTGAGTTTTTCACCCAATAATTACTGTGAACAGTGAGCCATACTTAGCCTCACTGTTTGGCTTCCAAAACAAAGTGTTGCCCTTATGTGTTTATTCCAGCAGCACACAGGAACTGCCCAGCATGTTTACCTCTTAGCAGAGCCATGCCTGAGGGGCTTTGCTTGTCTCTCCATATGTCCATGGGATCATCTTTCTTGCTTTTCTATGCTCAGAGGTCACCTTCCCTCCCAGAGGTCATTGGTGACTCTTGCCAAGAGCCCCACTTTCCTCCTGTCCTACCTGGACCCTGCAACTGAGAGGACCAACCTCTTTCTTCCTTGATGAGAAAGAGACCCAGATGTGAAGGGGGCAAAGCATTGCATAGAGGTGCCATCCTAAAAAAAATGTGGCTCTTGGCTCAAGCGCCTTGTGTCCAGGAGAGGATGTAGAGAAGTGAGTGTGACAGGTAAGGAAAAGGAAAGCTAAGATGATATATCTACAAATCTCCCAAACTTCACAGTCATTTAAATGCAAGTAAAATATTTTCTAACCAAGAGATAGGATAGGCCTGGATCTGGATGGGAGGGGAGGTAGGGAGGAATGGGGAGGAATAGGGGCAGAGGAAACTGCAATCAGAATATACTGTACGGGGCTGGAGAGATGGCTCAGTGGTTAAGAGCACTTGCTGCTCTTCCAGAGGACCCAGGTTCAATTCCCAGCATCCACATGGCAGCTCACAACTGTCTGTAACTCCGGTTCCAGAGGATCTGGCACCCTTGCACAAACACACACGCAGGCAAAGCCCCGATGCACATAAAAATAAATAAATCTTAAAAAAAGAATATATTGTATGTAAAAAAACTATTTTCAATAAATGAAATAAAATCCTATTCTCAATGCCCTTACATTAGGGCCTACAAATGAGTTGCATAAGTAGTCCAAGTGGATACAGAAGTTATCATGATGGGAAAACTGGATCTCAGAACTGGGTTTTTCTTAAAGCAAGTAATATAATGACAAATGTAGTCTTAGGGCCTCATCTCTCGATTGCTAGAACAGAATTATTGCTGTAGCACAAACTTAGGGTAAATATAAGAAGTGGCAATAAAATCATCAAGGGACTTGGGGAGCTAGCTCAGCTGGTAAAGTGCTGGCTGTACAAGGGGATCCCCAGACCTGTTCAAAATATGAGGCATGGAAGTACACTTGTAGTTCCAGTGTTGGGGAGGCAGATCCTGTGGGCTGGCTGACTTGCTTACTCAGTGAACTCCAGGCCAGTGAGAGGCTCTGTCTCAAAACAAACAAACAAACAAACAAACAAACAAACAAGCAAACAACAAAAATCAAACAACATAAAACAAGGTGGATAGCATCTGAGGAATGATACCTGAACCTTGACCTCTGGCCTCCATAAGAGCATGTGCAACACACACACACACACACACACACACACACACACACACACACACGCACACAAATAAAAAGTGACATTTAGTTCTCATCCTTTCTCACATCACAAACTTGAAGGTTTGGAAATATGGGGCTTGGAGAAAGTGATGACCAGTATTCCTGCAACCCCAGGAAAGCCAGTCAGCTAGCAAGCCTCTCTAAAGTGCCTGACTTGAGAGCAAATCTAAGAATTCCAGTGGTTTAAGATCTAGTGAGTTGCTATATTGAGTGCCAAAGGCTTTGCAAGCCATGGAATCACAATAGAAAGAGATGGGTCTGATGAGCTCTGGCTGGAAGCAGGATTCCTAAGGATATCAAAATCCACAGACATCCTTTGTGTAAATTGGCATGGTATTTTCATAAAACCCACCCACATCTTCTTGTATACTTTAAATTTCATATAATACCTATAAAAATGTGAGTGTTGAGCAAATAGCTGCTATTCCAAATTATCCAGGGGATGAGGACAGGAAAAGTATCTGAATATATTTAATATAGATGCATTTTAAACGTATGTTTTGGCCAGTCGGACAATTCAGCAGGTTTAGACGCTTGCCACCAAGCCTGGTGACCTGAGTTCTATCCCTGAGAGCCACAAGGTCAAAGGAGAGAACTCACTCCTGCAAGCTGTTCTCAGACTTCCAGATGTGCATTGTGGTACACATGTCCACATACATACATGTGCACATACATACACACAATCCCAGGTTAGTTGAATCTGTGAATGGAGAACCCACAGACAGGGAGGGCCAACTCTGTATGTGGAAGTATGACATCTGACTTGGAGTTGCCCTTATGTAGGCTCAAATCCTATCTTATATTACACTCATTTAATATTTATTTTTTTAACTAATTTTGGTATACATTTTCCAGTTCTCTCATATGCATATGTAGATTGCTAAGTAGACAGCTAGACTGGTAAGTTTTTGAAATGTAAGTTTATTGAGAATTTCACATATGAGTACTGTATTTACATTATCATTTTCCTTACCCTCTCTACCCCTCCAAATTCTCCCATGTCCCCTACACACCCTTTCGAACTTATGAACTCTTATTCTTTAATTATTGTTGTCAAACATACACATACACACCCACTTACACACTCTCACATACATTCACACACACATTCACCACACACATTTAGGGCTGACCATTTGGGGTTGGATCACCTATTGAGGTTAACAAAAGCCGCACTCCTAGAAACTGAAGGTAAGATTGCTGGAGACAACACATACTTTTGGCATGGAACTTGGAGGAACTGAACCAGGTCTGACCTGGAAGACTTCTCCCTGAGAATTAGCTCTCACAGTACTGGAAGGAGCTATGCAGGCTGTCAAAGAAGAAAGGCAATCAGTAGTCCTACCCAGCTGTAACACTTGTGAGCCACAGCAATGGTCAGAATGTCAAGACATCCTAAAAGGCGCAACTGTGGCACTTACATCCTGGGGGTAACCACTAACCGTCTAGTTGGACTTAAAGCCGGCTTAACAGGACAGAATCTATGTCTGGTACTGTGAACCTAGCCTACTTCCTATGGTTGGTGAGGCCATGGACCCTAGAGAAGAGCCTGCTACTACCACTTCCCTAAACCAGCGTAATTTCTATTGCATTATACCTACCCTTATGCATACAGGTAAGTGCAGCTCTCATCCCTTATCAGAGAAGTTTCTTTTTGCAGCAGACAGATTCCATTACAGAAATCCACAACTGGTCAGAATGCAGAGAAGATCCTTGACTGTCGGATGTCCAGTCCCCAGTTGCTACAGCTACAACACAGCTCCTCCAGCCAACACTCAGGGAGCATTGCAGGAGAGCGGAAGTAAAGATTATAATACCCAGAGGACCAGAAGTCGGCTGAGATAGTGCCTTCTATATATGACAAGGAAGCTGCACCCATGGAACTACAACATGGCGGCCTAAACTAGACCTCAAAAGGACAGCAGCAGTTGGCATGTCGATATGGATGTGGGAAAACTCACAAGACCCTACCTTAGATGAAGAGCTACAAGGAATTAATGGCTACAGAGAGGAGGGAATCAGTATTTATTGAGGGCCAGGAACCATCCTAGGCTTGAAATACAACAGAAACCATCAGGCAACCTGAAACTACCTTCCAGTAAGTCTGCAAATTAAACTCTGGAAACTCAAGCATCCATCCCTCCACTTTCAAGTACTGTCCCCACATCACAGGCTGTGAGTTCCTGAGAGCCGAAATAACGATGCCAAACTATGAAATATTTATCCAACACTAACAACTCAGCAGCCTGCTAAACTTTCTGTAAGGCTGATTTCCCTGGTTCCTTAGAACTTCCCCAGGGGGCAGGGGTTAATCGATAACGAAAGTGAGACTCTGTGACTAGCCTGACTCCTGCACTGTTCTCAGGGACTGTGTCTTCCCAGAAGATATGGCTGGCCTCCACTGCCAACAGAAGGCTGTGTGACCCGGGAGGGAGTCTCATGCCAGCCATTCTGTGTTTGAGACGGAGCCGCTTGCCAGAAGCAGCCAAGTTGCTCCAAGGCTGGCCGGCTGGGAGAGATTCCCCAGGATCCATGTGGGTAGGGCTGACATGTTTATGTGGAGGTAATGACTGTGTTGGCTTTCTACAGAAAGATTAGGACAGAAGCCCAGTTCACTGTTGGGGGGACTTGACCTACGATCCTCAGGGACGCCTAGGAAGGATGTCTACCTTGCCAGTCTGTTTGGAAAGTTACTATTCTCTACAGATTTGCTGACTTCTTCTTTCCCTTGCTTACCATAAACCGATAAGAGCTATGACAGTAGAGTAGGCAGTAGAAATAGTCCCCGTCTCAAATGACAAGAGCCGGAGTGGTGGCTCCTACCTGTAATATCAGCACTGGAGGCTGAGGCAGGCTGATCGCTCTGAGTTTCTAGTCAGCCTGGGAAACATAGTGAGTTCCAGGCTATCCTAGGCTGCATAGTAAAACCGTGCCTCAAAAATAGGTTAATAAATAAAATCAAACAAATTCCCACAAGTTCTTTCATTTGGGGATCATGGTTTTGTTTTCTTTGTCTGTCTGTTGTATTTTCTCTGGAATCTCCTATTTGCCTGTGACCCAGGCGTGCTTTGAAGAAGTGTGCCACGTGAGACTCAGTCTCATTGCAAATTAGAGGGGCTCTGATTGGTGAGGACTCCTCAGGGGTGACAAGAGGAGGGGGATTGTTCCAGGAGGACCAGAAGTGAACTATGCAAGGTGGCTTTCTCATTCCTTTCTTAAACTTGGCTGTCACTTGGCCCCCACGTGACCCCCTGTCTTCCTGTCTAGCCCTCTCAATGGACTGCCAGGCTCCATCAATAGAACCCACAGGTCTCCAGGAAGATACTCCAACACCAGAAGGCTGTGACTGCTCGTTCTCTGGCAGGAGAGTAGGAGGTGGTCACTGGCTTAGGAAATGCTTGTGCTGCCCAAGGAAGCTGCCACTGGGCTGTCTCTGAAATGTGCCAGTTTTCTGTCACTTTGTAAGGAATTCCTTTAATCCAGCCAGGTACTATAAAACTGAAATTTTGAGATCAATCAGGCTCGACTGATGTTTATCTTCTGAAGTGGCTACTTTGAGCAGAGCCCTGGGCAAAGGCTTCTGCAGAGGATGGTGCATTAGTCATATGAAGAGCAAAGGGCTCAAGTTTATCTTTGCATGATCTACGAGGGAACAGGTTTGCTAAGCAAATATGTGTGGCATGCAAGATTGCCAGGGGAGATTGGAAAGTACATAAGATGACCGGCCGTTCCCCCAGAAGCCTGCCTGTGCTTCCCACAGCGTCTGTATGTGGCCAGGAGATAAGGCCATGCGGCAGGAACAGCTCCAAACAAAAGGCTGGTATTACCTGCTGATATTACTATACTCCATGTCTGCTTTGATATGACCTTACTGTGTCCCTGTCATTGCAGTGGTGGCCAAGCCCCATCTCTTTATCTTGTGGATAAAGACAGCATAAACCTCACTGAAGCTGAGTCTGGCAGTGCAGCCGTTCATCCCAGTTACGAGAGGCAGAGGCAGGATGGTTGCAAGTCTAAGGTCTGCCTAGAGTGAGTTCAAGGACCTAACAAGACCCTGTATCAAAATAAGAAGTATAGAAAACGGCTAGGGATATCGCTCCCTCATAGAATGCCTGCCGAAGGAGTGTGAGGTTATGGGTTTAATGCCCAGCACCAAAAACAAGAGGAGGAGGAAGAGGAGGAGGAAAAAGAGAAGGAGGAGAAGGAAGAGGAGGAGAAGAAAAGAGCTAGCGTGCTCAATGAAGTGTGTAGTGTGTTCCTCTCTGTGTAAAGGGGAGAGGGAAAAATAGATACATGTATTCCATTTACCTATTCATAAGATAGTCTGTAAGCCTACCCAAACAATTAGTAATAGTCTACCTAGGGGAAGGAAGAGGCGTGAGAGAGAATTGAGAAAGTGGAGCACAGATGGCAGGAAATTCTTTACACAATGAATATATTTTTGAACGATAGCAATACATTACCTATTTAGAAATTAGGTTTATAGGAAGGACTTTCTGAAATCGAGACATGATTGTACCACATGAACCTTCCAAGGAAAAGGGAAGTTACCCTGGCATTGACCTGTTCTAACACACTGGTGTCGGCTCTTTGTGATTGTGCTGTTTTCACGGTGTCGCCGAGCTTTCTTAGACTGTCATGTCTAGGTCTTGCGTGGTATATGTGAGAAGAGATTGTTGAATGTATTTGGTCCCTTTTTTCTCTACTTTCTTATTCCTAAAGATATTTGTATGTACATACGGGCATGTGCACACACATGTTGTGCATACATGTACACTAATGTAAACCAACTCTCTTGAAGCAGATAACAGTTCCCGTGGGTCCTCTCATGCACACACAAAGTTGCCCAGAAAGAAAATGAGTCTAAGAAAGTATTATGGACTTAGTTCTTCAACTCAAGGCCTCTGTTTTGTCCATCAAGAATATTCAGAAGGTCACAGACTGCTGGACATTACAAGGATGTATTGTCATCAGCACATTCTCTGCCTGCAGGAGAATCCAACACGATCACTGAGAACATACTGACATCTCAACATTCCTGGGGCATGGATGACAATTATAGCACCCAGTCAGACTTAACTCTTTCCAGTGCCTTCGGCTGGAAATGTAGGGTATATTTTCACACATCCTTAGATTCACGGCAGGGGACATATTTTGGGGGTATAGGTCTTGCTCTGCTGGCTGTTCTTTTGGCTCAGTGACAGACCTGGAGATGCTATGGGGCATAGCTGGAAAACTTAAATAACTTAGAGATCAAAAGAAAATTTAAGGGGGCAACTTGGGCGAGACTTAGGAGCTGTCCCTTCCAGATGTAGCCAGAGTGAGATTCTTGGAGCACCTAACATGGAGATGTGTATGGATGTGACATGTCACAGTATAGGCACCAGTGAGAGTTTCTTGGATTGGTGGCGGGCCTGGTCAGTATTTTTCAGATGGCCTGGGATATTCTGACCAGTTGACATGCCTCCTCAAGTCCTTAAGAAAAAGTCAACACACAGAAAGAGAAATCAGACCATTTGTGACTTCCAAGACATCTGTCTTGGCAAAATAATCATAAAAGAAAATGGCTGAAGATGTCTCCAGGCTTTCATGTGTTGTTAGTATGGCTTGAACTATTACTTTCTCCCTTTAAGGGGTTATGTGAGTGAAATACACATCCTGGAGTTGAACTTGCAAAAGCATGTGATCTTCAGTCAGCCTTTGGACTGTGGGTGGGCACATCTTTAAGGTGCCTCAGAGAAATGTAGATTTACCCTTTACCAGTTCCATTTGCTGGCTCAGCCATGGCGTGCACAGTATACACATGTGTGTAAGTGTGCGCACACACACAGTTCTTTCTCTTGCAAAGGAGAAAGACAAATCTCTCTCCAACTCTCATCCTCCCCGCTTCTCCCCTTTCCCCACTGTCGAGCAATTTCTTGAGGGCAAAGACTTTATTGTGATGATCTTTCTCTCTTTGTACCATTTGGTAGCTCTGTGTTTTGAAAATTCTTTTGTACCTCTAGCAACGCTCCTCCTTTGGGACTTTAGCAGAAGTTTATAGATGACAGTGGTCAAGTGAGGAGCTACCCTAGCCCTTAAAGGTTAAAGAATGATGGGGAGAATGGTATCCATGGCACAGAAAAGAGGTGCAGATCTGTTTTTCCGCACTCCTTCACTTTCTTTCATTGACCAACTACCTCTGGGAACAAACCTAGACATTGGAAGGGCCCTTTTTGGAGATCAATTGCGATTCTGAGTGGGCAGGTACAAGCCACACGTGGTAGTTATCTTCCCAGGGCCATGTTGGAAGAAGCTGTACGGTGGTAGGAAGCTGCCTTCTAGACCAACTCTGCCTCTAACCTCCAGTGGAACCTGTAGGTTCCTATAGCCTTGAGCCTCAATATCCTGTAGGTAAAATGAGACTGAGAAGTCCCACCTCTCATCACTGCTGAGAGGATTGTTTTAAATGTGTGTTTCCTTGGGAGCTGGTCAAACAAACGTGAAAACAAGGGAAAGAGTCTAGCTGGAGTGTAACTTCAATAACTATCAACTCATGGCCAGTCTTTGCTCGTCTGTATTTCCAATCTTTCCTTACTCCTCATTGATCTTCACAGCAAAATAGGAAGACTTCATGGAATGAAATAATGTCAAGAAGTGATCCCCAGAGTGTCTGCCACACAGAGCTGCTTAGTCATTGTTGGTACACTTTAGGACACTTACGATAGCATGAATGCTATGATGATTACCTTCTGGCACATGTGTGGAGGCGACAAACAGTATTTCTCTGTTTCTTAGAGATGAGAAGACCTATCTCCTGCAATGTATCTAAGGTCACACAGCCACTAAGCAATGGGGGCAATCCCTCAAACCCTGTCTCTCAATTCCCACATACTTGTTCTTAGGTCTATTATCTGTTGTTCCTATATGGAAGCCTACTTTTGAGTATCTTTGGAGGGAGGCACAGGAGTCTTGTAAAGTTTTATGTGGGCTCACTGGCTCTTTATAGGGCTGTAATAACCATATATTCAGGGGACACGATTTCTATGAAGGAGCAGCAAATTCTCTCAGTTCATCAAACACCTTGTGTACCTCTTTACACACCGATTGCCAGAATGTAGGAGGTGAAAAAGGCATACTTGTTGTTCTTAGGGAGCTCAGAGTCTCCTCTGCATTGAGACACAGGAGTATCAGAATGGATAAGACAGGTGTGTGTGGACAGTCTGAACCAAAGGCTGAGGGTATATGCAGGAGGTCTGTGTACCTCCCAGCTTTTGCCTCCAATAAGAATTATTAACATTCTCCCAAACTGCCATCCTGACACAGCAATTTGTACTTTTATTTACACAATTTTAGAAGTTGGTTGCTAGATTTAAGGATATCTATGTAACTTTTCAAAAAACTGAGAGTACTTGTTAGGTCAGTTTAACAAACAATTAAGTTAAGAATAACCAAATCAAGGCTGGAGAGATGGCTCAGTGGTTAAGAACACATGTTACTGTTGCAGAGGGCCCAGGTTTACTTCCCAGCACCCAGTGGTCCCGAACCATTCATAACCCCAATTCCAAGGGCTTAGACACTCTCTTCTCATCTCTGTGGGCACCAGACATGCATATGGTACATATACATATATGCAGGCAAAATATTCATGCACATAAAATAAGCAAATCTTAAAAAAAAAAAGTAGAATGGCCATACCAGTGAAGTAGATGCTATCTATGAATCCATTACTCAGAATTAAACACTGTTGAAATTTAGGCCAACCATGAACAACGAAGAGTTAGAAAACTTCAAAGTTAGGAGGCCAAGCCCACCCAGAGCATCTCTCATTTCTGAGGCCAAAGAGATGTTCTAGAGTCTGAGTATTTTGTTAGAAGGCTCCTGGAGTCATCACCAAAGAGGTAACTTTAACTGAGAAGGTATCTGCATCAGACTGGCCTGTAGAGAAGTCTTGGGGGGTGTTTTCTTGGTTAATCATTGATGTGGGAGGGCCCACCAAACTGTGGGCAGTGCTACCTCTGGAAAGGCGGTCCTGGGTTCTAGAGAAAGCAGGCTGAATGAGCCATGAGAAGCAAGTCAGGAAGCAGCATTCTTCCATGGCCTTTGCTTCAGTTCCTGCCTCCAGGTTCCTGCCTCGAGTTCCTGCACTGAAGGACTTTCCTTATGGATGAACTGTAAGCTGTAAGAGACAATGAACTCTTTCTTCCCCAAGTAGTTTTTGGTTAGTGTTTCATCATAGCAACAGAAACCTAACTAATGCTATCTCACCTTCCAAAGGCCCTGCTTCTAAACACCACAGTTGGATTGAGTTTCTATCTTCTAAATACTATTCTTTTAGTTTTTATTAATTAATTTTTTCATTTATTTTACAGCCACAGCTTCCCCTCCTCTTACCCTCTTTACCCTCCCCTCTGCCCCCTCCCAAATCCACCCCCCTCCACTTCTGTCCAGAAAGGGGCAGGCCTCCCATGGGTGCCAACAAAGCATGGCATATCAAGTTGGGGTAGGACTAAGTTCTTCCCCTTGTATTAAGGCTGGTCAAGGCAGCCCAGCATTAGGAACAGATTCCCAAAAGACAGCCAAAGCATTAGGGACAGGTCCTGCTCCCACTGCCAGAAGTCCCATAAGCAGACTAAGCCACATAACTGTCACATATGCAGAGAACCTAAGCTGATGCCATGCAGGCTCCCTAGCCATTGGTCCATAGTCTGAGCTCCCATGAGCAGGACAGTTGCTTCTTTGATTTCCTTATGATGATTCTGACACTGCCCCCTTCCCCTGGCTGTTCTAAATATTTTCTGGTGAGTACTAAATTCCAACACAGGGACCCCTGGGGGCATCCTCAAACCATATCAGGGGCCTAAAGCTAACCCCCTTTATCCAAGATGCATCCTTGACACAGACCATGGGAGGCGAGACTTACCTCTAAGGCAGTTCTGAGAAAACAGTCTCATTTTTTTCATTCCTAGACTCAAGAAAGGGTAAAATGGGAGAACAGTAAGGTGGGTTCCATTTGGAGACAGCAGAACGTGAACCTTATTTTCCATCCTTTCTGCCTCCTTCCTTCCCAGCCATCCCTATTTGTTGGCCCTGTGGTGAGTAAGGACGGAAGGATGGGAAGAAAGACTGTCCTTTCTTGCAGCATTTCTTGTTTGGGTAGCATTCTTCCAGATTGTCTACTCATTTTGGTGGGGTGGTTTTCTCTTCCCCTTCCCAGCCTCAGGCTTCACTGCTCTGATTCGGTATCAGAAGACAATCAAAATGCAACCATTGTCACCCATAAATTCTGACTGAACTCATGTGCCATCCCAGAGAGCCCTTGCTTTACCCTACACCCCTGGCTGTCCTCTGCCTAGGACCTGAAGATGGAGATGAGGAAGCCAAGGAAAAAATAAAACTCAGTTAGACTGCATAACTTTTCCTTAAGTAAAGAACTGTTCTGTGTATGTTTTAGGGCCCAACAATAGCTACTCTTGGATATTAAACATTTGAGATGATTTGAGATCACTGGGAAAAAATCCTCCAGCTGGCAACATGGAGAGATGGTTCTGTAGCCTGTGGTGTAGATCAGGGGCTTGGCTGGAGCAGCTGAGGTGGCAGATTCCCTGGTTGTCACTCTCCAACAATGTGGTGAGTCAGGGCTGCAGAGTGAGGAGATGGTGTGTGCTGACTCCCTGGGCGGCAGGATTGGGATGTAGAGCAAACTGTGGGCAGAAAGTCTCCCAGGTGAACATTGGCCCCTGGTCCTTAGTTCTAGGTGTGGGTAGACAGGAACAAGATTTATTTTCTAGGTGCAACCAGCAAAGTCCTTCTGGGTACAGGGTACCCATCTATGTGTGTGTTCTGTAAGCATGCTTCTTTAGGAAGAACCCTGTGACAGAGAAAGAGAACAGAGGAATAGGGACAGAGTGATCTCTAAGGCCTTGAAAGATGGTGTAGAAAGCAAGACCACTGATCTGATGGTTCCCAAACATAGTGTGAATGGATGGCATTCCCAAAGTAACTGTGGAAATGTACCCTGCTCCTCAACTAATAGGCTCTGAGGCAAGAAACGGCATGAGAAGAAGCCACCATGTGGGCCCTGTGGAGGGAAGTGACACTCAGTCTTAAAGAATACTTGTGCACCAAATCCTCACTTCCTGGGGGTTTGGTGACCCCCATGCCTGGTATGCATGGTAGAGATACATTGTGATTCAGAGAAGGAACAGAGAGGCAGAAGGCATTGCTGAAGTATGAGAGGTGGGTCACTGGTTGGTTTATGAAGTGAAAAACAGATTTGAAAAATTCCTCTCTGAGGGACAGAAACCTTGGGTTCTCCTGGGCCAGGAGAGGTGAAAGAGCAACTTTTCTCAAGCTGCCATGAAAATGGATCATTTTCTAGCAAAGAAATATCACAATTTGAAAAGTCTGTGAGTGCTGGGTTGCAGTGAGAAGAGAGCTGAACCTCTGAAGGGCTTTAATGTGAGTTAGCATTCTAAATCATCGACAAGAGAGACTTGTGTGAAATGTCTGTCAGTATTTAGAGAATCCAATTTAATGAAGAATGCAGTGTGGAAAATGTGAATAATTTTTTAATTGAGATTATTCAGATTGGGATTAATTCTGAGGTCAGCTATTTCCAGTGTATTACTGGCCAAGTAAATAATCTTTGTAGGTTTTAATTTCCTTCTGTATAAAAAAAACTAATAATTCCTACCTCAGAAAGCTACCATTGGGAATCGGGGTTAAGAATCCTGAACAATTGCTCTAAGTTAGGTAGTCACAGTGAGTACAGTAGAGGCATGGATGGATGGATGGATGGATGGATGGATGGATGGGTGGATTGGTGGATGGGTGGATGGACGGATGGATGGTCATGCAACAAGCCATGATCCACTAGCTTGTCTGGGCAAAGTCATTGTCCTGAGTACACTTGGCTCTCCCACCGTGGGTTTGTGTACCACAGATACTTGAGAGCACTCATGCATGATCCTAAATCTTTTCTGAAGACATAAAAATTTGGAGTTCTTCTTAGTTCTAGAATACCACAGCAACTGCCCCACTGCACTGGAACTGTCTAATGAGATATCTGTCTCTTTCATGACACAGAATCTTGGGCACAAAGGCCACCACACAGTCCTACAAGTCCACAGTCCACACAGCAAGTGCTTATAAAAATCATTGTCAAACCACTCACCATTGCCTAGGCAAGTGGTACCACTGTGCGGGAGCCAGCAGAAGACCCGAGGTGGCTAGCTTCTCTTGAGCATTCTGGGGGTCAAAACTAACTCTGTTGTACTGGCATTAGCTGGCTTTGTGTGGGGTCTGGTGGCCAGGAGTGTGTGGAATGAATGAGCTTCAGCAGTGGAGGGGACTTGACAGTCAGCAGTGCAGGGTAGAGCTCTGGACCTCTTCCTTTCCACAGGGGATGGTGAGTAAAAACTGCTGAGAGTTCATACAACCCACCTTCCCTTGATGAGACATGCACATGTGATGTTCTGTGCATTGCATCTTCGGTCCCATGTGCGTAATGGTAAGAAAGAGGAAGTTGGACAGAGACTACCTGGACACACCACAGAGCGGACACCGCTTCCTCCTCCATTTCTTCCCCATCTGAGCTTTTGTTCTTTGGCCAAAACTGTCAACAGACTTCTACCATTGCCCCATGGGCATCTTCCAGGATGCCTTCAGTTTAGCAATATTGAGAAGATATCTGGTCATGGAGAACTTGGACCCAGAGAAAAGGCATGAGGGTCTGGGCTGACCACATTTTGCCTGCAGTCCGTGTTGAAGGGAGGGAGACATTTATCAATTACTACCCATGTTAACATCAAAACTGGCTACTGATCGGCTTATGTTACAGTAGCTCTGTATGTGTTTCTACGCAGTACCAGAGCTAGCTTGGGGGATTATTTTGCTCTCTGTGCACTGTGGGGGAGGTTTCTCCCTTGGTTGGTGCTCCTAGGTTTGGTGAAGCTTCTAGGTACAACTCCTGTTGTACCTAATTTCCATGTTGGAGTCCTGTTCCATTTGTTCAGACATCTAGCTTTTAATGTAGGAGAACAAGTAACCACTCTTAGCAGAATCTTAAAGAAGCATTGCAGGGTAGTTCATGCTATCAGATACCATGGTGGAGTCTAATTTCAGGGCCTCTTGTGCTGGTTAACTATTGCTGTGTGTTGCTGAAAATAGTTCCTTCTGCTGTCCTAGTTAAAAACAAGCACTATTTGAGATGAATGTGGACTGCATCCTGGAATAACAGTGATGGCTCTATTTGTGGGTTGAGGCTGAAACTGACTGACACTGTGAACACAACAGTGAACAATGCTCATTTAGGCTTCTGACAAGAACACATGGGTGATAGCAAGACTCATGATTTATTCATTTACACATGAAATTGATTTCAAAGGGCACAACCTTTACATAAAAATTCACAATAGTTGAAATGCCTTTTTTTTCCATTCTGCAAAACCTGGCACCTTTGTTATTGAATAAAAGGCACTGAGTGTTGCTTTTGGTAAAAGTCTAAAGGTACCTATTAAGGTGCTTTGTGTATAGTGGGGGATTTAAAAACTCTCTGTATTCATGGATACAAGGCAACTAAATATGTTAAATATTGCAATTAGGTGCTAAGTCTTCTCCAAGTGTTTTAAAGGGGACTATGCTTCATCCAGGACCTCCCAATGTTGCTGATGGCAATGTGGCACACTTCCCTTCAGCTGCCATTCTTACTCTACAAACCATCATGGCAGTACAATGAGTATGTACTGCTGGCCTCCAGACTAGCCAGTATTTTCTCTAGTCCTGGAACCAGTTGGAGGGCAGAGGGAGAGGAAACGAAGGGGCAGGGATGGAAGCCAGCTGGCAAGTTGACTAGGTCAACATTGCTGCTGACATGATAGAATCCGTGTTGACGTCTTGTGCATGAGGAGATTTTCTCCAAGTGCTTTTGTGCTGGGAGCTTCTCTTGGAGGATTTGCTCACATGGGGACAGGCCACAGGAATATAGGCCATGGAGCCAAAGTATCAAGTATGGGGGGAGGATGAGTCTTGAACATTTTCCAAAGTGGGCTGAACATCACTGTTGCTTGCAAAGCATTTTCAAAAATAGATGTGTTCATCTCCCAAAATTTAAATTAGTAGATCTGGGGCAGCAACCACAATTTTTGTACTTTTACCCCCATCAAGTGATTCTGATGGTTAATTTGTGTGGGATCCAGTGAATTCCATTCTGGCCTCAGCCTTATGCAAAGATCACCTAGCTTCTCTGAGGTCTGAGAATCTGAAGGATGTTAAGTCTGTCGTTCTCACCTTTCCGTTTACCATGCCTCATAACCTCTTTCCGCAAGCTCCTGAGCATAGTTAGGTGTAGGCAACCCTTTAAGGGACTCATCATGAAATGGGAAAGGACTAGAAAGAACAGATTCAGACAGAAATCCAGACCCAGTGGTTTATAAACATGAAGAAGACAAGAGTGAGAAATGTATTGACTATCTCTCTCACTGCTGTTATAGAAAACCTGAAAAAAGTTACTTAATGGAGAAAGGATTTATTTTTGGCTCACAGTTTGAGGGGTTACAGTCCATCAAAGCAAGAAGGGCATGCAGCAGGAGTGTATCACAACTGTGGGAATAGAGCTTGCTCACATTTGAGCTGCAAGAAATAGAGGGTGCAGGAAAAAGAGCCTTAAGGCTTCCTTACAATGTCCCAATTCCCCCAGGCCCCACCTACTGAAGAGTCAGACACATAGGCCTGTGAAGGATGTTCCACATTCACGACATCACATGGTGCTTCTGACCCCATACGTTCATAGCCATCTTATAAGACAGAACACATCCAGTCTAACTTGAAAAATCCTCATAGTCTTATGCTTCCAACAATCTTGAGAAGTTTGAAGTCTTTTAGGAGACTCAAGTAAATTCTTAGATGTGAGCTCCTGCTAAGTAAAACAATAAAAGTTAAACACTTCTAATATACATCACAGAGTAAAAATGTTCCCATCCCAAAGGAAGGAACAGGAAGACAACAAGGAAAGATTGGACCAAAACAAGACTAAGACTCAACAGGACAAAAGCCCAAATCCTAAAGCTCCATGTCCAGTATCTGGGGCTCATGATGGCGTCTTCCAGACTCTAACAGGCTTAGGTAGCTCTGCCCTTCCAGATCTGTTGCCTGTGTCAGCTGTGGCTCCTTTCCACTCAATACCAGCAGCTTACCTCAGGAAAGGTCCCACATCTCTGGCATCCCCAATATCCTGGAGTCTCTTGTACCTTAGGCTTCACTTTCACAGCTTCATGCACAGCCTGGTCAGGAGCCACCTATGGGATATTGAGCCTGCTGCACATTGCCCACCATAGTGGCTTTTCTGGAGCCTTTCTGGACCGCACCACCTTACTCTTCTATCCTGCATGCCTGCGAAACCAGGATCGCCTGAATCTTACAAAGTTTGTTTTCAGATCAAGATATAGCCTGGCCCTTCTGACAGTGGCAGCAGGAGCCTCTCCATCCTTCATAGCTAAACCTGGGAAAGAGGCTTTACTAAGAAGACCCACCACAGCCGGTACCCTAGAGGCTCTGTCTCCTCAGACACTCTCCAGGTACTCCCTTTTCGGGTGAATTTTCATTTTCACAACTTGGAGTCCTTGAGGTAGAAGCAGTCTTACCCTTGAGGCGCCATTCCTTTTGTCCCAGTGATGAGCATGGAAAGTCTTTTTAGCAGCACTGATCTCTTAGGAACTATACTCACTTTACCCGAACCTACCTTGTCTGTCCTGTCTGAAACTTGAACTACATTTGTACTCTTTTGCTTTCCAAAGTCTACATTTCCACATCTTTCTGTTCTTTTTTTCCAGCTTTGAATTCTCACTATAAACCCCACTAAACACAGTGAGCAGTAACCATACCAGTGTCTGCATGCTGTCCTGATGTTTTGAATTAACTGTCATTCAAATTTTCTGGACATCAGCAGAATGCAGCCAGGTTCTTTGCCAGAATTCACTGTAAACAGTCTGTATCCAAGTTGCTTATTCTTCTTTGAGACTTCACCAGTCTTCCTTTACTAGAACCATTCTGATCTCCTGTTCTCACCTGAATTACTTTCTAAGCTCTTCTTATATCATTCTGGGGGTTCTCCACAACTACAAGCTCTTCCACATTCCTTTTGTAAACCAGTTTCAACATCCCATAAGCTGGGCGTTCAGATTTATCACAGAAATGGCCACATTTCTTGGTACTAATTTTCTGTATTAGATATTTTTATATTGATGAGATAAAAATGTCTTTAAAATGCAATTTGATGGGGGAAACATCCATTTTGACTTGTGGTTTGAATGTTGTAGTCCATCATAGCAGAAAGGGTATGGCAGCAATAACAGGTTATGGCTGAGATAGCAGCTCATTCACATCAAGGAAGATCAGGAAACAGAGAAAGGGAGGGAAGGCTGGCCAATGAACTTTGAGCCCACCCTTTCCTCTCTCCAATGTCCCACTTCTTCTAGTTAGGTCCCAACACAATGCTACCAGCTAGGGACCAAATATTCAATCCCATGAACCAATGAAGGGATGTTTCATATTCGAGCCATCATAGGGAGATTTCATGAGAACTTCAAATCTACAAACAAATATTCAGCAAATCAGTTCTCCACTGTATGACCAGAAGGTAAGGGGAAAAGGGGACACATGAAGCTGGAGTGTAGACTGAGAAACAGAATTATGTGACCCAAGGGGACACGAGATACTTCAGAGTCAATGTTGCAGAAGTCTTCACAGTGCAGGATGGCTATGTCCTTCCTACCTGCATAAAAGCAAGGGTGCATCAGAACACTGCCAGGCAATGCTGAAAGATAACCCTCTTCACTGTACTACTTAAGAATGGCTGTCCTTTCCACACCTGCCTGTGGGATATATAGTTGGCCATTTAAAAATATTGTCAAGTTACTATGAGTATCTTATATGTCCTTCTTTTCCTTCCCTGACATCTACACAAGACTGTCACTGATGTGTATTTTTAAAAGTGGCAAAGAGGTTTTGTGGGCTATTTCTGTTCTGATATGGTTTAATGCTCAGTTGTAAGCTTATGAGCACTGAGCAGTACAGAAGTGAGCGAGACGATTGTTTCCAGAGTGACAGCTACTCATTTATCCGCCTATGTAACTGAATTCCATGGATCAGCATAATCTAAGTCCTTGTGTCCAACAGTGCACTGTATTTGCAGGCTTCTTACTTCCCAGGGGTTTAGAGAAAAACAGACACAAGATAAACAAGATAGCTGTAGGCCATTAGTTCTCAGGCTCCCTAACGCTGCAACCCTTTAATGTAGTTCCTCATGCTGTGGTGACCCCCAACAAAAAATTATTTTCATTGGTACTTCATAACTGTAATTTTGCTATGGTTATGAATCATGATGTAAAGATCTGTGCTTTCTGATGGTCTTAGGAGACACCCTGTGAAAGGGCCATTCAACCCCCAAAGGGGTCATGACCCATAGGCTGAGAACCTCTGTTATAGATAATGATGTGATGTAGATAGTGATGCAGAATAATAAAGGCAAGGGTTGGTCTAGAGGGTTGAGAAACTCAGAGGAGGAGGAATGTGCAGAGGGTGAAAGACGGGCTCCATAAAGGTCTCAGTGCGGAAATCAGTCTGGTAGGTTCAAAGATCAGGAAAGAGGCCAGTGTGACTGGAACAGCATAGGAAAGGACTGTACAGGGAGAGACTAGATTGGAGAGCACCCTGAGCTGAAAGCACATTTAACCTTGTTGTTCCCAGCACAGACTTCAGATGATCCTAAGTCCACGGTGTTTGTGTGCTTCTAGATATGGTTGTATAGCGAAGTCTCGTGTACTATACTGAGGAAGGCATCAGTTATTAATGATTTCAGCCAACTTCTTCCTTTTATGGACAAGGCCTGGAGAAGAACAAAAACTTTCCTGTCCCTTGCCCTCACATTATTAGGACTCATGTGACCATTGTTGAAAAATATCTTCCATTGAGAGGGTGAGTGGGGAGAAGTTGTCTCCCATCGGAATCTAGGCAGGGTCCTTGACAGAGCAGTAAGCCTTAGGGGAATGGAGAGAGAGGAGCTCATCCTAGTGCTGGACTCCAGGGGACAAGCAGCTAGCTTGAGAGACAGATGCTGAAGCAGCAAGCTCTCTGGGGAGCCAGAGGAAATGAGCGGGACCTCAGGGAGTGGTTTTTTGTGTGTGTGTGTGTGTCTTCTGGGAAAGCTGAGCAGTGGGAGCAACAGATAATGTTTTCCACTTTAGCCACAAATTACACTGTGTTTTGTCCTGGGCTTTAGGCATGCCTGTGGACTTAGGTGCTGTGCCATGTGACTGCCTCTGGTCCCTTTGTCAAAGAGTCCTCAAAGAAATTGAGACCCTGTCTATAAAAAGCTTCTGCCTCTAGAAGGCTCTTGGGTTCAATTTTGGGGTAATCTATAAAGCTGAGGAATAAGACCTGTATTGGTCCCTAAGAGGTATTCTGAGCTTAGACTGTGGGGACCAAGTCCAGGTGATGAAATGATGTTACATAGGACAATTATGTGGCTTTGGAACTAGAGGGACAACCCCTGAATCTGTGCTATAAGAAACAAGGACCACAGTGAACTTGGGTTTCCTTGTTACAATGGCAAGGAATCATCACCTTTTAAGGTATGTGTCCCAAGTGTCCCTGGGAGGAGGGGACTGAACTTGCCTGGACTGAGTCTACCAGGTTGATCTCAGTCCTCGGGGGAGTCTTTGCCCTGGAGGAGATAGGAATGGGGGGTGGACTGGGGGGGAAGGGAGGGGGGCGGGAGGGGAGAGAACAAGGGAATCCGTGGCTGATATATAGAATAACATTATATTGTAAAATAAAATAAAATTAAATTAAAAAAAAGATATGTGTCCCTAGTGGGTGAGGTTAAGAGGGGGAAGAGGGAGAAGGAAGAGAGGGCAAGAGGGGGCAAAGAGGCAGGAAAAGAGGAGAGGGAAAATGGGAAGAGAAGAAGATGGGGTGGGGAGGAAGGGTGGATGTAAAAGGAGGTTACGAGATGATAAGGTTTGAATTCTATGTGCCAGACACAAATAGATGCCTATCCTGTGCATTAGCTCACTTTAGCTTCATAGCATCGTGTATTATTGACAACTATTTTCAATTTCTTTTTATAGATGAGAAAATGGGATTATAGAGAAATTTCCCATATACCTAAAGTCTTGTAGCCAATAATCATATGAGCAAGGAATTGAACCCAGATAGAAGACTGTAGACTAGACTGCTTGGCAGTATACCTGGGATGCCATGGTATCTCCACCCAGGCTGATGAGATTCCCAGCTTGATCAAAGGAAGAGAAATGGAGAATGCAAAGAGGAGGATAAAGACAACAAATATTAGCTGAGCAGTGGTGGTGCACGCCTTTAATCCCAGCACTCCGGAGGTGGACCTCCGAGTTCTAGGCCAGCCTGGTCTACAGAGTGAGTTCCAGGACAAGTCAGGGCTATACAGAGAACCCTGTCTCAAAAAACCAAAAACCAAACAAAGAAAAAGTATTTTTTTTCTGGAAATGGATCTAATAACCACTTTTGACATGACTGGCCCCAGCCCTGAGACTCACTACCACTTTCTTCTTTGCCTTTCTCTAACTGTGTGGAGAACTGAGGTGGAATGAACCCATTGGCCAGGAGTTCACAGAATAACCCTCATCAGTCTCTGACTTTTCTTGTCCTAGTGAGAGCAACCTGAATCCCTTCTCTGCCCTCTGAAATGGACATCTGTGAGTGGGAGAAGTCACAGTGGTGGCAGTCTCAATTATTCATTTCTCCCTGAGATTACACCGAGGTGTCCTACACATGCAAGGTCATTAATGCATGCAATATAAAACTCCTTAACTCTGAAACTGTTGACTGCCTAATATTAGGCTGTCACCTCTGTCTCATCCCAAAGCCTAGGATCTGATGCCTTTTGCCGGATTTGTAACATGAATTCTAAAATGGTCTTATAATAAAAAACCTGGAGCCAGATGTTGGGGTAAATGCTGAAAGATCAGAGAGACAAAGGAGCGAACCACTGCCACGTGTCACCTCACCAACTCCACAAACTCTGACTGAAATCCTTTGAGTCCTCACCCAAAAGGCTCCAGCCAAAAAAGCCTTTTGTTCTTGTCTCCTCATGCCTTATATACCTTTCTCCACTCAACCATATCATTTCCTGTCTCACCTTTCATAGTGCTGGGATTAAAGGCATGTGACTCCCAAGTACTTGCATTAAAGGTGTGTGCCACCACTGCCTGGCTCTGTTTCTCTCTCATGTAATGAGGGTGGCTTTGAACTCGCAGAGATCCAAATGGATCTCTGCCTCCCGAATGCTAGGATTAAAGGTGAGTGCACCACTGCCTGGCCTCTATGTTTAATCTAGTGGCTTGTTCTGTTCTCTGATCTTCAAGAAAATTTTATTAGGGTACACAGTATATCACTACATTTCCTCCTTTTTTTTCTAAAATAATAAAAGAAGGTTATAACTAATATAAAAAACTATATACAATAAGTACAATAAGTATATATCATATATACAGTCAAGAATTGAATTAACAGTGTCTAGTCCATTAACATTTGACAAATTCAGAGAAAACACTCTACTCTTTATCCTGTTTTGGTGAGTCCAAAATATTGTACCTAATTCACTTTCTATCCCAACTTGTATTACCAACCAAAAACTATCTTTTGATGTCTTTCAAACTTACACACTTTACACCTCTTTAGTGAGTTTCCCAATCCTACTCTTCCATGGGGCTTCTTGTCTGAGACCAGCTCCCACTGATCACACAATTTAACTAACATGGTTTACCAACATCATTGCCAAGTCATTTTGCTCAGAAAATCCAGTTAAGTACCAATGCATCCCTGCCATCCCTGCTTCCACATGGTGTTGTCTGAGTAGAGAAATTTAGTGAGTTGCTTCCAGACTTAGAGAAGTCTCCACCTACTAAAATGACAAGAAGCTCTATGATGGGGAACCAGGAACAAACAAGATGCCCGTGAAGCAAGGACAAAGAACTATTGATTTTATCACCATCTAGTAAAGATCTCAGAAAATAGTGCCTAGGCCATATCCTGTTTGCCTATTACACAGAAAGGGTTCCAGGTTTGCCTTCAGAGTCAAGGTCTGTTAATGTGATTGCAGACGTATTAGCTGGACATTTATTGTGCTTATACTTTGTGGTTCAAACTATCCTCAGAGAACCTTGGTTCAGTTCACTGAGTTATGATAGGAAAGAAGATTCATGAGACAGGATGATTCATTAACTCAGAAACATTGGAAGTCAAGACGTTCTACTGAGGATGTCCATTAGACAGTAGGACAAATTATTTGGGGGTTTAGCAGAGATGGGCTAGATGTAAGGATCTGAGCGTTCTTAAATTGGTCAGTATTCAGAAGGTCATGCTTTTATCTAAGAGGGACTTAGTAAAAGGGAAGTGCTAGTGTTGGACTTAGTTTCAACCCTGTGTTCCTTGGAGCTTCCTAAGAAAATGAACTGTAGGGGCTTTCTCCCCACATCTCCCTCCTACTTCCGTGGACTTGTTCTTAATCTTGTGATGTACTGGAAGCTTTTCCACACAGGTTACAGAAGATTTTAATTGCAATTTAAAACTATTTTTACTTGACACATAATTGTACACACTTAACATCTACATCCACTGTGTAATATCAAATCAGGGTGATCAGCATATCTATAATTTAAACACCTATTATATATTTGTTGTAGGAACATCAAAACCCTGTATTCTAGGTTTGTAACATGTTTACTACATCATTGCCATCTATTGTCACCTCTCTGTGCAGTAGAAAACCAAATTTATTTCTCCTACTTATTTGTAACATGGTACCCAGTGACCAGCTCCTTCTTGTCCTTTACTTCTCCACTGTTCTCAGCCTCTGGTAACCACCATGGTACCTTTTAAAAAGACTTCTATTTATTTATTTTGTGAGTGTGTGTGTGTGTGTGTGTGTGTGTGTGTGTGTGTGTGTGTGTGTAGAGGCTGGAGAAAGGCTTTGGGTCCTATAGAGCTGCAATTACAGGTGGCTGTGAGTCATCTGACCTGAAAATTGAACCCAGCTCCAGCTCCTCTGGAAGAGCAGCAAGTGCTTTTAACCATGGAGCCATCTCTCCTGCTTCTGTATGCTGTAAGAATTTTTTTCTTTCTTTCTTTCTTTCTTTCTTTCTTTCTTTCTTTCTTTCTTTCTTTCTTTCTTTCTTTCTTTCTTTCTTTCTTTCTTTTCTTTCTTCCTTCCTTCCTTCCTTCCTTCCTTCCTTCCTTCCTTTCTTCCTTCCTTCCTCCCTCCCCCCCTCTCTTTCTTTCTTTTTTTTTTTAAGGTTTCATGTAAGAGATCATGTGGCATTTCTATTTCTCTGCTGGAAATATTTGATTTAACCCAATTTACCCCTGTTTACTCTTGTCACAAGCAACACAATTTCACTCTTTCTGTGGCTGGAGATTTTCATTTTGTATGTATGCACGTTCCTTTTTATTCCATACCTTGTCGGTACTTGTTGGCAATCTCTCATGGATGATTTACAACTCTTAACTTATTTAACCTCTGTCAACACATCTGGATCCCCTCTTGAACCCTCTTCATGGGGTTTGAAAGCATCGATCTCTTCTCATTTCCCAGGGTGATGTATTTTGGAGGTAACAGGGCAGCATTGGGTGGGAAGATCCTGGACTTGGACACATTGCATTCCAGAGCTGTAGCTTTACTTGTGAACTAGTTCCCTAATTTTCTAGAATCTTCAGTTCCCCCTATAACACAGGAATCATAATGATAACTTTAAGGTATGTGACACGATTAAGTGGGGTGTGTCCAGGGCGTGTGGATGGTGGTTAGCCACATCATACGTGATTTAAGTGAGGACTCTTATGTCTGGTGTGTTCATGGGTTGAACAACAATACCTAGCAGAAAGGATCTGGTTTAAGAGAGTGGTCATCAAAATGTGGTCCCCTGGCCACAGCATCAGCACCAGCCCTAGGCTTACATGAGAACTTATTGGAAATGGTGATTCTCAGACCCTATTCTAGACCCACTGAGTTAGACTGTGTGGAGGAACAGCATAGACCTGTTTCAACAAGTCCTGCCAATAATTCAGAAAGCAGAAAGTGTGTGCTGAAGTCTGAGAACTGAAGTTCAGCATAGAGGGGGCAAAGCCATTGGAGACAGGGAGTGTGAACTTCAGGCCTAGGGAGGTGGAAGTAAAGCAATTGCTGTATAGACAGGAGGACCTGAACTCATGTCCCCAGAATCCACGTAAAAGCTGGGAACAGTGATGTATATAACCCCAGGGATGGGGGAGAAGAGACAAATACATCTCAGGGGCTTTCTGGCCAGCCGGGAAACAGTGAGCTCAAGGTTCTATGAGAGAGCCTGTCTCAAAAAATAAGATGGAAAGCAATAGAGAAAAAAATTAATACCTGACATCGACCTCCCAGGTCAATGTTATGCATGCACAGGTGAGCACCACACATACTCATACATGGACCTGCATACACACACACACACATACACACACACACACACACACACACACACACACACACACACACACACACAGAACTTTTGTGTGGATATTTTCTTGACTAATGATTGATGTGAGAGGGCTCAGCTCACTGTGAATAGTGATGCTCTTGGGCAGGTGGTCCTCAGGTGTATAAGAAAGCCGGCTGAGCAAGCCATAGAGGACAAGCCAGTCAGCAGTGTTCCTCCTTGGCCTCTGTCTCAGTTCCTGCCCTGACTTCCCTTTATGATGGACAATAGGCTGTAAACTGGAATAGGCCCTTTACTCCCCAGGTTGCATTTGGTCGTGGAGTTTTATCACAGCAACAGAGGACAAACTAGATCACGTGGTTTAATGCTTTCTCTGGAATATCCCCATCATTTCTGTCTGAGAAAACATCACCCTTTAATAACAAATAAGAAATCACCCAGTACTCTGTTTCCATGGCATTCTGCATGTATTATGCCATGCCTTAATTTGTGTCCATCTTTCTCATTCCCCCCCCCCCCCCCCCCCCGCAGTCAAGGTTTCTTGGGGACAAAGTCTGTGAGTTCTTCTTTGTATCCCCAGTGCCTTGCACTAGTGTGGTGCTTGGTACCATCTGGAGTGCAGTCATCATCCTGAATAGGAGAAGAGACACAACTCACAAGTCTCTGCACAGAACTTGCCATTCTCCAAGTACTGCCCCACCCACCATCATCTCCCTGAGTGCTCAGTTGGACAAATTTTTATTTGCCTCATTCGAGAGAAAGCTGTAATATTGTTTAGAGAAACTGAACAATAACAACACCCAAAGTTGCTTGGCTAAGCCAGAGGTGAACACAGAGATGAAAGCCAGGTGTTGGATTTCTAAATTTATTGGATTCTTTCCACTCTTTTGGATACTGTCCCCAACACTGGTAGGAACACAGGCTCAGTATATGATTATTCTAACAAGACCATTTTATCCCCATTCCAGATGCTCTTGTTCATAGCCTGCATGCGAGGAGGCAGATGAGTCCAGATGTTGCTGCTGTCAGGCCTCTGTCCTTTGTAGGTGTCCTGGAAGGAAGAGAAGGGAACAGGCCAACATCCTGCTTCCTTTGAAGCCCAAAGCCAAGTCTAAGTTGAGCATGATGCTTACTGATGGCTTGGCATTTATCATCTTCATTCTTTTGTGTTTTATTAATTTATTTTAGAGTTTGGAGAAAGATTGGGTATATCTTCCTGTAGCCATCCTATATGGACATTCAGTACTTTAAAAGTGTATATTAAAAACAAATATGTGCCTGTAGATATTGCTCCCTTGGAGATGGAAACACAACTCTATACCTTCAAAGATGGAAGTTGGCACCTCCTTCTAAAGAGCAAAGTATAGAATAGGGAGGAAGAAAACCTTCTCATAGAGAAATTCAACACAGCCCAGGAAATCAGGCTTATCATCATTAGTGGCAGGGCATATCATGGTCCATACCCTTGAGAGGATGTGATCAAAATGGTCCTTGACCTCTGGTCTTTCTTCCTCAAACTTATAACCTCAGACAAACTTTAAATCAAGATCAAGTTGTGGGTCCTTCTACAAAGCATCTGATCAGCACATTTCAACGCCGACAAAGCCATCAACAGCAAGCAAGGTCTGAGAGGCTGTAATAGTCTAAAAGGACCTAAGAGGAGGGAGTGACCAAATAGAATGGGTACCTTGGCTGTAACTCTGGACCAAGAGGCAGGCATTGAACTACGACAATATAAATGGAGTGTGAACTTTTAGTTCATAATGTTGTGTGCTATTGGTTCATGAGTTGTGAGAAATGTACTGAACTTACATGAGAAACTGAATGCAAGGGATATTAGAATTCTCTATGTTGTCTTTGATTTTTTTTTTATAAAAAACGATTCTAAAGGAAATTTATTTAAAGAAAGGAACTATCACATGCTATTGCTAGAGGTGCACTTTAGAAAGCCGTTTGGTGGCTTCTTATAATGTCAAACATAGACCTACCATGTGACCAAGGAACTCCATTACTTTGATACTTGCCCAAGTGACATGAAAATTTATACTTGTATCCAAATGGGTATACAAATTTTGGAAGGGCTTCATTCCTAATTGTTATGGGCTAGAAACAACCCAAACATCCCCCAGGGTGGTGAATGGGTGAATGGATTGAAATCCATCCATATAACAAAATATGGACCATGCCTCAGTGAGGGGGGGAAACTACTGAGCTATGCAATAGTGTGGATAAATCTCAGATGAGCTGCACTGAGTCAAACTCCAAACTCAAAAAGAGCTGCACAGTGCAGTTCTACCTAATGATGTTTGGGAAGACCCAAAACCAGAGGGACATTAAACATTAAACAGGCTTTGCTAGTTCTGGGGACTGCGGACAGAGACCAAAGACGGGGAAGGGAATGTTGGACAGTGATAAAAATCATTTCTATTTTGGTCTGCATTGTGATTGTAGATACATGACTGCAAAGAGTCATCAAGATGTGCAGAACTGCATTCTACTAACTATGAATTTTGCTATCTTAATTAAGAAACCTCTCAGGGACAATTGCCACTTGGTCAAAGTCCCTTTCCTCCCAGGGGATTATTAAAGTAATATTCTCACCTACTGCTTTCTTAGTGGTTTCATTTCTAAATACCCAACTTGCCAGAAGGGGACCTGCAAGGGCTGATGTAGATGTGATTGTCCTATTTGTTGAGCAGATATCTGTAAACGGGAGCAGTAGTCCAGGGACACAAACATAGACAACAGGGACAAAGAAATAAGAGCAGACGACAGCTAGGCTGGTGTCTGAACAATGGTGACATTAGCTAAGTGCCCCATAATCACCTGCTTTTGATGTCATCAGAGCTGATTAGAGCTCACCGTTGTATGCGCCCTACAGTTTCTAAAGCTTTGTCACGTGCATTCATGCATTTGATCCACACTATACCTCTGCCACTTCAGGGAAACTGGCTTTGGCATCATCATTAAAGGCCGGAGAGTCTAAGTTCTCCCTGTGTGCCCACAGTCCTCCTGGCCATCTCCTTAGATGGGCTTTATTTAAAGGGCATGCTAATTCAGTGTGGTGTCTATAATTGTTATACAAGTAAGGAATGTGATTGTTTCACAGTAGAGAAACTGCTGTGGGGATGTCTGAGATGGCTCCATCTGTAACGTGCTTGCTCTCTAAGTATGGGGACCTGAGTTTGATCCCAGAACCCATATTAAAACAACAATAACAACCAATGCTAGAGGGGAGACAAGCAGATTTGTGGGGCTTGCTGGGTAGCCAGCTTAACCTTAACTGGCAAGTTCTAGGCCAGTGAGAGACTCTATCTCAATAGAAAGGTCGCTAGCACCAGAAGTTCTTCCTTGGCCTGTGTGCGTGTGTGCGCGCATACACACACACACACACACACACACACACACACACACACACACACACACACACACACAAATACACACACACACACACACACACACACACACAATTACAGGGAATTCACTAAAGTCACTGACATAAGTATTTAGAACCCCAAATTTAGAATTGACATGTTCTGGTCTGAATTCTACTCTACTTTCTGCTGTTCCACACACTGGTGATGTGTCTTATGGGAAGAGGGTACTCAAGTTAATAGCCTTTTACAATGAATCTTCACATCTTACATGGACCAGTGAATAGAAGGCTTTAGTTGGCTTCCTTTGTTGGCCAAACTCCTGTCATTAAAAACTGCTTCATGCCAGGCAAGTGGTACATGTCTGAGATCCTGGCAGTCAGGAGGCTGAGGCAGGAGGATTATGAATTCAAGGCCAACCTGGGCTGCATAAGAATATCCCATCTCTAAAACTAAAACACAAAACAAATAAACTACTTTTTTTCACTGTTATCTTTACTAGTAAGCTACTTCTGAGAACAGTGTGTAATCTTGGTTTTTCTGTAGGCTTCTTGTGTTTGGATAGTGTCTGAAGGCATGAGAACTGTGTGTATGCTGGGATGCGTGCCTTCCAAACAAAACCTCATCACCGTGAATATGAAAGGGGTGATCTTCCAACAAACACAAGAGTATCTGTGTCATAAACAAATGCTTTTCTCCTGACAGTGTCTACTCAATGCTCCTTTCATGGAAAACAGTGGAAACGGTCTTCCTGGTCTGACTTGTCTACTTCCTTGCTTGTCCTGGAGGTCTCTACACTAGTTCTGGGCCCCCTGGGCTTTCTCCTCTCGGTGTCCTCAGCATCCACCCAGAGCCTGCTTCATCACCGGTGCTCGGGCTGGGTCTGATGAGTGACCTGGACCCAGACATGTTCATCAAGATCTTAGCTGTAGCCTGGAAGGCCTTAGGCAGAGCCCCTCCATGAATCCATTTTTCTCTTTGGAGCTGTGTTCTTAGCCCATCTTCGGGTTTCCTTACGAATGTCTTAGAGGAGAATATTTTCAGGATCAGAAAGCAGTAGTGTGCTAGTGGACCCAGAGTGTGGAGGAAAACAAGAAATCCCACTCTCTGACTTCACTTGGGTGACTGTGAATGAAGTTTGGTTCAGTCTGATTGGAAACAGGTTTCTGTGCTTCGGTCCCTTCAGAATGCTCACCATCTAGCATTTAGTGTGTTCTTCTGGTGTGATGAAAAGCCAGGTAGACTCAGAGTCTGAGACCAGATTCTCTGGTCGTTATGAAAACCTGAGTATAAGACATGTTTACATCATTCATAAGTGAAAGTGCCAAGAACTCAATCACAGTGTGATTTCCAGTGCCATCCGAGTCAGCTCAACCCTACACTTGTTCCAGACACACAAGGCAGATCTTTCCTTTGCCTACAGTCCCCACAGCTCACTCCCTAGTTAGCCCTCACTCCCAAGCTGATGGATGAGTCTTCATCCTTTGGGAGTGAATAGGCTGTTGTCTGTTTCTCCACTGTGTGAACCGCCCCCCCCCCCCCCCAGACAGTGATCACAGGGACTTTCTTTGGTCTCTTCATTGTGCCTGGCTCTGACTTGGGTACACAAAGGATTCTGAAAAGAAGCTTTTGGCCCAGAAGGTGCTCAGCTTACAGTACAAGCTTTCAGAGGCTAGATGGCACTATTGCTAGAGCCAAGTCAGGTCAGTTCTGAGAGACTAGCATGGAGAGGAAAGGGAGCAGGAGCCTGGGGTCCTGCCTTGCTGAGGTTGATCCTTGCTTACAGTGGTGAGTGGCTCCCTGCCAGCTAACACAGTGTCCTTTGCCGTTTTCTCTGCACTTCACAAACATGGCTTCAGACAATCTTCACAGCCTTTTGTGATTGTCAAAACTGCTGTCTCGATTCTAAACATGTTCAGGGGCTATGAGACAGGGCTTCTCCATGTATCCCAAGCTGGCATCAAAGTCATGATTCTCTTGTCTCAGCATCCTGAGACCTGGGACTTCAGGTGTGTGCTGTCAATCAAAATTAAGAGGGCTATTGTTGATATTGAGAGCAAGAAGACATCAGCTACTACAGAAATATCCATAAAGCAGCAAATGGTTGACAGGCAAATTTATGTAAGAAAAGGAGCGAGTCAATAGCTGTTCTTTGTGTCTTCTGATTGTCTCTACTCTCCTGTTTCATCTCAGGATGATGAAGATAAACTCACCTGGAAAGACCGTTTCCCAGGATACTTGATGAACTTCGCCTCCATCTTGTTCATGGTAATTTCTTTGAGGGACCACCTGCCTGGGACTGTATGCACGTTGATCCTGTTGTGAGTGTGTGTGATGTGGGTATTTTTTTTTATACTGTGGAGTACAAAGGGGCTGAAAAAGGTGAGGCCACAGTATTGGATGGTGGAGCAAGAACTTTCCAATACTGATGTCACTGACTCTATGGCTAAATTTGCAATGTCCTCAGAGTGGGATGTGTTCTTGGCCAGACCGAGAACTTGAAGGACTAATACAGAGGAGCTGGCTGCATAATGGTGCTGGCCCTTTTGGGTCAAGAGTGGCTCTCTCTAATGCTAACAGTGTCTGGAAGCCACAGAAGAGAGCCGGCTGGTCTCCAATCTCTGTGGATGTTGCATTTATTTTTCTTTTATTTTCCTGTGATTGTGAGAGCTTTTTTTATTATTAATTTGTTTATTTATTTTGAGACTTAATGATGTTGGCGGTGTTGAGAAAAGCCAAGGGAAGAGCCTGAGATTGATTCATCGTGGAGTCAGATTAGCAATTTATGCTACAAAACCCCAGAAAAGGTCATCAAGGGAGGGTCACTAACATCTGACTGTCTTCAATGGGAGGCCCTGTGTAGCTTTCTTTTGTGTTTAATTAATTAATATAATTAATTAATTTTGCATCTGGACCATAGTTTCCCTTCCCTTCTCTCTTCTTAGTCTCTTCCTTCACCTCCCCTCTGTTCCCCTATCCACTTCTCCTCAGTTTTTATTCAGAAAAGGGTAGGCCTCTCATGGATATCAACCTAACATGGTACATCAAGTTGCAGTAAGACGGAACACCTCCCCATGCATTAAGGCAGGGCAAGGTGACCCAGTCCTAAAAGCCAGTAAAAGAGTCAGAGACAGCCCCTGTTCTCACTGTTAGGAGTCCCACAAGAGGACCAAGCTACACAACTGCCACATCTATGCAGAGAGCCTAGGTCAGTCCCGTGCAGGCTCCCTGGTTGTTGGTTCAGTCTCCATGAGCTCCTATGAGTCCAGGTTAGTTGTTTTGGTGGGTTTTCTTGTGATGTCTTTGACCCCTCTGACTCCTACAATCCTTCCTCCCTCTCTTCAGCAGGATTCCCGGAGCTTGGTCCAAGTTTGACTGTGGGTCTCTGCATCTTTTCCCACAAATTGCTGGATGAAGCATCTCTGATGACTATTGGGCTAGGTACCAATCATGAGTATAGCAGAGTATCATTAGACATCATTACATTGACTATCCCCCCCCTCTAGTCATGTTTGGTTCTATCCTAGGTCTCTGGCCATCCATCCTTTAGGTCCTGGTACTGCAGGTGGTATCCAGAGTGGGCTCACTCTTGTGGCAGGAATCTCAGGCTGGACCAGTCATTGACTGGCCACTCCCACAATCCCTGTGCCACCCTGACCCCAGCGCATCCCATAGGCAGGACAGACTGTGGGTCAAAGGTTATGTGGCTGTGCTGGTGTCCCACTCCCTCCACTGGAAGTCTTGCCCAGTCACAGAAGATGGCCAGTTCAGGCTACATATCCGAAATTTCTAGAAGCCTTAGCTAACATCATCCTTGTAGATTCCTGGGAGTTTCCCTTGCACCAAGTTTCAAGGGAAGATGCTTGGCATCGTGAGGAAGACTGTGGGCACAGCAGTTCAGTGTGTCTGGACCAAACCACATATCAGTGCAGAAAAGACGGGAATTATTTTGAGTTTTCAAAACTGGAAGAAGCATCATCATTTGCTGAGCCCACTGTCAAGAATTCATTCTGACCTGCTTGAGCTCATGGTTTTTATTAATGTTGCTATCATAACTAATGGGGGACAGGAAACACGTAGTCTCAGACACTTAAAATGTGCCAGGCCTGGTGTCACATTCCTACAATGGCAGCATTCCGGAGGTAGAGGCAGAGGGATTTCAAATTTGAAGCCAGCCTGGGCTATGTAGTGAGACCTTGTCCAAACCATAAATGTTCTTAGCTTAGACATCATCAGACCCAAGACCTTGTTCTGCAGGCGGCGTGCAGAGTTGTCAAAGCTTAGCAGTCTAGATTTGTTTTCCTCTCACTGCCAGACAAGCCCAAGGCATGGAGAGGCTGTTTAAGGGTCCAGTGAGCTGCAGTCTGTTAAAGTGTGACGACAGAAAGTTGGGTCAATTTAGTGCTTCAGAGACTCCCACCAGGTGCATGTCACTGTTGGAAAGTTCACTCATCACTCAAGAGGTGCTTAATGAATTGATATTATTCTCAGGGACTAGACAAAGCAGATAATGAAAGAAAATAAGAAGAAGAAAAGAGAGTTTATGGACAAGGTGAGAGTGGTGGTGTACACCTGTAACCCTGGTTTGGGAGGGTGAGACAGGAGGGTTTTGAGTTCAAGACCAGCCTGGACTGAAAATAAAGATATCTTAAAACATTGTAATATGGGAAGTAAATAAATAATATAGTAAATTTCTATCTTTAGTAGTGGTGGGTTAGGATCTTGTAACATGGATTTTGCTGAATTTAGTGGAAATTTCTGGATAAGTATGTTTTTCTAGTCTTGCCAAAGCCTTCAAAGGCTGCCCGGATGGTACCAGAGCTGGGCTAAAATCTAGAGGAGGTGGAGGAACAATAGAGCAGACATTTATGCACTGAGGCTGCTCTCACTTTAAGGACATTTTCCCACCTCTGCAAGGCCTTGGCTGGAGTGGTTTTATGGGAAGCAGGAGGGGTGAAAATAAGGACTATGGCAAACTCAAAGTTGGTTAAATTCATTAAAACTGTAGTTCACCAAAAGCTGGTCTCAAAATACATAAAGAAGTACAAACTCAAGAAACCAGATAACTCAATAAAAACTCAAAAAGACACCTCCATAGGCACTTCACAAAAGAGGAACTCCAGTGGCCAATAACTCTATATTAGTGTTCATGGAAATTCTAATTTAAACCATGGTGAAACACCATATGCACTCAACAGACATCTTGTCATTAAGAAGTCTGTCAATAACAAGTGTTGGGAAAGATCTAGATCAAAAGAAACTTGTGCAATGCTGGTGGGAGTTCATCTGAGAAATTATTTAAAGATGCCTTTAGAAACATTCTGGCATTACTTAGTAAAACCAAGACTTATAGCCTAGAGCCCCAAAATTCCATGCCTAGGTGCATGCCCTAGAAAACCTTATGTGCACACACAGAAAAGTACACACAGGGGAAAATCTGTGAAGCACTGTTTATAATAGCCCCAAATGGCTAGCAGTCCATAGGCCTATCCCCATGAGAATGGATACATAAACCGGATCTGTTTACACAGTGAGACCACATAGCCATGAAAATGAACAAGCTAATCATGATACAGAGCAGCATGGGTAGAATAAAAAAAAAAGGACAAAGAATATACACGGTTTGATTGTTATCAGACAATGTTTGGAAAGAGGCAAGCCTAGATGGTATGCCTAATGATGCATTCTTAAGTAACAGAATAGTAAAGGTAAAGAAATAACTGTCACCCAACTCAGCAACCTGTTAGGACTGAAAGAAAAGCCTGGATAGGAGACAAGAGATCTTGTGTTTGATGTGAGGCAGGCAGAATACACTGGAGTTTGCTTTTATAATTCTCTCTCTCTCTCTCTCTCTCTCTCACACACACACACACACACACACACACACACACACACACACACAGAGAGAGAGAGAGAGAGAGAGAGAGAGAGAGAGAGAGAGAGAGAGAGAGAGAATGTTCTGTATGTTCCAAATATAACAAAATTTAAAATCACAAATGCATCTATTAAGGAATACAAGTAAGGAAGTTTCATCAAGATTTTAGTAAGGATCTGTAGTAGGAGAGACTAGCCATGCTGATATTTTGGAGTCAGGGGGAAGAGTGAGGAAAAGGATTCCAGGATATGGCTCCTGGTAAGATGCCCAGTGAGAAGGGCAGCAAACAAGAACAGAGGGGTGTGACTGTGGCTGAGATACAGACAGTGAGGCCATAGGGAGCCAGGAGTAGAGCAAGGAATGGGTCACCCTGCTTGGAAACTCCCTAGAGAAGGGTTTGCAGAGGAGTCACATGATCCACTGTGCAGTTCAGAAGGGAATCTGGGTGTAGAGGAGAGAAACGCTGGTAAAGAAGGCAAGTGTCAGGGAGAGGGATAGTCAAGCAAGAAGCTGCTGTGGTCATTCAAAAAGTGTCCCCAGAGTGGACCAGAAAGAATTTGGTCATGCCACATAGAACTGAGAAAAGTTGCCAAGCATGGTGATGCATGCTTGTATGTCCTACTACTCCAGAAGCTGAGGCTGGAGGATTGGCAGTTTGAGATACTATGTATTTTACCTATTTGTTGCTTTATTACAAGATCAGCTCCACAGGGGAAGTCGTTTATAGTTAGTTACTTTGTATTTTTCTCAGGCTGTCTCCCTGACACCTAGCCTTTAGACAGCTGCTAGGACTGAGCAGTAAACAAATTACAGATTGATGGCAGAGGCAGCTGTGGCACAGTGACAAAGCTGTTTGTTTACTGGAGCTACTGTCCCATTCTGTGTCCCAGGCTGAGCCTTGTCCCACTGGATCAGCCGAGGCTGCTTCTGCCTTGAGCAATCCTCCTTGCTTTCTCGAAAGTTCTTCCTCCTCCATATTCTTTTCCTAAGCTTTCCCCCTAGCAAACTCTCCAGACATCTGCAGAGTTTTCTTGTCCTCTCCCCTGCTCCCCATAAGAGCATCCCAGAAGCTCAGGACCTGGGGCTCAGACCAGTTGCTTCCCAGTTCATCCTTGTTACATGTGTACAATGGTTTTCGCAACATCAGTTCAGAATGCAAGTCCCGGAATATGGAGACCAGGCAATCTCTCCTTCCTAGCTCTTTCATAATCTCATACTCTGTGTCCAGGCTTACCCTGTATATTAAATATTTTCCTCATGTCTCTGGCCAAGCGTCTGACAAGCAAGCAACTTCAAGGGGGAAGAGTGCTCCAGTTTCCTCTCCGTCACTGGGATCAATCACTGGTCAGAAGCAACTCAGGCAGGAAACCATTTCTTTAGCTCACATTTCCAGGTCACATCCCATTGTTGACGACAGTCAGGGCAAAAACTCAAGCAGGAACTTAGAGGAAAAACTATGGAGAAAGGATGCTGTTTTGTCCACTTCAACGTATGCTAAGCTAGCTTTCTTATACCATCCCAGAACCACTTGCCTAGGGATGGTACCTCCCACAGTGGGCTTGGTCATCCTACATTAATTAATAACCAAAACAATCCCTTGAAGATATATCCATAGGTCAGTCTGATCTAGGGAAATCCTCAGTCAAGGCTTTCTTCTCAGATGACTGCAGGCTGTATTAAGTAGACAGTGAAACTTAACTAGGACAAAGGTAATACTTTTTGTTTGTTTTTGCCTGTTTTTTCCCCCTTACAGTTTAAGATGGGATACAGTCTATGATGGCAGGACTGTATGGTGGCTGGTCACATTGTATTTGCAGCCAGGAAACAGACAGAGCACAGGAAGTAGGGCGGGGCTAGCATTCTTCAAAGCCCACCTCCAGGGATTTTCTTCCCCCTGCAAGGCTCTACCTTCCTAATGTTTCCCAACCTTCCAAGTGTTCAAACACGTGAGCCTGTGGAGGACATTTCATATTCACAGCATAACATTTTGCAATATTTTTCTATACCACAAAGGTAAAATTATAGGACCAAAATACAAAACCCATAAGGGCTTGGATAATGTGTCCTCGTGTAGTGTAGATGAGTCATTTGTGGTGAAAATCTGCAGTCTTTAGCAAGCTGGTTTCATTTATGGAACACTGTTATGGAATCGTATTATCCATAAAATGTGGCACATGACCAACCTCCTTTACCCTAGTTGTGAGAGACAGACCCAAAATATGATATGTCCCAGTGCAGTGGCTTAGAGGTCATCAGAAATATTATTGAATACCTTTAAAAGCAACAATTCAACCCCAAATGGTAGAAATGATATTGGAGTTCATGACAAGAGACCTGAGATCTGATGTCAAGATGGGAATGTTGGCTCAGTTCCACACGACAGGGTCCAGTCATGGCTCATCATGAAATCTCATTGACAGAAGGCATGGTAGTTATGAGGATTAGCTCAAGTGAAGAGGTATTTTGAACAGTGGCATGGAGAAGATAGACAGGGGATATGACGCTGATGATGTCACCATTATCCATGAACACCTCAGCTCTGCCTTGTACCCTCCAAACCTTGGGACAATCAGATTGCTGCTGCTGTGGCCCAAGTTTCTTTATGCAAAAACTGAAGGTTGTAGGTAGATAGGTGAACCCTAAATGCTATAATTCTTTCATCCCCACTGTGATCCAGGAGTCATAGGGGATAATACAGACCTGGTGGCCAAGAGCAAATGACTTCTTGTTTCCACAACTGTTTCTTTGTCTACACAACAGTCGGTCATGGGGGCAGGTTGGTGTTCTCTAAGCCTGAACAACCTGGGAGCTCTGTGGACCTAGAGATGTTCTGGGAAATCCCAATGGGGAGGTTCAGAACTTGGTTTCTACTATGGGGTAGAAAAATCAAGACCAGAGAAATAGAAGTTTGCCAAGAGTAAGTGGAGGCTAGGGATGGGGTTGGAGGTGATGCTGGAGGGGAGGAGAGAGCAAGTGAGAAGAATGGTGTCTCTGGCTTTGGCTAGGACTCCCTTCACTATATGGATTGTAAGCCAGGGTCAAGAGTTGTGCTGAGAGACTACATCTCAATCAAGCTCCCAGTTGATGGAGCCTCTAGTGTCATAGATTACACCACACTCATTCTTTTCAGACTCAGAGAAGTACAGGAGAGGATCCCTTCTCCATCTCCCTCCCCAATGACCCTAAAGCAATGGATATTCTTGGCATTTTCTCCTAGTCTTCTCCCAACACCAAACCAAATGCATGCATGCATGCGCGCAAGTGTGCGCACACACACACTCTGGATTACTCCTCCGTGCCCAGCCTTTGCCACCTCATCAGCACTCCCATCACCAGTCATCACTGTCGAAGTGATTTGAAGTCGGGGGAGGAAGAGAATCTCACACCACATTTTCTGGGCTCTCACGGTCAGTCAGTGACAGCCCCTGATGACCAGGAAGTGAATCATCTACATTGTTGGAGCAGTGTGATGTCATGTACAGGTTTCCCACTTAACAGAGTTGTCTCCCTCCCTTGTCCTGCAGGGTGGTGTTGCTGCTGCATCCCCATCCAAAGAGAGGCTTCCTGTGGAGTGTTTTCCTTCCTGTTATCCTTGCAAACACACACACACACACACACACACACACACACACACACACACACACACACACTTGCACACATTGAAACACTCTCTCTCACTTGACCATAAAAGACCTCCCCCGCCGCCTTTCTTACACCATGGCCCACAGGACAAATGCTAACATTTATAAAGTATACCAGGCTAGGCAGCCCAGTCTCTCACTAGCACCCCAGGCTTCAGCATGCTGGCACCCCAGAGGTCTGTACGGGTCTATATGTTGACACATCTGTAACTCATTCCAAGCTCACCAGAGTATCATTCACACTGCCTGCAACATGCAGTTCAGACCTCTTCCCAGCCCTCCACTTTCCCCTCACGCCCCTCCCATCTATTTCCCTCCCCTCCAGAATGTCTCCTCCAGCATTCTTCCGTATTCCAGGGGAACTGTCTACCTGTTCTCTTCTCACCCCACATTCTAAACAGCCAGTGCCCCATTTCTTCTGCCCCTGAGACCAACCAGTACCTGAATGAATGGTATCATTGGCAGCAAGGGTAAAACATGATGTCCCTTGACTGAAGCAGAGCAGAATGGGAACTGTTCCTGACAGAGGCCTCCCTCCATCCACCCCTTGCTGAACCTTGATTGGGAACTCTTGCTCATGGTATCCTAATGCTTCCAGGAACTGTCCTTCCTTGGCTGGGATGGTGAGGGACAAGGGTGGAGACATGGGAGGGTTGGTACTGTAGGTCTAGAGGAATCCTTTGTTCTTGTGTTCTAAAGGAGGTAATGTGGACCTTGGAGATTGAGGGCAAGAAGACAAAGGAACAAGAGACTTATTTGTACACCAAATTAGAATCTGTGACTTCCATTCCAAGGTGCCTAGAAGAGAACTCAGTGCTTTTATTCACCTCATCCTGTGCCAACACCACTCGTATTGACCTCTTTTTTCTTTTCTGTGCCTTTCTCTTTTTTAACCATTTCCTCCCATCTGTCAAGCTGTAACCCATCCTTTCTCAACTCAAACATCTTCAGTGGCTCCCCATTTCCCTTAGTGGATGGTCCAACTAGAAGTTTATTTCCTCCACAGCTATTCCCTGTCCAAGCGGATCCCCATGCTGTGTTCCCACAGCAGCTGTCTTCATTTAGCACGTAATAATCCCACACCTGTTACTACGGTATAAAAGGACTTCATCTTCTATCTGTAGTAGGTTGAAAGTTCTAGAATGAAGGAAATCAGAATGTGTTTTACACTCCACAGTGTTCAGAATTCTCATCTTTATTTGTGTTGTGTGTGTTTTAGACTATTGGGATCTGATAAAAAGTGAGGATACTCTGCCTTGAAAATGCATCAACAATTGGAATGCTACATCAGAGTTCAGTGGCTTTTCTGGTCCTTTGCTCCTCACTCAGCAACTAGAGGCGGCTAGCAGCTGATTCGAACAAACAGTAGGCGCTCAATAGTTGACTGCTGATGTGTTTTCCTGCTCAGTAACTGCCTCCTTCTCCTGTCTTCTCTGCACAGATTGCCCTGACATTCTCCATTGTCTTTGGGGTCATTGTGTATCGGATCACAACTGCAGCTGCTCTGTCCCTCAGCAAGGCCACACGCTCCAATGTCCGGGCGACAGTGACTGCAACAGCAGTCATCATCAACCTTGTGGTCATCCTCATCTTGGATGAGATCTACGGTGCTGTGGCCAAGTGGCTCACCAAAATTGGTACTGTGTCACAGATCCTCTTTGTCTTAGGTCATCTGGAATGTGGTCGGTTCAGTGTGTGCAAGGCGTTTGATAGGAGTGACCCAAAATGACAGATGGCATGGAACAGGAATTTGTCCATTTGAGTTGAAAGAATGAAGTGTGATGGCTGTGTTTTTACAGGGCCTGCCAAAAGGCTTCCATTTAGCAAGAATCCTTCCTGTGCTGTGCATGTCAGAAGACCAAGGGCCTGTATCGACTGCCTTGTGTGACAGAGAATCACTCCCCTTTTTGTTTAATCTATGAGGTCTACTTTTTTTTAACCCAATATAGAAGCAAGGCAGATTCAACATTTCCTGTGGGAAATTACAGAACTCGAGCCCCGCTCATTTTCCCAGCAGCATGTATAAAGTGAAAAAAGCATCTTGATACTTGAACCCGAGAGGGTCTTATCTGGCCTCTCAAACCCTCACATTCCCCAGGCTCTAAGCAGACTTCAAAGAGGCCTATCAGACTTCCCAAGCTTCAAGCCAGTGAGGAAAATGTCATGGCCTCCACATTCAGACGTGTCATTTGAGCAGGGACCTGCTGTTGCCTGAGACACATTCTGGCATTCCTGCTCATTCAATGGGGGAGGGCCATCACAGAGACCCTTCCATGTTTTGCTTAATCTGGGTGGCCTGGATGCATCCCTTCTTCTTTAAATTGGGGGTTTCCTTCTTTATTCTAGGAACTGGGCAGTCCAGGCTCTTACTAACATCCTAGGGAAGTTGAGTCAATGGCATGATGTCCCATCTACTGCCTGGTTAGGGTGACAGTCAAATCAAACAGCATTCCTGGGAGACCTTGAGATTCTGGAGGCTTCTCTGTAGGTGCCTCCCAGTAGCACAGTCTCTTCCATGAGGTTCACACAGTGGCACCCACCTTTGTTGTCCCTGCTGGTCTAGGGTCTTACCCTCGGAATGAGAGTGATAACTCTGTTCCCTGGGAGCATCTAACTAGGTGGTATTGCCTTCCTTCATGGGTTTCTTGAGAAAAAGCAAAGGGTACTTCTAACTCGGTGTCTTTGGTAATGTGCTGTACCATGCTCTGTGGAACAGTTAGGGGAAGCACCCCACTCTCCAGGGTACTCAGGGAGCCTTGGAGGTAGGCATGTCGTGGGAGAGTAACTGGTGCCCAGCAGGCAGGTGTGAAGGGGAATGACAAGCAGAGGGCAAGTTCTTGGCAAAGAAACAAAATGAGGAAATGCCAAGGAGGGCAGATCAGAAGGGCAGTGAGAAGCGGCTTGCGGGCCACTTGGACGGCTTGCCAGAATTTCAGTGAGTGTAAATGCCAGCAGAGTAGAAAGACCCAAGCTGGGTATACAGGCCACAGAAGGCATGACACATTTATGGGAGACCAGAGAACCATAGTTTGGTGACTGTACTAAGGCTCAGACCAGGGCACAGTGGAGTGGGGAACTGAGTCTAGGGAGTTGACTGACACCTTCCTTTTCCTTTTGGCAGAGGACCTTATATTCAGGCTGAGGACTCTGCTTTCTTTCATAGTCAATGGCATGTGTTGCTTTCATATGGGCTTCGGTAAACAGTATGGCCCTTCAGTCCTGATTACTGAGCCAGATGAGAAGTAAGATCAGGGCAGAGGTGGACAACAGTCAGCGTGTGAGCTTTAAAACTGAAAATTGCCCCCTGCCAAAGGTAACTCAATAAGGGAGTCATGAAAGTTCCCTACTAGAGAGCTGCTCACAGATTGGCACTTTTGATGGCAGGTTATAGTGCACTGAAGAGCTCTGTAAGGGTTGGGACCTGGAGGGGCACAGAACACCCTCACCACAGGCACTTTGCTCCCACCAGAAGGGCAGGGCAGCAGGCAGGCGAGGAATGTCAGGATCATCTTCTAGACTGCTCCTCAAAACAAGTGACACCCCTTCTCTTAACTGAGAAGAGAACTATGGGGCCAAGGTAAGGCCTTACAGTTGACCACGATCCTCCACATGGAAGAAACAGCAGAAGTGGAAAGGAATGACCCTATCCCCTGTCCCAGCTCAGTACCACAGTGGAGTTTTTGAAGGGTGACATGATGGAGGTTTACATTTGTAAACTTCCTCAGGAAGGATCGTGGGATGCTAGGATGCCAAGGAACACAGGCAGGAGGCAGTTGCCCCTGTAAAGATTAGTGAGTGTGTGTGTGACAGAAGTAAAGATAAGGGAAACAGGAAGCCAACGATGGTGTAGAAATTTCTTCCTGGTTCTATGGATATTTTATTTTTTTTATACAAGACAGAAGAGAAAGTGGCAATAATTATAGTTTATAAAGACTTATTAATAAATATTTAGTGGACACTTCCCATGTGCAAGACTGGACACAAACTGTTGTTTAAGGTCATGAACAAAATGAACCACAGAGCTGGGGGTGTGGCTCAGTGGAAGATCACTTGCCTAGCATGCACGAAATCCTAGATTCAATCATTAGCACCTCACACACACAAAGATTGTACATACCCACATTTCCATATTGTGAACCTGTATCTGTTGTTTCTAACTCTTCCTTACCTAGAAATCTCAGCTTCCTCCAGTTTGCTAAGCCACTGCCCAGTGTCCCATAAAAGATAGCAATACCCTTAATTTATTCTTAAACACACACACACACACACACACACACACACACACACACACAAATTCCTTTTAGCCCATATAATGTTCCTACGCACTGTATGACCAACAGGGAAGTGTGTTTTCACTTTATTAAGGTTCAGACTCAGATTCTACCATGAAGACACAGACTTGTTTTGGTCTAAGTTTGGCGCTATCCGCATGCAATGGTGTGCTGAGTCTCCACTCAGGAATGAGTTCACTTAGATCTTGGCCCGGTTGTTGTTCTGGACTATCTTAGACTGGATGTTCCCAGGAGGCTCAGAGAGGTATGGCTGTGCAGTGGAGAACACTGAATTCAGGGTTCCAACAGACAAAGCATTTGAGTCCTGGACTTAGCTTCCTCTCCCTCCTATCCTAGACTACTGAGTAGCATGGAAATTTGCTAGACAAAGTTGTATCAATGTGTCATTCCACTTCGATTTCTAGGTCAACACTGCCTGGAATGTAAGAAATACGCATTGTGGTACAGAGCGATTTGAGGCCATATACTTTGGACCTAGGTGGTCAGGAACTTTCCTATCCAGCTGATCATGCTTTAACTGGGATGTGAATGAGAATGGAGCAATTTCCAACAAGGGCCTAGGGAGGAGTGGTGGAAAGATGCAACAGGAAAAAACATAGCTACAATTGGGAATAAGAGTAAAGAGAAAGTTCCTTATATGCTGATCAAATACCTCATTGCCTCTATCTGAATGAGGTTGAATTAGGCTGAGCTATGCTGAGGCAACACATTCATTTTTACATTCTGGTTGTTTAACATCTTTTATGTATTCTTGCTCATGTTGCATATTTAATGTAGTTAGAGATGGCTCTTTGCTCCATGCAGTTACTCAAGGACCAAGACTGATAGTAAAAGTGTCATCATCACTCAGCATCATCAGCACACAGCTCACTAGCTCAAATAAGTTCAAAGATGAAAAAATTAAAATACATGTACAATTGAGTAACTGTCGATCTTGATTGTCACTTGACTGGGTTAAGAAGCGCCTGTCCAAATAATAAAGCATACTGCAAGGTATGTCTGTGGGAATGTTTCCAGAGAGAACTAAATAAGGAGGAAGATCCACCCTTCATGGGTAGAATGAAGAAGTGGAAAATAGAAAGGCAGCTAACATCAGCCTTCTTTTTGCTACATGGCTGCCATGATGTGAGACGCCGTTCTAAGATCCAACTGAAAGCTCCAAAACTAGAAGCCAAAATAAACTCTTCTGTCATTTTAAATTGCATCGGCTGGGTATTATGTCATAGTGACAGCCTCCCCCCTACCCCACCCCCAACACTACTATTGATTAGCATAAAAACCCTTCTATTAGGACACCTCTGTTCTACTTGCTCCACAAAAGCTGCAAGGCCCTTGAGGGCAGTGGCTCTTGGTTCTTTTACGGTGTGCCTGCTCATGGTGACCTTAGCACACCTCTGTAGATGCCACGGTCAGTGAAATGCATTCCCTCCTGCAGCCATCATTCACAAATAAAATGTTCGCAGCTCACCTCCAGGCTAAGCATTCTGCCAGCCGCAGCAGAGACTGCTGGGTGCTTGTATGTATCCATGGTCTCAACTCTGTTTACCTAAAACGACTTCCAGTAAGTATGGAGGTAGATACGGAAAACTTAAAGTTGTCCCGAAAGGATAGAGATGGACAGATGCAACAAGAAAGTCAAGACTTCAGGTTTCCTTAATGGCAAAGAACGCACACTAACAGAGATGCTCACACAGTGTAGGTATGTAGTATATGCACAGGCAGAGGTGTGGCTTCGGGGCTTTTCCCAGACCCCGTGGGGACACAGAGCTGTCGATAGTGCCACTTTAACGGAATGATAAGTGTGCCAAGCTTAGGGACTTGCCCAGCCATTATTATGCTGGGTTTACTGCCCCATCTGGCTTCCTGCCCCAGATCTCCTGATAGTTGGGGAAGTTGTGACTGTGTGCCTTGCTTGCCAGGTGCAAACAGCTGGTACAAACAACCCTAACAAGTTCCTGAGAACTTCCTACGGGCTGTGTGATGGAAGACCAATCGGGCATATTTGAAGACCATGCTTACCATAATATTTATGACAAAAGACAAATTTTGTTAAATGCCTTGAAAGTGATCAACTCAGAAGTGGTAGATAAAAGCTGTAGTTGACTCTCCAGATGCCATGCTAGTAATGATAATGGCTTGTGTGAGAAAAAAAAAGGCATACTCTGGAGATACCACATCCCTGGTGAAGCGATGGCTGAGATGAATCTAGGAGTATGTAGAGAAATGGCTGGAGCTTGGGAGCCTTGTCTGAGAGTGCACTTGGCTATTCAAGACTCATTGGACCACATGTATATCCAGGTTCTCCAGATACCAGCAATGGGGTTCCAGTGAGAAGGGGGAAAAGTCTGTCTTAATCTTCAGTGATGTATTCTTTCTTAGAGGGACAATGGGTGATAGCTATGGGAAAGGGTCTGGATCCTAGGGGAAGAAGCAAATAAGAACTGTCTGGGACATCAGGACTCTTGTCACACACATAAACACATGTCCTGAGCATGGTAAGAGGCTTGGAGACAAAGGGAAGTCCAGTTGGCCAGCTCCAGGCTTGCTTCTCTCTGCAGTAAGGATGGAACGGTCTTTTAGGCAAGGACACTTCTGCACCCATACATTTCATGGTAAAGATGTCTAGTGTTCTTGATCGCTGTAAATCTTGACATCAGCATAAGCACAGTCTGGCTTGGCCTAGAAGGGGGCCTGCCTGTAGGCCAGTTTTGGGAAATCTGCTGATCAGAGGCAAGATGGAGAGGCAGGCTGGTTGCAGGCAGTGTTGGTTGGCTTCCCTCATGATTATGTGGCTGACTGGAAGCTGTGGCTCAAGGCCACTGCCCAGCATCTTCTGATAATAGCTGTCTGATAGTCCTAGACTGATCATGATGGACTCCACTGGCTTTATGAGATGTCTCTGACTTCAGCTCTGTTCCTCCTCTCTTTCTTTCTCTTCTGTTCACAACCATGTGCAGAATGCTAGTGTGCAGAGCTTTGTAAGTCCTCCACCCATCTCCATTGCACCTCTCCAGGTTGCAAGGCTGGCCTCATTATGGGCACAAGAAACACAGCTTAACCCAGTTGAATCAGTGTCTCCAATTCTTAAGAAAGGGACTATGTTTACAAGTTGTTTGAACAAATGTCACTGTGGCTCACACCTGAGTGTCACTGCCCCAGTGATCTTAGATGAGGCAAGGCTCAGATAGGACAAAAGGAGAGGAGAAAAGACCCAAGTCTCACTGAGTGCTGCCTTCCACACCCCATTCCAGGCTCTAGTAAGTACTGTGCACACTCTGCCCCACATAGCCTTTTGTTGGTGGTGCTGGTGGCTGTACTTTTGGTTTGGGTTCTTTAAGTCAGGGTCTCACTGTGTAGCCTGGGCTCAACATGAACTCACTATATAGCACATGTTGGCTTCCAGCTCACAGTTCTCCTTTTTAGCCTCCCAAGTATATAGGTATGTATCACCATGCCTGTCTTCTATACTTCTTGAGACACAAACTTTCATTTATACCATATACAGCACAGGCACAGACCAAAGGAATTACTCCACCCAAGTTTAGTTTCATGAATCAGTAAGCTTATTTAATCTATTTACAAGATATTTGTGAGGGATTATGTACAAGATCGTGAGTTGTCCAATGGCAGTTCCATGACCATAAAGGCCATCCTAGCATGGATGATGACTCATGAAAGCTATATCCCTAGAGCTCCCTGCACAGCACACAGGCCGTCTCTCCTGCTCTCTTCCCAGCAACTGTTAGTGTATGTGTATATAACCTTGAGGAAGGGCTTTGTGAATCTTGTAAGTTTCAGGAGCTTCCTGAGAAGGAGTGATTGAATTCAAGGACAGACATTGTTACCCAACAGCTCCCCATAATGTTTTCACACTTTCCAATTGGTCATTTCCTTGACTTTCCTTACGGAGCTGCTGAAGAAGTTTAGAAATTTGAGCGGGCAAAGGAGTTAATGTGTATGCATGTCTGTGTGCATGTGTGCACAGCCACCCACCGCAAAGCCTACCCTGTACTGCAGTTGTAAGCATTTTCCTTATAGCAGAACAGATGTTCTCAATTTATGATGGGCCCATAGCTCAATAAACTCATTACATGTTGAAAATACTATGAGTTTAAAAGGAATTTAATGTACCCAACCTAAGGGACATCAAACATAGCATGCCATGCAGTGTTGGTTGGCTTCCCTCATGATTATGTGGCTGACTGGAAGCTGTGACTCAAGGCCACTGCCCAGCATCTTCTGATAATAGCTGTCTGATGGTTCTTTGGCCCCTCCAATTAAAGAATTAAAAGACAGGAAAATAACTAAGAAAAAGCAAAAGAGAAGTTTGTTGGCTACCCAAGATTCCTTGGGTAGAGATGGAGCCCTGGAGCCAGCAGCTGCTGATTCTAACAAGGTCTGGATTTTTCTAGGTTCCTACTGGTGATGGCCTTCCTCTCCTCTGTTAGTCCCAAGGCATCAATGTGCACTTTCTGGTCCTGGGATTGGGTCTACAAGTATAGAAACAGCTTCCAATAGGATCCACTGTCTTGGAGCAGGGGTACAGAAACAGTTGCAATAGGGTCCTCAGTCTCAGGGCACAGATTCAGAAACAAATGCTGGTTGAGGTAGGTTGATTCCAAGCCCCATTTTCTTAGTGGGGAAATAGGGAAAGAGAAGCCTCCTGCAGGTCAAGGCAAATGGCCTACTTTGGGGAAAACAGAAACTTATTGCAACAAAAAGAAGGGTGACCCTTTTCTCTCCCTTCTCAGGGGCGCATGACCTTGCTGACTGTAAATCCTTAGCCCAGGAAAAGGTTGAAATCTAAAGTACAATTGCTTCTGAGTATGGCTTTTACCAATTGTGAAGATTAAATATCACCAGATGGACCATCACAAATGGAGAACATATGTACATTTAACCTCAAAACAGCCCTAACAGTATAGGGAACCTTAATTTTCCCATTTTATTTATTTATATTACTTTTACTAGACAAAGAACCTTGTTGACCTTTGTTTCGAACTTTATTCTTCAGCTTAATTCTTAGCTTCAAAGAATAAATTATATATTAGCAAAAATGGAAAAACTTGAGTGTCTAAGGAGCTGAGGCTTAGTCATATTAAAGGTCCAAATTGTATTAGATTCAGTGACATCTTGAAGTAGCAAAAATATCTGATGGTTAATTTAGGGGAGAAAAGGCTTACTCTGGCTTCCGGTTTCTGTCCATCCTGGTAGGGAAGACATGGTGGATGGCATGGATAGGTGTGTGTGATGAGGTTTCTCATATCCTAATCAGGATACAGCCTGAGTCAGAAGTGGTGGCGGGGCTGTAATCCTCAAAGGCCAGTCCCCAGCTACTTGCCTCCACCAGCCATGCTTCCCATCCCAACGGTTCTGCAGTCTTCCAAAAGACCTCTAATAGTTGAGGGCTGAGTGTTCAACCACAGGAGCCTGTGAGGGACATTTCAAACTCAAACCACAACAATCTACAAACAGAAGAATATGGTTATAAAACAGATGCTCTCAGTAGCTTCTTCAAGTTCTATAGGAGCTGACTAATGGGTCTGGGAGAGGGCTTAGCCAATAAAAGCACTTGCTATGTAACCAGGGGGAGCCAAGTTCAAATCCCTAGCACCCATGTAAAAACCAGGCATGGCAGCATGTGCTTGTATTTCCAGAACTGGGAGACTGAAACAAATGGATCCTGAAAGTCACTGGCAAGCCATGTGTCTTACTCACCATTCTGTTGCTGTGAAAAGACACCATGACCAAAGCAACTTGTGAAAAAAAACACATGTATAGTTTCAGAGGGTTCATTCATGATCATCATGGTGGGAAGAAGACAGGCTGAGAGTTTTACATCCTGATCTGCAGGCAGCAAGCGAAGAGAAGGGGACAGGGGCTGTGTGGGCTTTTGAAACCTCAAAGCACACTCACTCACAGTAACACACCTCCTCCAACAAGGCCATACCTCCTAATCCTTCCCAAGCTGTTCCATTCTCTGGTGACTAAGAATTCAAATACATGAACCTATAGGGACCACTACTTTCCAAACCATGACACCATGTTATTTGAAACTATAAGCTTCTGGTTCAGTGAGAGATCCTGTCTTAGGGGAATAGGGAGAGAGTGAGAGAGGAGGACATCTGACATCCTCCTCTGTCTTCTACATGTGTGCACATGGGTGCATGCACCCACACACCCACATGTAGCACACACATATATGCACACACATGTGTGTGTGTGGATACACACACAAAATTTTTAAAAATTGAAAGAGGGGTCTGGAGAGATGGCTCAACAGTTACAACTGCTTGTTTCTCTTTCAGAGGACCTACATTTGGTTCTGGGCACTCACGTTAGGTGGCTCACAACCTTCTGTAACTCTAGCTCCAGGGGATCCCATGCCCTCTTCTGGTATCTGTGCACACACACACACACACACACACACACACACACACACACACACACTGAATAGCTAAATTCTTTTTCTTAAGAAGCTGATTCAGTTCATTTTGCAATCTTAGAAGTGAGTGGTCAAGTGTGGGCTGAGCTGCTGCTGGTCCTGTCACATGTGTGTACTGAGATGGCTTGTGCCTGCCATAGTAGCACATCTCTCTACAGCCTTACTGTCTCGGTGCCCAGCCTTGCTGACAGCATTTGTAGCTGGATGCGTGTGAGCTCTAGGGTCACAGCTCCTTGCTGGGGTGTACCCACCCTTATGCTACTTCAGATATCATCACCGCTCAATTCTTTGGACCCATCTTTCCTCCACAGCAGTTGGTCTATGATCCACCTTCTTTGTATGACCTGCTCCTTCCCCAGAAGGCACTTGACATGCAGTCTGGGGAGGCTTCCTGGGTTCCTGTCACTCCTTCATCCTGTCAGAGCAGACGCTGGGCCGTGCTCTTGGGGGTTCTCAGCTGAGATTAGGTGTGCATGCAGAGACACAGATGGCAGCAAGAATGACAGTCTTGTTTGTGCCTTTGGTTTTCTTTCTTTCTCTTTTTTTAAGACTTACTAATTAAAATTGTTATTTGATGACTTCATACATGGGTATATGTTTGAAGTGCTTTATGATTTTTTTCATCCCCCTCCCCTGTCAACCCCTTCCTACAAAACCCTTTCCTACATTCTTTTTTTTTGTTTTCTTCTGTGACCCCCCTGACATACAACTCCCCAATTACTCTCTATAAGTGGAACTAGTTGACCAACTTATCTTCTTCATTTTCTCACTTAAGCACAGAAGCCCAAGTCTCTCCTATTAGTCAGTGATCACACACACACACACACACACACACACACACACCGGGCCAGGCAGCACAAACCTGTAATCCTAGCAACTTGGGAGGCTGAGGCAGGAGGATCATGAGTTCAAGGACAAACTGGGCAACTTAATGACACCTTACCTTAAAATGGAAAGTAAAAAGAAGCAGGGTGGTAGTGGTGGTGGTGCACACTTTAATCTCAGCACTCAGGAGGCAGAGGCAGGTGGATCTCTGAGTTCGAGAACACCCTGGTTTATGCAGCGAGTTCTAGGACAGTCAGGGCTCCACAGAGAAACACTGTCTCAAAAAAACCAAAACCAAAACCAAAAACAAACAAAAAAAGAAAAGGAAGGAAGAAAGAAAGAAAGAAAAAAGAAAGAAAGAAAGAAAAGAAAAACATAGAAACAGTGTTGAGACTGGAGCTCAATGGCAGAGCTCAATGGTAGAGTATTCAGCTGGTATACAAGTAGCCCGGGGTTTGCTTCCTAGTAGCGGAGCAGCAGAGAGTTTTGAACTAGGGTACTGACTCCCTGCCTCCCCCTAGTTTTCCCACATGTCTGGAGAAGTCACCCCTTCATAATTACAGCCCATCCAGGATAGGGCCTGTGACACCATGTCCCCTCCACGCTTCCTCATTGCCAGTAACATCTTTAGTAGACTCATGCCCTTCGCCCTGGTTCTGGCTGGGTAAGAGAGAGAGTGTCAGCACAGCATCCACTAAAGCAAGGGGCTCCTAGGATGTGATAACCCTTGCTCCGAGACTCACTGCTATACCACATAGTATGGTTAGACAGCGGCCTGGCCTCTCCGAAGTGCAAGTTAGTAGCATAACAGAGAAGCCCCTCCATGCTGTGGGACTGGTGAGGTGCTGCGCTTTTTGAGGATGCCCTTCTCCTTCACTGGACCTCAGGTGAGAGGTTACCAGTCAGTGCTCCCTGAACTACATACAGCAGGAAACACGAGTTGAGGCAATCTCAGCTCCCTCAGCCAATCAGCTGGCTGCCTAATTACCCAACTGGTGGCTTCCCCAGAGGCGACTCTCTTCTGATGGCAAGGCAACACTATTGCACACTGAGACTCAGCCAGTCCCTGCACCTACCCACTACCTACAGGGACAGAGGGCAGACCCGCCGGTTACACTATCAAGAAAGCTCAGCCACCCTGGGAGAGAGGGAGAGAGGAGCTTCCAGGTCCAGCCACACGTGTTTAGACCTTCCATGCTTCTGAAGCCACAGTGCCAGGGCTGTCCCAGCCGAAACATACGGAGGCATCTTCCTGTTTTTGTTTTATTGCTGTCTTGACTGGGCTGCTGGAGAGACCAGGTACAAGATGTAGCTTTCCCAAGATTGTGTGCCAGGCATCTTCTTGCTGGCTGTGATGCTCCCAGATGATTAGGAGGGAGCTCTGGGGACTTTGAGTCCTAAGTTGGCCCCCTGGGACTAACCTGGGCTTTTACACTAATTATCTTCCAAGGCAGTTTACAGCTGGGTCATTAGCACTCAAGTGTTTTAGTGACACAAGGCAGCAGAGGTTGACACTTACTAAGCCAGGGGTAGCAGGGTGGGAGTGGGGGTGGGGAGGTAGGGGTGTTGGGGGGGATAGGGTTTGGGGGGTGTGGGGTGGGGGTGTATGTGTGGGTGTGTGGTCGGTAAAGACCTTGTGTTTGAATCCTGTCAGATGTCTCCTCCTGGTTCTAGATGAAGTCCTGTAGGAACTCTGCTCCATGGGTTGAGAACAGGTGACCCCTTCAGATGGCCTCTAATCCACCTTCATAGGCCCTCTCAAGGGGGTGGGATTATGACTAGCCTTCCTCCTCGCCCTGTCAACATTGGACAATCCTTTAAGTCCTCATAGCGACGGGATCTAAGAACATTTCATTTGGACTCTTTTCTCATGAGGCCCAGATTCAGACACCAGAGTCTTATGAGTGGATCCTGCCCAGTGACCTGACCCACAGATGGCTGTGGGTGACCCGTACACATTTTCCCACCCATGTATGAACTCTGAGAATCTGCATTTCATATTTCCGGGCACACAGTGGTCTCTGTGACAGGCAGGTGTAGCTCCCTGTGTTGGCTTCTGAAAGATTCAAAAGCCTGGCCATAGTACCCAGCATTGTCCCCCAGCCCCGCCCCATTACTCCAAGCTTCCCTGAGGCCCTCCCTCCCTAGAAGGCTCACTCAAATGCTCCCTGTGGCCACAGGGCTTCCCAAGGTGGGGAACCCAAGTGATTTAGTGGCCAATCAAGTAGATTTGAACTGTTTATTGGAAATGCCCATTATTTATGGTGGTGCACAGCCCTAAAAGCCTAGTGCAGGCTGCTTTTAAAAATAAAACTAATAAATAATCGCCAAGCCCATGATTTGTCAGTGCGGAGAAAGAACCACTCATTGCTGGCTGGAGCCAAGAGCTCTGAAAACACCAGATTCCTTTTTTATTTTTTTTTTCCCAGAGAACATAGAGGAAATTCCTGTAGGGACCGAGAGATCTGAGCACAGTCAGTTCAAAGGGGATTATAAAAGGAAATTAAAGACACGTGTCGCTCTTTACCTCAGCCTAATCCTCTTCTACACATAGTCACAAGATAAGCATTCCAAATTTTTAGACCCCCGGGTCTCATTACTTATTTTTAGGTGACATTTGTTTTAATTTTCTTACCCGAAACTATTTCAAAGAGAGGAGTTGAGGGTTGCTTACCTTTGAATTGGATGCTGCAGGCACACTGGGCAGAGACTCGAGCTCTTTTTTTTTTAGAGGAAAATCCATTGTGTCAAAAAGTTTTTTTTCTTCTATTTCTCCCCCCTTGCCTTTCCCCTCCTTCACCTCCCTTTCTTTCTCCTCTTCCCCTCCCTTCCCTCTCCTTCCTATTTCTCCTCCTCTTCCTGTCCACTATCTGTGTCTCACCTGAGTCTTTTTTTTTATTTATTTGAACACTGGATACAAACAGACACTATGGACAGTCTCTATATAAATCTCTATGCCCAGATTCAGTTATGTAGCACACCAGCCCTGAGGACAGATCCATGATTTCCCCTTCCCCACTCCCCACTCTGTGAGCATGTGAAAATAGGTATACATAGTGTGAGCATTGAGAGGGTGGTGAGAGATGTATTCCTCCATTATTCTTATATTTTGAGGTTATTAAATTAAATCTTGTATTTTGAGATAAGGTTTCTCACTGAACTTGCAGCTCACTGATTTGCTAGACTGACTGGCCAGCCAGCGCCTAGGATTCACCTGCCTGTCCTAGGGTTATTGAATCATGACACCAAACTCAGCATTTTGACATGGGTGCTAAGGATTCAAACTCAGCATGGGCAGAGACAGATAGACAAGAAAGGGCTCGAGTGGGTTGCATCCTTCCAAGACATGCCTCCAGTGACATCTACAACTAGGTCCACCCCATAATAGCCCATCCAGTATGAACTGGTCCATGTATTACCCATGGATGAAGTTTGTGTCCTTGAGGTCCAGTTGCCTCTTCATGGTTAGACCCACCAGCCAGAGGATGCACCTTCAACATGAGAGCCTTTGGGGGACCCACCATCTACAAACAACAGCAAACCTGTATCTCAGGACTTCTGGCTCTCATAGTTGCACCAGGCCTGCATTTGTCAGGCTGAGCATGTCTGGAACACATTCCATTAAGACATTATAAACCTCCATGACTTAGCATGCTCCCATAGCTGTTCTACCAGATGTTTCAGCCTTCTGGCTGGGGATTCAGAGTTCCGGAATCTCTCCTCTAGGTCAGTTGCTGTACTCTGTAGACTTTAGGAGCAAATGATGTCAAAGGCAAAGGCTTCCATCTCACGGGTCATGTGACAGTGTTAAAATGTCAACTTGACAGAATCTAGTATCACCCAGGAGATAGGCTTCTGAATAAGCCTGTGAGGGATTTTCTTCATTGTGGTCATTGAAACATAAGGAGCCACCTGGATAGGACATTGGACTGTGAAGTAGAGAACAGGAGCTGAGCCGCAGCATGCTTTATTACCCCAATGGCTGAAGGAAGTGTAATTCTCTATCTTTACTTCCCTGCCTTGATGGACTGTACCCTTGAACTGTGATCGAAAATAAACCCGTTCTCCCTTCGGTTGCTTTTGTCAGAATATTTTATCACAGCAACAGGAAGAGGAACTAAGACAGGCCACAATTTATTTACAGCTAAAGTCTATCCAGGAAGAGGAAAATAATTTTCTACGGACCCAGCCCATGTCTGTCTCATGTCACTCAGGAGCATGGTCTCCTCATGCAAATACAATACCTGGAGGTGCACTCGTATGATCCATGGTTCTTCTCCCGACTGTCACCCTTGTGTTTTATTTTTGAATCAGTCTCACTGTGTAACCCTGGAACTCACCATGTAGACCAGGCTGATCTGGAACGCACAGAGATTCTTTTGCCTATGCCTCCTGAGTGCTAGGGTTAAAAGTGTGTGCTATCATGTACATATATAATGTGTATGCTGTGCATTTACTCATGTGACTCTCAGAATACCTGTCTCTTAGGTGAGACAACTATTGCCACCACCATATTTGAAAGAGAGGGAAAGAGATGGGCATGGTGGTACAGGCCTAAAAGTTCAGTATATAGGCAGCTGAGGTGGGAGATCATTATTTTGATGCCATCCTAGACTATATCTTGAGTTCCAGACCATCTTGAGCTAAAAAGTGAGATCCTGTCCCAAAAGGCAAACAACAAAATATCAAATGCAATTATGTCCGAAACAAAGCCTTGAGCAATCAAAGATATGAAAAAACAAACACAACAACAAGAAGAAATAGTGCTATTCTAAGTACGTCCCACTGAGTTTCCTAGCAGCCTAATTTCCCCCGCAGAGACCATGTCTTGGTGAAATGGAACAGACATTCTTTTTTTTTTTGCCATTTGAATTTTGTTCATTTTTATTGGAAATAGATGTTTTTAATACAATATATTATGATTATGGTTTTCCCTCCTCCAAATCCTCCCAGATTCTCCCTATTTCCCTATCCACCCAAATCCACACACATTCTTTCTTTCTCTATCTCCCTTTAGAATACAAACAGGCTTCTAAAATAATAATAATCATACTAAACCAGCATAGGACAGACAAACACACAATGAAATATTAGAAACACTCAAGTTAGGATAGTGGTACAGCAGGCACCAAAGCACATGCCAATTCAAATTTAGAATGAACTGTTAACATTCCTGCTTCGTCATACATCTATTCTGCCATTCACTAATTTTTTTTTTATTTTGCAATACAATTCAGTTCTCCATATCAGCCACGGATTCCCTTGGAACAGACATTCTTGTATGCCATGTATGTCCATTTGAGCTACCCTCCAGCGGATCATCATATAGTTCCTATTCATACTGATGGCTTGGGATATCTCTGTCCCTGGATATCCTCTGGTTGCATACAGTTCTATAGAAGGTGTCAGTGCCTTCATGTCCTACAATATTGTCTTAGTCACTGTCCTATTGCTGGAGGAGATACTATGACCAAAGCAACTTATAAAACAAAGCATTTAATTAGGAGCTTGCTTGCAGTTTTAGAGGGTTAGTCCATGATCATCATGGAGCAGTAACTGGGAGTTGTTTGTTGGTTTGTTAGTTTCTTTTCAAGACAAGGTTTCTCTGTGTAGCCTTGGCTGTCCTGGAACTCACTTTGCAAATCAGACTGGATTCAAACTCCCAGAGATCTGCCTGCCTCTGCCTCCCAAGAACTGGGATTAAAGGCATGTATCACCACCAACCCGGTGGTAACTGCGAGTCTTACATTCTGATCCACAGCTAGCAGTCAGGAGAGAGAGAATGGGCCTCATGTGGGCTTCTGAAACCCCAAAGCCCACTCCCAGTGCTGCACCTCCTCCAACAAGGCCACACCTCCTCATCTTCCACAGTTTCACTGCCTGGGGACCATGCAAACCACTGCAGACATCAACCTGTTAGCGACAAAACTATTCATATATCTTCCCTCCCTTTTCTTTCCCACCATCCCATCTTACCATGTATCCTCACAAACTACCTGCTTCCATCTTTAGATGTTCAGAGATCTATTAAATAGGTGTGGACAATAATATTATTTTTAATAGTATTATTAATTTTTAAAGGGCATAGATATTGGTAATTAATATAGGATGATATCAAGTCCATATAAGAAAACAGAAAAAATAGACACCAATTCAAGACATCTAGAAAAACTGCTGGGAGGAGATTTAGCCTGAGTGTTGAAGAACGCAAGGACTTGTACCTGAGGAGAAGGTCAGGGAAGGGCATACCAGAGGAGAGGACAGGGTCTCAGCTCAACTATTCCTATGCAGACTGAATATCTACAAATTAGATGCATCCTGTGTGTGGTTTTGGCACTGTGCCCTGGGCTCAGCACACTTTTATACTTACCATTCTACATGATGCCAGGTTGGTCACGACCCTGAAGAATATGGCCATGTTATGATTCTACTATTTGCACCCCCCCCACACACACACACAAATCCAAATTCACCTATTGAAATTCTGTCTTGGTTAGGGCTTCTATTGCTTCAATGAAACAACCATGACCAAAAAGCAAGTTGGGGAAGAAAGGGTTTATTAGGCTTCCACATCACAGTTCATCACCAATGAAGTCAGGACAGGAACTCGAGCAGTGCAGGAACCTGGAGGCGGGAGCTGATACAGAGGTCATGGAGGGGTGCTGTTTACTGGCTTGCTCATCATGGCTTGCTCAGCCTGCTTTCTTATAGACCCCAGGACCACCAGCCCAGGGATGGCACCACCCACAATGGGCTGGGCCCTCCCCCATTGATCACTAATTAAGAAAGGCCTGCCTTACTACCTGATCTTATGGAGAAATTTCTTAATTGAGATTCCTTCCTCTCAGATGACTTTAACTTGTATCAAGGTGACATAAAACCATTCAGCACAAATCCTAATCACCAAGATGACAGTGTTAGGATGTGGGGCATTTGAGAAGGGATGATTTAGGTCATGAAGCTGTGCCTTTGTAAGTGAACTTATAAAAAAAGGTCCCAGGAGATGACTAGCTCTCCCAGCATCCTGGGACACAGCAGTGAGGGGCTTCCTATAGAGCTGAAAGCAGGCCCTTCTGGGAGGAGATTGAGCCTGAGTGTTGAAGAATGCAAGGACTTGTCGATGAGGCAAGGGTCATGGAAGGGCACCAAGTCTACCTTGATCTTGCCCTTCAAGTGCTCAGAGTGGTAAGAAATAGTTTTCTGGGTTTTTTATTTTTTTATAATCTAACTAGTTCATGATATCTTATTCAGCTCACAAATGGATTAACAATATCCCATGCCCACTTTCACCAGCTCATTCATCTGTCACAGTCTGTGGAGTCTCCACCAAAGCATGCCACACTCTTCTCAGGAGTCTCTCGGCATCTTCAGTCTTCTGAAGGCATCAGAGGGGTTTCTGCCCAGTCTCCTCAGGGCTCTGCTAAAGATGTTGACCAACTTTTCTGCTGGGACATGATAGAATACATGTCGTGGGGCTGTGACATATGGGTTTGAGACATAGGCTCAGCCATGTTTTTCCCTTTGCCTTCTTTGGTGGCCTTTCATCATTTGAGTGGACAATCAGGATGCCTCTCAGCCTTCCCTAGATCTTACAGATAAACACCTTCCTGGTAAAGATGGAGGAGGAGATAAATCAATTCAGATGCCCTATCAACTCTAAGCCCTTTTGGCCTGAAACTTTTCTTTGGGTGACATTTTATGGGAATTATATACATAAAGACTGGCTGACTTCCCCTGGACTAAGTAAGGGTGGGGTCCCCAAGCTCTCCCTGCTCAAGCTCTTCTCTGTGGAGTTCTGAATGACTCCATGACTTAGGAGGCCAGGAGGGGGGCAGTAGAAAGAGTGAGGTGAAGATCTTATGTACCTTTTACCCTGTGTAACCTCAGACTATCCAGTGAACTGTTTGGTGTCTCCCAGATGAATCCATGCAGCTCTCATGTGCCAGAGAGGTGGGTCACATGGATTCTGCCCTAAAGTTGTGACTTGGGAGACAGTGATTCATGTCAAGGTCAAAACTCTTACCTCTGGGCTGCAGAGGTGACTCATCAGTTAAGAGCACATATTGCTCTTGCAAAGAACTGGAGTTTTCTTTCCAGCATCCACATCATGTAGTTTATAACCTCCTGTAACTCCAGCTTCAAGGGATGTGATGGCCTCTTCTGCCCCCTGAGGGTACCTGCACACGCACGCGCACGCGCGCACACACACACACACACACACACACACACACACACACACACACACACACACTTAAAGGAAAAGAAAAAACCCCTCTCATCTCCGTCTCATGGACTTTATTCTTCTCTTGCAGAGGTCCCGAAAACAGAGCAGACCTTTGAAGAACGCTTGATCCTCAAAGCTTTCTTGCTAAAGTTTGTCAACGCCTACTCCCCCATCTTCTATGTGGCCTTTTTCAAGGGGAGGTGAGTAAGACAGTGGCACATGGGGAGAGGCAATTTGCCCATTGCGTTCCTGACAGGGTCTTCACTCTCAGGACATGTTCCCTTAGTCAGCTCCCATCCTCAGCCTGTTCTCCCCACTGGCTGGGGTGAACTATTACCCAACTGGCTGTTCAGGAAGAAGTGAATTTGCATCCTTAGCATCAAATATCCATAACAACAACACAAGAATTTGAGCCAAGATCCTGAAGGGAGACTCTTAGAAGGCATTGCCTTTGAGAACAAGGCCAAAGAGGATCGTGTGTGTGTGTGTGTGTGTGTGTGTGTGTGTGTGTGTGTGTGTGTGTGTGTGTGTGTAGCCAGAGGCTGCAGGGCTGCACAGTGAAGTTTGGTGCTGCCTGCCTGGAGTTGACTTCACAGATGAAGGGCACTCTCCTTCACTGAGTGCCTCACTTCACATACCAGCCACAAGCTCTGGGCACTCAGGACATTTGCTAAGAATTCCAGGGTTCTTACTGCCCCCTCTAATTCTATAATTCACTGAATAACTTACAGAATTCAAGACTGTGCAATACTCACAGTCACAGAGTTATTGTAGTAAAGGGGGAGTAATCCAAAACAGCAAACAGGAGCTCACAGCAGCTCACAGACTGACGTTTCAGAGGGTCCTGATCCTGAAACAGCCATATCCTGGGGATTCACTACCCTCCTGGAACATCCATGTGCTCAACCAAGCTCACCCAAGATCTCTTTACTTAGGCACACTTCAATCATGTGATTATACCATGAGATTGAACTCAGACTCTTGTCTCCTTTCCCCACTGAGGGCAGATTACTGTCCAATGGCTCAAAGTCCCAGCTACCTGATTGGTCCCTGGCATCACCTGTCTTCATCCTGAGTAAACTCACTAGCATACACACACACACAAACACACACACACACACACACACACACACACACACACACACACACACACACACACACATACATGTTTTTGAGACAGCGTATCTCTGCGTAACAGCTCTGGCTGTCCTGGAACTCGCTTTGTAGACCAGGCTGGCCCTGAACTCACAGAGATCTGCCTGCCTCTGCCTGAGTGCTGGGATTACCCCAATAGCTTAAATTCAAGCAATAGTCCCAAGAGCCCATAATGAATAACAGAGATGCTTTGTGGAAATTCTAAGAATTTAGAGGCTCCTCCTAAGAACCAATGACAAGGGATAAGGATTCTCTCTGATGTTGATTTCTTTTTCTTGAGACAGACTCTCATTATGTAGCCTAGATTATCCTCAAACTCATTATATAGCTCAAGCTTGACTTCACTTGGCGATCAGCTGGCCTCAGCCTCCCTAGAGTTAGGATCACAAGTTCTTCCACATACACTGGTTAAAATTCTTTATTATACAATAGATTTGGGTGTAAAATTGCTTCTAATAAATACTTGTGTGCATGTGTGTGTGGCAGGTCAGGCTGGTTGGCTACTTGCAAGGAAATTTCCTACCAGACTTGAAGTTATTATATCAGGTCGATTTCCTTGGAGCCCAAAGCTTATGCAGTGCCACAAATGTTCATTATCCATGTGTGAATTTTTTTTTGTTAGATGTGTTTGTAACCCCCAAACACAAACTCCTTTCTAAGACCTCTGCTTTTAGCTCTCATGAAATTATAGTAGCCAAGATACTGCCCAAATTGATAAATCTATACTTGACTGATATTTCTATCTAGATTTCATAGGCAAGGCAAATTACATACACATGGCATTGCAGACAGAACGGTCCTGACTCTTAGATTTGTAGTACACTGAAGGGCTAACCTTGGCCACAGCACTACTGCAATCTGTGATAAATGACACAGTAAGAGATACAGGAAAAAATGAGGAGGGGGAGCTGGGCATGGACTCCAGCAGTATAGTACCTGTCTAGCACATGCGAAGTCCTAGGTTCAATCCCCAGCATGGAAAAGAAAGAAGGGAAGGGAAGGGAAAGGGAGAGAAAGGAAAAGAAAAGGCTTCGCTGTCATCAGAAACAAGAAGACTTCATAGAAAACGATCTCAGCGGTGTCGCTTGAGTGAGTAGAGTTTCAAGTGGTCCACGTTTGAAGAACACCGACTCCTGTGATTGTCTGCCTTGCGCTGTGATTGACTTCTGCCTGGCTCTGTGATTGGCTTGTGATTGTCTGCCTCGCGCTGTGATTGGCTTCCACCTCACTACTTCCACCACCTGCCCAGGGTCCCCCTCCCTCAATAAAATACATTCTCTTCAGAAGAGGAATGGGGCAGGCTGCTTCCCCTCCTTAGAATATTTTCAGTAAAAAGGCAAGGTGCCTTCTTTATTGAAGGAAAGATCCCTGCACCTTTGGTCAGACTCACCCTTGGTTTCCTGGCAAATCATAAGCCCTTACCAAAGAATTGCAATTCAAATTCGGTCCTTGACACCAGTAGAAGCGAGAGGCACTCAGAACACCTCTCTCTCTCTCTCTCTCTCTCTCTCTCTCTCTCTCTCTCTCTCTCTCACACACACACACACACACACACACACACACACACACACACACACACACCATCCCAGCCCCTCGCCACATTCAGCCTCATCCCCTGCCCAGCTCTCCTGCTATGCCCAGAAACCTGGCTGCATTGGGAACTGGACCATAAGTATTACAAATACATGCTAGGAGATAACAAGTGTGAACTCCTGTCCTTGTGTGATTTGGGATGCTCTCCCCTGCACACACACACACACACACACACACACACACACACACATAAACACACCACCACCACCACCACCACCACCACCCCACCCCCGGCAGCCAGTTCATTAAAAGAGGACACTGAGTGACAGCTATTTCACAAAGAGGGCAAATGCTCCAGTGGCCTGGCTTCCTCTGACTCTGTGCACACCTTTTTCTTTCAGGTTTGTGGGCAGACCTGGAAGCTACGTCTATGTGTTCGATGGTTACCGCATGGAAGAGGCAAGTATAGTCTCTGGCATTCATGCCTGGCCAGCAGTTCGTAGGTCACCCCCAGCTTAGCCTATTCTTACCCCATCACAGTGATATGTATTTCTCTGGAGCCTGCCTGGTCTGACTGCTCCTGTCTCTGCCCTCTCCCCTGCAGTGTGCTCCGGGAGGCTGCCTCATGGAGCTATGCATCCAGCTCAGCATCATCATGTTGGGGAAGCAGCTGATCCAGAACAATATCTTTGAGATTGGAGTCCCGTACGTAGTGACCGACTCACGGTCTCCTTTGGAGAAGTGCCAGACTTTCCGCACACTTTCATAGCCTCTCCCCTTTGCAGATAGCTTGGTCATTCATCCCTTTCTGTGAGCCGGCGACTGTCTTTACTCTCTCTGTTTCCCAGTGAAGCTCAGAGTGATTTACCACTTGCTCAAATGCACATGGAAATAAAGGGCAGAGCTGAGAGATAAACCAGACCCCAAAGTGCACAAAAGTTTTGTTGTATTTGTCCTCCTGGTGAGTAGGTTCGATGAACAGGAAAGTCTGATGAAGTCATTTAAGAAACTCTGATGACAGAATGTGGGATACAGGACCTTAAGAGGGGAGGCATGAACACCTGGTAAAGCCCCAGGGATTTTATATACATTTTATAGATTGAAATGGTCATGAAAAGTTATTGACAGCTACGAAAACAGAAATGAAACAAGCAAACAAGCAAACAAGCAAAAGTTGATCCAGTCGTCCAAAAATGTATATCCTCTGTCTTTCCCTTCTGGTCTCTTGGTTTTTCTTTCCTTGATTTGTGTGTGTGTGTTTGTATGTGCAGGTATACGTGTGTGTGAGTGTATGTGGAGGTCAGGGGAAATCTGTTTCTCAGAGGCTCTCCGCCTTGTTTTTTGAGTCAGGGTCTCTCACTGGCCTGAGTAGGAGAGGGTGGCTTGCTGGTGAGTGGTAGGAATCTGCCGTGTCTTCTTCCCCAGGGCTGTTATTAGAAGCTACCACTCTTGCCTTTCAATGTCAGATCTGGGGATTGAACTCTGGTCCTCACACTTTAGCAGAAGAGCCCAACTCTCCTTTCTAGTTCTTGGTGATTTTAAAGAGGAATTAGTTTCAGAGCTGTTTTTAGCTAGCCCGCTGTCACAAAGCTAGGGAGTGCCAGAGGAGAGCAGGGATAACTCTAATGGGCTGGGCCAGGTGTCGGGAACACCGATAAGACTCACCTTTCTCTTGCAGGACACCAAGCTCCTGCAGTGGTGAGTCTTGTCTCCCTGCTGTAGTTTATCATGTTCCTTCTGCTTCCGAGGAATCTTCCAGGAAAGAAGGGCTGTTCATCTTTCTTTCCAACTAAATTTGTGTGTTTACTGCCCAAGATAATGGGATTCCTCCTCCTCCTCCTCTTCCTCATCCTCTTCTTCTTTCTCCTTTTCCTCCTTCTCCTTCCTTCTCCCTCCTCCTCCTCCTCCTCTTCCTCTTCCTCTTCCTCTTCCTCTTCTCCTTCTCCTTCTCCTTCTCCTTCTCCTTCTGGGTTTTTCCAGACAGTGTTTCTCTGTGTAGTCCTGGCTCTCCTGGAACTCCCTCTGTAGACCAGGCTGGCCTTGGACTCAGACATCCACCCACCTTTGCCTCCCAAGTGCTAGGATTAAAAGTGTGTACCATCATACTAGGGCTCTGCCCAATATTCTTAATTGCATGCCTTGGAACTCCCTCTGGCTGGTTTAAGCAGCAAAGAAATCCATTTAAATATAAAGTGGCCACTAGAATATTCTTTAAGAGCCAAGAGACTCAGGCTGTGCAACATGACCAGGAATGACGCTGTCCGTACTTCCCAAGACTGGAGGGAATGCCACTGGTGCCACTTCTTGGTTCCTATGCCTTAGATGTGGAGGGAAAAAGCATGTGAAATGGCTCTCATCTTCTTACAGCTTAGATTTGGGTAGGACTATATTCTCCACATGACTGAGTGCTCGCTATATAATTCAAATGCCATCAGGACTTTGAAAGTCAGTAGTCTGAGTGTCAAAGCAACTCCAAAATCAGCGGGGTTTATTCTAGTGTGTGCCTGCATCACTATCACTTCTCAGAGGATGGCCTGTCATTATTGTCATTGAAGAACCTCTTTCCTTCAGATGTGACTGTCCCTTCTGAACAAACAGCACATTCACTCTGCTCTTATCTCAAGCACGTCATGACCCAGAGGTGCTACAGATGAAGGAGCTAGATCTCCAAGATGGCATTTCCCCAGTCAAGGCCTTTGGGACATGAAGGGAGATGCCAATGACAGGAGCTAGACCATTTTTCAAAAGTGTAAATGGCACCCAATCCTGGGTTCATTGGATTGAATAGGCTTAGTGGGAAAAAAATAGGCCAACCTCTTTCTTTGTATAAGTATCATATCAAAACCATCTACTTCCGTGGAGTTAGGGGAATCTGTCACTCTTTAAGAGGTCCCCAGGTTACTGCTTGTCCTTCGAAACACATTTATAGAGGTGAAATTCTAATGGAGAACCCTTAGTTTTTTGGGAAGAACATGTTTTTCAATAAGAACCGTACACCCAGGGATTTGAACCGTCAGCATTCTTCCCAATGTTGACATGCCAGTCTTCTACACAGCTTTAATCATTGAGCGGGCTAGATTTATGTCAACTTGACACAAACTATAGTCATCTGAGAGGAGGGAACATCGACTGAGAAAATACATCCATAAGATCAGGCTGTGGGCCAGCCTGTAGGGCATTTTCTTAATTAGTGATTGATGGGGAAAGGCCCAGCCCCTTGTGGGTGGTGCTATCTCTGGACTAGTAGTTGGTCCTGGTTTCTATAAGAAAGCAGGTTGAGCAAGCCATGAGGAACAAGTCAGTAGGCAGCTCTCCTCCATGGCCTCTGCATCAGCTCCTGCCTCCAGGTTCCTGCCCTGTTTTTTGAGTTCCTGTCCTGACTTCCTTTGATGATGAACAGTGCTATGGAAGTGCAAGCTGAGTAAATCCTTTCCTCCCTGACTTGCTTTTTGATCATGGTGTTTTGTTGCAGCAACAAAAACCCTAAGACAACACTTTATTAGGCAGAACACTCAAAAACATTTTTCTGCTGACATATTGGGACAATCTTACATGGCACTTTTAAGTGCTTTTTCTTAGAGGAGGATTGGTGAGAACATCAATATCTGGGTGTCCCATTCAACCTCTCCTCTTAAACAAGCTTCCAATTATCAGTAAGACTAGCAACCTCAATAAATTTGAATCTTGAAGTTTTATTCTATCCTTATTTTCTGACTAACAGTCACTCAGTGATAGAAATTCAAATCTTGAAGTTTTATTCTGTCCTTATTTTCTGACTAACAGTCATTCAGTGATAGTCAATTAAAGCTAGAGAAACAGATGTATTTTGTTCTGTAGGCACACAGCATCTTAGAGACAGCATTTGTTGTGGACCAACATCCAGAGTACACACAGATGATGCTAAAGCCACATCTGGTCCCTTTGAAGCTATGCAACCAAGTTCTCCAGCACAGCTGCCAAGGAAAGTCTTCATGTCAACCAAACATCTGGAGAAGACACCTGTCTTTCTCAGGCATTGCTGTTCTCTTGTGGGTGAAACCATAGACAGCTTATAGGCATGAGATGTCCATGTTTCCATTCCTGGACATCTTATCTACCACTTAGTGCATTATTTCTAGATTCAGAAGACTTTAATAATTTCAGAGAGAAAACAGCCCAGGCATATGTGTGACAGTGTGTTGGCATGTTCTCTGTCCATCAGCTTCCTGGCAGATGAAAAAAACCACGTGCTGGCTTGCTTTGAAAATTTAATTTTTTCATTTATGCTTATTGCATATGTGTTTAAAAGTATGCCACACTTTAATCAATGGCAACTACATAATAATTTACAAAGTTGCATGCAAGTCCCTTCTCTAAGTCTCACTGTGTATGTCTCTTCATGAATGTGGTGTCATTATAGTTATCCGTGAGGTAGGTACATTGCAAGCCTGGGACCTCGTGAACCTCTCTCCTGCCGATTGAAGCTAATCTCTGCATATTCCACATGTAAGTCACTCTGATTCAAAGTATGCTCCTTCATTTCAGCTAGAGGCACTGGGGACTGAACTTGGGGTTTCATGCATGCCAGGCAAATGCCCCATTGAGTTACAACCCCACCCTTTCATTTGAGTTTCCAGTCTGCTAAAGGATACACATGGCCACCTGGCATGATTATGTAGGCAACTTCAAGAATGTGGATCAGAGATTCTGCCAGCATGCCCAACGTTCTTGATCATTTGAGAGGTTGTGTTTTGAACTTGGTCAGATGAAATCTCTGTGTTTATGATTAATAAATCTTTCACTTACCAGTCAAGATCATGCTTGGTAGGACCAAAATCAGAATGCAAATTCCTGGCAGTGTCCTCATACAAGGCATAGGTGGGAAATACGAAATAAGCACTTTTTAAAAAGAATCTTTCCTAATCAAAAGAAAAATGACCATGGAGTCCAACAGTGAGGGACAAATCGTGTGAGTTAAAGATTATACCCAATGCTATCCCATCCCTTTCATGAAGCAGAAATATAATGGCCAACAGATCTGGGTTTGTATCAAGGCTGTGTCTTACACTCAATGTGTGACCTGCAGAAAGTTATTGTACAAAGATTTGCCTCCAATATGTTGTGCAACAAAAATAGATTGAAATGAATGCTTATCTGTCTAGAAAATATGGACACCAGAAGAAGGAAGAACCATTTTCGGGGTTTCTGGATAGCCAAGTGATTACTGTGTGTCACGGGCTTCTTTGGAGCAAGTTCACAAATGTGACCAACGGGTCCTGGCTCCGAAATGCTGCCTTCCTCCTCTGTTCTCAGCCTGCTGGCTTTGGTTCGCAGCTTTCGGTTCCTTACCTCCAGAGCCTGTATCCACCTTTTCCCCATAGGAATTAAATAAGAATCTGACAGGCCAGATTTAACTTTGAAACACAGCAAAATGTGCTTGGGACAGATGTTTTTGAAGGGGAAGCCTGGTGGTTTCCTACATGACTGCCCAGAGTGATGCTCACAAACGGTGCTTTCCAAGAAAGCTTCATCCGTGATGAGTGTCACAACATGACATGACATAGCTGTTTACTTGCTGGGTCCGTTTGTTGGGCATTTCCCTCACCTGCGATTGTCTCAGCTTTCCAATAGGTGCTTATGCAAAACAGATTTGGGACCTAACTGTGTTGTGCCCCTGAAATAGCACACCCATCACAACTCTGACACGATTTCATTTTGAATTTAGCTTTGGTATACACTAAAGCAAAACTATAAATAGACCTTTAATAATATAGGTAGATGGAGTGTGTGTGTGTGTGTGTGTGTGTGTGTGTGTGTGTGTGTGTGTGTTCCTTCATTTTTGTGTGAAGAGAGAAACGCCAGTTTCTCTCCATGCCTTGACTTTGCTGCTTTAGAATTAAGCCCCAGGCCTTGCATGTGTCACATAGGCACTCTACCCCCTTTTCTTTTTTCTTGTTTCTTTACCCTTCTCTCCCTTTCCCTCCTCCCCTTTATCCCTAAGCCCCTTCCTCCCTCCCTCCCTCCCTCCCCTCTCCTTTCCTTTCTTTCTTAGAGACAGAGTCTCACTGTACATCCCAGGCTGGCCTGGAACTTATCATACTATTGCCTTAGTCTCCAGGTATTGGGGGCACAGATGTGCCCCTAGAAAGTGCTGACTCTCCCACATATTAGAACCTCTCCTGGACATACTTTGAGATGGAAAGAACAGACAAATAGATCCTTCCACAGCAACAGCTCTCTCCATCATTATTCTTACTAATGTGCCAGATCACATCCCCAAGCAACTGTCATACACTCTTATAAGAATCTATAAATTCTCACTTTTCCGTATAGATGGATAAATATAACACTTTCTCTTTAGAGACATCACAGGAGGGCTGCTTCCTCAAATACAGTGAAGTCTTACGAGGAACTAAGTCTGAGGAACAAACTTGAACTTTGTCGGGAGTCAGGACAGAAATAGCCACACAGTGGCTATGTGGTCATCTTTGGCCCATGTAGGGCTAGGCTCTGCCTTTTCCCTCAGTGAGGCCAGCATCCAAGAGCCATCTGGGGAACTGCCTTCAGCACAGGTTCCTGAAGCAGAAGGCCCCACAGATCACATGGTTTGGGTGCATTATCCAGTCTGTGGAGCATTAGCTGTGGAAAAACTCAGAGGCTTCCAGAAGCTTCCTGAGACTTGTCATTAAAGGAAGACATGAAAAAAAAATATAGCAGATGCAAAGGATAGGGTGAGGGTAACATCAAAGAAATTATTTTAACAGGAGAATGCATTGTAGGCTCAGAATCGTAGTTTGATGTTTCCCAAAGCCCCATCTGTATGTTATACAACTTGTCGGATTCCTTTTAGACCTGGGTCATTTTGCTACTGGTCACTGATACCCAGGGGAAACTTCTGGGAGTGACCAGCTCTTGGGAGCTGTGTGTAGATTTACACAGCACCCACCCCACCCCACCCCTTTCCTGAGCCAATCCACGTTTGCAAGATTTTGAAGCCCCTCCCTCTTCCTGCTCTGCCTCCTCTGCTGGCCTCATCATTGGCCTTCTGCCCCTGGGTCTGCTCTTTCCTTGCGCTGTGAAGGTCTCTGGCCCCACCCCGTCCCCAGCCCTTAAGTCCTGAAGCTCCTGGGCCTTTTTGCTAACACTGTGCCTCTAGTAACAGCAGTCACCAGGCTATCTCTTGCTCTTTCCATGACATCTTCAGGTCTCTCTCTGCCTAGAGCATGGACAAGCTTTTGACTCCAGGCACAATACAGCTGTCTACACAAAGGTCTCACAGGTCCCTCCACCCAACCCTACTGGAGTTCTTTTAGACCTGGAGTCTCTCCAGTTCATTTTCTTGTCAGAAGAAAGCCATCCTTGTGCTGGTATTAGGAGGTGGTCAATCAACTACATGGGCCACCTGGGTGCAGTCATTAGCGTTCACTGTTCCTTAAATCCAGCTGTGACCCATCACTGTCCCCAGCCTGTGGAACTCCTGTTCCCACGAACACCCAAGATTCTGACTTCCAGACATGACATTGCTGCTGCATTCCTGACCTCATAGCAGCTTTGATTACCTGCACAAGGGTTAGACCATCAGTCCCTGCTGGTGCGGCAGTACGTCTCGCAGGCAGGTAGCTGTGGTAGGCTGGGTGGCGTTGACGATAACCTTCTCCTCTGGTATCGTGCTGAGGGTGGTTTCTTTATTATCTTAATGAAAGGCCTCCTTGGTTGGTTCAGGGATGACGTTAGTGCCTTTCTTCATCTCTTCCTCCTTTTCTTCAGCTGAACTAATTCTGTCCCCCAAGTCTTCTAGTGACTACTGCATTTGTTTTGTAGGAAGCTAAAGAAACTCTTTCGGAAGCTGAAAGATGAGACAGAACCTGGAGAAAGTGACCCCGACCACTCAAAACGCCCAGAGCAATGGGACCTGGACTACAGCCTTGAGCCATACACTGGGCTGACTCCTGAATACATGGAAATGAGTAAGAGCCCAACTCTTTGGGTGGCAGGTTCAGATGAGGGGCTGTGGGGAGGAGTTAGGGAATGGCTGCGCAGCCTCAGACTCACTGCCCCTTTAGGGTTTCACAGCCCCGGGATGGTGGCCTTTTCTCCTTGGGTCTCCTGTGCTCTTCTGTAAATAAAATGCTTGTCCTTCCAAGCTAGAAGGGAAAGAGTGAAATCTACAATTTAAGAACACAGTTTCCATACAGGAAGATTACGGCCATCCTGTGACGTATAGTTATAGTCTATAACTGATAATAGCTGATCGTTTCACATGTGGCTTAGAAGCTAGGAGTTTCTCATTATATTCTTTCTGACTTAGATTAGCTGCCCTCAAGTGGCCATGCCAGAATAACCCCGATTTTCTACTGTCATGAATGTTTGGTAGATTTTCTACTGGCATGAATGCTCTAATGCAGTCTACAATTTCCTGTGCCTTCTTGAAGTCTTGTTTCATCAAGATCCATTTGCTCAAGTGTGAATAGATGATCAAAAATATGTTCATTATCTGATCATTGCTTCATTTTTTAAAAATATTTTTGGATTTACTTATTTTACGTGTAGGAGCACCTTGTCTGCATGTATATATGTGTGGAAGTGCTAGCTCCCCTGGGACTAGAGTTATAGATGGTTGTGAGCTGCCATGTGGGTGGTGGGAGTTGAACCTGGTTCCTCTACAAGAGCAGCCTGCGCTGTTAACCACTGAGCCAACTCTCCACCCCCTTTGGTTCATTTTAACACAGCACTTTCTGAAAGGAGTAGACCAGTCTACCAAGCTACAGGAGGTACGAACAAACCCCGCAGTGCCCTGAAGTCATGTGATATAGAAGAATTATCAAAGCACCTTACACTTGAGGGTCCAAACCTTCTTGTGTGCTTTCTATTCCAAGCTCTGGAGCCGAACGTTGTGGGTTGGGTATTAGCTTTGCTCTGGGCGATGCTCCTTCCGCAAAGTCATCCAGGCCAATTCCCCTTCCTCCTGGGTATCATCATTACCTATGTGCTTCTCTCCCTTAGCATTCTGTTTGGTACCCACACCAATGGGATCTTACTGAGTTATTGCTCACAGATCTGCTCTTCAGCAGACCCAGCCTGTTGGGTTCTAAAGAGCAGTGAAGGGGGCTATGGCTCATTCACCTCTACATCCCCCAGAGCCCAGCATATTTCCTGGCGTAACAGGGACTCAATGTATATCACAACCAGATGAATGCATGGATGAATGACTTAAAGAGCATGTTTGCTAATTACTGAGGAATTTTTGTTAACATAAATAAGTTTGTCATAATAACTTTAGGAGGCAAATGAAACTTCATTTTTAAAGGTGGGCTTCGTGGAAGGTGGATGAGGATTCTCTGCTACAGTTTCCTTTTTTAGATATAAGGTTGAACTATAGACCTGGAAGGTCTCCTCCGGTTTCATCATCAATAACAGCAAAGAGCACGCTCTAAGGAAGAGGGTTGGAAATACAAGCGGCCTCATGGTCACAAACCAATGTTGTTTGACAAAGGAAAGCAAATGGTATTAGTAGTTTGGGGATGGGGAGATTTCTATTACAGACCTGGGATTAGTGGAGAATCCTGAAGATAGACATCTAAGTTCCCACCTCACACAGGATGGAGAGGAATAATTATAAAATCTTGGTCATTAAAGTAACTGAACTCTTTACTTCCCTTGAAGAAATGGGCCACAAGGGTCATAAGGCTAGGGAGGTAGTGGGGAAATGAAAGTGGACACATTTAATTATTCACTCATTTTGTGGAGCACCCAACTTGTATTAAACATCTAGCAGGAGGAATAAACCCAGAAACCAGGACAACCTCTTCACCAGTTCAGATTGTCATTGATATTGATTGAATCAACAACTCTATTGATACTAAAATAGTCTTGCTTGGAAGAGTATGCCAAGCCTCTTTACTCCATTTTACTGAGCATGTCAGTCATGTCAGAAGCATTATAATATATCATTATATATAAACAGAAGAACAATGGTGTCTGGGTTGTGTCCCTTTTTATTCTGACATGTCCTCTTCACTCTTCAAAGGAGGCCTATTCTATACACAATCAAAAACAGGACTGTAGAATGAACTCCACCAAACCTTACCAAGCAACATAGAGAACATCCTGGAGTCAAGCTGTGGGGCTTCCAATCTTAACTGAGCAGCCTGCTAGCTACATATGTGTCTCTGGGCTTAATGCTCAAAACAAGTCAGGCCTAATTTTCCCATCCAAGAGGTGGGTTTGGTGATATCTCCTACCTCCTGATATGGGTGTTAGAGTTCTTGTGTCCTGGAACAAAGAGATGAGCACAGACTGAGGAGAAACAGAGAAAATTTATTTTTAAAAAGATAGACTTCCAAAAGGAGGCAGGAGGCCAGAGCAGAGAAAGAGTTTAGTCACTCAATTGGTAGTCACAGCACACAGGACAGGGTAGGGTCATTTTCATAGTAAAAGCTTTGGGACTCCTTTGCCCAGTGTGGGCATTTCCTTTGGTGCTGTGTTCTGTGACAGGCACTTCTACATGATACAATTTCATGGATGACATGTCTCATTAGCATCTTAAATCTTCATCCAGGCTTTTTTTTGTTTTAGTGTTAAAATGATCGCAGGTCACTTTCAGGTACTCTGGAGAGCCTTTGCCTCTGAGCCAGTGGCTGATAGTTCTATCAAGTCTCAGCTGAGGGTGGGGGGAGTGGGAGGGGAGTGGAGGAGACTTTCCAAGCTTTCCAGGTTCTGTTTCTGGGCTAGGCCTCTGCTTGGTAAGTCTGGAAACTCCTGTGGCTCTTCTTGTCATGTTTCTCTAAACCCCACAGCTCCTGTCTAGTCACATGATCAGTACTCTCTTCCAACCAGGGATTCAATTACCTGTCCTCTGACATCGCCCCATCCTCTCCAAGTGCAATTCAAATGTTGAAGTCAGAGGCCATCACTGTGGGGCTAAGTGAATTTCTTCATCATTCACAAGGCCCTTTGAGGAAATCTCACTTTTCTTAGTCCCAAACTTAAATCCTGTTAAACCCTAAAAAGAACAGAGGTGCTGGGGATTGTAAGGTTACTTAATTTTTTACTTGCAGTGAAATTCAGAAGGTATTTTGAAGGGCTACCAGTCACTAGTCTCTCTTGCTCTCTGGAAGTGTCCACCAAAGCTTGCAGGAGTCCCCCAGCTCAGGGGAAATGCAGGGTTCTCTGAGCTCACACACTAGGGCTTCAGAGCCCTGCAGCCACATCTGAGTTGTCTCACGACATTGCTAAGTTTGGGTTCCTGGGCTTAGGGGGAGTAGTCATGAACTGGTAGAGCGCCTTACTCCATAACCATTAGTGGTACTCAAAAGCAAAGTTCAGGCTCAGGCTGTCCCAATAGACTAGGCTTTGCCTCCCATCCCTAAAAGCCAATTAAAAACACAGTATCAGTGAAAAGCAGAAAGGGGGCTCACTCAGCCAGCGTGGCCACACTGAGGAAAGGACAAAGAGATCCAAGGACACATACCCATCCCTAGACGATCTCTCCGATGACACATGCCCATCCCTAGTCCATCTCTTCAAGGACACATGCCCATCTCTAGCCCATCTCTTCAAGAACACATGACCATCATCCCTAGCCCATCTCTCTAAGAACACACAACCATCCCTGGCCCATCTCTCCAAGGACACATGACCATCCCTAGTCCATCTCTCCAATGACACATTGCCCATCCCTAGCCTATCTCATCAATGACACATGCCATCCGAACTGGGTGGAATTTCTTTCTAGGAGACACGCTCTCTATTTGTATGGTACCAGGCTCCAAGCTTTTTGTTTCTCCTAGCATGAGACTTGGGTAAATTTTATTGTGTGTGTATATGTGTGTGTGTGTGTGTGTGTGTGTGTGTGTGTGTGTGTGTGTATGTGTGTGTGCCCATATTTCTTCATAATCTTATAACCAAAAGGAGGGACACTAGTGTCTCTTTAGAATATCTTTGTTCTTGTCTGGAAGGTTGTACGGTGACCCCAAGTCCATCTTTAGGAGGACTGACGTGAGGTTTAGGTTTAAAAAAAACCTAAGAGATACACATGATCAAGTGATCCTCGTCAAGGTGTGGCCTCTCCATTGTTGTCTCAGCTCCTGTCCTTCAAGATGGTGGGATAAATTGTTCAATTGTTAATCTGTTACTATGTGAAGGTACAGCCTTGTCCTCATGGGTAATTGTCTTGTCTAGAAGGATGGTCCATCCTACTAGGCTTTGCTCTTCCTGGAGTTCAGGGTGACTCAAGATGAAAGGTTAAGGACAATATCTCAACTCTGTAACTTCAGCTGAAGTACAGACTCAAAATGAAGGCAGAGAAGCAAGGCTTTTGGCCTGCTCTTAGTCCCCTCCTGGGCCCAAGTGAGCAGTCAATATGCTTATTAGCAAAGGCAGCCCCACCCCCAACTTTGCACCGGTGTTATTAAGAGAGAGACTATTCAACATGATCCCTGGCACCTTTCTTGTTAGGCCACCTATCCCTCACTCACTTTGCCTCTGCTAGCAATTTTGAATTCCTGGGGAAGCCTTAAGCCTTCATCCTTTCTCTTTTGTGTTACTGCATGCACAGTCAACCTTGTCTGCCCGGTTCCTTTCCCGCTCTTTTCTCTTAGTTCCCTTTTCACTTTTTAGACCAGCTCTTCTAACATGGGCAGCCATGTGTGCCCTTCTTAAGATCCTTCAGTGCTGCTGACTTGCCCCAGCGTGGCATGCAAGAGCATGCATGAACTCACTCTCCTCTGACTGACCTTTCCTTAGGGCATGGCTGCATGGTGGGGTCACTCACACCACATCTGCATCTGCTTGTACTAACCTAGCCTACCTGTCCACAGGCTCTTGCAGAGTTGTTCAGCCTCAGACATGTTTGCCCTTGGAAGCGTTTTCTGGTTCTGCAGACCCCAGTTCCTTCCCTGCTTATCTTCACCCATGCCCTTTGAAAATGCGCTTACTTTGTCAGCAAAGACTGTCTTAGTCTTCTAACTCATACCCCTCCGCACAGGTCCTGGAAGGTAGACCAAAAAGCTTAACACAATCTTGAATGAAGAGCTCTGCACCCCTCCTTCCAGCCATGGTAGAGAAACAGAGCCCTGCTCCTCATTATCTCAGGATACATGGGCTTCCTTCTTTCCCTTGGCCATATTCAGATATATCTTTTCCCCCAGAATGTGATTCCTGGGGAATCTGTATTTCTTTGGGGTCTATTGTCTCAATAGTCTGGTAGCTAAAGAGAAGGACCCAAGAGTCCCCCTTAGAGCATCCTCTCTTGCCAGGCTGGTTATGCTCTTTCCTCTCACCTTCCTCTTATAATCCACTGCCCAATCATTAAACATCCTTGGGTTATAGGAACCACCTACTTGACCCAACTCAGGTGGCTCATCTCCCTTTACCACCCAACATGTGTTTTCAGATTTCCTATGAGGCAGGGAAGAGCCCCAAAGGAATGCCAGAGGAAGCATTTCTAAGCTAGTTCCCTTGAGATCTTGAGTGCTCTACCTCACCGTCCTCTAGTGTTTGTGACCTCCAGGTCCCTACCTGAGAAAGCTTACCTTTTGTTCGTACCTGCTCGCTCTGACCTGGTTTGTTTACAATGTCTACATGGTCCTCTCCGGAGTATCTTTGGAAGCCATTACTACTGTGCATCTTCTTGGCCCCCTATGACTGGCGCTTTTTATCCTACAGCCTGGACACACCGGCTTGGCTTGCTGCTGCTGGTTGTGGTTTTGTTCTTTGATTTGGTCACTCTGGTGTTCAAGAGCACATCTAGCCTCTCACTCCTTCCCTAGCCAACGTGGCACGTTCCTTTTGTTCTGGAGTTCTCCCAGTCTTTTCAGTCATACATGCAAAGCCATTTTATGCTTCTGGCTCCATGAAGCATCCTTTCCCTTTTTATTTTAGGCCCTTACCCTGCAGGATTTCAGAGACACTGCTTTCTAAACTAGAGGTTCCCAATGGTAAGACATTCACAAGACTCCACAAGAACAAGGCTTCCCCGATTTACAAAGTGTTGCCCAGAGCCTCTCACAGCGTGAGCACTGAGAACATTCTAGACAACCCCTGTAATGGAGTCTCTGTGTAAATGAGGGTATCCGTTTATGTCCTGTCTCCTCCTCTAGATTGCAGGCACCTCACTGCAGGTCAAGCCTCGAGGATTTATGAGCTGATAATCCAGTGCGTGGATTATCAAAAATGTGTTATCCTTGTTTCTCCTGTTCTGCCCCCTTACGCTGCTCCTCCTCCTTTCATGCCCCCCTTCTCCCCTTCATGGCTGCCTGCTCCCCTCCCCCACCCCGGGCTATTATTCCCTCCTTCCCTGAGTAAGCCAGGGAAATAAGAGAAGGTGTAACATGAGCCCATCCATGCATGCACTCCTACATGGCAACTCTGGGAAACGAGAAGGCCAAAGCCGACAGACATCTTAACCTCCTGGGGAGTAATAGTTTCTGCCACTCCTCTGGATGGCTAGTAAACCTGGTGACAGAGTCACCGTTCCTTTACCTCTAATTTCTCCTCTCCCTCGTCCTTGGAGCAAAGTCTGTCACCTCTTGCATCTTTCTCTGAACAACGTAAGGCCCAGTGATCACCCTCCGTCCTTTGTGCGTGCCCAGAGTGTTGCGTGTGTCGGGTGAGGGTCTAGCTCTGCCTCTAGCTGGGAGAGCAGCCTTGGGCCTGCCCTCTCTCTGGGCCTTTCTTCTTCCATCACAAGGGGAGGGAGTTAAACCAGAGGACGCGTTTCCCTAGATGTGACACGACCCACCTGTCATCTATGGTCAAAGCTGGTGGTGCAATGTGTCAGAAGTGGCGCATAACTAGCATTTGGGGAGCAAGATAAAATTGGGTCAGTGTGCTCTTGCTTTTTCAGAGCGCCGCCTGATGCTGAGTGACAGCGGAGAAGGTTCCCGATTCTCCAGCGGAAGCGAATGCTGCTTCTCATTCTGTGAGGCAGCGTCCTAAATACTGCAAAGAGTTTCAAACAGCTGGGCTGGAACTCCAGGCTCCTTCTGATTCTGGTGTCTTCCTTTATGTATAACTGCTAAATAGTGCATTTCAAACCCAAGAAGCTGGAGGCTATGTGAGCTGCTCAAGGTCATCCCAGTGGCTCACTGGTGGAGTCCTCTCTCCGGACCATTCTACTAGAGGTTTGGATAAGGCCTGATAAAGAAGAGGAGGGACCGAGGGGAGTGTGCCTCCTTCCTTCCTTCCTTCTCAACTGGCTAGACCTCCCCAATGCCAGAAGGCCACTTGTCTCGGACTTTGAACCAAAAATGAGAGCTATGAAACCAAAGCTGCCCACTCCCACTGGTGTGCCTGACATGGTGATCCTGGGCCTTGCTCTCAGCTGTCAGCTTCCTTCCCAAGATCCCCAGGACCACCCAGGCAGACAGGAAGTGTGCTGAGCCCACTACAGCCTGTCTGGTGTAATGGCAGGGCAGGTCATCAGTGAGGGGCGGCAGCAGGGAGAGATGTATTATATTTACATTTTTCTAAATGGAGCTGGAAGCCTGGGGTGGAGGTGGGGGTGGGGTGGGGGCAGCAGGTCTGGGGGAGGGGCCTGAGGTGAAGGGGAAGCTGGAGTGGGAAGACTGGAAGTCCTTCTGAGGAGGAGGAGGGAGCTTCCTTTGGGCAGGGTGGATGTGGGGATGGGCTGGTTCCAGACAAAGGGAAACCTGAGAGTGAGGGATTACTGGAAGAACGTGAGGGGAGCAGCACGCTTTCAAGGGAATCTCCAATATCAAACCCTCTTCCTGAAGAGCTTACTAAGAAAGACTTCAAGGGTGACTTCCCCTCCCCCACCTCAGGGGAGAAAGAAAGCTGACCCAGGAGCAGGCCACAGCATTAATCATCACGGTCCCCCACCCCAGAAGGAGGCTTCAAAGCTCTTTTGCCACAGGCCTCTCACAGCCCAGTTATGGACTTTCCCCTAAGGACCTGATGAGGAGAAATTCCTCTGCTGCTGTAAGAGCTGCAAGCTAAGTTCTCCAAACACTTGTCGCTGTTAGACTTAGCCTACAGAGCACAACTTGGCAGAAAAAAAAAAAAAAAAAAAGAACAAAACAACAGCAACAAAAATGGAGTCCCAAATTTAATCCTGCAGATGACGTTTAGTGACAAGGTCCAGATGAAATTCTTGATAGAATTTTATTGTCATTTTATCTTGATAAATAAGCAATAGCACTGTGAGTTTTTCCCACCTGAAGACGAGGCCTATATTCATAATGTCCACTCATCTATGGGGGAAGCTTCTTGGGGTTAGAATAGACATAGTAGACACTCTGTGAGTGTTTGCTGCTGATGGAAAAAGATAATGAATGAAAGACAAATGGTACTCAGACCCCACAGACATCATTTTCCATTGAGTCCTCTTGCTGTACAGACTCCCTCGGGATGGCCCGTCCCACCCAGAGGTGCAAAATCTCCTTATCCAGTGATGTGCTGTGATCAGGATGCTGTCATCCTGAGAGCAGATGCCCCAGCAGTTGTGGTTTGAATCTGGACTGTACCCCCACACCCTCATATTTTGAATGTCAGGTCCCTATCTAGTGGTGCTATCTGGGGAGGCTGTGGTACCTTTTGGAGCAAAGGCACCGGAGGGTGTTGTTGAAGGTTACATCCTGGCCTCTAGTTCCAACCTCACTCTCTGCTTCTGGGTTGGCTGGGACGTGGTGTGAGTAACCTTTGCCATATGCTCCCGAACCCTTGAGCAATGCAAATGCAACAAATGCAGAAAATTGACGCTGGGAGTGGGGACAAAGCCGCACAGACTTACGTTTGTTGGAAGGTGCAGCCCCATTCAGGGTGGGCCTTCCCTGTCTCCGTTCCTGCCCCCAAGCAAGGCACAAAGTTGGCAGAACAAAATTCTGAGTGTGTGCTCCAAGCCAGTGGCTGAAAGCACCGGGAAATTCCTTTCCCTAAGCCATCCTGTTTATAGGAACTGAGTCATCCCGCTGGATAATTCGGTACCTGCCCCCTTCTCTAAATGGCACTTAACCACAGTATAGGCAGCACAGAGGCCCTGTTCCAGGGTTTCTGGGAAATAGGGTGAGTCCCAGGCCATTTGTCTCCTCTTACTTCCGAGGCAGAAATTGCTTGATGTTGTCTGCCCCGTGTATCCCTCCTCCCATGCATACTTAGAACCGTGGCGCCATACCTGGATGCCATATTCCTATACCACCTCTGTTACTGCCTCTGCCATGAAGTCAGGGCCTGGCCAGTGCTGGGAAGAGGAGTGAGTGAGGAAATAGAGGAATGAATGATGAGGGAATGAGCAGGTAGGAGATACTCTTGGTTTCAAACATATTGGGAACTGTTCTGCGTCTCCATTTCTCTTTGTACAACTAGGGAACTCAGAAGGAAACTTTGTCATCCCACCGTAGCCACATTACAAGTCCCCAGAGTGTGCATATTTGTGTTTCCCTGTTTTCTGAGTTAGTTCCTTTTCAATAAAATTTCCGTCAATTTTATTGTATTTTCAAATCTAATTTTATTTTCATTTTGTTGACTTTTCCGCAGCCTTCTGGAGAGAGAGGAATAAAACACACGAGGGTCCTCGTAGCAGTGATGCCTCTCGGAAGTGCCATTCGGGCCTCCGGGCTTCCTAGCCTTATGGCTCTCAGTTGCTTTGCCATAGGGATGTGATGTGGGTAGATGGAAGGAAGGGTGAACTCATGGCTGCTTTCCACACTCCGTGTGTGTGTGTGTGTGTGTGTGTGTGTGTGTGTGTGTGTGTGAACATGAGTGTACAGATCACTCCGTGTGTGTGTGTGTGTGTGTGTGAATATGAGTGAGCAGATCACTCTGTGTGTGTGTGTGTGTGTGTGAACAAGAGTGAGCAGATCACTCCGTGTGTGTGTGTGTGTGTGTGAACATGAGTGAATAGATCACTCCGTGTGTGTGTATGTGTGTGTGAATATGAGTGAGCAGATCACTCTGTGTGTGTATGTGAATATGAGTGAGCAGATCACTCCGTGTGTGTGTGTGTGTGTGTGTGAACATGAGAAGATCACTCCGTGTGTGTGTGTGTGTGTGAATGAGTGAGCAGATCACTCCGTGTGTGTGTGTGTGTGTGTGTGTGTGTGTATGTGAATATGAGTGAGCAAGCAGATCACTCCGTGTGTGTGTGTGTGAACATGAGTGAGAAGATCACTCCGTGTGTGTGTGTGTGTGTGTGTGTGTGTGTGTGTGTGTGTGTTCACCAGAAACCGCAGGAAATCACCAGGTGGCTCTCAGAAGTGAATCAGTAGATCTTAGCAGCTTATTTCTCTCTGGTTTTGTTGCAATACTGGGGAGCGAGGAGGAGCGTGGTAACTGAGTCCCCTTTAGAGACAAAGAAATGAAGACATTCAGAGCCAAGTGTACCTTAGAGGTTTGTCTGGGAGCTGCACTGATTTTTCATACGGCAAACTCTTGGTGTTTAAATTGATACACAAGCCTGTTCCTTCCGGCCTCGGCTTCCTGAAGTTGCTGAGTGGGGAGCCTGCTCTGTCGTGGAAACCCCATACAGAATGGAGTTGAGTTTTACTTGCTGCTTTTGTTTTTGAGGTAGCTTGTGAATTTCAGTCATCCAGGCAGGAAAGAGCTTAACTCTCAGCATTGGGCAGATCTTCCACATCTCTTCTGCTTGGTCTTCAAGCTAAACAAAGGGATTACTAATTGAGCGGCACTTTTCATGGACCTGCTGGGGGAGCAAGTTATTTCTGCCTGTATTGTCTGGTTTTGTGTGTCAACTTGACACAAACTAGAGTCATCAGTGAGGAAGGAGCCTCAGTTGAGGAAATGCCTTCATGAGATCCAGCTGTAAGGCATTTTCTCAATTACTGATCATTGTGGGAGGGTGCAGTCCGTGGTAGGTGGTGCCATCCCTGGGCTGCTGGTCCTGGATTCTCTAAGAAAGCAGGCTGAGCAAGCCAGGGGAAGCAAGCCACTAAGCAGCTCCCCTCCATGGCCTCTGCATCAGCTCCTGCCTCCAGGTTCCAGCTGCTTGAGTTCCTCTTCTGACTTTCTCCAATGATGGACTATGATCTAGAATTGTAAGCCAAATACACCCTTTCCTCCCTAACTTGCTTTTTGGTCATGGAGTTTTATAGCAGCAATAGAAACCCTAACTAAGACACTGCCTAAGGCTCACAGCAGCCTGTGAATGCAGACACCAGGGTCAGAACTCTGTGGGACCCTTGATGCGTTCTCTGAGCTCTTAAAAGGATGATAACTATTTATCTTAGTCTGCTTTATGTTGCTATAAGAGACTGCCACAGGCTGGGTAATTTATAAACAATACAAATTTATTTGGCTCGTGGTTCTGGGCGCTCAGAAGTCCAAGCAGCTGATGATGAGACCCTCCTTGCTGTGTCATGGTACTGTGGAAGGCAGAGGGTCAAGAAAGCACAGGAGGATATAGAACAGGAGGGACAAGCTGACTTCTATAATAAAATCATGTTCCTAAGAATGGACCTCGTCCTATAATCACATCAACACATCCACGACGGCAGAGACCAAACGGCCTCTCAAAGTTCCTATTTGAACACATGAGTTAGGCGGGGAAGGGAGCTCATTCAAACCATAGCACAGCTAATCTTTGTATTCTAGCAATGAGCATGAAATCCAGTGGGTGGACTGCTCAGTAAGTGCTTGTTGAATGAATGACAGATGAAGTGAGGGAGTGAATGGGGAATGGTAGATACTGAGAGGTCATTCTTTTAATCACACACGCTAACACATTCGCCAGCATCAGAGGCCAGTCTGAGGATGTAGCATGCACCCCCTTCTTTCCACTGCCTCCTTCTATTCTGAGTCCAACAACACTCACAATTCTTTTTTTTTTTTTTTTTTTGTCAGACACTCTCAGGAGAGCAGGATTGTCTTAGTTAGGGTTTCTATTGCTGTGAAGAGACACCACGACACAGCAACTCTTAGAAAGGAAAAACATTTAATTGGGGTGTCTTACAGTTTCAGAGGTTTAGTCCATTATTGTCATGGTGGGATATGGCTGTGTGTAGGCAGACATGGTGCTGGAAAAGCTGAGAGCTCTACATTTTGCAGGCAACAGGAAGTGAACTGAGACAGTGGGCGTGGCTTGAGCATATGTGAGACCTCAAAGCCCACCTCCACAGTGACATACTTCCTCTAACAAGGCCATACCTACTCCAGCAAAGCCATACTTCCTAATAGTGCCACTCCCTTTGGGGGCCATTTTCTTTCAAACTACCACAGGGGTGGTGAGGCATAACTTTAAAATGTAGGCTTAGGAAACAGCACTGAATTAATGCTGTGGGCTTTTCCAAAACTGTTCAGCCAAAGAAACTGCCTCCTGCCCAAGAAGACAAACACACTGTGTGTTCTGCTCCTCCCCTGCCTTATTCACCGCTGGGTCACAAAAAGGAAGAGCCTTAAAGTATCAGTTTTATTTCTATTTTCTTAAGGTAAAAATAGAGAGAAAAATCCTACAGTAGAGAGTAATGCTAGACAAATGTAGCAAGAAACAATGAAATCTAATTCTTTATGCATGGGGCTTGAAATTGCATTTTAGTGTTCTCCTGTGACAAACAACAGCATGAGACACAACATGTAAGATTTTCAGAGTTTATTGTAATCTAACTCAGCAGTTCTCAACCTGTCAGTCACGCACGTCAGATATTTACATTATGATTCAGAACAGTAGCAAAATTATGAAGTAGCAACAAAAATAATTTTATGGTTGGGGGTTACCACGACATGAAGAAGTGTATTAAAGGGTTGCAGCATTAGGAAGGATGAGAACCATTGATCTAACTGAACCACTCATTTTCCAGTTAAGCCACCTAGACACGCACTTCTGTAGCCCAGGGGGACATTGGTAGCACAGAAGTCCCAGAATCTCATTCACTCCAGAAAACAGTTCCCAGCTGTTTCTGTGTTGGGCCTGTACAGAGAGCCTTTACTTGGTGTTACCCAACTGTCAACCAATAGTTCTCACTATTGACCATTTCCTTTCTTTTTAGCAGATTTTAATTGTATTAGTTAACAATAAAATTAGACATTTCTTGATAAACTTATCAGCCATGATAGGTCATTTGCCTATTTTCTTTTATAATCTTGTTTTTAGTATCAATGTTAATAAGTTTTTCATTTTTATTAATTAAATTGGTTCATTGATAATTTCATGTACGTATCTAATGCATTCCGATGTTCTCACTCCCACCTTCTTTTATTTCCCTCCCCTTCACACACACGTTTCCCTCCACTTGCATCCTTTCATTTTGTTTTCTTTTGGGACCCACTGAGTTTAACGAGGGCTGCTGAACTATGCACTGGGACACAGTGGGCTCATGGGTGAGTACATAATTGAAGACAGTGTTTCCTTTCTCTCAGAATCTACCAGCAAGCAGTCATTCAGAAGTAAGGGGAAAGGTCCCGTAAGCCCCTCCCCCATACCTGACTGACTGTTGGCCGGACCAGTTCTGTTCAAGCCCAGTGCCCATAGCTGCTATGACCTCATGATTACAATGGCTGGGTCGTGCCTAGTGGGTGGCATTTCACAGTCTTTCTCCCTATCTTCTGGCTCTTTCTCCTTTTATCCGGTCTCCTGCTATGTTCCCTGAGCCTCAAAGGCGTGGTATAAACATCTTGTCCAGGACTGAACCCTCATGGATCACTTAGTCTCTTGGGCAGCTATGTGTCTCTGTATTTACCGCTGTTCATACACAGAGAAGCTTCACAGACTGGGGTCTGGAGGAGCGTTTTTCTGTGGGCACAAGCACTGATATTTAGAAGCCAGTTTACTATCATTTAGCAAAACACGAGGAGTAAGTTATCTGCTGGGGCCTATGGCTTCCCCAGGCATGGGTGTTTGGCTAGGTTTACAGGCATGGGTTTTTGCTTGGTGAGTCAAACTCAAATCCCATCAGAGAGGTGTTGGTCACCATTGTTCAGGTGGGCTCATCACGCCTGGCAGATTGGTATTCTAAGGTTCAGAGCTGGGTAAGATTACTGATGCCTTTTGTCAACCCAAAGCATCCTCTGGCACACTAAACTTCCAGCAGGGAGGTTCCCAGCTCTGTTCCAGCTTGAGTCCTCTGTCTTTTGCAACTGCAGTCTTGTGGTGTCTTTAGCAAAAGGGTCTTATCCAGTTCCGGTGAAGGCTCCGGTTCTCAATCCTCCTAAATGGGAGGCTGTACTTTTACTAAACTGAAGGGGGAGAGCTTAAAAAAGGGTTGTCATAATTTTCATTAGAATTGGGACATTCTTCTGATCATCCCCAAAGTGTCCTTTGCCTGTTGCAGCAAGTTATGAGACTCACTGTGTGGTGTTCCAGACTTTTCACCTCAGCAGATCTCCTCACTTTGATGCAGGATAATGATTTCAGTTCAAATCTTTTTGCTTTCTGTGTGTGTGTGTGTGTGTGTGCGTGCGTGTGTGTGTGTGTGTGTGTGTGTGTGTGTGTGAGAGAGAGAGAGAGAGAGAGAGAGAGAGAGGAGTTCCATTTGTAAAACAGATAACATTTAAATATTTGTTTATGAGACACAGAGTGCGGTATGGATGCAGTAAAGGGTCAAATATGGAAATAGAATACCTGTTCTCAAAGCTTGCCCACCCCCAGGGAGTAGGTCAAGTAAATGGAGTAGTATGTACAAGACTTTGTGGGAGGGACTTCAGTCTAGCTGGGAAGTTGGGAAGTGAGGAAGAAGAGGCTCATGGGAGGGGGTGGGATGAGATGGAGGAGTATGAGTCCAGTCTAAACAATGAATAACAATTCACTCAGCAGAACACAGAGGAAATTAGAGTAGTAGTGTACAGAGAGGCTCCGAAATGCACAGATGGTTGGAAATGGTTCGAAAGCAGGTAGAACTGACCTCAAGCATTCCAACTAAAACTAGCTCTAAGGACAAAATGTCGGCTAGACGGGAAGAAATGAGTAAGTCTGGGTCAGATGGCAATAGGCTTTGAATGCCAGGCCAAGGGTCTGGACTTTATGTGTGTGTTTGTGTGTGTGCACACACAATGGAAGGGTCTGGATTTATGTGTGTGTTTGTGTGTGTGCACACACAATGGATGGTCTGGATTTATGTGTGTGTTTATGTGTGCACACACAATGGATGGTCTGGATTTATGTGTGTGTTTGTGTATGTGCATACACAATGGAAGGGAATGAATTTATGTGTGTGTTCATGTGTGTGCACACACAGTGGATGGCCTGGATTTATGTGTGTGTTTGTGTATGTGTACACAATGGAAGGGTCTGAATTTATGTGTTTGTGTGTGCACACAATGGATGGTCTGGATTTATGTGTGTGTTTATGTGTGCACACACAATGGATGGTCTGGATTTATGTGTGTGTTTGTGTATGTGCATACACAATGGAAGGGAATGAATTTATGTGTGTGTTCATGTGTGTGCACACACAGTGGATGGCCTGGATTTATGTGTGTGTTTGTGTATGTGTACACAATGGAAGGGTCTGAATTTATGTGTTTGTGTGTGCACACAATGGATGGTCTGGATTTATGTGTGTGTTTGTGTATGTGCATACACAATGGAAGGGAATGAATTTATGTGTGTGTTCATGTGTGTGCACACACAGTGGATGGCCTGGATTTATGTGTGTGTTTGTGTATGTGTACACAATGGAAGGGTCTGAATTTATGTGTTTGTGTGTGCACACAATGGATGGTCTGGATTTATGTGTGTGTTTGTGTATGTGTACACAATGGAAGGGTCTGGATCTATGTGTGTGTATGTGCACACACAATGGAAGGGAATGGATTTGTGTTTGTGTGTGTGCACACACAATGGAAGGGTCTGGATTTATATGTGTGTTTGTGTGTGTACACACACAATGGAAGGCTGGATATTTCCACTGATGACTCTTAAATAAATGAGTGAAAATCAGAGTTGTGTTCCGTCGTTATCTGTCCATCCACCGTGGCCAGTGTGTTCTGTTTTCTCTATTACACCATTATTTTTTCTCTAAGTAGATTGTCCTGAAATGTCCTTGCTGGCTGCTGTCTCATTTAGCGTCTTCCACTCCTCCTTGTTATTTTAGCCCAAGCCCAGGTAATCACTCATGATTTTAATTGTCTCCAGCATCAGGCAGTGTAGGGCTGGTGGTTATTTAGGAAGGTTCTTGGCTGCTGGAGTGCAAGCAGAGGAAACCCATGGAGTTTGTGCCCAGACGTGTTTCCAGACTTCATGCTTCCAACCAGGATTTCTGGAGCACTTTACAGCAGGCTTTGTAAAGATTTAGTTGAAAATCAACTTATGGATTCTTCCCTAATTGGCTTGGCCAGGGTTAATCTGTCACTGGCCCAGTCAAGCTGGCTTCTATTATGCAGCCACACCGAGGATTTCCGGTGTTGCTTTTGTCCTAAGGGAGGCTGGCTGTTTTTAGAAACAATTCTTGGTGCTGGTGAAGGCCAGCATCCTTGTATCCTCTGAAGTGAACCCAGCAGGGCTTCCATCTGACTCAGCCCTCCAGACTTTCCCTTGAAAAGAGCAAGTCTTGGATTTGGCATCTGTATGCTAGAGGGTTATGGTTTTATACATACCTTTTTCTCCCCAGGATTAAATAAAGACTTGCTGTTTATTTCAGCCTCTTTGGATTGTCTCTTGGAAACGCTAAAGGGTTCCCAGTCCAAGCTGGAATCACCTGTGACATTAGACCATGTGTAGAGAAGGGCTTTCTATGGCTCGGGATACCCTGGAGTAACTTCAGAGAAGGGGCCAGGGTACCCTGTGCCTCTCTTCTGAGGTTGTCCTGTGCTGAGAAGACTGACTTACACGTGGAGGTGGGAGACCAGAGCTTTTATTATGAGACTGGAATAACAAACAGCAACTACTAAACACACCACACTGGCACTAAAAAACAGTGATGTTAAGAAAAGTGTTTGTGTCTTGTCTGGGCAGTCTGTGAAGGTGAGGAAGCAAGCACTTCGGGCTACCCTTGGGGACAGCAGTTCACTAAATGCCCCTGGAGTTCATAAGAAAAAGATGAGCATGGAAAGTGGAAAGTCCCACTTCCTTCATAATCCTTCAGAAGATGCTGGATTTCCCAGGGCCATTGGCAGGCATGTGATGAGGACATGCTGTATTCAAAAGCAACTACCCCTTCCCACCCCATGGTGTCCTTGCAGAGAGCCCTTTGAGGCTCTGAGGTGGTCACATGGTTCCCTGGAGGAAGTTTCTTATGATTAGAAGGTTTGCCTGAACTCACTGAACCGAGACAGCTAACTTGAGACTCTAAAGAAAGATGAGTCCATGTGTGTATTTAAGTGTAGACATGCGTGTTACAGGTTTTAGAAAACTAGACCAATCTGTTTAGCCTTCCTTGGTCACTTCCACTCCCCTTTCTTCCATCTATCCTGGCCCTACTCCCTGACTCCCAAATGAAATTTTCTGTAAAGCATCTTTTAAAAGATATGCCAGGTACTGATACTTCAAAAGTTTTATTATTTGTATGGTGGTGGTGGTGGTGTGTGTGTGTGTGTGTGTGTGTGTGTGTGTGTATGTGTGTGTGTGTGTGTGTGTGTATGTGTGTGTGTATATGTGTGTGTATGTGTGTATGTATGTGTGTGTGTATGTGTGTGTATGTATGTGTGTATGTGTATGTATGTGTGTGTATGTATGTGTGTGTGTGTGTGTGTGTGTGTGTGTGTGTGTGTGTGTGTGTGCATATGGGGATCAGAAAACAGACTAGGGGAGTCAGTCCTCTCCTTGCACCTTGTTTCTGAGACAGAGTCCCTTTTATTTCTGCACTGAGCACCCAGAGCACCTGGTCCATGAGCTTCTTAGCGATTCTTTTGCCTCAGCTTCCCAACTCGCTGTTACAATGCTGAGATTATGGACCCATTCCTCTGCATCCATTTTTTTAACTGGGTCCTGAAGGTTGCACTTGGGCCAGCACGCTTGAGTGGTAAGAGTTCTTACCTGCACAGCCATCTTTGAAGCCCCAGATGCTGCTTCTGTAATTGATTATTGAGTGAGTTCGTGAAGACTTGTGTACCCTCCCCACCCCCATTCCAAGCAGCCTTTCCAGGAGTCTGGCATTCATGCATCTGTGACATCTTGCCATTAATGACACCTGCTGGTCTCCTAGAACCCACTGGACATCCAGGATAAAGCAGAAGTTGGGGCCGTATGGGCAAGAGCAGGGGCCACACCTGTGAGCCTACAAACCCGCCAAATCAGAAGCATTTCGTCTGGGAAGAGTTCTGTGTGTGTTTTCTCTGGAAGCTTTTCCGGAAGTTGGTTTGTGTCCTTTGTGTAGGGACAGACAGATATCCCGGAGTTCAGGTCCTGTCTTCTCATTCTTTGTATGACTATCCTGGAATGGTGGAGCTTGTCTAAGGGCACAATCACAGCACTAGAGCATCTCAACCTTAGGGAATTCAAAGTGACTCCCTTGAGCTGTCCGTGTAAACAGAAGTGTAGACAAAGGACTGAGTCAGGTTAGGAACACATCTGAGCCTCAGATCTGGATCTCTTCAGACTCGCTGAGTCTCTAAACTTTAAGTTTGTGTCTGTTTGGCATGTGGCTATACAGTATACATTGCAATCAGTTCTGTATGCTGATACGTCTTTCGCTAAGAATAACAGTATATACAATACATAACTAACTTATTACTTACATAAATAGCTTACTATTCATGTCTTGGTATATACTTATGTATGTGTGGGAAAGGCAGAAGTTGGCTTTAGGTATCTCCCTCTATTACTCTTCACCGTATTTATTTATTTATTTATTTATTTATTGAGATAGGGTCTATCCTTGAACCTAGAGGTTGACATTTAGTCTAGACTGGGTAAGCAGCAAGTCCCAGGGGTTTGCCTGCCTGTGTGCCTTGACCAGCACTGGGATTATAGATGTGTGCTACTATACCTGAATTTCCCATTGGTGCTGGGTGGGGAACTGGGGGAGCAAGCACGTTACCCACTGAGCCACCTCCCCAGCTCCCACATGTAACATTCATTGAACAGTTGTTAGGTATGAGACAGGATATGTGTTCTGAGCACTTCCATGTACCTTCTGAGATGCCAGTCAGGTGAGTATTGTTTTATGATCCTTAATTTCACTTGCTATAACTGAGGGACCGGTTGGTACCTACTGTTAGTGTGTGGGGAATCCAACTAGGCCGCTTCTGTGGGCCAATTTGCAAAGAGCTCCCAGAATAGACGGAGCCTTTGCCTTACAGCAGAGAAAGACACCTGAGTAGGTAGTCCCAGCAGTACCCAGCAGAGGCCTGAGCACAGGAAGGGGTGTTCAGAGCAGGAAGCACTGGAGTGGTCTGATTGTGGGGACCCACAGAAATTCACCAGCTGGAGAATGGTTGCTGTGCACAGGCGAAGGAAAGGGGGTATGTTATGTGGAAAGCCTGGGGGTGGCAAGGTTGTTCTGGAGGCAGGAGCAGGGTTGTTACATGGGGGCATTTTGGAACTGAGGTTAGAAAGGCGGCTTAGAATAGACAGAATCACCCGTGTGCCAAAATAAGGAATCTTTATTCTATTCTGTAAATAAAGGGGATTATATGGGAATTTATATGCGTAGGAAGGTGACAGGGTCAGATTCCAAGGTCTGTGTGCTGCCAGCCTGGGAAGGCTAGTGATAAGGAAGGTGGTTGGGAGGTTGTGGCAAGGGTCCGGCAGAGTAAGACACCTTGCAGCTGTGGGATGGCTGCGAGTGCCTTTGCTTGCTGCCCCTACAGCTCAGCGTGCTCTCTGGCTCTTAGTTGCCATGTGGCCTTTTCCTAGATGGTGCTAAGGTCAACCGCATGGAGACTTTCTTTTCGTCCCCACCCTGAGTGGATGGACTTTAGCGCTTGTCTCCTTCGGTTCTCTGACTCTAGCACATTCCTCTTTCTGTCTTGGAACATATTTGCAAAAATCCTGTTGAACATCTTTACATACACTTATCTCTCCCCCTCTAAACCCAGCTCCTCTTGAACAGGACCAGGTCTTTGCCTCCCTAAATACTTGGCACAATGCCTGACATTTTTCCAGCTCTCAATAAATGTGTGATGAATGAATTCTTTCCAAATAAAAGCAATGGCTCCATCTATGGAAAAGGACACTCTAGACCTTGACTTGGTACACATCAATATCCCAGTATTTGGGATGGGGTAGGTGTTCTGAGGCAGGAGGTTCAAGAGTTCAAGGTCAGCCTAGTCTATATAACAAGACTCTTGACTTAAAAAAAAGAAAAAGTTACAACTTTTGGGGAGGGGTAGTTTTTAAAGCTATGTTAAGGGCTGGCAACCTATGGCCCGAGGGCCAGTATCAGCTTACTTTGTGGACTGCTTTTATAAATAAAGCTTTATTGGGAGCACAGCCATGCCTGGGAGCAGTGGCAGAAGGGAGTTGCTGCGACAAGACAAAATAGACCACAGATCCCAATATATTTCCTCTTTAGCCATTTACAGAGTTTACCAACCCCCAAGTTAGCCACCTACGCCGAGTTTGTAGTGGTGAAGGGTGGTGGAAGGGAGGTATCTGTGTCACACGTCTCTTCATTCTGCCTGCCGGGCCTAAGCTAGAGCTTTGACTCAGAGTGGCGGCGGCCCTGACTCTGGCTGCAGAAGTGAGAAGGGAGCCGGAAGTGCAGGCAGGCAGGCAGGCAGGCAGGAAGTGCAGGCAGGAAGTGCAGGCAGGCAGGCAGGAAGTGCAGGCAGGCAGGCAGGCAGGCAGGAAGTGCAGGCAGGCAGGCAGGCAGGAAGTGCAGGCAGGCAGGCAGGCAGGAAGTGCAGGCAGGCAGGCAGGCAGGCAGGCAGGCAGGCAGGCAGGCAGGGGAACCCGATGGCAGCTTTGAGGACCGGGGACCACAGACTAGAGATGGCCTCCACTCCTGCAGCTCCCTGCTGAGCCTCTCCTGCGTGCTCTCTCCTAGTCATCCAGTTTGGCTTTGTCACCCTTTTTGTGGCCTCCTTCCCACTGGCACCAGTGTTTGCCCTCCTCAACAATGTCATCGAAGTGCGGCTGGACGCAAAAAAGTTTGTTACCGAGCTGAGACGCCCGGATGCTGTGAGGACCAAAGACATTGGTATGCGCCCCCTTAGAAGCCTGGCATGCCCCCCACCTGTGTGGCCCTTCCTACCACCTGCACCTCAGAGCTCAGGAGGCTGACAGGGCCTCCTTTCTTCACCCCTTGGAGTTTCTGCTGTTCCCATCCTTGGATGTGGGGAGGCCTGTGGATGTCATATTAAATACCCCCAGTTGTCCCCTAAGCTTCTAGGCAGGGGCACCCTAAGCTTTTCTGTGTAAGCCTAGTTCTGGGAGGAGGGTAGAAAGCCTCCCGAGGTAGCCTGCCTACAGAATGTCATCCCATTCTGTGACCTTACTGTCTCTGAGCCCAGGGCAGGACTAACCAGAGATGCCCGCACTTCTGTCTTACAGGAATTTGGTTTGACATTCTCTCTGGAATTGGCAAGTTCTCTGTCATCATCAATGTAAGTGCTAGCGTTCAGAATGCCTTAGCTATATGGGAGGCACTTCTGGAGCACCCAGCTTTGAAGCAGGAACCAATCCCGTGACACCCCCCGTCCCCCAGCTTTTCCCATCTGGAGCTTTGTTTCAGACATCCTCCTGCTTCCTGGAACACTTGATTTCACTTTTCATTTCATTAAGAGAAAGGCAATTATACACCCGACTGTATGCCTTGGCCTTAAGAGTCAAAAGCAGATCTTTTCTTGGAGCCAAGAATAATGAAGAAAGAAACTGACCTATCTGCTCATTTCTTCCCATTCTGTTCCCACCATTTAGTTAAATAGAGCCTGGAACGTTGCTTGGGTTGCAGTTCCTGATTCTGCTTCCTCCATCTGCTCAGTGCAAAGTCTTGATCACCCCGTGGACTCAGGCACCCTGTAGGTTAATCTAGGGTGAGGGAGAAAGGGGGTCCTAGCCATTGTGACCCTCTGAGCTGCCTTGACAGACACACACACACACACACACACACACACACACACACACACACACACACACACACAGAAATTCCTTTGCTTTTGTACGCTGGATGGATGGTAATCATACAGGGCCTCCTTCTTGCTCTTCCCCCTAGGAAGGCACAGCCAGCTAGGTGTACATCTAGGGAGCCATAGCTCATGTTCCCTCAGGAGGGGACATCGATTCCAGTTCTCCCCTGGTTCCTTGACACCTGCCCATAAATGATCAAGAGGTGTGGGGAGACGCAGTCTGCTGCAGGCTGAATATTCTGATGTAGGGAGCACACATTTTCATGCGTAGAAATAATGCACAATTGGAAAGGGGGTCAGCTATTACTTTGAGCCATGTCTACTAGAAAAGGGACCCTTAGCATCTATCTGTGGCATCTATCTGTGCCACAGAGTGGCAGGGCATTTTCTTTTCCTGGTCTCTGTAAGTCTTGCTTACCCATCAATACAACAGGACATAGGAATCGCATCTACCATATAGGATCACTCTAGAAACGAAGTGGGATAATGGAAGGACAAACAAGTGCTCAGTAAATCACAGTTACGACAATTACAAGTGTGTTATTAATTTTCAAATATGGGTATGGCCCACTTACATGTACACATTTAGAGAAAAATACCGAAATCATATTTTAAGGGGCTTTAATTGTTGGTGCAGGCTATAGTATAAACAGCTGCCCAAAAGATTTAAGGTTCTCTTGCAGAAAGTGACTCCCAAACCAAACATGCTATCACTCACCTGCGTCCAGCTTACTCTTGGCCATCTGTAGAGCATTTAGACATCCCATATGCTGTGTGGGCTGTGCATGGCCCATCCAGCACACCCTGTGCCTTTCCCTTCTGTCTCTCCCCTTTCATAAAAGAAGAGCTTCTGATCCACAAAGCATTGCAAAGTGTCCAGAGATGGCGATCCAATTAAAGAAACCATGGAACTATGTTCCCGACTCTTTAGTGTCCCTAAGGGCAGATGTACGCAGTCTCCAACACCCTTGCCCAATCTACGAGTGCCACTTTCATCACTACAAGTGACTTTCTCAGAATCCCTTGAACTCTGTTTTGGCTCAGCCAACAGCAGTGTCAGTCCAAGTGTTGTCGAGGTGGACGGAAGCTTCCAGCACTCAATGTTCTCATTTCCTCTGTCCAGAACTGTGAGCCGTATGAACTTAGAGACAGGCGCTTGAGCATACTCTAGCTGTTTCCATGTCAGCCCTTGTAGCTCCTCTGGATGGCGTGCCCCAAAGTGGGCAGTCCCTCATTCACACGGCCCCTGTGTCTTCCAGACGCTGCCCACTCAGACCAGTCCTCAGTGCTTGTGATTCTGTCCCCTAGGCTTTCGTCATCGCTGTCACCTCCGACTTTATCCCCCGCCTTGTGTACCAGTACTCCTATAGTCACAACGGGACTCTCCATGGCTTTGTGAACCACACCCTCTCCTTCTTCAACGTCAGCCAGCTGAAGGAGGGAACACAGCCAGAAAACTCGCAGTTCGACCAAGAGGTTCAGTTTTGCAGGTAAAAGAGTGTGTGTGTGTGGAGGGGGGGCGGCCAGGGGCAGTAGATCCAAAGAGTTACTTAGAGGACCTGGGCGGGGGTGGGGGGGGTGGGTCATTCTTTTTTCCTTCCATCTCCTATTCATCCCCAGTTGTTATGAATGCACTTAATCGAATCAATAAGTGTTATTAAGTGCCTTTTGCTAGATGCTACAGAGCAGATCAAGTGCTATCTAACTTCGAGCTCATTGTCAAGGATAGGAAATAATGAAGTCAGTCATCATATGGAATTCCATGTAGGCCCATGTGCACAGTGGGTATTCAGAGGGTGACGTGGAGATGACAAGGGTCTAGAGCGGAAAGATAAGCTTCCTGGATGGGCTGCAAGGAGTTGGATGTCAGAAAGGGAAAGTGCTCGAGCTTGGAGCCAGACAGTGGAGTTTCAGTTAAGGAGGGCATTTGAGAAGATAGTACTAGAAAGTAATTTGAGATATGTCAGAACTCCCAGGATCATAGAAGCCAAGAGGCTGAATTTGGATAGCATGAAGAACACGGCAGAAGCTGTGAAATCTTCTAGAATCTTCAATATGATATGATAGGAAGATATGGCCTTTTAGTCGTCAGAGAATCACACACACCAAGTATACGTTTAGGTAACTGATGTGGTTTCAGAGAGGAAGATGGACTAACGTTTGGAGAACACAGGGAGGCAGCTGGGCTGCTGCATCACTGAGATGTGAACTGTGGTGGGCATGGGCTAGAGTCACAAAGGAATTAAGAGAAAAAGAGATGAAGTTTTTTTTCACACTGTATGCTGCAGTTAGTGGTGATAGACATAGGAGGGAGACTGAGTCTGGACATGGCTGAGAAACTGGTTCTCTTGACATGCCAAGGAAGGTTCTAGAACTTGATCTTATAAGTTATGGTGGGATTCTGACTATAGAGAGATTAAAATCTCAGTGCAGTCAAAAACAGTAAAAAGATCAGTATGATACGATCTTAAGATCATATTAAAGATGCTGCCAGATTTCACAGCTTCTCATATATTCTCCATGCTCTCCAAATCCAGTATTTTGGCCTATACAACCCCAGGAGTTCTGAAACACCTTATATTAGTTGCCATTACTATCTTTTCAAATGTCCTCCATAATTAAGGCCCCATTGTCTAGCTCCACACTGGAGTACTCTCCCTTTCTGACATCCAACACCCATATGTGCTGAGTTTGATGTCAGTCACATTGCATTACCAACGATGTCTAGAGACCCAAACAGTGGTTTTCACCTACCTCCTGGGTATATCCTAAGCTGGCACTCAGAAGAGGTGGCCGAAAGACACTGCCCCAGGAATCCCTGAAGCCAAGACACAGAAAGCTCTTTGTGACTTCTCAAGGAAAGCTAACGACAGACAGAGGAGCAGAGGGGAATGACTCCTTTGACCCTTCTTTACCCTGGTCACATGACAATCCCAGTCAATCCTTGGTGAAAGACCACACCTCATATATTAAAATGAGGAATAACTCCCAGAATAAGCAGCCAGGGAGAGATGCTGTGGGGCTGGTAGGGGGTTGTTGTGTCTTGTGAAAAGCTACCAGTGTCCCCATCAAAGCATTGGCTTCCTTTTCTTTTTCTTAAGAGCATATATGAATTAGTTAAGACAATGTTTCATTATATCACTTTCATACATATAAAAATGTACTTTGACCATCCTATCCTCTTATTTCCCTGCTTGCCTCTTCTCCCCATCCCCTCTGGTCCCCTCCTCTTCTAAATAGTCCCTTTCCTAGTTTCATGTCCTTTAAAAAAATTCCAGAATCTACGTGTGAGAAGAAACATGTGGCACTTAGATTGAGACTGACTTGTTTCCTTTGGCCTGATGATCTCCATTTCTAACCATTTTTCTACAAATGGTATAACTTCTTTATCGCAAATGCAAATGCTCCCTGTGTGATTGTGTGTGTGTGTGTGTGTGTGTGTGTGTGTGTGTGTGTGTGTGTGTGTGTATGAGAGAGAGAATTCACATTTCCTTTATCCATCCATCTGTTGATGGGCATCTAAGCTGATCCCATTTCTTAGTTACTGTGAATAGAGCAGTGATAAACATGGATATTCAGGGCCAGACATGGTGGCACATGCCTTTAATTCCAACAGAGGCAAGTGGATTGCTATGAGCTCAAAGCCAGCTTGGTCTACATGGTGAAATCCTGTCTCATAAACCTACAGATATGTGTCTGTCTCCGTAGTGTGCTCACTTAGGTTGCTTTGGATATGTACACATGGTAACAAAACTGAACTGCTTGGTAGTTTGACTTTATTTTTATCTGTATTTTTATTGTTTTAGGTTCTCCATACTGATTTCCATAGAGACTACACTAAATTACATTCTTCCCACCAGCATTGTTTGATTGTTTTGAGGATGGGCATTCTGACTATGGTGAGACTGGAATCTTAGTGTAGTCAAACAGTGGGCATGTACTCATACTTTCCCCTTGGGACGAAAAGTCAGATTCTCCTAAGAGAGATGCTTAAGCTCAGATCCATAGTCTGAGACTGTGAGATGAGATTATTTGGTCATCCCAACCCAGACAGCTTAAACAGATGGCCATCCTCAACTCAGGACACTAACTATAGCCAACCAAGAAAAGATGAAACAGCAGAGACCAGGCCCCCAACAGACAGGTGGACTTACCCATTAATTCATGTGAACATTGATGTTTCAAGGGTTTCTGTAGCCGGGGCTACAAAGTGCCCAGCCCTCAGAAGTCCTCTTGCATGTGCATTTCTCCTACACCAGACACTGCCCAGGCCACTAAATCTGGCTGGTTTGCTAGACTGTCTGTTCATGGTGCTGGATTTTGGGGTATTGCTCCAACAGCCAAGTCCTCTAGTGCTGAGGGTCTGTGCTAGAGCTGCAAGACTTCCCTGGTAGGACCTGGGTCGCTCTAGCGTTACCCACGAAGTCAGTTAGTCAATAGATTTGCACCGAAAGAACAGGCCCTGAACAATGAGAATCACAAAATCATTTTAATAACTGGAAGTGGCCATGGAAATAATCTGTTACAATGTTCAGTCTATGAGAGAGAGAGAGGGCGGGGGGAAGAAAAGAATCAAAAGAAATTGGTAAGACTTGGGAAGCCCGGGAGTCCTCTAAGATTATAGAGCTAAAGTGCAGCTCACAGTTCTCCAAGAGTGCAGACTCCCACTGTTATGTGGTGAGAGCCAAGGCTAACAGCATCTGTCTCTTCAGATCTAAAAGCACTTGTCTGTCATAGAGCGCCATGGTTCTTTCTTCCCCCTGACTCGAGATCATCCAGTAGCAGTTACGTTTTCTAAACACCAGTGACTTTAATGGCTCCATACTGGAAGCTGAGGGTAGGTCTAATGTTGAACAAGGTTTAATTCAACCGAACAAGTCTAAATCCAATCTTCTCTGACTCCCAACTCTAGTCAATTTGAGTGTGTTTTCAAACTCTACATGATTGGTATCAGCTGTCAGGACAAATCAAGCAGACTTTCTTCTATTCATTCCATACTGCAAAGGCTCAGGACCCTAAAGTATTGTTAGGACACGTGTTAGCACACACAGGTCTGAGCACCTTGCATCTGCCTTAAGGTCTCTGGATTTCCCAGCCAGTTATGCACGAAGCTTTGATAGTCTCTTTGTAGTTTCTATACCAGTAGATAAAACCATGGTGTTATATTACCTGTTCAAAATTATTCTGAAGATGGGGAGGTAGCTCAGGGAGCAAAGCTGTTGCTACGCAGGCATGAGGCTCTGGGTTCAGATCCCCAAAGCCCACACAAGGCCCGACATCGTAGTGCACATCTGTAATCCCTGTGCTCCTATGGAAGATGGTAAGCACAGCTAGAATAATCTCCTGAAGCCTACAGAGCAGCCGGCCGGCCAGCTGGGTATACGAGGTGCTGAACAAAAGAGCCTATCTCCAAAAAGATGGAAGGCAAGGACTGACAACATAGGCTGTCCTGTGTACTCCTGTGAACATGAACACACACACACACACACACACACACACACACACACACACACACACACGCACACACGCACACGTGTGGTGGAAGCAGGGAGAGGAAGATGGAGAGAAAGATTTAATAAAAGCCTGCTGACAATGAGTGACAGAATTACCAGTAGGGACATGTATAGGAGGCATGTTTTAGTTCTATGCTGTTGGCAACTGAATGCAACTGCAGAAACAGTCATCCTAAGATCACTGCAATGACCTTTGGAGCTGCGAGTGTCAGCACCAGTGAGGGTGGTGGGATCATTGTGCAAGTGTGTTTGAAACCCTGATGCAGGTTCTGCAGTACAGAACACCACACAATGCTTCTGTCACGGAGTCCAGATGAAGCCGGTGAGCTGGTGACCAGGTGATTAAAATGCCTCTCTAGTAACTTCCAGTGGGGTCACTGCAGGGGCAGCCCTGCATCTCAGAGTTAGATATTTGGGGAAATGTTCAAAGGAAGTGAAACATGAAGAATGAGAAATTCAGTGGCCACAGAAATCATCTATTTTAGGTTTCTGCTTTGTTTGTTTGTTTGATTGGGTCTTCTTGTATAGCTCCAGCTGGCCAAATAACTATGTAGCTTAGGCTGGCTTTGAGCTCATCACCCCTTTGCCTCCTCCTCCCTCAAAAGAACATGGGCATTTGAGTCACACAATAGGATATAAAGCTAATTATTTTCTTAGTTTTAACTTAGTCATGAATCTTTCATTTTCGGGTAGTGGATAAGCGCATATAAGTATATTTAATAGTGAAAGTGTGAAATCTAATGTGAGGCACAGCTCAGAATAGCTGTTATGTGTAGAAGTTCACTGAGGTATATTGATTTTGTGTCTGGTTAATTTTGCTGCATGATGCTGTTTATTTGAAAGTCCTTTATAATAAAGTGTTAATAGATTTTCAGAAAAAAATGTTAAAAGCTCAGATTGCAGGTGTGGGCTATCATGTCCGGCTTACAAATGGTTTTGTCAGAATGCCATATTCATGTGGCAAAGTCAGTCTGGCTGGGGAACAGGAGACAGCAGTGGAGGATGGAATGCCAAAAGGGATGTTGGTGGTGAAGGAGGCACACGAAGAACACTGTCCCCAAGAGAGAGGCTAGAATGGGATGGAGAAATAGGCATCAGATCCAGAACCTTTTTTTTTTTTTTTTTTTGGTTATTCGAGACAGGGTTTCTCTGTGTAGCTTTGCGCCTTTCCTGGGACTCACTTGGTAGCCCAGGCTGGCCTCGAACTCACAGAGATCTGCCTGGCTCTGCCTCCCGAGTGCTGGGACTAAAGGCGTGCGCCACCACCGCCCGGCCAGATCCAGAACCTTTTGGTCACAGTGATGTGCATGGAGTCCTCAGAGTGTTGTCTGTGTATGGTTAGGGTGACTGGGTTATGGTGAAGATGAGATGCCTTATTCAAATGTACGTGATGTCTAGGGAACAGGGCCTGCATGTGATCTAAGTATAGTACGTCAAATAGGATTAAGAATTATTGATGGAAATATCTACTTAATGTGGGTCTTATGTGGGGGGAGGGGGAGAGAGAGGGAGGGAGGGGGAGAGAGAGAATATGAATATGGTAGAGGGAGTGAGATAAATACTGTGAGAGTCAGATGTAAGTCTCTAGCCCTAGAGCCCAGCTTCGTGATTGCTTCTGCATCAGGAAATGAAGTTTACATTGATTTTCTGGCAAATAGCCTTGGGAACTTGATGGCCCCTTTTGTTCTCAGCCATCAGCAATCTCTGAAATATGGTCACATCAAACTGAGGCCTTGGTCTCCGACCCAAGCTTGCCAGGGATGGAGGTCTTAAAAATTGTGGCAAACATTAAGACGTGTCTTTGGCAGCCCATTTGCAGTCTAGAGAGGCAAACCCAACGTTTCTGGAGACATTCTCGCTTCAGTCATCGAACTGCTCCAGCAGGGCTGCTTCTTAACCAGTCCCAAGATGTCAGGCACCAGGCATGGTTAGTGACTATTTGATAAGGTCAAGCAGCCACCATGTCCTGGAGCCTGAACAGAGTTTCAGTTCCTGGCTCAGCAGGAAGGAAGTAGGGAGTTCACTGGAGTGAGAACACACATGGGCACCATCACCCCAGCTGGGCTGTTTGGAGGTGTTGAACATGCAGAAGCAGGCACCCTCATTTGGCTCCTGCTCGACTTCTCTGCTGGGCATAAGCACTTCCACATTCCCGAGGTCCTGTGCAAAGCCTTTGAAGAGGTGCATTCCCTGCCAGCCTGTGGCTGCTGCCTTGCATCTGTCTCATGGTGACACCAGAGGTAGTCCGATTTCCCAGGTGTCGGCTTCCTGATCTTTACCAACTGTTGGATTGACACGGTTCTCATTAGCTCCTAATTGTCTCTACTGTTTTCCTCTGCTAAAAGCCGGTTTCAGAAAGCATTTCTAAAGCAGCTCAGATGGTCTGAAAAGAATCGTGCATAATTGTTTCAGCATTAATATGAAATTTAATTCTAGTGGGACTATTTAAATTTTTTTTTCACACCACTGTTTGGAGTCAAGAAAGGCATTCACTAACTGATTCATTATGGAGCTAACACTTCATCTAAGAAAAGGTTTTTCTCGATGGCGGGTAACCAGCCCCCTCAGTGTTGTGTCGGCTCCCTCCTCCCCTTCAGCTAGTCTGTGTTTTCACGGTTGGGGCAGATCTCACAGTCACTGACCACCCTATAGGTGAGGGTGGAAAGCGGATGGTGACTGCCGAGCTGGGGGGTCTCTCTTCCCTCTCTATCTACACATTTGATTTGGTTCAGATGTGAGATGTGCCCCCACAGATGTGCTTGAATGTTTGGTACCTGGCCACTGGTGCTGTTCTGGAAGGTTGTGAAACTCCTGAGAGGTGGGGCATCCTCTGGGGGAAGTGGGTCACTGAGCTTTGAGGTTGATAGCCCTGCCCTACTTCCTGTCCATTCCCTACTTACTGATGGAATTAGATGCGTACAAGTTCCTACAGCCATCCTTCCCTCAAGCTGTGAGTCGCAGTGAGACCTTCCTTTCTTTTCTTTTTCTTTTTTGTCCTTTTTCTTTTTTTCCGAGACAGGGTTTCTCTGTGTAGTTTTGTGCCTTTCCTGGAACTCACTCTGTAGCCCACGCTGGCCTCGAACTCACAGAGATGCACCTGCCTCTGTCTCTCGGGTGCTGGGATTAAAGGCATGCGCCACCACTGCCTGGCTGAGACCTTCCTCTCTTAAGTGACTTCTGTCAGGTAGTCCATTCCAGTGGTGAGAAAACAAAGCAATAGAGTCTCAGTTTCTATATCTGTGAAAATGGGGGCTTTAAAAAAAAATCTAACGGTTCATGGAACATATGAATATAGTCCTATAAAAATTGGAAACTCTGCAGGTCACTGCTCCAGCTCTGTCCCCCCTCTACCTGAACCTCAGTGCAAACCCAGGCATCTTCCAACCGTATCCTGTTTTTCTATTTCTCTGGCATAGTTGGGATTGCAGAACCTGGAAGTTATGGTTTCATGGGTTTGTCTTATAACAATGAAACATAATTTGAGTTAATGGAAATCTTATTTCTTCAGGTAATGTCCAAATTTAACTCCATCCAGGTAATTTTCACAGAATAGTATTAAGGTAATTTAAAAACTAAAATAAAAAATTGACTTTTTAAAAAAATCTGTTTCACTTATTATATGGAAGTCTGTCCCAGTTAACATTGTAATTTTGCTCTTGACATCTCAGTATAAAATACATTGGAGTCAACTGAGCATTGCCAGTAATTACTTCTTTTTAAAATTATGCACCTCTATGCTAGGGATAGAATTCAGTGGTAGAGCACTTGCCTGGAACACACTGAGGCCTTAGATACCATTCCTAGCCCTGCAGAAAATTTTATGAACTTCTTTCTTTGGAAAATAATTCTGTGTGCACATATCTGTATATGAAAGAAGAAAGACCCTCTTTATCTCCTAGGAGACACCTCTGCGTCCATTTTTTTGTGTATGTGGAAGCTTCTAGAAATCACATTTACCTACATTGTCCTATTCAATTCCCACTGTGGCTTCCTTTAACATTGAGTGTACTTGCACACCTGTACACATACTTTTCATGCTTGGGCTGGGAGAGCAGGTGTGTGTGCCCCTTCTGTGTCCTCAGCCCTGTGGTAAACATTGTCTTGGTTCCTTTTTCTGAATTAGAGTATTGAGGTTCAGAGGCACAATGCACCTGACTCGTGATGGCCGAGGCACTCAAATTCCACATGCCCTGTTTAGATGACCCACTTGTCTCATGAGTGAAAGTCTGTTTTTCTTGGAAGACTCAAAAGCAACTCTCAAAAATAATGTTAAGTCTTAAGGACAATAAAGGAGAAATCGAGGAGGGGTGAGTGTCTCCAGCTGATATGCCTGAAGTTAAATTTTTGCTTCCCTGGGTGGAGGCGCACGGGGCGGGGCAGGGGGGGGAATGGTATCACGGCCACCAACAAACACAGGAAGCTAAGCAGATATGCGAGTTCACAGGGTGTTTTGGCCACTCATGGGAATGTTAGGAAACCATGGTTGCCCAGGGGAGATTGTCACGTGTTGGAGGTCATGTGAGATGATAGAAAAAAGCTGTACTTCCCAGGTCTCAGGGCCTCCCCCATTAGCTAGAAACTCTCCTATCTTGTGTCATTTACCTGAATGTAATCCTAGAGAAGGCCACTGTGTCTGTCAGTGTCTGGCTCCTCTGATGGTCATTAGCATCATGGGTCTGGAGCTTGAGTGTGCAGAAACCTTTTCCAGAAGCCAAGAAGATTGGAAAAAGTTGTCTGGATGCTCTGTCTTAAGTCATAAGTCACCTTCAGCAAAATGAGGAAGAATAATTACTATATGTCAGCACCCCTAATCCACAAATCCAAAATATGAAACTCACAGGAATGATTTGTATTCATATTACATCACAAGTGGAAAACTGAATGCTACAAAACTTTGCTACATGAGTGCCATGATTCAAATGTAGTATAGATAACTATATAAACTATGTAAAACGATCTTCAGTCTAAGTGTGGAAGGAGTGTTTGAATTATCAATGAATTTCATCTTTCAGTCCCATTCCCCAAGATGCCCTAAATGTAAGTGAGCATTCCCAAATAGGAAGGAATTCTGAAATCTGTAATCCTTCTAGTACCCGGTGTTTCAGGTAAGGGCCACTCAGCCTGCCCTGGTGGGTTCCTCTGATGGAGCAGGCAGTTACTGAATTCTTTAAGTTGATAGATAGCAACATGGGGAAAGAAGGCTTAGGCTAATGTGGATGAGAACACTGGGTGTCAGGACACGGAGGAACTTGCATGAAGACTGCGTTAGTCATCTTTCTGTTACTATAAAAAATACCTGCGATGAGCAATTTATAAAAGGAGGAAAGGTTGGTTTGGGCACTTGACATTCTTCAGAAGTTTGCTTTGGGCCTGCAGCAAGGAAACACCATGGAAGGAGCCTGTGGTAGAAGCATCGAGAGAGAAGAAGAGAAGGAACAAGGGTCTCACAACCTCTTTCACCCCAATTGACCGGATTTCCAACTGGTCCCCACTGATTTAAGGTTCCAGCACCTTCCAACAGAGCCACACAGGGTCAAGCCTTCAACACCTGGGCCCCTGGAGAACGGTCGAGAAGGACTTTGGTACTAGAAGTGGCATTCAAAGCCTCACTTGTTGTCTGGAAAACACACACTTCCCTCAGTGCTGAGCACTGGATTTTAAAAACAAAACAAGCACTGCAGATCACTACCACAGCAGTCGGAACAATGAGACCCATTAGCCACCTGCCTTTTGAAGATAACTCCTATTCTTAAAGCTAATTGTCTCTTTGTTTAGTGTCTTCTAGCTACTCAGAGAAAACATTTGATAAGCCTGACTTAAGGATCACATTTCAAAAAAAAAGTTATGTAACCCGAACTTACATTGGCATGTAAACAACCAATTATGTATCCAGTGGTACAAGCTTACTGGAATCTGTGCTCTTCAAATGATGAATCACGGTTCATTAGCAGATTGTGAAATCACTTCATTGGGTCACAAACAGCCTTTGGAAGAATGGAACAGGGTAGAATGGAGTGGAGGAACAGACGGGGATAAGCTAGAATAAGCTAGAGCAAGCGATCAATTCATTGCATGTGGTAAAGTTTACATTTTTGTATCATATTTATTTCAAGAATATATGTCCACTCATTAACATAAAATAAGTTTTTTTTTAACTGTGGGTCAGAAAGCTACTTTAGAAAGAGGAATGTGGACAGATGCAAAGTGTGTTAAGTCCCTCACTACTCTTTTCTGTGGTGTGGCTTCAGTAGCAAACAACAGAGCCGCCCTTTGCTCATCTGTACAGAGCTGTTTTCAGAGTAATCTTTCTGGACATCTCTGTGCAAGCCCCGCCATCCCCACCACCCCACATCCTCCCTCAGATGAATATGCCTGTTAGATCCAAAACACGGTTTGGACACCAGGGGAGGGCAAAGTGACAGTCCTAAGAGCTGTGGTAAGTTAGTAGCAGAGTTGGAAGCCGAATTCGATTATGTATGGATTCTTTTCAGCCTGGAAGGGGAGGAGTGTGCAGTGGCTCTCATACCAAGCTCAGTGAACAGCTGTTCCCTCACAGCCGGAGCTAGGAAATGGGAGAAAGGCACTTTCATTGCAGCTGGAGGGACTGGGTTTTGCCCTGGGAGGAGTGTCCCCATGGCAAGCCCTGGCAGGGGTGATACCCCTCGTCTAGAAGATTGGAAAGGAGCAGACCCTGTTCTGTGTACAGCAGAAGAATAGACAAATCTAGAAAGGTTTTTCTCCATTCCTAAGACATCTTACTCACTTGGTTCACATGCTTTCATTCCCCTTCTCTCTGTCTCTTTCCCTCTCCCCCCCTCCCTCCCTCCCCTCCCCCTCCCCCCTTTCTCCCTACTAGCAAGCTTCCTGTGTAGCTTTCCATGTCCCTGTCCTCAGCCAGGGATGGTCTGAATACCTTGGTGCTCTGCTGGGCTGCAGCTAGCTTTGCTTTCCAGCCAGATGTCAACTCAAGCTTGAGACAGCTGCGATCAGCTGTTGGAAGTGGGGGAGCTGGGCAGTGAGGTGGAAGTTCCTGGTCCCTGGCCAAGCCCCAGTGGAAAGAGCAGTGTCTGCCATACAGCTTGTCTCTTTCTATTGCTGACTCCATTGCCCTGGCCTTTTCTTTGTGTATACATCAGTTTTCAGATGTTCTAGCCTCTCCTTGGAAACTGGAAGCCGTCATACTTAACCGTAGACCTCTTACAGCACTGGTTCCTTCCTACCAACCAGAGAACTCCCATTTGTGAACTCACCTCCAACTTCACCTGCTGATGAGGTGCTCTGTGATAACACGGAAGAGTCTGGATCCAGCCAGACTTATATCCTCACCTTGCCTCTGTCTCTTCCTTGCCTTGAATCCCTGACCACATACTTGAATTCTGAGCCCACCAGGTTCCTGCCACGCTATGTGGGATACCTGCATGAGTATGCTGGGAGGATTACAAGACAAAACAAGCAGAAAGGTGTTTTCATTTGCTTAGGGCTGGACACACACTACCTGTCCTATGTATAATGTCTCTCCCTGGGCAGAGTACTCTGCCTTCCCCAGCAGCCACACACACTACTGGGTGGCCTGATGCCATCCCAACTCCTCCTCTACTCTAGGGGTTGCCTTACTTTCACTGACAAGGCTTGCTGGATTCCCGTGGAGAAAATGGCTCTATGAATGGTCACACTGCTAACACCAACCCCTGTCACTTTTCCAGGGTTAGAAAATGAGATATCCGTAGCATGCTTCATTGCAAAATAGGGGTAAAAGGGCAGAGACAGAAAACAAAACATGGGGTGTCTCCGTGGGCCTGAGAAGGCAGGAGCTCACGTTAGACATTGATGTTTAATAAGACACATGGAGAGATCACAAAGATAATTGATGAGAAAGGCTGTTGGTATTTAAACCACCCCCCTCAATTCACCCAACCTTCTGCTTGGGCTGGGTCGCCTTTGTTTTGGCCTCAGTGGTACAGCTGGGAAGCAAGGCTACCTTCAAAGCTGCTGACTGAGGAAGACCCTGGGGTGACTTGCTGGTGCCCATATCTACATGGGATTCAAGGACTGATGAGGCATCTGGGGGCTCCTATCAGAATAATTGGGGGAACATGATGGTCACACAGACCTAAGTTATTCTCATTATCTGTGGGCTCCTCTGGGAATTACATCCTGACACCACAGGAAGCTTTAGGAGGTGCTTGGGAGAGAGAACAGGAAAAACACATCCCTAGGCTGACTTTTGTTGGTGTGGATTTTTTTATTCCACAGACAATTGTTGGTTGGGCTATGGATTTCCTCTGTCTCCCATTTCCCAACTTTAACAGCCAAGAGCTCATCTGTTGTTCAGATCTTGATATTTCGCCCATAGAAGTATCTCCTTGCCTTCAGTCTTTACTCAATCTACTCTTTTATGTTTTCACTTGAACTGTTTATTTAATGCATTTATGTTCATGTGATGTGCAGCTGTGTGTGTGTGTGTGTGTGTGTGTGTGTGTGTGTGTGTGTGTGCAGGCACACGTGTGTATGTGGGTGCACACTGTGCACACACTACGGATGCGGAGGTCAACCTCAGGATGTTCCTCAGGAGCCGTCCATCTTAGTTTTTAGAGATAGAGTCTTTCATTGGGTCCTGGGGCTCACCAACTAGGCTAGGCTGGTTGACAAACAAGTCCCAGGAATCTGCCTGTCTCTGCCTCTTCAGGGCTGGGATGACAATTACATACCACCTCCTCCCATCTTTATTGGACCAAACCTAGGCCCCTATGCTTGTGTAGCAAACACGTTATTAGCTGAGCCATCTCCCTGACCTCTCAGTCTCTACCCATTCTGAACACTCCATCTTTCTTTGGACAGGTTCAAGGATTATCGCGAGCCACCATGGGCCCCAAACCCGTATGAGTTTTCCAAGCAGTACTGGTCTGTTCTGTCTGCCCGTCTGGCCTTTGTGATCATCTTCCAGGTGAGTTGTTACGTGATGACTAGATGTTAAGGATGCAGGATGCCCAGGTGAAGACTGTCATAGTGCTCTGCCTGCCCTTCATAGCCAGATGCTTATGGTACAGTCATCTCTTGGTATCCGGGGAGAGAAGATGGGGGGCTTTAATACTTCTTGGGGACACCAAATCTAAGGGTGCTGAAGTCCTTTGTAACAAATGACATCACATTTGCACGCAACCCACCCAAACCCTCTCATACACTTTAGATCATGGCTAGATGACATGATAATTAATGCAATGCAAATTCAATGCGAATGGGGTTGAACTGTGTTGTTTAAGAACTACTGATGAGCACAAGCCTGCATATGTCCCTGTCGGTGCGATTTTGTTTTCTGTTATTTTTGATCCACGGTTGGTTCCATTTGAGCATAGAGGGAAATGGATACAGAGACCCACTTGTGCTCTGTGACATAGAGAACTTCACATGTGGCTGGCAGCAATGAATGTAAAGCGGGATTCCCCAGAGAGAGCTCCTTTGAATGGGTAGATTTGGCCAAAAGATAATAAAACCCAGAGCAAAGTTATCAGACAGATGTAGAGTAAGCTGCAGAGTGGACATACTTGCCCGTTTAAACTGGAAGAGAAGAAAAGAAAATGGGGAACTATTGAAACCAGAGTCTCAGCCCTGGGACAGACAAATAGCACATCCTCTCTGTCAGCCTGAGAAAGGGCTCAAGTTCGGAAACTTTCTTCCTGAGCTCTTGGGTCTCTCCTTTGTTAGCATTGTTTACCGTGGAGACATCTGGTTGGAGGGGCTGGCAGAGTCATCTAACCACCCCTGGAATGAATAGCAAACCCGAGCTCATGATTCCTATCTTTGACAATAGCCACAGCTCCAATTGCGTCGTCACCAAGATTCTCTGAGCTCCAGGGCCCCCAGTCCCCACTCGGGCTCCTGTTGATCTTTGAGCAGGAGCCAGAGCACAAAGCCAAATATCCCTTTCTCTTCAGTTCCCTTGGCTTTTATATTCCCTGAAGGCAAGTCTCTGGGGGGCTCTAGGGTGTCCTGCCCCTCAGACTCTAGCCCAGGATGTAGAGAAGCCCACCAGCTAGTCTTTCACCTAAAGAAGACGCTATTCTTCCTCTGTAGAGATGGGGTGATATGTTTGAAAACTTGCCTAGACATCCCCTCGCTGCCCCCCACCTGCTCCATCTCCTCACTTGTCCATCTGTCACATGTCACAGGTCCCTCATGCCATTGGCAGTGGGTAGAGGAAAAGTCTAGATAACTGGAAGCCTCTGGAAGCAGTTGTCCCTAAGTCTTCCCTTCAGCTCCCAGGACTATGATGTATATATAGTTCAAGGGCTGTTACTGCCTTGGTTTCCCAGAGCAGGAAGAGAAAATACCACAAGTGTGTAGTTCCCAGATAGAAAATGATTACAAGTTGAGGAATGTGTTGGGTGAATGTGTGGGAAGGATAGACTTGAGAAATGAGCAAGAATCAGATCATACTGACTTGTATTGGTCCATGCCAGGAACCATAGCCTGATATTCATTCATTCACTCTGAGAAAAAAATGCTCCTAGGAAAGGCTTTCCTAGCCTACTGAGATATCCCAGGGATGTGGCTCAGCAGGGACCTCATGCAAGTGTATGTATACAGAAGCCTGGCATCAACCAAAGAGAACTGGAAGCAGAGAGTCCCTGGTAATGGCAGCATGAGGAGACTATGAGCCGTAGGTGGGTTGGGCTAAAGCCATATCAGTGAAAACACCTAAGGTCCCTGGTACTGAGGACAGAGAGACAGCTGGGGAGATGAAAGGCCACTGGGCTTTGTGGTCACTTCCCTGGAGGCCCCAGTACAGAGCAAGCCTGGGAGTGTTAGGATGAAGGACATGTGAGGACACTCTGTGGATGGTGCGACAGTGCACTACAGGTCCTCCTGAAAGGAAGGCCCACTAGCTCATTGCCACTTACCATGTCTTGCCATTGCCAGTATTTGACATGTAATAATTTATGAGAACTCACAGCTGCTCCAGGAGTAGGTTGAAGTTGTACTAATTTTACTAATAGGACACCATTATCAGTAAGGACGCCAAAGGACACATAGGCTCACTGTTAAAGATCACTCAGCCAGTGAGTTATCTAGCATTCTGTCCAGTTTCTTCTTTTCTCACCAAATGAGAAGCACTAGGGTGGTCACTCTGAAGGGGCCAGGGTGGACTGTGGTGAGCTAGTATCCACCTCTGACCTCAGGTATCATCCTACCAAGCCAAGCCTCACCATTCATACCTCTTCTTTGTTTCGGCAGAACCTAGTGATGTTCCTGAGTGTCCTTGTGGACTGGATGATTCCGGATATCCCCACAGACATCAGTGACCAGATCAAGAAAGAGAAGAGCTTGTTGGTGGACTTCTTCCTGAAGGAGGAGCATGAGAAGGTCAGGCTGGCTGATGAGCCCACCCAGAGGAGCCAGGGTGGCGGAGATCGGAGCAGGAGGAGCCGTGCAGCCAGCTCTGCACCCTCAGGCCGGAGCCAGCCAGGCAGCATAGCATCCTCAGGGTCCCAGCACACCAACGTGTGAGCCCACAGTTGGCAGCAGAGGAGGCAGGCAATGGCGAATCGCATGCACACACCACATGTTCCTGCAGCTCCTCTTCTGCTGGGATCTGGCTTGCGAGTGTCTCCAAGAGAGAGTCACGGAAAGGAAAATAAAAAAGCATGCAGGAGGGAAGGGAACGATATTGCTTCTCAGAAACTGGAAGTTTAAGTCTCTTTTAGGTCCTCTTTTGAGATGTGTCCTTTCAGAGAGTTGGCACCCCACTGGGGTCTTTCAACCCTAGAGTTCCCTGGGGTCCCTTCTTGTACTTCACCGTCATTTTAGGTGAAAGAAGTATAGTCAGGGCCCATCCATCCTAGAACCCACTGTAACTGATCACTACCCACTTCCGACTGTCACCGTAAAAGAACTTCTTGGAGACACTTGTGACTGGGGCCACTACAAGGCAGAGCAATTGCAAATTAAGGTACAGGACTGATTTCTGTGGCCACTGGACCTGATGGTAAGGAGTAAAGGTCCTCTCTGGGCTCATCTGAAGTCCACCTGACAAGGATACTTGGATACAATGCAACCTTTTGTGCAAGTTCAGATTTAAAATAAAATAAGTGGAAAGATTCTTTTTTAAAACACATCCCTTGTCTTTGACGCCTTGTTTCCTTTTTCTCTTCTTCCTCCCTTTTCTCTCCCCTCCCCTTTCTTTTCTCTTCGGCTTCCCCCTCTTCTTTTTCCTTCCTCCTCTGTGCCAAGCTTTGTTCTCATAAAGCAGGCAATAAAAGAGAGAACATTCCTGTCTGACAGAGTTTGCAGTCTGGGGATAGATGGCGAACCGACAGTTGTGTAGTATTTTAGATAATGATAAATGCAGCGGAGAAATACTAGGTAGAACAAAGTAAACAGGAAGCGCGGGGGCACAGGAAGTGTGGGTGCACTCAGCTTATCCAACGAGGTTGGTCAGAAAGACTATAAACAATGGAAATAAACAGGTGGTGATAACTCTGCTCTTCCTTTGTTAAGGAGCAGTCAAGCCAGGTGAGGGGTGTTAAGGAGAGGAGCAGGGGTTCAATTATATATTCATTATACAGTGCCAAGAAGCACATATTAAAATGCTAACACAGACAGTTGGTAGCAGCTCTCCAGGGCTCTCTGGGGAGATTTTCGTGAAGAGTTGGATGGAAAGGTCAAGGGTCATTCATCACTGCCAATCATATTTCTTAGTCCCTCCTGCAGCCTGGAGACAATACACAAGACTACCGTTTGCACATAGCTGAAGACCATGCAATTTTTTTTTTTTTTAAAAAAAAATAGCATCCTGGGCATTAGACAGCCATGAAATAAGAATTGGGGCTCTGTTAGAGGCAACTTTTTGCTGTTACCTCTTCTCTTCTAGAGAGGGATGAAGGATATCTCTTGTGAGAGGCATGTTCTAGTAAGGAGATCTTCATTCCTGCAGGGAAGCTCATCAATTCTTTTATCCAAGTAACTACTGATTCACCCATTCTATTTCTGAGTACCTGCTTAGTATGTAAAGGCACTTGGAAAATGTCATCCAGTAAAAGAAATCCCCCCCCCCCCGCCCCCATTGAGCCTATGGTCACAGTAGAGCAAAGAGACAACAAGCAGACAGACAGGTGACCTTGCCTTTGTTATGACAAAACAGGAGAGTCAAGTAAGGTAAAGGGTTAGAGGTGGCAGCGGGGGTGGGGGGGTGGGGGGGTGGGGTGGGGGAGGTGGGGGGGTGTCTCCACTTTCCCTATCCTACAGGTGGGCATTTGCTTTACTCTTCAACCTTACAGCATCCTGCTACCCAATGGGGTATAGAATTCTGCAGTGACCTAGGTGAGCATCCTCAGTATCAGATCTGAAAGAGATGTGGGGGAGGTCTACAGAGCACATAAAAGGGCAAGCTAATCTGAAGCTATGCAGATTCCACTGTGGAAAGCCTGAAAGTTACCTTCTGTTATACCACCAGGGCATGAGGGATTTAATGATTCACCCACGTCCTGGGCTCAAATGGAGCATGCCCATGCTTTGTCCCAGTAGCAATGGGGAATGTTGTTAGGGTACCTAAGAAGGGGAACTTTCTAGAACACTTTCTAGAACTCTCTTGGGTGGGGAGAGGGTGGCAGAGCAAACAGAACAAAACATAAAAACAAAACAAACATTAAAATTTCTTCTCTGAGCTTTTGAGAAACATTCCCCACCTCCATGGTTGCATGAGGAAAACATTGTGGACAAAACTCTGAAATAATGAAGGAAGAAAAAGAAAATAATGCTACTCATTATCTTATTCCCCTTTTTCCAAATTCAGAATATCTTTATGTAAGTTTGTGTTCCTACAATATAGACAGACAATTGAATTGATTTGAAATAATGTTTAATTTTTAAAATTGTGTGTTCAATGATCAAGATTTATTTATTTGTGTGTGTGTGTGTGTGTGTGTGTGTGTGTGTGTGTGTGTGTGTGAGTGCAGTGCCAGTGGAGTCCAGAAGAGGGAGTTGGGAGCCCCTGTAGCTGAAGTGACAGGCAGTTGTGAGACATCCCATGTGGGTGCTGAGAACCAAACTTATGTTCTTTGCAAGAGAAGTATATGTTCTTAACCCCTGAGCCATCTCTCCAGTTCCGGAAGAAGATTTAGAAAATGCGAAAGGAAAAAACAAAACCAGTTTAATCCACCTCAGCATTTATCTCCAAGATCATTTCAACCAGCTTGTGTTTTCTTTCTTTCCTCACTCAGCTATGACTCAGCACACACTGACTAAAGAAGAAGTTACACACCTAGGTAGGGACCGTAATGAGGAAGGGTTTGGTGGTAAATGGTACCTGCTACTTAGCTATCACCAAGCTTTCCTCATGGAGAACAGAAATAAATGCAACCTGGTGGCTGATTGGTATGAATTATTTCAATGGGCATTTTTGTTTTTCTTTTTCGTGTGTGTGTGTGTGTGTGTGTGTGTGTGTGTGTGTGTGTGTGTGTGTGTGTTTACACAGCTGAGCTTGAACTCCCAAGATCCACCAATCTCTACTCCTGAAAGTGCTGGGATTAAAGGTGTGCATCATCACACCTGGTGGCATTTTCTCTATGTAAATAAATAAATAAATAAATAAATAAATAAATAAATAAATAAGAAGTGTAATAAATAGAAGCAAAGCCTTCATGCTGTCCCTCTTCACAGTCCTTGAAGACTAATTATTCCATCTGTGGAAATGGAATTATGTTCTCAAGGATCCAGAAACTCTTTGCTAAGTTCCTGTCTCAAAATAGTGGCCAGTGGCCATGATTTTGTTATATTTAAGTTTGCATTTCTGTGAGATAAATAGAAGACTTTCTGTTGTAAATCCTGCCAACACAACCTTCTAATCTTATAAATGCATTAGCCATTGGTTACAAAATATGAGAGAGAGAGAGAGAGAGAGAGAGAGAGAGAGAGAGAGAGAGAGAGAGAGAATATGATGCCTGGTCTTAAATAGCAGTTGGAGATGCCACTGGCCTGTGGGAGGCATTTCTGGAAGTGAGAATTAGATGGAGAAACCAAAGGATCAAATTTGTCTTACAGTGTCTTTGAAATTTATAAACAAGCAAAGTTTAGGGTTAAGAAAGAATTAGGAGGGGCTGGAGAGATGGTTCAGCAGTTAAGAGCACTTGTTGCTCTTGCAAGGGATCCTGGTTTGGTTCCCAGCACAACCATTTTTAACCAGTGCTGGGACATATGATGTCTTCTTCTGGCCTCCTTGGGCACTGCATGTATGTAGTATACATACATACATGTAGGCAAAATACTTATGTCCATAAAATAATGAATCATTTGTTTTTAAAGAATAAGAAAACCATAGCATTTTTATATTAGCATATTCATTCTTCATTCACTAGTAGGCCAGGGTACACCTGTAGATTAAATTTACATAAGGTAAAGTTAAAGATGCCACCATATCCCTTTAGTTCTGGTGCTTATGGCTCCATCTGGTGATGGTCACAATTCAGACCTTCTCAGAATTGTGGGAAGTATAAGAAAGCTTATTGGGCCAAGATTATGCCCTTGCTTTGGGCTAGCCTACACCCAGGGATAGGCATAGCAGGGCTAGGGTTCATCCTGTCTCTGTCCAGGCTCACCCTTGAGGGTTCCCTCAGCTCCTGAGCTCCCTGTACTGGTGGGTGGTTGAGTTCCCCTTGGTACTTACTGTAGCCCAGGTTTCCCTTCTACTCAATTCCGTTGTCCTACGTCCCATCCCATTCTCCTCCCCCCATCATTCTGGAGCCTGTTCTCTGTTAAGCTTCCAGCCCTTCATCTTGGGGCTGCTTTCCAGAGAACCTGACCTAAGAAACAGGGTATGTGAGTGGTGTATTTCCTCAGAAGACTGTTTTTGTGCTGGAATGATGGCTTGGCTGGATTTGTCATTTTCAGGTCACCATCTTCTCTTTCAAAACATTGTGTCTATGGCAATTAATCCACATTCTTCCAGGGGTTCGGAGGAACGGCCTCTGGAGCTGGCTTGATGGAGATTCCTTTTCAAGTCCTTTATTTCTACTGCTTTGGTGCATGAGAGACTTTAAAACTGACTCTCACAATTCAAAAATCTCACTAGGATGTGTCTCTATGTGAGGTTCTTTCATTTAATGTGCTTGGAATACAAAGACCTGCTTATTCAATTTTTCATCTCTGGAGAGTATTCATCCATGTTGACAGTGAGTTCCAGTAACATGCATTTCAACTGCTTTGAAAACTTCTGGGAACCACTGAAGTTCTAGATTGATTCTCTAGGGTGTAATCTTCATGCCCACCACCTGTTTTTTCAATATTATAGGGCTCTATCCTAGCCCCCTACACTCCAGCATTAGGTCCTTCCTAGAAGACCATGATGCCCTTTTCTCCGTCCCCTTCCCCTGACTCAGTCAGTTCTTACCCTTCGATACTTTCTTGAAGTCCCATCTAAACACTTGCTTATATAAAGGAAGAGAACGTGACTTCCCTAGTCACCCATGGCCCTGGTGTCCTGCATTGCCTGTGTCTGTGGCTCCTCAACGTTACCAACAGTGTGTGTTTCCAAGACATGTTGCTCATCTAACAAGGCGCGGGGTGGGACTGGGTAAGCCCTGATGCCCACTTCTGTTCTGACATGCACAATTCTAGGTTCCCTGTAGCATGGGCCATATGAAAGGTGCGGCTCATTGCTGATGACTCAGTCTTACCTCCCACCTTCTCATTTGACTCATCTTTTCAACATGTACCTGGCCATCTGCGACCCATATGGCCCTTGCCTGCAAGTTCTACTCTTGCACCTACCCACTGTAACATCTCAATCTCTCAGCTACAGCAGAGGGCGCCAGAGAGCAGACCCCGCCCTTCTTGCAGAGCCCACTTTCTGAAGACAGCAGATGTAGCCTCAGCAGGCAGCCCCATTTGCACATCTGGCTGGTCTCCTGCCCACCTCCTCTTCTTTCCTTTTCTTGTTCATCAGGGCAGTGAATGGCAGTGCCACCAGGGATGAATCCTTGCAGAAGTGGGCTAGAAGACACAGTGAAACTGACTTATTCATGATTTGTACAGCTGCTCCCTCCAGAAAGGAAGAACAAGGCAACATCCAGGTGGAAATTCAAAGAGACAGGTCTTGTCAGTTCAGAAACCTTCCGCTTGATGGCCCTGGCTTCCTCTCACTTCCTGTTAGTCTGATGGAGAGGCACAGAGGACAGAGGCTTCTGAGCCAGGTTGTCTTGCTCAATTAGGGCAATGAAGCCCTGGGTCCTAAGGGAGAAAGACATTCTTTTGACATGGATCCCACACCAGAACCTGCTTGTAGTTTGCTCCCAGCATGATGGACTCTGCTTGGCCTGAATCGACTCTGCAGAGAGCATATGTCAACTTCTATCAGGAACCACATTTGCTTGGTTTGAGGGAGGCTGCTGGTTGAGAAACAGATGAGGCCCCTCAAACAGGCCTCTCCGTTCCTTTCCCAGGGCCTCACTCTTGCTACATTCTTACTCTCTTCACTTCCTGTCACATCATCTCCATGCTTGGTTTCCTTAACTGCCGACACCTGGCTTCACTCTACCCACCTGTCTTCTCAGATTCTCTTGTACTTGCCTCAATTTATTGCCTGTTGTCTTGAACAAGGCAGGGCTTCCTTTCATCTGTCTCCCCAGGGGCCCCTGGTTTCTCCTTGACTCTTCTCCTGAATGTCTTTTGGTATCCATAGGCAGTGCTGGGCTTCTGGTATGAAGCATCTTCTGAAGACACTTGTGAATGGAGTGGTTGCTCCTAAGCTGGTGGCACTATTTTGGAAGGCTCTTGACACTTCAGGAGGTGGAATCTGCCTACTTTGAGAAGTAGGTCACTTGAGTCTATTATCCATGACTCCTTCCCATTGTCCTCACTGCTTCCTGTCTACCTTGATGTAAATAGCTGTCTTCCACCACGTACTCCCACTACCCAAGCACATGAGCACAGCTGCCAATAGACTGAGCCCTCTGAAGCCATGAACTGAGATAAATACTCTCACACTTGAATTGTAACACAAAGGGAACTTAACATAGGTTGTGTACATAAAGCTCCTTTCCTCACACATTGTATCAAAAGGGAGTCACTGAAGTCCCCCTTGGTACCATGGGACCTGGAGATTTTACAGTCTTAGGCACCTAAGAAAAGTAGCCAAATAAAATACAACTAGGTACAAAAGTCAATTTCCGTGTAGCATGACAATAGAAATCACAACAAAATACAAAATTTAGACTAGTGTTACAAACCTCACAGACTGTAACCAGTCCCTTCACTTTTCATCAGCTGACTCATACATCTTTATAATACTTGAAAATATTCTCCTTCATGTCTTTGGCTGTCTGCCCTTTGCCTTCTCAGAGCAATGCTGTTGTAAGGAGGACAGAGGTAACGCAAGTCTCAACAACAATTTTTTCTTATTTCTGACTAAAATACTCGTCAAAAAGTTTCTTTCAGCTCAGTCCTTTCATAGGAGTCTTGAGAGTATCATCAAATTTGGGGAAACTGTTGCCATTCTACAGTGTTGCTAAGATTTGAAAGAATTTTCCTTCCTCTTTGCAAAGTGCTCCTCTACTCTTTTGATTGTACTCATAGTACTGGGAGCCCTTGGGGGACTCCCCGAGGCTAACCTGCATCAGTAATCACTAGATAGAACCAGAGAGGCTCAGCAAATGACTTCATTCACAGCTGCAAGGACTTCCTGTTGGACTCAGATGGTGGCCTCCTTTATTGGGCAGAAGCTACCTGCCTTGGACTTGATGCTTAGGCCTTATGTGCTCTGCTGGAGGCCAGTGGGGAACTCCAGTGACAGGGAAAAACACATGGAATAATCACCACCCATAGAGCACTCCACAGGCGTCACCTTCTGGGATAAGAACTAAACATCTGTCACCTTGTTTGATCTTCACAGATTCCTATGAAGGGTTTTGCCCTGTCTCATTTTTTCCAGGATGGTTCACGTCATTAACTTGGATGTCAAGCCCTTTTTCCTATTAATCTCTTTCTCACTCACATAGTTCAAGAGAGATCAATCAAGAGGCCATTCATAGCTCCCTTCCCAGGCCTCACCTGTTATATCTGTCTTACTTTACATAAGGGAGTTTTCTGAAGACATTCTCTAAGCTGTTGACACACACAAAGCGTTACAGAAGAGTCCTCTGTCCCTCGGTGAATGCACCATGGAAGGCAGTTGCCCATTCTATAGAAATGATCAACAGATTGTTGATCACAAAGCTATGAACCACACTCAGGCTCTGTGGTCATACTAGTGCATGTTAGTCTCAGAGGTTTCCCCAAGGGTTCCCAGTACTATAATCATAATATGAGAAATAGGAGCCAAAAGACTTGCAAAGATGAAGGAAAATTCTTTCAAATTTTAGAAACATGACCTTTTTTGCCAGATGAGTAGAACCTCAGAGGGTTCTTGGACCAACCTAGCTTTTATCTAGAAACTCCTAGAACTTTCTATTAAGTCATTGTTTCCATCCAGGACTCCCCTTCCAAGGGAGGATGTCCTCTTCTATGAGAAACATTAGTTTGGAGTTGGGGCATATTCCTTTCCTTCCAGTAAGCAGGCCTCAAATCAAGACGATCCTGAGAGGTGGTCCCTCCTCAGTCCCAAGTGTACAGAAAGGGAACTCTCCTGTGTCATTCCTCATGAAAATAGCTTCATTGGTTGGCAGAAATTATGGTAGCAGAGAATTCCATGCATGGGCATGTTTTTTTTTGTTTTTGTTTTTGTTTTTGTTTTTGTTTTTTTTGAGGGGCCCACCACACAGCTCCCAAATATCACACAAAAAGCTTATTCTTAATTATAAATTCCTGGCCTTAGCTTGGCTTGTTTCTTGCCAGCTTGCTGTGGAATGTCATTCTGTATGCTGTGAATATATGTTGTTATGATTGGTTGGTAAATAAAGCTGGTAAATGGTGAGGCAAAATAAGGTTAAGTGGGACATTCCAACTAGAGAGAGAGGAAGGAGAAAGACAGAGCTGAGAGACGCTGCTAGCCGCCACCAAAAGAAGTAAGACGTAAAGTACCAGTAAGCCACAAGCCACATGGCAAAGAATAGATTAATAGAAATGGGTTAATTTAAGATGTAAGAGGTAGCTAGTGAGAAGTCTGAGCCATTAGGCCATATATTTTGAAAATAATATATGCTTCTGTGTGTTTATTTGGGTCTGAGAAGGTGCAGGACTGGGCAGGACTCAGAAAAACTTCCAGCTACACCAGCTTTTCCTAACTTTAAATTATCAGGGATACCTTTTGCCTCTGGGCTTTTACCTTTTTCTTACTTCTGTAGCCTTACTTTGTTTCTTACTCTATGTCTGGCTGTGTGGCTATGTGGCTGATCTCTGATGTTCTCCTCCTTTTCTTGCTCCATTCTTCTTCCCAGATTTCTCCTTCTACTTATTCTCTCTGCCTGCCAGCCCTGTCTATCTTTTCTCCTGCCTTGCCATTGACTGTTCAGCTCTTTATTAGACCATCAGGTGTTTTAGACAGGCACAGTAACACAGCTTCACAGAGTTAAACAAATACAACATAAACAAAAGTAACACACCTTAAAATAATATTCTACAGCAGCTGTCTGTGCTCCAGTGTCCAATGTGAGTAAACAACAGAACTAGGTATCAGACTTCAGTTGACCCTAGCCTGAAGTCTGTGCACCTCACTACTCACTGGAGAGAGAGAGAGAGAGAGAGAGAGAGAGAGAGAGAGAGAGAGAGAGAGAGAGCGCACACATGTACATCTCCAGAGTCTTCATGGGGACAGTTGTGAATTTGATGATGAATGTCATAGACAATAAAACCTGTTACAGGTTCACAGCAAGAACCCTGAGACACAATTACCCTTCTGGTGAGCTTTATTAGGAGTGCTAAAGCTCAAGACTACAAGCAGTCATCACAAGGCTCTGAAGTGGGAGGGCATTAACAGAGGGACTGGTACTGTATCTAGCAGGATGGGGGTCCTGAAGGGAGAGAGAATCTTCAGTTCTGGGCTATTAAAGGCGTTAGGCCTTTGTACTGTAGAAAAAGCAAAGAGATCCTGAAGGGTGACAGACACCACAGTACCATCAGACAAAAGGGGTTTCTGGTTCATACAGGTTTCAGAGGCATTGGAGGAAAGTTCTGTTTGACTTAGCCTATGCTGGAAGTCAGAAACCATTGGTAAAATTAAGTTATAATTCAGGGTCGTCTCACAGCTGCAAGGTGGAGGGAGAGAATTCAGCTTTTTGTGAGGGTTTTGAGTCTACAGGAGCACTCTGTAGGCAGCTTTGAAGGAAGAAGACTACAGGGGGTGTGGCCTGATTTGCGGGAGAAAGCAGCTAGCTGGGCCATGACCTAACAATGAAAACATTTTCCATGCTGGAGCCAGGCTGAGCTGGACACCAGTCCCTCTTGTCTCACTGAAGCACAGTCCATCTCTTCTGTGAGCTGCTTTTGCTATCTGGAGGATGGCTACCTCCCTTGCCTCTTCCACAGGTCTCTTCTTGGTAAGCCACAGAGCACTGGACTGGTACTGTAACCAGCACACACAGAGCTCAGAGAAGGAACAGGAATGTTATCATCAATTAGAAATATGTCTCCTGTAAGCACCCCGAATAGAGATGATTATGGTTATTGATAATCCTCAAGTGTAATTGGCCCTCTCCCAAGAACATGGTGAGTCTGCTAGGAAACAGAGCCTTGGCATGCTGGAATGACCTCTGCAGAGGGCTGTAGCTAGAGTTTTCCTGCCTGGCCCATGGTCAGGACAAATCTCTCTCACCTGCCAGTCCCGCAGCCGCTCAGACCCAACCAAGTAAACACACAGAGACTTATATTACTTACAAACTGTATGGCCTTGGCAGGCTTCTTGCTAACTGTTTTTATATCTTAAATTAACCCATTTCTATAAATCTATACCTTGCCACGTGACTTGTGGCTTACCAGTATCTTACATGTTGGTACTCATGGTGGTGGCTGGCAGCGTCTCTCTGCCTCAGCCTTCCATTTCCCGGAATTCTCTTCTCTGCTTGTCCTGCCTATACTTCCTGCCTGGCTAATGGCCAGTCAGCATTTTATTTATACAAAGCAATATCCACAGCAGAGGGCAGGCTTTGTCTGGTTCATATTCTTGACATCACTACATTTGCTCATTTCCAGTTTGGAACTGGGCTTCCAGATGACTAAGTGATAAAGGAATAGCTCAAAGGCATTGCTGTGCCCAGGGCTTATAGAAGAGCTACCATCTTCCCTGGCCCCACATGTCTGTTAACAATCTTTGGCTTTTGAAACAAATGTCTTGCCTTGATGTCCAGGAAGTATTCCGTGGTTTCTTGAATACATTGCCCTGACTCCATTAAATACATATCAAGTGATGACCATGTATACGTTGCAGACACTAGACCATGAGTTTCAGAAAGAACATTAAACTAATTTTTCATGGTTTTTGTGGTTTCCTTGAGTGGCTCCTTATAAATAGGATAGACTCATGATCTGAAATGATACATCATCAAGATGAAAATCCCTGCTGAGGAGAGCTGGCTTTTCTCTTGATCTCTGAATGATTTCTGCATAGCAGTGTGACATATCTAGACTCCACAGTGATGGCTCTGGCGTACTGGTTGCTAGAGATGTCACATGGAAGCAATTACTGTCCAAGTTACCAAGTCAGAAGACGCCAATGGAAGTTTAGAGGGTTGTCAACACAGATAAAGTGTCTTGGCTTTCTCACAAAGTGTCTTCTATCTATGAGTGAAGATCTGTAAGCTCAATTCTATTACCAAGAAGGTCAGAATCAAAGGATCAGATCATAATGAAGAGTACCCACTCCAAAGACAACTTGTATTTGGAAATAAATAATGTAGGCATTTCTTTGCCTGGTGGAAGGTTTGTCAGGGGAGTAGTTTGGAAAGCAACGTCAAATAAAAGTATGTAATTTAAAAGCAGAAGTTTGTGGATGTTAGCTTTTAAGCCTTTGATAGGCATGCTATAATCTCTATAACCACAGAGGTTTGGTATAGAATAAAGTATCATGGGGGATCTCTCAAGGAAGGTGAAATAGAATATATAGTTAGAAACTAGATGAAGGGGACTGGATTGGAAGTACTAAGTGGGGAGGGAGAGGGAAAAGAGTGTAAGGGAGGATATGGGGGGAACTGACACCAAGAACCATTTGAAGGGTCTATGGAGCCACCAAATAATTAGGGAAACAATGTTTCAACTAAGCATCTTTTGCCACCAAGTGAAACTTCCAGTGCCAGTGCCAGGAATGGGTTATATCTAATTGAGTTGTTGGCCAAAGGGGCCCTATGGAAACGCCCAAACAACTCAGGCTATTGCCAAGACTATTGGTTGCTCTCCACAAAATGATAGTAAGGCCCTTACGTAATTCATTAGACACAGAGAAGTCAAACTGGTGCCTAACTCAAGCCTTCTCCCCACTGACTAGTGTTCATGGTATGGGAGGGTACTCTGCACACTGCTAGAGGAGAAAGGTAAATATCTACCTAGCTGCAAACCCTGTGACCTGCAATGATGGCCTGCTTGCATGATACGCTGATGCAAGAGTGGAACAAACGTGAGGGTGACCAATCCAGTCTGATTGGAGAATTTAAGGCCCACTCTCTAAGATGGAACCCTTGCCTGACACTGCTCAGGTGGGCAAGAACCTGAAACTCGATAGGCCAAGAGTCCAGGGAAGGACCAAATAGTAATGCTCTGCTAAAGGAACAGAGCAATAAAATGACCCCTAATGACACTCTGCTACACCCAGAAAAAAGTGTTTCACTCAACCATCATCAGAGAAGCTTCCTCTTGCAGTCTATGGGAAATAATACAGACCCACAACTGGACAATTGCTGAGAGTGAGAGACTCAGTACAAAAAGGATGTCTTCATCAAAGCCCTCCCCTCGGGGCTGAGGGATTTATGTGGAAGAGGGGGCAGACAGATTGGAAGAGCCAAAAAGGATGATGACACTAAGAAAACACCAGGTACAGCAGGATTGATGCAAATATGATCTCACAGAGGCTGTGGCCGCATGCGCAGGGCCTGCACAGGTTCAACCTAGATGGGGAACTGGAAACAAGCCCCCATCCCTCACCAAGACACCATCTCCAATTGACAAACTCTTGCAAACAAAAACTAGTTTTCTCCAATGGAGTTTCACTGGGAATATTAACCACATTTAAGGACAAGCCCAATGCCAGTAGTAGATGGCCAACACAAAACGAACTCAATGGTATTTTTGTGATTTTTTTTTTTTGTCTCAGTGTTGCTTGATTGGGGCACTTTTTTCTCACTGGTCTTTTGTTTGTATATTATGGTTTCTGATTTTATGTTTTTATTTCTGTGTGTGTTTTTTTAGTGTTTGTTTTCTAAAGAAAGAGAGGAAGAGGGCAAGGGGTTAGATTGGAAGGCATGTGGATAGGCCATAGGTGGCCTCAGAACACTGCAATTAATTGGTAGGTATCAGGTGGAACCAGGAGCAGAATTTTAAAATACTCTGGCATAAAGAAAAATCACTAATTCCTGGCCGCTGAATCTGAATCCTGGCTGTGCCATCAATTCCCACCTCCCTGCCCTGCCCAGAGACTCAGCTGTTCTTCGCCTTCAGTAGCTTAGAATAATTGGACAGTTGGCCCTCTCCTCCACGCTCCTAAGGCACCCTAGGCAGCCAACATAAACAGACCCTGAGAAACCTGCCAGAGCGCGGCCCAAAGGAAACAAACAGAGTTGCAATCTACCTTCGCCCTGGCTGTAAAATCTCGGGAGCAGCCAAGGTGTAGCCATCTTAGGTGAATATCAAGTCAGCCTCTCTGTGGAAATCTTATGGAAGGATTTCTGGCCCTACAGGTTTCCTTATAAGATAAAAGACAAAGGCTTGTAAGGCATCCCTTTCTTCCCTCCTATGCCTCCCCCAGTTTTATCTCTTCCTAAAGAGAAGGACTGATTATTGCTTCTGATAGGATCCCATGGAATGCACTGATCACAGCTGGCCCTTCATCTCTTCTTGGAAGCTCCAGCAATAGATTCTCTGCTTTTAATTAGGTTCTGGTGAATTTGGACTGAGCCAATCAGAATGTTTTCCATGAGTAACTAAGGCTATGTTACTTCTGCACTCAAGGCAACTGATGATTACTGTGAAGACACCCCATGACCACAGCAACTCTTATAAGGAAAACATTTAATTGGGGTGGCTCACTTACAGTTTCAGAGGTTCAGTCCATTATCATCATAGGGGGGAACATGGTGGCATGCAGGCAGACATGCTGCTGGCTACATTTTGATATGCAGGTAACAGGAAGTTGACTGAGACACTGAGCAGTATCCTGAGCATAGGAAACCTTAAAGCCTGCTCCCACAGTGACACACTTCTTGCAACAAGGCCACACCTACTTGAACAAAGCCATACCTCCTAATAGTGCCACTCCTATTGGGGGCCATTTTCTTTCAAACCACCACATTCTACTCCCTGGCCCCCAATGACTTAGAGCCATATCATAGTTCAAAAATACATTTAGTCTAACCTCAAAAGTCCCCGAAGTCTATAACAGTCTCAAAGTTGTTTCAAAGTCCAAAGTCTCTTCTGAGTTGTTTCAAAGTCCCAAGTCTCTCCTGAGATGCATGGCAATCTCTTAACTTTAATTCCCCTATAAAATCAAAATCAAAAAGCAGATCACATATTTCCAATATATAATGGCAGAGCATATACATTACTATTCCAAAATGTAGGGGAGGGAGCAAATTGAGGAAATATTGGACCAAAGCAAGACCAAAAACCAGCTAGGCAAACTCTAAACTCTGCATCTCAATGTCTGATATGAAAACACTCTTCAGATCTCCAATTCCATTCAGCTTTGTTGACTGCAACACAATTCTTTCTCTTGAGCTGGTTCTACTCCCTGTTAGCAGATCTTCTTGGCAGGTATTCCATGACTCAGGCATCTCTAATATCTTGGGCTCTCCAAGGCAATCCAGGCTTCAACTCACAGCTTCATGTAATGGGCTGTCTACTAGTCCTCCATTCAGGGACACCCCTGACACATGCCTGGCCTCAGTGCTTTCCTTAGGCATGGAGGCAAATTCCATAACTCCTTTCTTCTATTCTTAACTCTAAAGCCAGTCCCACAAGGCCAAAGCTGCCAAGTTCTGCTGCTTACTGGGACTGGAACATGGCCTGCTCATTTAATTACATCTTTACCAGCTTTCTGTTCTTCACTGCCTAAGCTTGGCTGTCCTATAACTTGTTCTGTAGACCAGGCTGGCCTCAAACTCAGAGATCCCTCAGCCTCTGCCTTCCCCATGCTAGGATTAAAGGTGTGCCCCACCACACCAGGCTCTAAGCTTTTCTTCAGTTCTTTTTCACAAGTTGGAAACTTAGCTGGGTGGGATATTGCCCTGAGGTCACCACTCCCTTTATGCCATTTCTTAATCTGTTTATCTCCTTGAACACAGGACTTAGTTCCATTCTGGTTTTGTGTGTGTGTGTGTGTGTGTGTGTGTGTGTGTGTGTGTGTGTGTGTTCCTTTTCTCCTTAAATTTTACATTTTGTAATTTACCCCCCTGTGCTTGTTTGTTTTCATTATAAATCTTCATTAGAGATACCACTAAAAACCACATGAGAGAGTCTAAACTAGGCTGTTTTGAGATTTCTTCTGCCAACAGCATAAGCTGAATGAACTCCCACTCTGAACAGTAGGTAAGCTGCATCTCTCCTTGAGATGTCATCGAACTTGTGGTTTCTGGGCAGCAGTGCTGTCTCAGCTAGTAAGGGCGCTGGTTGTTCTTCCAGAGACCCAGGTTCAGTTTCCACCACCCACATGGTGGCTCACAACCATCTGTAACTCCAGTTTTATAGGATCTGATACCCGCCCCTTGCCTCCATGAGTATTGCACGCCCATGGCACACATTTGTACATGCAGTAAAAACATTCATACAAATAAAATAAAAATAAGTAATGATTTTAAAATAAAAAAATCTTAACCTTTACAGTTTCTATTCAAATGTATTTCCAGTACATTCAGGTATGAAAGGTAATGGGCCAAACCAGTCTGAACTGGTTCTGAGTATGTGTACAATAAGATAAACTGTGCCCTCAAAGTGATCTTTTAGGGAGAAACCCCTATTTAGCATCTCATGACTAAGCACAATTGGGCATGAATATGATTAAAATTAGAAGCATTATGGGAAGGGACATGTGTAGTAAAGGAATGGTTACTTGTCAATCAAAACAGAGCACCTCCCAAACTATTCCTGTAAGCAACCAAACCACTGCTTCTCTTGAACTCCATAACCGGCTCCAAGCAATGATTGGGACCCTTGAGGGCTTTCTTACTCTCACTGTGTGGCTCAGGCTCCCTTGCAGTGTACTTCTTTATGATCCACAGCATGGCTTTGCTTTTGAATAAAGTTTGCTCACTGCTGTATAACCTTGTGGGCTTTTATTTCATTCTTGAATAGAGGCTAAGAACCTGGAAATATCTATCCCACACCTCAGCCACTGGGAACAAATGCATTCCCACCCCTTACTCCTCTTGCTGAGAGAAGATCTCAAGATGCCAACAGGTGACAGATTCTCTTCTGTCTAGTAGAGACACGACTCAGACACATGCTAATACCTTTAGTGGCTCCTAGATTCTTCTGGAGGTCACCTTACCAATACCCCTACCTCCAGACCAGGACCTTTGTCAACATCATCCCAGACTGGCAGCCAGATAATGATGAATGAACCCAAGGCTTGGGATAAGCTATTCTGAGATGGAAAAAAAAAGTCATGTTCCAGGTTAGAGAAATGCCACTATCATTAACACAGCCTGACTGTGTCCTGCCAAGGCCAAAAAGGCTAGGTGACCTTAGAAATGGTGAAAACGGTATTGAGACTATTTGGGGGGAAGTAAGGCAGGTTATTTAAATTCAGAACATATCTAATTTAAAATTAATTTTTGGAAGTAGAAGTCTTTGGAAATTATGAAGTAGGTCTGGTGGTATGGCATTGTTGAGTAGGAACGAGGTGGGTAGGTTCTGGGCCCAAGACTGCAGAACATTGCAGCTCCCCAAACACACCTGTCTCTCTGATGTCAGGCACCCACTGAGACTCAGAGGTCCAGACAATGAAGACATGGTACATCTTGGAAGGAAGGACACAGGAGGGGAGTTACAGAGTTATAGAGTTACAGAGCCCTGGAAAGGGCTTGGGATTTAGAATAAAAATGGTGGGTCTTGAGAGCATGCCAAGTGGTCTGGAAGAGTAGAAAGGGTGTGGCTGGAAGACACTTGGGACAAACTCATGGCCTTTCTTACAGGAGCAAGGGTAAACACAGAGCTGATTCTCTCAGCAAAGCCATTCCACAGGTACAAGAAGGTCTTGGTGCTAGATAGACATTCTCCTCTAGAATGTCTAGACCTAGATAAGATGGAAGTACAACCAATGCAAACAATATCAAGCAAGAAACACATACTAAAGTCCAGAGAAGTATAGAACATAGGTAAATGGCATGTTACAAAGATCATTCCAAAAGGTGTCCTATCCTAAAGAACCTGAATCTAATACTTAATATGTTCTATCTATTAAGTTGTAACTATAACTGCTAGTCTTCAATCCCATCAAAGACCTGAGAAGGAATATAATGGTACCTGAAAAATGGAAGATGGAGCTCAGTCGGTAGAGCATGAGACTCTTAATCTCAGGGTCGTGGGTTCGTGCCCCACGTTGGGCGCCAGATATTGGTGAAATTATTAAGGCCACTCCACGTAGTTAAAAGGAGATTTATTTAATGGCGTAACTTACAAATTAAGGAATAGGTAGGTCGCGGAGTCTGGGGAAGGTGTATCACAGTCCAGCGGTGTTCTCTGGAGCTCTGCTCGGTCCACCTCTCCAGTCCAGGGTCCCGCAACAGAGAGAGCGCCCGCCGATCCAGCTCTCAGATCCCCAGGCGCCTCCCTTGGCCCCACCTTGTAGGCGTGACAGTTGCCGAAGTCTCAATGGGGGTTGGAACTTCCAGATCAAAGCTGGAATGGCTACCCACTACACTCCTCCTTTGGGAAGAAAGGGTAAGGTGGAGGTAAAAAAAAAATGGAAACTGAGTCTGGGGAGACAATATCTCTCAGTAAAGTGCCTCTGAACATTTCAGCTCTCCATCATGCAAGTAAAAGCTGTAAACCTAGTGCTGGGGAGGCAGAGACATGTGAGCCCCTCACTGAATCAATGAGGTCCCAGGGCACCACAGATAGATTAGTAGTTAAAAGTGCTTGCCACTCAAGCCCGACAGCCCAAGTTAGCCCCTAAGAACCCAAGTAGAGGTAAGAGAAGCCAACTCCTGGAAGTTGTCTTCTTGACTTCAACCTACTCGAATATCTCTGTGCCCCCCCCCAATAATAACAAAATGAAAGTGAAAATTAAAATTATGGCAGAGAAAGACTGAGGAAGACAGACATTGCCCTTATATTCACATGAATACATGGCCACATCTACCTACATGTACATGTGTGTACTGTATGTGTGTGTGTGTGTGTGTGTGTATGCACGCACACACTGGAAAAAAACAACAACAAAACTAAGACACAGGGCTCTACCAGCTGAAGCTAAGTTGGCTCATATGTTCTGTGAGTTCGCTTTCCTTTGTGGAGATAAACAACTTAAAGGGAAAAAGCATCAATCCTAATTCAGGGCTCCAGTCCACGTCCTGATTCTTTTTAGAGTTGTGACGATGCAGAACATCATGATGGGGACAATGTGTTGGAGCAAAGCCACTTAGCTCATGGCATCAGGAAGTGGGGGTGCTGTAAGGCCAAGATATACCTCCAAGAAGACAACTCCAAAGACACATTCCCTGCAACTAGCCCCTGACTTAGTTCCTATTACCTTCTAATAACCCATAAAACTATGAAGGAAAGATTAATCCATTGACAATGTATTGGAGTTCATAATCTGACCACGGCCTCAAAGTCCCACCTATGAACATTGCTGCATTGGGGACCAAATCTATAACATTTGAGTCTGGGGGAACATTTCTGATCCAAGCCATTGTACACATCGCTGTCTGGGAAATTCCTAATGGATGTCTCTATCTGAAAACAAGCCTGGAAAAGCAGCTTTCTTTGCTGGGATCATTGCCATCACCCTCCCCCAAGCCATGGTTCTATTCACACCTTACTGTACACATTAAGTATTCATCTAGGGCCTTTAAACAGAAGGACGGGGGCAATCTTGAGAAGTTGAAGGTAGGAGATATGTGTTCAGGTCAGCCCAGACCACACCCAGTCTTCCATGCCTCACCGAGAGTGACCGAGATGCCCCAGCCTGGTGTCCCGAGACCCTAGATGTTTTTTTTCCACCATAAGCTCCTATGTTAAGGGCTTTTGCATGCATGATTCCATGTGATATGAAAACAATGCCTCAAGGTAAGTTTTCTGCTCCCATTTGGTTGATAGAGAAATCAAGGCTGTCTCTAGTGTCTTGTCCATGGCTATAGATCGCACTATCACTCACGAGGAAGCAGTCTCTGGTTTCCTCAATGATGTCAAGACTGGCTCCTTTTCTACCTGTCCTTCCCTTTCCTCTCCTCACTGCCTTCTTCCTGTCTCATGTTCCTTAGAGCAGGCCCTCTGCTCTCTCTGTTAGAGCAGTCCCCAGAGCTAAGAAGTGTGGGATGGAACACTCTTCACTTTCACCCAGTCAAATCCCAGAGGCCCCCAGGAGCAGCACTGGGAACCCCTAAGGGAGCTGCTGAGGAGGGGCAGGAAGACCCAGTTTCCTCCCCTGAGTGAAGTCTGAGCCAAAGGGTCGTGTGAGTTCTCTAAGAGTTATGATTCTCCCGGGAACTGGAGGACTTCCGACATGCAGAATGAGGTTTATATAAACAATTGCCTCACACAATTATGGAAGCTGAGAAGCGCCACAGCCTTCACTCTGAAAGCTGGAGGCCCAAAGAGTCGACGAACATGAGGGGCCAAGAGGAGCCAATGCTGTATGCTCCAGGAGTTCCAAGAGCCAACCTGTGTCTAAAGACAAGAGAAAGGGGACGGCGTTTTGGCTCACGTTCACACAGGGAGCTCGCTTCACCCATCATCCCTTCTCCAAGGACACAGACGCCAAAAGAGATAACTGGAACTTCTCCTTGGCCCATTCAGTCCCATGCAATAGCTGTGCTGTTTGCAGAGCGCTCCCCCAGTGTGTTCCCCAGCTCATTAGCACTCTGCTGCCCTAGGTAACTGTGCTGGCTAGTTTTGATGTCAACTTGACACAAGCTAGAGTCAAAGGAGAGGAGGGAACCTTAATTGAGAAAATACCTCCAGAAGATCCGGCTGCAGGCAAGCCTGTAGGGCATTTTTTTAAAATTACTAATTGATGCAGGAGGGCTCCAGTCCATTGTGGGCAGTGTCGTGCCTGGGTTCTATTAGAAGCAGGCTGAGCAAGCCATGAGGAACGAGTCGGTAAGCAGCACCCCTCCATGGCATCTGCATCCCTCTGCATGGGCTCCTGCCTCCTGGTCCATCCATGGCCTGCCTGAGCTGCTCTGATTGCCTTCTATGATGAACTGCTACACAGAAGTGGGAGTAAACTAAACCCTTTCCTCCTTAAATTGCTTTTGGTCACAGTGTTTCATCATGCAACAGAAACTGACTAAGACAGGAACCATTTCACTCACTCCTCTGTCCCACCATCCTTCCTTCTGCAGAGCTTCTTCCTGACTTGTCAGCTCTTCCACTGAGAGATAAGAGCCACAGAGGATGCATTCTCCATCAGTATGTCTCTGAGCCTGGGTAAGAGCCACAGAGGACGCATTCTCCATCAGTACGTCCCTGAGCCTGGGTGATGCCCCTTGAACCACTCCCACACCAGATCCTACCTCTGCATTTCTGGTTGGTAATTACCACTTCTCCTGGACCACTAGATTCTACTCTCTTGGATCGTTCCTTCCTGCACAGTTTCCTTGGGCATTTTTCTATCTAGGCCACCACTGGGAGCTGTGGCCCACTCTGCACAAAGCTCTGCCCTCCCAGTTAAACTTTCCTGGAAATACTTTCACAGACACGCCCAGTGGTGTGTCTCCTAGTGATCCCAGACCCCATCACATTGAGAATCAAGATTAACCATTATACCCAAGAATGCAGTCAGGACAAAAGGCGCCTCTTCATTAACTTCTAACTAGAGTACAGCATGTCTCTTGTGTATCCTTATCTTTCCCCATCTCCTATCAATAAAAAAATGACCATTTTATTTTCAAAAGTGTCACTATATTTGATAAAACAAAACATGGCACCCAAAGCTCAAATTCAGTAATTCAATAGGCCTCTGTGTAGAGAGATGGGCTTTCAGAAGTGTTGTGGAATGTTACTTTAACTATGTAAAAGTGTGTTGCATTTGTTTATGCTGCATTTGTTTAATTATGTAAAGGTGTGTTGCTGTTTCACCTTGCCTGCCGAAGGCACCTGATCGGTCTAATAAAAAGCTGAATGGCCAATGGGTAGGCAGAGCAAGATAGGCAGGGCTGGTGGGCAGAGACAAGATAGGCAGGGCTGGTGGGCAGAGACAAGATAGGCAGGGCTGGTGGGCAGAGACAAGACAGGCAGGGCTGGTGGGCAGAGACAAGATAGGCAGGGCTGGTGGGCAGAGACAAGACAGGCAGGGCTGGTGGGCAGAGACAAGATAGGCAGGGCTGGTGGGCAGAGACAAGATAGGCAGGGCTGGTGGGCAGAGACAAGATAGGCAGGGCTGGTGGGCAGAGAGAATAAATAGGAGGAGGAGTCTAGGCTTGGGAGAAGGAGAAGGGAGAAGAGAACGAGGGAGAAGAGAACGAGGGAGAAGAGAACGAGGGAGAAAAAGAGGGAGAGGCCTGGGCCCAGTCAGGCAGCCTCCAGCCAGCCAGACATGGAGTAGGACATACAGAATGAAAGGTAAAAAGCCCCAAGGCAAAAGTTAGATGAAGGGAAACAGGTTAAATTAAGTTATAAGAGCTAGTGGAACAAGCATAAGGCCAAGCTTCCGTAACAAATAGTAAGTCTCCATGTCATGATTTGGGAGCTGGTTGGTGGCCCAAAAGAAAGCCTGTTACACAGAAGATCCCAGGAAACCTGGCTGATGCCTGCCCTGGGCGATGCCTGTCCTGACTAATGCTCTTCTGTGTTACTTCTCTGGCTACACTGGCTGATCCCTTGGGCTGAAAACACTCATGAAGCTACTTCTGCTTTTCCTTCATCTTAAACCTATAGATCAGGTCAGTGAGATAAGAGACAAAGATGGTGGCTGACAGCATTCAAAATCAAAGAGTAACTCTGCCATGGAGAGTTCCTTTATATTGCCTGGCTTAACCGAAGAGGCAGGGACCAAGCAATAAAAACACAGATTTATCACGAGCACATACTCTCCTTGGCCCTGGGGATGCAGTGATAAATAAAGTGATGTCTCTTACCCACTTCTGGAAGGAAAGGTGATGCACTAGCCATGAAAAGAAAATAGTAGAAGAGAATACAATATTAGGGATAGCCATCAGCCATCAGCTCACATAAAGATACACACACTGCCAATTAAGAAATGGGCTATAGAACTAAACAGAGAATTCTCAACAGAGGAAACTCAAATGGCCGAAAGACATTTAAGGAATTGCTCAACATCCCTAATCATCAGGGAAATGCAAATCAAAACAACTCTGAGATACCACCTTACGCCTGTCAGAATGGCTAAGATCAAAAACACTGAAGACACCTTATGCTGGAGAGGATGTGGAGCTAGGGGAACTCTCCTCCACTGCTGGTGGGAATGCAAGCTTGTACAACCACTTTGGAAATCAATATGGCGCTTTCTTAGAAAATTGGGAATCCATCTCCCCCAAGATCCAGCTATACCACTCTTGGGCATATACCCAAGGAATGCTCAACCACACCATAAGAGCACTTGTTCAGCTATGTTCATATCAGCATTGTTTGTAATAGCCAGAACATGGAAACAACCTAGATGCCCTTCAACTGAAGAATGGATAAACAAAATGTGGTACATATACACAATGGAATACTACTCAGCAGAGAAAAACAATGACATCATGAGGTTTGCAGACAAATGGATGGATCTAGAAAAAATCATCCTGAGTGAGGTAACCCAGACTCAGAAAGACAAACATGGTATGTACTCACTCATTGGTATTGCAAAATAAAAAAAAAAAAAAAAGATACACACACTGTAAGAAGCATGAAAAGTTAGGGATGTCTGAATAGGTAAACAGCATAAGAGAATGTGAGTAAATGATATAGGAAAATTTGGTCCCTCGAGGGCTGAGGGAAGTGTTGAGATGGGAGGAGGGCACGAGCATACAAGGAGCTAACATTCTTGCCCCTGAGCTGTCTAGTGCTTTGGGGAGAATATTTTAATGATTTTATATCTTTCTCATTGTGTTAGGAATATCCTGGCATAGGCTGAGTATATAAAATGAAAGTTTGGAAAATAAATATTGAACAACTATGTACCAAGATTATATCAAAGGTGCCAATTTTATCAGATAAAACGTACTTTAGAATAAATTTCATCGAAAGGAAGAGAGACACTACACGTTAGATCACTCACACACACATTCCACACATTCAATAATAACGCTTGCAAATGTGTAAACCAAAAAAGAGCTGAGATTCAATTATGGAAAAAAGTAGGTAAATCAATTTTTGTAGCTGGTGATTTTAATTCACTCTTCTTTGAAACCAATCAATAAGCTGGAAAGAAAGAAAAGGGGTGAAACAGTAGATATGCATTACATAATTAATAAGCCTGAACATACATATTTCACACTCAATAAATACAGGTTGCATATTCTTTTAAGGTGCATATGGGACAGTCACAAAACTCAACACTGAACTTGGGTGACAGGAAAAACTTCACTAAATTCCAAAGAAACAACGTCACCACACAGTACGTGTTCTCCAACCACAGTGCTCCACAAGTAGGAGCCAATAACAAAGGGGGAATTTAAATTTTTTTAAATACCATATGCCAGAGATTAAAAAGAAAACCAAGGAATTACTCCTCTGTAAAAAGAGAAATTATAGGCCACGTATGAAATACTTACAAATGAACCAAATAAAGGCATTGCAGGTCAGCATTTGTGAAATATAACTAAAGCACTTCTTTTAGAGAGATTTATTGCTTTAAACACATCTATCAAAAAGCAAGAAAGAACAAAAACAAATGAGCTAAGCTTTCAACTTAAAAAGTGAGAAAAAGAGCAATTGCCCTGAAGCGAACCCAAAGAACTAAGAAGGAAAAAGAAAGCTAAAATGGAGGTTTAAAAAAATACCAACAAAAAAGAGAACTACAAAGTCCAAACACTGGTGACATGAAAGCTGGCATACTGGTTGTGTCTGTCATTTGCTGTGAACAGTTCCTGACACAGTGTGGCTGAAGTGGGGAGGGATGTACGTGGGCTCATTTGCTTTGAGGGATACAGTCCATCATGGCGAGCAGGCATAATGGTGTGTGGTTCCACGGCAGGGGGAATGTGAGGCAGCTGCTACTTGCTCACATCTCAGTGAACCAGGAAGCAGAGAAAAGACAGGACCCAGGGCTGGTTACAAACCTAAAGACACACCCCCTAGAAACCCACTTCTTTCAGGTACCCCCTCCCCGCAGCTAAAGGTTCTACAGCTTCCTAAACAGTGCCACTGTCTGGAACCAAGTGTTCAAATACATGCTGCTGTGGAGGACATTCCACATTCAAACCACTGCAGTTTGTGAAAGGGTTTGTTTTATACTTTGGATAAGTGTGCAACAAGATGCTCAAATCTTAAGGACAGAGAATAACAATGAAAGGACAAAAAAAATGGTAAAAATTAAAGTTATACAATAGATACATGATTATAGGATAGTCTATTATAGATAAATATTTGAAAACACGTATAATTAATAAAATTCTGATCAAGCAAAATGGATAGAAGAAAAGCTGAATAACTTGTGATTATTTTAAAATTAGAATAGTAAATGTTTCTCCAAATTCATATATACTCCCCAAAGCCTAAAGTTTTAAAAGAAATTAAAGTAGAATTCTGTTAAACTTTAAGCAATACACAAAATCTCTCCCATACTTAAATTTTTCTAGGTCAAAAATAAAGAAAAATCTGTTCATCTTTTTAATGAGGCCTCTGTGGTCATAGTTGTCAATGACAGTTCAGAGACTCATTTCTGAGTACATATGTATGATTACCTCTCCAAAGTACTTGTTATAAAAATACGATCATCTATTTTTAGAGTATGCTGTTACTGGCAGATGTATCAGGAATGGAATCAGTTCTCAGTAATCACTAGGGTAAGTTAACAAATCAATATACAAATCATAAAGTGAATAGATTTTCTTGATAGATGCAAAGAAGCATTGAATAATATGGAAAAAGCATCAAAGAACTCTCAGTAGAGTTTGTGGATAGGATGGAAAATAGTAACACTTCCCAGGAAGCTAGTACTGTAGTTTTCTTTCTGTTGCTGCAATAAACTCCACGACCAAAAAGAACCCAGGAGGAAAAGGTTTATTTCAGTGGACAGTTGCAGTCCATCATGACGGGAAGTCAGGGCAGAAGCTCAAAGTTGGAAGAAGGAACTGAAGCAGAAGCCGTGGGGAATGCTGCTCACCTGGCTTCTTTCCCCTAGCATGCTCGGCTTGCTTTTTATACAGTCCAGGCTCACTGGCCTAGGGATGGCACTGCCCGCAGTGGGCTGGGTCCTCCTAAATCAATTAGCAATCAAGAAAAGGTCCCACAGGCACAGCCACTGGTCAATCTGATTGGGGCAATTCCTCAACTGAGTTTCCCCTCTTTCCAGGAGACTCTAGGACCTAGAGTCCAGGTTGTGTCAGGGCTCCAGGGGCAGCTCACTATGACAACTAGAGGTACAAATCTCTTTATTTGATTACAATATATGCAGAGCTACCACAAGAAACACTATGTTCAGGAGGGAGAGAGACTTCAGTTACATTTTGTTTAATTAAGTCTCAGTACAAAATACATTCATCGCCATTGCTACTTTTAACATGATATAAGTTGAGTGTCCATTATCGGAACTGCTTGGAACTAAAAGTGTTAAGATTTCAGAACTTTTTCAGATTTTGTGTCTAAACACAATAATAATTAATGTTTTATACAGACTGTATGCACAGCCTGAAGGTAGTTCAAATAATAGCTGGTATACACTGGCTCATCAAACCTATGGTGTCATATTAACACTTAATTAACCTTGGGTTTTGGATCATTTCAGATTTCATATTTTGGGGTTAGGACACTCCATTTATGTAAAAATTATCAATTATTGCAGTAAGGCAAGAAGAATAAATATATGAAACAGGGATAGATAAAAGCAGTATTATTGGCAGATGGAAGACTCATCCACAGAGAGAAGCCAAGAGTTACCAGGAAAATCTATTGGAACTAAGAAGAAAGCTGAACATTTACACATGTGTCTTAGTTTGGTTGCTGTTGTGATAACCACCATGACCAAAAGCAAACAGCAGGGGAAAGGACTTCATCTTACACAGCGGTTCTGGGGTCACATATCAGACATCCTGCAGATCAGGTATTTACATTACTATTCTTAACCATAGCAAAATTACAGTTAAGAACAAAATACTTCCATGATTGGGGTCACAACAACACGAGGAACTGTATTAAAGGGTCACCACATTAGGAAGGTTGAGGACCACTGATCTTACAGCTTACAGTCCAGTACGAAGACAAGTCAAGGCAGGAACTTGGAGGCAGGAATTGAAACAGAAGACATGGAAGAGAGCAGCTTACTGGCTTGTTCCCCATGGCTGGCTCAGACTGTTTTCTTATCCCATGCAGAACCACCAGCCCAGGGGCGGTACTGCCTTCCTGTAGCCTGGACCCTCCCACATCAATCATTAATCAAGACTTGCCTACAATCAAATCTGATGGAGACATCTTCTCAATCAAGCTTCCTCTTCCCAGGTAAGTCTAGCTTCTGTCAAATTGATAAAAAGCTAGCCAAGCAATATGAAATACCATTTTGTATAAACAGCACTATATTATTTCTGCAAAATCCAAATATATGTATATATATATGACACTAATAAAATGACAATAAAGCTAGGATTGTTTTTTTAAAACATCAAATTTAAAAGAAAGATTAAAAACGAAGAAATGTGTCTTTCTTTCTCACTAAGGGAAATTCTTATAAAGGTGTCTATTGTTCCCAAAGCCATCTATAAATTCTTTGTACATACAAGTTAGACTTCAATAAGAATTTTTTTCATGGGGACAAAATTAATTTATCCCAAAATGCTCATCAGAGAATATATCCACACATGCTTACATTCTTGAAGAGTAAAGTTAGGATGGGTTATGTTACTCAATAGGAAGATATGAAAATTTTACAAATCCATACTGAAGGAGTGTATTAGTCAGGTCTGTGTCATTATAACACAACACCTGGGCAGACTGTTTATGAAGAAAAAGGGTTTGTTCGGCTAAGTTCTGGTGATTCAAGGGCTTATTGCCAGCACCAGCTCGCCTCCTAAAAAGACATCACGGCGGAGGGATCGGAGAAGGTGGCGAAGGTGCCACTCTCTCCAGAGACCAGCACTCCCATCCAAAAGGAGTGCTCTGGGCACTTCTTGTGACCCCACTTCTTTACCATTTTTTTCTTTGTGTGCATGAGTGTTTTGTCTGCATGGCGACAAGTGCATTGCATGTATGCCTGGTGTCCCTGGAGGCCAGAAGAGGGTACTCAGTCTCCTGAAACTGGAGTCACCAATGGTTGGGAGCCACCATGTGACTGCTGAGAATTGAGCTAGGGTCCACTCCAAGAGTGGCAAATGGGGCTGAGCCATCTCTTAGGCCTCTAGCTTCCAACTTAAAAGAATCTGCAACATCTTCCATACCGTCACTCTGGAACAAAGCCACCAAGACACAGACCTTTGTGCAAGACACATTTCAACCATGTACAAAACATTACCTAGTAGTAATAAAGGCAAGGTGATAGCAAAGAGACCAATTCAATAATTAAGTGCTAAAATTCTAATTATGTTTATTTATATATTAATTCCCTAAATACATTTGTACAGATAACTGCTAAATTATAAAGAAAAATATGTTGGGAAAATTAAAATAATACTAACAAAAGAAATAGATAATGTACTTATAATTTTTGGTGTGAAAGATGCTGACTAATTAACATTTCAAAAAGCACTGACCACAGGATGATAAAATAATCCATCTGAATATCAGAATTTTTGCTCAATCAAGGACTCCAGTGTCAACATTAACAAGTCATGAAGTGGTTAAGAAAAAATATTTACAACAATAAAGTCGTGCTAGAGATTAGCATCTAGAATGTTCAGCTAACACTTGCAAATCAGCCACAACACATGAGAACCCAACAGAATGATGGAAAGAAAATAGACTCCATGGTAGAGAAAAGCCAGATGGTCCTGAAGCCTGGGAAGAGCTGGTAAACACTCTAGGACAGCAACAGCAGGAGTGACTGCAGCCACGGGTACTGCTCCTGCCAGTGACGACTAAACACTTGACTATACACCACACACGCTTCTCATTGACTCACTTCATCCTCACAACAAGCCCATCAGGTATTCAGCACCCCCATTTTAGGGAGGCAAAAGCTGAGCCAGAGGATGTAGTTATCTGCTTCCATTGGTAGTAGCTACTTTTCTCATCTCTGGGAAAAGCAACTAAAGGAAGAAAAGGTTCCCTTTGGCTCACAGGTTCCCCAGGGACACAGTTCATCATGTTGGTGGGGAAGTCATGATGGAAGGAGCTTGAGGCAGCTGGTCACACTGCATCCATGTTTGGGAAACAGAACACTGGGGCTCTCCTTTCCTCCTTTTCACTCTTTCTGGGATGCAGGATCTTAGAATGCTGCTGCTCACACATGGGTGGGAGCTGTGGAATGGTCCTGCTCATACATGGGTGGGAGCTGTGGAATGCTGCTGCTCACACATGGGGTGGGAGCTGTGGAATGCTGCTGCTCACACATGGGTGGGAGCTGTGGAATGCTGCTGCTCACACATGGGTGGGAGCTGTGGAATGGGCCTGCTCACACATGGGTGGGAGCTGTGGAATGCTGCTGCTCACACATGGGTGGGAGCTGTGGAATGGGCCTGCTCACACATGGGTGGGAGTGGTCTTTCTACCTGATTTAACCTAATCTAGAAAATCCCACACAGACATGCCCAGAAATTTGTTTCCATGGTATGACAGTTAGGTTTTGTTTTGAGACAGGGTCTCACAGTGTAGCTCTGGGTCGTCTATGCAGACCAGGCTGGTCCAGAACCCGCAGGAGTGCTGAGATTAAAGGTGTACCGCCACATTTAGCATGACGGTTAGCTTTAATTGTCAACACGACACAATGTAGAATCACTTGAGAAGCTTCAGTGAGGGATGGTCTAGATCAGGTTGATCTGTGGGCACATCTGGGGGGACAAGTGCCTCGATTATGTTAATCGATGTGAGAAGACCCAATTAAGGCTGGGCTATACCGTCCCTTGGGGTTGGGTCCTGAGCCGTATAAAGGTATAGAAAGCAAGCTGTGCAGCGGGCACACATGTACTCACTCTCCCTCTGCTCTGGACTGAATGTGATGAGCTGTTTCCAGTGCCCGCCTCACCTTCCCTGAAGTGATGGACCTGGAATCTTGAGGGAAATAAATTCTCCCTTTGACTTGCTTTTGCCAGAATATTTTATCACAGGAACAATCAAGGAAACTAAGACACATGGTGATTCTAAATCTTGTCAAGTTGACATGACTGACCATCACAGCTAGTGAGTGAGGGAGATTTGAACCTATACTGTTAGCCACTACAAAAACAACCCAGACCTCACGTCTAACACATTGTCAATGACATCAGAGTGTGAGGAGACAGAAAGCTTCATGTGGGAATAGACAGGAGCGGACATTCTGGAGCTAAATCTGGGAATGTCGAGCACAGCGAAGCATGTACTGCAGCTGTGACTCGATCCCTGGTCACCAAGAAAGGTGAAGAAGGGATTGAATGCAGGCTAGACGTGCATCCCAAGAGTGAGCGGTCACACAGCACCAGGCAGTGACAGCTAAACCAACCCTATGGACACAAAGTATTGTGGGCAGGTTTCAAAATCATCAGGATACCATCATAAAAGGAAAAATAGATAGTTCACGGCACAACGTCACTTATTGAATGCATACACATTTACCACATACATATGCTCAATGAATTAAAGTATGTTAGAAAGTGCAACCCTGAGGTGGTATTGTGTTCCCCAAAATATTGTGCACCCTAGTAAACTTCTCTGGGGTCAGAGACAGAACAGCCACTAGATACAAAGTCTAGAAAATGGTGGCACTCACACCTTTAATCCTAGCATTCCAGAGGCAGAAATCCATGTGTTCAAGGATACAGCCAAGCATGGTGACTCACGCCTTTAATTCCAGAAAGCGAGCCTTTAATCCCAGGGAGTGATGGCAGAAAGCAGAAAGGTATATAAGGTGTGAGGACCAGAAACTAGAAGCATTTGGCTGGTTAAGCTTTCAGGCTTCTAGCAGCAGTTCAGCTGAGATTCATTCTGGATGAGGACTCAGAGGCTTCCAGTCTGAGGAAACAGGACCAGCTGAGGAACTGGCGAGGTGAGGTAGCTGTGGCTTGTTCTATCTCTCTGATCTTCCAGTTTTAACCCCAATACCTGGCTCAGGTTTGATTTTATTATTAAGAGCTTTTAAGATTCATGCTACACAACCCTGTCTAAAGCTTTAAACCAAACATGTGAGAGGCATGTAAAAAAGACTGGGGATCGAACAGATAGATGAAGAACGAATAAAACCACTGAGGGCTTTAGCATGGGCACACTGGGCCATAATCTGAGGACCATGAGTTACGGCTTCTATATGTGACACTCTGATTTCTATCCCCGAAGAGTAACAGGCAAATCTCCAGAGAATGCCTGCTAATAAAGGGCCTGGCCTGTGGCACCTGCCTGGCTGCTGTGGCCAGAACCCAATGTGTCCTGTGAGACTGTAGTTTACAGCCTCTAAAATGTGGAATCTCCCCTGTGGCTATGACTGGGTGCCTGAGACTGGGTCACTGACCCCACAGTGGCTGGTGCCTCTGCAGCATGTCTGCTCTTTGGGTCTCCACAGGACCCCAGGTTCTCTTGATAGGTCCCTTCCTTCCTTCATCCAGCCTATCTAGTGCTGAGATGGTTATTTTAACCAGTCTGACTGCCCCTGTTGCTGCTAGCCTGTCCCGGGGACACAGGGACCACAGTGTCACTGACCTGTGTGTCCCATTTTCTCTTGTTACCCAGAGATTCCTTTCTTCCTCTTTCCTCATCAGAGCAACCGAGAGATAACTGCTCCAGACACCACTCGTACTCTCACCCTCCAAGGCCTTGAAGTCAGGAGAGCTCTTAGCATGCTGTGGCTTGGCTGTTGCCTGCTCTGTGCTCCAGCTGTGAGGGCCTTATGCATTTCATGTCCAGCCTGGGCTGTGTCACTTGGCACTTTCCAATGTGTTGCCTTCTAGTAAGTCATTCCCTGTTTATACATTTAATGTCCCCCGACTAGATTGATAGGTCTCAAGGGAACGGGCTGCCCAACTCCCAATGCCTTGAAACTGTGTGTGTGTGTGTGTGTGTGTGTGTGTGTGTGTGTGTGTGTGTGTGTAAGTGGGGCCCAGGTTAATGTTTGCCCTGCTATTTTGCCTCTGTATGGTAGACTGGTCCAGAGGCAAGTGTGACTTCTCTTTGGGGCTTTGGTGCTAAGACCTGGCTAGGAAAACCCACACAGTGGATGCGACGTGGGTTATGGAGCCCTCTCACGAGCTCATTCTCATTAACTGTCACAACCACCGAGGCTGAGCACCTCATGAGGCCTCACAGTTAGTGCTTGCAGAGGCAGGCAGGTTCCCCATCCTCTGGATCTACTTGGGGGTCCCTTCCTGAAGCTGACAACCAAGACTCCCTCAGCTAGAAAGAAAAGCTAACCTTCCTTAAATGATTTTATTTTCCCACTTTTGTTTGTTTTCTCCTCCTCCTCCTCCCCCTCCTCCTCCTCCTCCCCCTCCTCCTCCTCCTCCTCCTCCTCCTCCTCCTCCTCCCCCTCCTCCTCCTCCTCCTCCTCCTCCTCCTCCTCCTCCTCCTCCCCCTCCTCCTCCTCCTCCTCCTCCTCCTCCTCCTCCCCCTCCTCCTCCTCCCCCTCCTCCTCCTCCCCCTCCTCCTCCTCCCCCTCCTCCTCCTCCTCCTCCTCCTCCTCCTCCTCCTCCTCCTCCCCCTCCTCCTCCTCCCCCTCCTCCTCCTCCTCCTCCTCCTCCTCCTCCTCCTCCTCTTCCCCCTTAAAGCAGCCCCTGAATACTTTATTTGGCCTTGAGGAGATACCGAGTAGGACGTGTCCAAAGCTATATGTACCCAACAGAGATCACTAACGTGAGTAACTAAAACTGTGTTTAGGTTGCATTAAGGGCCTGGCTCACAGCAGGAAACTATGACTGAGGGAGGCCCTGTTGGTCACAGGGACAGAGTCCTCCATTCATTTCCTGGGCTTCCCCCCCATCAGCCCAAACTACCTCCCATGAGGAAGGCCACTGGAGACAGTGTTAGACAGTGTTGAAAGAAAACAGGGTCCCTGACTTCCTGGCCCCCAGGAGCCCCTCCCTTACCAGCCTGGGTTAAAACTGCTCCTGGCTAGGGCCATGTCTGGTCCTTGTACTCTCCTTTGAGCTCCCTGTGGCTGCTGTCACAGATTACAGCCTCGCCAGTTTGAAACAACGTAAATTGACTCTCCCATAGTTCCTGGGTCCAGAAGTCAGCCCTGAGTTCCATGATGCCAGCCAGGGTCAAGATTCCGGCAGAGGTACCTTCTTCTGGTGGCTCTGGAAGAGGGGGTCTGCCCCTTGGTGCTTTTTCAGGGTTCAGTCATATCTGGTTTATCAACCCCAATTTTGAAGACCAGAATCTGTCTTCTCTACTACTGTGTCTCTCTCTACTGTGTCTTCAAATCTCCCCCCTGCCCCAGACAAAGTCTCATGTGCCCTGGGCTGACCCATAACACACTAAGTAGCTGAGGCTGTCTTGAGCTCCGGATCCCCCCCTACTCCATCACCCACCCGACTGCCTCCTTGTAAGGACAGGTAGGCCTGCACGTAGGGCCCTGCTCAATAGTAGACCTGTCTCAAGAGCCTCCATTTGTTCACATCTGTGAAGACCCTGCCCCATTAGCAGGCTCTGTGACTAGAACGTGTCTATCATTTGGAGGAGCACTCTGCACCCACTCATGCTGTTTCTCTCTGGCCTTCAGTTTCCCCACGGGGAACATGTGAAGGCTGGGTTGGATACAGGGGAAACCCTTCCAGTACTGTGACTGTTCATTTTGTTTTAATCAGCCAGTGCCCTGGCTCTGCCTCTGCTTTCAGCCTGGGAGGCCAAGTCTGGGTGTGAACAGATTCTCTATCCCACCTACTGCTATTTCCTGGGGAGCCCCAACTGCCTGAGGTGCCAGGAGCCAGTCACTGAAAGGTTGGTTGGAGCAGTCTTGTGTTCTCATGTGGTACCTGTCAGACCCATTGGCCACATCTGTACCAACATCTACCCAGTTCAGGGGTTTCATTCAGGAGAGGCCACCAACCGAGGGCAGTGAGGAGGAAATAATGACCGTGGAGGAGAATGCAGAGAGGCAGGGACCCTGTGCGTTCCCTTCAAGGGACTCTGATTAAGTCTCTGTGGAAGACTTTAGTGGGGGCCGAGATCCTGCACCATTGATCCCCTCCATTCCACCCTAGCTGCACAGCTTCCTGTGGTAAACACATGACCTCATGTCTGGCTGCCTGGCATTCTGGAGCCTGTCCAAGGAGCCTAGGCAGGTATAGCACAGCCACTCAACGTGGAGGACCCCAGGGCAAGGTCAGGCCCATCCTCTGGTGTTTTTAGACTCACCTCTGCAACCTGGCCAGACCCTTGCGCTCTGCTTCCCTCTTGCTCTGTGTGGGACAGTCTTCTCATTTGTGATATTGTTCATGGTCCCTTGGGGCAGAAGGTGACCTCTTCAGGATTCCTTCTTCTCTCCTTTCACCTTGGCTTCCAGGAATCTTGGTACCATCAGCAACCATCCCACAGTAGCTGCTTCTGGAGTCACAGTGCATGGCAAACACTATTCTAGAAGCTTCATGCATATGGTCTAGCTCACTCCTCAAAACGGTGGCAGAAGGAGTTGGCATGAGTCCTTTTACTTTTACAGATAAAGACACGGAGACGTACATAAATCATGGATTGGGGCCACAGTCACCAAGCCAGTCAAATGACAGCCTGGGGTCTGATTGGAGCTGGCCTAACTCCAGCACAAATGTCTTGCTTGCCTCCATCCGCTCCACACACCTTTCTTGCCTCAACGTGAACTACTGGTCTCCATCCCTCCAGCCTTCTCTTTGCCAGGCACGTCCTCCCCCGCCCCCCCCCCCCCCCATTGCTCTCATCAGCATCACTCTTCTCGTGGCGTGAATACTGTTTCCCAGCGGCCCCCTAGGCCTTGCTTTGTGCCAGACCACACTTGTCTGCACTGTGAAATTTTCCTGCAGGAAAGGCTGCTCATGTTGACTGATGCTGAGTGGAGCCTGAGGGAGGTCCGAGGTCTTAGCTGTCTTATCAGTAGACATTGGTGAACAGATCTTCCCACCGTTGTCTGACCTCGGAAGCCCCATGTAGGTGGGGCCACCAAGCCTGGTTTGCTTAGAACGGCCTGCAGGAAAGAAAGGAGTGAGCTAGCATCAGCTCCTACCCTTAACCCCAATGCAGGAGTTTCCCATGAATCCAGCACCACTGGGTCTGGATACACAGAAGGCATGGAAGCTCTTGAGTGCCCATGTGGTCCTCTCTTCTCACCACTAACTGCAGTCTTGGGATGCACAGAAGGGATTGGCTTCTGACCACCTCTCTCTCTCTCTCTCTCTCTCTCTCTTGGTTTCTGATTTCTTCCTATCAAAGAGTACAGGCTTTGTAGTCACATAGACTTGATTTTTAAAAAAAAACAAACAAGTAGCTCTATCATTCTACCACACCCTTGGATCTCTCTAGTCTGTTTCCTTTCCATATATAATGAGCAGCATATCACTTGAAGGTGTTTCTATAAAGAATAAAATAACATGGGCCAGTAGTTGTCAGAAGATAGGACTATTGAGACCAGCTAGCTCCTCAGAGTGACTTCTTCCTCAGTTTACCCCACTCTTCACATGGGGATAAGCTAGTCCTTACACTCAGGTTGGATCTTGATGTTTAGCTATAGCCTGGGGCAATGGAGCACTACCTGCTTCCTGGAGTTCTTGTCCCCCATCCTGTCTCCAACGTAGTGCCCAACTAATGTGTATCTCATGCTTGAGACATCCAGAGTCTCCTCATGGCCAGCTTCTGCAGAATCAACCCATCCTCTATGTCCCATCGGGCCTTGCCAACTGCTAGCATCCACTCCCAGGTCTGCACACTGCTGTCATTGGCCTCATCTGTTGTTCTGTCACCCCTCTCTACCATCCAAGGCATACAGTCTCCCTTTGACCAATGGACTTAGGTGAAGACAGAGCCCCAGGAGGACAGCTGTTTGTCTATGGAACACCCAGTGGGATGACAGACCTGGATCTGGGCACAAACACCCCCACATTAAATATTTGTAAAAGTGGAATTCTTGGGTGACCCAGAAAATGGACATACTGTTTTGAGTATCAGTACTGTCTGCAACCTCAGTAGGTTAGGTTGGACTCAGCTTAAGTGAGAAATGATGGGATCTGAAGCATGGGAGGTGTCAAGATAGCATATTAATCATATAGGACATGAGCAATAAAATTATCCAAGACTCAAGAAGAGGCTATAAGGACAAAATGTAAAAATTAATTTTCAGGGCTAGAGAGATGGCTCTGTGGTTAAAAGCAGGTACTACTCTTGCAAAGGACCCAAGTTTAGTTCCCAATACCCATGGCAGGCCACTCACAACTTTCTGTAACTCTAGCTCCAGGGCATCTGATATCCTTTTCTGGATTCTTTGTATATGTGCACACACACACACACACACACACACACACACACACACACACACACTATTATCCACATAGCACACATCCTGAGTATATGCCCTAAAAGAAAATATCCCCATGGAATCTTCATTTAGAAAATACATCTTCAAAAAAAAAAAAAAAAAAAAAAGAAAATACATCTTCAGCTGGGCATTGTGATGCATGCCTTTAATCACAGCACTTGGGAGGAGGAGGAGGCTGGTGAATCTCTGAGTTTGAGGCCAGCCTGGTCTACAGAGTAAGTTCCAGGATAGCCAGGGCTAAACAGAGAAACCCTGTCTTGACAAAAAAAAAAAAGGGAAAGAAAATACATCCTCTCATAATCCATCATCTCTTAAGGAAACTAAGTGTTGTAGTATTTTTTCTTCAGTTAAATTTTTCTGAGACTCCAACCACAGAAAAGTTACAATGATATATAATCAGTTTGTGAAATTGCTCCTTACTCTAAGGTATCCTTAGAAACCACCTTGGCTTTGGTCCAGGAATGGCTGCTCCTCAACTGCATCAAAGAGGTTGGGAAAATGCAGATTTCTGCACTGTATTCTGGTCCTCTGAATCCCTGGGGTAACAAGACCAGAAAGGTGCACTTCTCAGACACTCTCAGACCATGCCCTTGAACATTTCATCCAGGTTAGACTTTCATGTCCAGTCCCCTTCCAGATGACTTATGGAGGCCATGGAGAGAAGTGACTGAGCTAAGCTCAGAGGTCATGGGGTTACCCAGAGAGATCACCCTTTCCTCCCCTGTTGCCTGTGATTACATCTCTGTCATACTGCAGAGTGCCAGCCCACTCTTGTGTCCAGGTGTGCCTGTAGACCCCAGTGCTAGGACTCTGAGGTCACATAGCAGCTATGAATCCCATCTTTCATTGGCAAACTGTGGGTGGCCATGCAACTTCCTCTGTTTCAACCCAGGGGGTCTGGTGCCAGGCTCTGCCAATAGGTTCCAAGTATGGGATCTTTCCAACTCATTTTGCCTCCAGGAGGACAGGCCCTGGAAAATAATTCCATGTGCCATTCCATCTGCATTCTTTTGTGTTTCTGAACTCTGCCATTGAATGGGTTCCTCTTGGGGCAGGTCGCTCACACTGACAAAGTCTTGAATTGCCTGCTATGGCGCCTTTCATTTTCCCTGAGGCTGAAAGCACCCTACTGAGTATCACAGGCCTTATTTTGAGCCCAGAGAAATGGGAGACAAAGGGAAGCATCTCAGTGGGACAGGAGCGGAGCTAGTATTAGATTCTTTTAATTCTCTACTTCTGTGTGGTTAATATTCTGTCAAACAAGGACAGTCCACATGGCATCCTAACGTAAGGAAAATATTTTCTGCATCTGATTTCATAGTAAAGAAGACAATATGTCCCATGGCTTTCATGTGGTTTTCTGTTTTGAGGATGAAACAAGCGACAGCCCTCCCACCCCAATACAAAATTAACATGTTTCATAGTTTACAAAATATTTTCACATGCATTATCGCTCTTAGCCCCCGAAACCCTGCAAACAAGATGGGCATTGTTCTATCACGATCAGGCTCTCTGTAGAATAGAAAGCCAAGGGTTTAATTTCCTCCCAAGACTAGAAGTTCTTCTTGGGGTCAGTCCTGTCCGGGTGATCCCATGTGGCCTCGGGACCCTGTCCCACCCTCAGCTCCAGTCAGAAGTCCTTTGCTCTCCCGCTGCCTCAACTGGGGTTAGTTCCTCCCACTTCAGCTGTCTGGGAGATGTCAAACCAGTTCACACAAGGCACATGTTTGTGCCAGGCATCAACCCATTTCCCCACGTGATGACTTTGCATGGTGGCTGCTGCTGTCTACTTTTGTATAAATGTATGGAAGGTGAAAGTGCCCTATAGAGATGACATGATCGGCCAAGTCTGTTCTCCATCCTCTCCACCTGCCCTGCGGTGCATGAAGAGCAGCAGGAGGAGATGCCAGGAAGTGACGGAGAGAGGTGTCTGTAACTGTCAGCTCCTGTTTGCACAGCTGTCAGTCAGCCTTTCTACACCTCCTCTAAGTCTGAACGCTCCTATAAGCACCCCCATCCGCCTCTGCAAGCCAAGGTGGGCAATGACACTGTTCCGCCTAGAGATACTGGAGAACTAGACAAGAAGAAAAGCACGTGCCTTTGTGGAACTGCTTTTCTTTCCAGAAAACTTACTAACAAAACTTACAGAACTATTTTAAGTGGAAAGACTCCATTTTAACCCAAACTGAATGTATTGTAATTTTATTTTCCTCATTTCAATGGAAGCAAATTTATCAAGAGTGCTTTCAAAATCTATTTTTTTCCTAGTTTCTTTCAAGTGAAATTTTTGAATTATAGTACGTGGGAGAAAATAACTTGAAAACATTTGATAAAGGTTAACTTCAGTGAAAGATGTAAATATACTTTTTAGAATCAATGTTCTCTTTATTCATTGAATTCTGGTTTTAATACACTTTTGATTGAAATAGAATTACATCACCCCTTCTTCCTTTTCCTCCCTCCAGCCCCTCCCAGGTACTCTCCCACCCCCCACTCCCGTATCTTCCCATTCTCATCTGTAGTCTCCTTTATTTTATTATTATTGTTCTATCACACACATGTTTGTTTGTTGCTTGTGTGTATATGACTTCAGGGATGACCACTCCGCATTGAACAACCAATAAGGGGCTCATCCCTGGGAGGGGCTACTTTTTCTTCTCCCAGCAGTCATTGCTGCCTGGAGCTCTTTGTCTAAGGGTTGGACAATGTGAAATTTCCCCCTTCTACATTAATATGCTTATTGATATAAGGAAGGATGGGGGAAAATAACATCCAGGTTGTTTGATTAAATTTTAAGGAATCATATTATTTTATATTTATCTAAAATATGTATATATGTATATAATTATATGAGATTCTATATAATTAATATAATATACATAATGCAATATAATACATGAGATATATCCTGTAATATATAAGTGATATATATATATATATATATATATATATATATATATATATCATAGATTAACAAAAAAAAACAGTACCAGGCACAAGAAATCTCCTTCTGAATGGTTGCAAGTGACTTCCAAAACAATATAAATCAGTGATTCTTAACCTTCCTAATGCTGTGACCCTTTAATAATTCCTAATGTTGTGGTGATCACAACCATAAAATTATTTTCATTGCTACTTCAAAATTGTAATTTTGCTTTTGTTATGAATTATAATGTAACTATCTGTATTTTCTGATGGTCTTAGGTGACCCCCCCAAGGGGGTCACAATCCACAAGTTGAGAACCGCTGATTTAACTATCAAGGTAGCCCTTGGATGTTTCTCAGGGCTTGAGGGTGGGTGCCTATTGCTGAAAATACCACACACTGAGGACACAAGACTTGGATGAATCAAGCTGGATCTGACCTGAAAGCTTCTTTCCTGTTGTACCAGAAAATACTATGCAAGCTGCCAAGTGAAGGAAGCAATTGCACAGTCCTACCCAGCTGCAACACATGTGAAGCATGTCAGTGACCAGCACTGCAAGACATCCACAGGTGGCACTTACATGTTACCAGTAATCAGCAGTTGTCTAATTGGTTTAAGGTCCACTCAGCAGGAGGCAAATAATACCTAGTACTAGAAATCTGGTTCAATCGCGACCCTGCTTCCTGCTGAGTCCTCATACAGAAAGGTGAAGGAGCCTGCCCAAGGAGATGCAGGTAGCAGGTGAGGATGCCTGTGCTCACACCCTTTTCTGTGGGGTGTCAAGGTCTAGCTTCTGTGTGGCCTCCCTAGTGAGAAGCCTATGCTTCAGGAAATGAATCTGTGTGGGGGTCGGCCAGTCTGAGACACCTGTGCTTTCTACTCTGTATGGAAATGGAGCCAAGCCCCCTGCAGGATCCTACAAGCTGACCCTTGGTGGGGCATGGGACTAGTTCTTTCTTGCAAGCAGAATAACAGGCCTTCCGGAGTCCCCAGGCCCTGGGCACGTGGGTTGTAGTAGAGCTTTGATGTTGAATCAATCTTCCGTCTCTCTCTCTGTCTACCTGTCTCTTCCTCTTTCTTTCTCTCTCCCTTTTTTCTTTTCCTTTCCTTTCCTTTCCTTTCCTTTCCTTTCCTTCCCTTCCCTTCCCTTCCCTTCCCCTCCCCACCCTCCCCTCCCCTCCTCTCCTCTCCTCTCCTCTCCTCTCCTCTCCTCTCCTCTCCTCTCCTCTCCTCTGTTCTCCTCCCTTCTCCTTTCCTTTCCTTTCCCCAATCATCCTCTAACTGAAAATGACTCCATGCAGGTGTCATCCTGGAGGCTTCCAGCGTCTACACCCTGGTCTGTGCCAGTTGCACAGAACCTCATTTTCATGGCCTCAAGCACACAAGCCCAGGAAAACATTAACAACTGTTTCTTTGCTCTTGACAATAAGGTGCTAGAGATGCAGCCTTGGGGTTCCCACATGCTGGAAATGCTCCTAGGAAGTCAGAAACCCAAATGAGTGAGTTCAGAGGCAGAAACAAGTGCTACCATGCCCTGCTGGGAGCCTAGAGGAGAAAAAGGGAGATGCTTTTCTCCCATGTCCCAGCAGCCAGCCAAGACACTAAGTAAGGCTGGAGAGAGGGCTCAGTGGTTAATTAAAGTGCTGTCCTCACAAGCATGAGGACTAGAGTTGGGATCCACAGAACCCATGTCAGTGCTGGGTGGGTGTGGCTTCCAGCTTGAATTGCAGCCACAGAAGGCAGAGACAGGAGCACCAGAGAAAGCTGGCCAGCAAGACTAGCCTTCTCTGGAAGCTCTAGATTTGACTGAGGTACCTACTGTTGTAATTTAAAAGTGGCAAGGAGTCACACCATACAACAGGGCTCACGTGGGAGGTTTATTTGGGGAAGGGCAGAGAAGGGGGCAGAGACCCGTCCCTGGGGATGAGAGCAACGGAAGAGACAGAGGTGGGCAAGGCCTGCTTTTTATAAGGGGAAGTAGCGAATGTGCACAGGGGTGCTCTTAGTGACTGCAGCTGAGAACATGTTCTGTCAGGACCCTAAGGGCAGGCCAGTACAGATACCTGAATGCTAACACCTACCCTGTCTCAAAGAATAATGTAGAACAGTAGCAGAGCATGATAGGACATCAGTCTCAGCCAACACACTACATACACATGGACAAGTAACGAAGGGCATGTTTTCCCTCCCTCCCTAAATATATGTAAAACAGGCATATACACATGAATGCCACAGACATGGGAAAATAACAGAAAAGCTGTCAGCAAAGTGATTTTATTTGTTGTTGTTTTGTTCTGAGACAGAATCTCACTATGAAGTCTGGGTTGTGATCCTCCTGCCTAAGACTCTTCAGCATTGGGGTGCAGGGAGTGCACCACATGACCAACAGCAGAATGTCTTTCTTTAGCCACAATTCCTAGGGAGAATTTACCAACGAGAAGTCAGTCCTCTTGGTGAAATATTCAACATGTTTCAAGGGCCTCAGTTTCTTCGCTAGCCAAAATGGAAGGAATGATAAGGCCCACCTCTCAAGCGCTGTGATAAAAATATCTGAGTAAAGCAATTAAGGGAGGAAGGGTTTATTCTGGTTTACCATTTGAGGGCACTGTCCATCACAGCATGGAAGGCAGGACAGCAGCAGCTTGAAGTGGTTGGCTGTGCTGCTCCTGAAGTCAGGAAGCAGAGCCTCATGAATATCTTTCTTCAGATCATTTTCTCCTCTTTATTCAGTCTGGGACCTGAGCCCAAGGCATGATACTGCCAACATTTAGAGTCGACCATCCTGCATCAACCCAGTCTGGAACTGGAGAGATGGCTCAGTGGTTAAGAGCACTGGCTCTTAAGGGACCCAAGTTCAATTCCCAGCACCCAAGCTCACAACTATTTGTAACTCCAGTTTCAGGCAATCTCATACCTTCTCCTCACACAGACACATAAATAAATAAATGAACAAATAAATAAATAACTCCATGTAGATATTTCTTCAACGACAGAACAAGAGGTTTGTCTTCATGTTTTCAAATTTTATCTGTTGGACAATCAATATTAATCTTCACAGAAGGATGTAGCTGAAGTTTTCCTGGTCCTACCCTGCTCCTGTGGTCCTGCAGCCACTCAGATCCAAATAAACACACAGAGGCTTATATTAATTATGAACTGTGTGGCCTAATGGCTCAGTCTTCTTGCTAGCTAGATCTTACATTGTAAGTTAACCCATTTCTATTAATCTATACTTTGCCACATGGCTCATGGCTTACTGCTATCTTTATATCTTGCTTCTCATGGCAGCATCTCCTCTGCTGCCTTTCTCCTTCCTCCTCTCTAGTTAGAATGTCCCGCCTAACTCTATTCTGCCTCACCATTGGCCTAACAGCTTTATTTATCAACCAATCAGAGCAACATATTTTCACAGCATACAGAAAGACATTCCCCCATCAGAAAGAGGCAACTACTCAGAGGGAATTGTTCAATGTCAAATTTTCTTGCTGCCAATAGGGATGCAGTGGAATTTAATTGATGCTTTCTGAATTCTCAAAGTGATGCTAGAGATTCTACTTTATGGTTATTTTACAAAATAAGACCATTAAAAATAAGAGAAGAATTAATCCAAACTCTGAGATGCCCAACAAACATTAATCATGCAGATGTTCCCAGCGAGGTGTTATTGTGTCTGGGATACAGTAATATATAAGATAGCCAAGACCTTTGCTCTCAGCTCATCAATAGCAATAAATAAGTAAATAAACAAGCATATGCTTGTATGAGACTTTGTCCAGGTAAAATACAACAATTGCCATCAAGGAGCAAAGGCTGCCTTGATAACCTACAAATTCCCCATGGCCTGTATCCTTGGGAAAGAGGTAAGCATCCAATCCAGTGATAGTTATGTCTATAGTAGCTGTTAGCATGCCCTGGAATAAGGAGGGGTAAGAGAGTCACTAGACTCTCACCTGGGATGCTAGCCAGTACCCACTGCCAACCCCTTAACTCTGCATGTCTTGAGGAATGCTAGACTAGTTCATAGGAGGAAGGTCAGTTGAAGTGGGTGTCATCAATGAAACTTTCATGAAACTTCTACCTGTGTGGAAGTTGGACTTTCTTATGATACAGCTTTTGAACCATTCATGCTTCCATAGCAAGTAACATCAAGAAGCTTACTTGTTAATTAACCAAACCAAACATTGCTAGAATGGCTTCTTTGGTGTGTCAGTGTGCAATTTAGGGTGAATAGACACTTGTTCACATCTCCCTGGGAAAGACGTGCACCAATCCTATCTTCTTAGGTAGCAGTAAGAACTACGAAGGAACTTGGCATTGAGTATGAATGGCATGTGTAAAGAAATTTGAGGGCAAGTTGAAGAATGATAACCTTGGGGGCTGGAGAGATGGTTCAGCAATTAAGAGCACTTGTTACTCTTGCAGAGGACCTGGATTTCATTTCTAGCATTCTCATATAGGCTCACACCACCCATAACTCTAGTTTCATGGGACCTAAACTTCATGGACATTAGACACACATGGTACACATGCATAGATAGGGGCAAACACTCATATCCATAAAAAATAAATCTAAAAGAAAAACATTTAAAAAAGGAGTGATTAAACTCTTAAGTAATCTTTAGTTTCAGACTTTTAGTCAATAACTAAGTCTGAAACCAAGGGTTTATTGATTTGTGTTCCTAGTGGTTTTCTGCCTCTTTGGAATTATGAGCTAGAAAGTCCTTTGAAAGGAGGAACCACTAAATTGTCTTTGCTATCCTTGTGTTTAGACAGTATCTACCTAACTTGTAACAAGCTCTTAAAAATACTAATTTATTGGAAGGAAATGGAATGCTTGCTCAAGAAAGCAGGACCCATCCCCAGGAAGACAAAAGGAGTGTTGGCTACACCTCAGGTTTCCTGCTTCTGCTGCCTATGCAGGTCCAGTGAAACCTTCCAAGCATGAGTATCATTATGTATGGCTCATGCCACAGGGGCAAGAGGTGGGATATGAGTTCATCTATATGATGTGTAGAATGTATATTGTAACTTGAGACACAAATTCACATACCACGCCTGGCCCCAGCAGCTGCTATTTTGTGCCACCCAGTTTTTAGGACACCCTGAAAGAGCACAGTCATGCCATGTAGGAAGTTGCTTGTATGCCTTTATACATTGGGAGAGAATCAGATGTAATCAAATATATGACCTCTCAACTCAAAAGGAAGAAAGTTAGATGATTTTAAAAAATTAACTGGGGCAGGAAGGGTAGACCTTCGTGTGCTGTAAGGGCAAGCATACTGAAGAGAGAAAAAGCAGCAGGGGGAGTTAGAAGACAATGGTGGCAAATCCAGGGTGTATCAGCTAGCCATTACTGCTGTGTAACAAACACCCTGAAACAGCCACTTCATCATCACATGTACGTCTGTACGCTATATGGTTCTAGTGGTTAGCGTTGGACCTCTTGGTCTAGCCTGGTTTTGACTTGGTTGTTCTAGTCTGGCCTTGACTGGATGGCCTTTTGTACTAGGCTGGGCTTGCTCACATGTCTGATGTTCATTTGCCTTGCGTGATCTAGGATGGCCTTGGCTGGGCCCTGTCTGGGCCAGTGTAGTTCCGTATCTCTCACCCTTCCATTGGCAAAGTCTACCTTTCTTGTAGAGAGATACAAGAGAAGAGAAGGGATGTGCAAGGCCTTGATACTGGCTGAAAGCTTACAGATTGGTACTTGTAGCATTTTCTTTGGGCCAAAGCAGATACGAAGCTAGTCCTAATGGAAGGAGTGGGGTTGGAGCTCCACCCTGTGATGAGAGTGCTGTCCACACACAGTGTGAAGGACTTCGATTTCGAGAGAGGTAGAAACCAAGGCCATGTTTGCAGCTTGTCTTCTCCGGGCAGTTTGCAGCTGTCAAGAGCTGGCATGGATCTGGCCATCGTGAAAGACTACCTTTGTCCTTTGCAGAGGGCTGAAGACCGGAGAGGGGAAGTAACACAATTCCACATGGCTCTAGGGGAATCCAGAGATGTCTGAGAGATAAGAGAATTGTCTTCCAGACATTCATAATGCAAAATGAAAACACCTTTCCAAAGAAGACAAGGAAGAAAAACTAATGTGCTCCGTTACGGGAAAACAGTCTAGGACAGCAAAGAAGATTCCAGGACTGGACAGAATGGAGATACAGTTCACAAAGGAATCCAGAACCAAGGTGGAAGATGTTGGGAGGACCCCAGTGTCTCCAAGCTGCTAGACGGAAACCCTAATAGGATTTGGTGTCAAGGATTCTTACTTAGCAAGCCAGCCTTAGAGGAAACAGTAGACACTGTTTTCTTCACTGACGAGGCTGTCTTTCCTCAGCCCCCCACCCTCCGCTGCTCTGCCCATCTCTTCAGTGACAAATTGCACATCCAGGTCAATCAATCTACACCTTGTGTTCATTCACACAAAATAAGATATACTTGCTAAATGCCTGGTACTCTCCTAGGCGCTTAGAGCTACCTGCCTTCCTCCCAGGGCACTCAGATCTCATGATCAGAGGCAATCCAATGATGAGCACAAAGTATGTCCCCCAGGAGGCGGGCAGGCAGGACAGGTGATGGAAGACGGGGACAGCAACTCTACACAAGTGCAGGGAAGGCACCCTGAGAAAGTAATCTACTCATGTATTCATGCATTTTTATTTTGTTTTATGTGTGTACGTGCCTAGTGCCTGCAGAGGCTAGAAGAAGGGTTCACATGCCCTGGAACTGGTTGAGAGCGGCCACATGGAGCTGGGAATTAAGCCCAGGTCCTCTGCAAAGACAGCAAGTGCTCTTAGCCACTAAGCCATCTCTCTAGCCCCAAGGCGACCTCTTTTAAGTGTTGCAGCCTGAAAGACAGCTCATTCCAGAACTTTTGGTGGACAAGCCTCCCACAGAACCCTGGAAAGGAAGGGCCTGGCTGCAGCAGGCTACAACCTGTCACCTCTCACACATCACAAACAGTTTTTCAAACATTTTTTTTTTCTCCTGTGGAAGACAGACTTTGTCTGAGTCGTCTGAGAAACTGTTTGCACGGCTGTTGTGGGGAATAAATGTGAAGATCCTTGAGTCTCAATGGCCCTCGGTGGAGCCAGCGCCCTGGTGTGTGGGGCAAGAGAGATTTGAACCCTGGAACCGCATCCAATTTCCCCCAGACCCTAGTAACAAGATCTCATGGACTTGGCAAGCAGGCCCTCTCCCCACTTCCCTGTGGCTTCCCCTCCTTCCCACCGGCCCTGGCCCTACCCCTGGAACTCATGGGCAGAACAGCTGCAAGGGGGCTCAGCTTTCAATGAAACAATAAAATACTCCTGCATGTCCCTAGGAGTATGGCATTTATGACTAGGGTGGGCTGGCTTGCTTGCCCAGCAACCCCCTCCCCAATTCCCAGGCTTGCCAGCCCAGACACCCATATGTCCACAGCTAGTCCTTACACCTCTAGAAACTGTAGCCTGGATGCCTCAGAAAGTCCTCATCTACAATACGGTGGCAGTGTGTGTGTGTGTGTGTGTGTGTGTGTGTGTGTGTGTGTGTGTGTGTGTGTGTGTGGCAGGGCACACACAGGACCCTGGAGGACCTTGGTCAATGAGCTGTCAGTGCTTATAGGTGTCACAGGTCATGCAGTCAACACCCCCCAGAACAGCCTGCCATCCTGCAATCCCTAGGGCCCTGCCCTGTGACCACAGCTGCCTAGGGCAAGTTCTCAGTTCTGTGGTTCAAAGATAGGGAATCCCTCCCTGGCTGGGGAGGAAAGCAAGTACTTCCCATTCCCAACAACATTGCACCCACCCCACCCCCTTCTCTAAACACGAAGTCCTTGACTTTATAAGCATTCCAGGCATACGGCCCCTGTGTTTGGACTCTGAGTGAAGATGCCCAGAGGGACTTCTTTCTAAGAGCCAAGGGTCTGAAGTTCCATGCCAAACTTTGCAAAGCCTCTACAGCCCATGCTTAGAACCTCAGTGGTCATCCCCTGCCTGCAACAGGCTATGTAATTATTTTGTTTGTTTCCTTTTATTTTGTCTTTATTGCTTCACATAAATGAATGGAAAGCTGAGGCAGAAAGCACAGATCTCAGAAATATAATACAAATGGGAACAAGAGAGGCATTATTAGGTATACGCACGGAAGCCCAAAGTCACAGTCAGAGGCTCATTAGGATTAATCGGATTGACTTTCCAATGCATGCTAGACTGTTTCTGCCTTGAGACAATCAATCCAGAATGTTCTTTGCTGGGATTTTTCACACAGTTCACTTTCCAACTCCTTTCCAAGTCACTGTTCGCATCTCAGTTTATCACCAAAACTATTCCCGATCCTCCTCTCCTTTTGAAATGATAGCCTGCATTTCACCTACAACCACACACTGGGGCCTCTGTGCTGTTTCTGGTTTTGCTTTCTCTCTCTCTCTCACAATCCCCTCACCATAGCACTTATCCCACTTAGCACTCTGAACATCTCCTTCTCCATTACTACACTGGATGGTGTGTGCAAAAGGGATGTTCAACACCTAGATGATGTCTTGTGTCTAGGAGGTGCTTGAAAAATCTGTTGAATGAATGAATAAGTGTCGAATTTTTAGCAAAAACGAGTAAATAAATATGCTCAAAATGTGGGGGAGACACTGCAAACATTGTGCATAAGCGTAGAAGTAATTATGATTTCACAATTTCTTTTAGATTCCTGGGAAGATTCATCTCTACGTCATGTAAGTCTTTTGAAAAGCTGGCTTTGGTACACAGTTCCAGAAGCATACCGGAAATGACGGTGGGAGGCAGCTTCAAATAAATTAAGCCTCTACTTAGGGAAGACGCTGGGAATGATAGGGTCCAAGGCAGGACACTGAAATCAGGGCAGGTTTCTTGGACATGGCAGTGTGACCTGCTCTCCTGGTTGTTGACATTTGGCTACTGGGGGCCTAGTTTTGCCCCAGATCTTTCTTTGTGGATCTGGGTGGTCTGAGAACACAGCCGAGTCCTCATTAGGTGTTTGCCAGCTGGCCTTTGAGGTCGGCAGAGCTGCTTTTGGGGCTCAGTCAGGAAAGAGCTGCAGCCCCAAGTCTCCCTGGAAGGGAAGTCCCTGTATAGATGGGAAACTGGAGACAAGACATACACTGGAGAGGGGGGGCGATGCTCCTAACTGGGTCCCAAAGGAAGGGGATGGCAGGAGACTGACACAGGGACAGGGTCCTTCCCACCCACCACTAATCCTCTCTGATTCCCTGGATGAAACCCTTAACAAATGCATTAGGGAGACTGCAGGGGGGCATTATGAAGTGCTAGACTCTCTGCTCAACACATCACCTGCCACCCCTCACTTTGGGTACCTGTCCTGTGTCATCATCTTTAGATATTTTCTCTCTACTAGAGCAGAGGAGGAAGGGAAGGGAAGGAATGGAGGGGTTAATGTGGGCCAGTTAACATGGCTCTTGCCAGATGGAATCAGTGCCCTGGTTCCTGTCTGGCTCCAGGGCCCACATTCACACCCACAGTCACATCTTGTTGACCAACTGTTATCTTGGCTAGAGTCACATGGCCACAGGTTATGTTGGGACAGTGCAACTCCCTTACTGCCTGCCCCAAATAACTCTCACTTCGTTGAATGTGGCTGTCTGAAGTGAACGCTCTGCACTGAGGTTCAGTGTGGGATAGAAACCAAAACAAACCAGTTGAAAATGAAGCTTCTAAAAGACATATGAGCAAACCTGACTTCCAAAAGGAGAGAAAATTGAATTGGGTAGACCTGGTGGACACAGAAGACACTGTTCCAGAGTCGGGGACAGTCAGAAGACAATGTCAGGTATCAGTGATCACCTCCCATCTTCTCTGAGGTAGGGTTTGTTGTTACTTACCATTGAGTTGGCCAATCTAGCTTCCCTGTGAGTTTCTGGAGATTCTCCTGTCTCTACTTTCTACCCTTCCTTAGGCTGCTCCCGTGTGAGGGTCTCCTGTGTGCTAGGTACTGCTGACACTGGTCTTCAGGTCAGGCATGCTGAGTGCCAGGGTGGGCATGGGTGTGGGTGATGTCATAGGCATGGACCTGGGCAGTCACACAAGCACTGTGTGTAGAAAGACTCTGGACGTGGGTTTTAATGTTTTGTTCTCATCATTTTGAAACTTTCAATTCTTGGTGAATAATGGCCACCACCTCTGCAGCTTGTTCCAAGTCTCTGCAATTCCATAGGTGGTGTGTAGGAGAATTGCCCAGCAGCTAGTAAGCTTCAGAAAAAAAAAGTGGTGGGTATGTCTGGGGAGATGGCTCAGCAGGTAAAGAGCTCACTGAACACTGTGAGGACAGGATCTCCAGAACCCACATAAATGCCAACCAGACACAGTGGTTACCCATCATTACATCACCTCGGAGATTGAGACAAGGGTTTCCTGGAACAGGCTAGCTAGGAAGACTAGACTTATCGGTGATGAACTTTGGGTTCATGTGAGAAACTCTGCTCCATACATAAGACAGAGAGTGATCAGGGAAGACACCTGACATAAACCTCTGACTTCCACATGCATGTACACACACAGGTGCATTCACACATGAATGAATTTGTACACACATATACATGCATGCATAGCATGGAAACATAAACAAGAAGTAAAGGAACAAAAAGAAAGAAAAGGAGAGGACCAGATCTCCAGAAAAGAGAGTATTGTGTATGAAGACCTTTGACAGGAGCCACGGAGTCCTGATTCTGTGGGAACTAGAATTTCCCCTCACCAGACTACAGGGGAATGCTTCCTGGTGATCCCTGAGGCTTGAGCTCTGACGGGGTTAGCTCTCTTATTGACCATCTGTGACTATGGGGAAGTCATAGCTTCCTCTGAGGTTTGAACTCTCATGGGTCAAAGGGAAAAGTTCCAAGTTCAAGAGTTAAGCAGAGCTCCAATCGTCATCAGAGAGGCTTCCTCTGGCAGCTGATAGGATCAGATGCAGAGACCCACACCCAAATGTTAGGTGGAGCTCAGGGAACCCCTCAGAAGAAGGGGAGGAAGGACTGTAGGAGCTAGAGGAGTTGAGGACACCAAGAGAACATGGTCCACAGAATCAACTAAGCAGGGCTTATAGGGGCTCACAGAGACTGAAGCAGCAACCAAGCCTGCATGGGTCTGTACTTGGTTCTCTGGATATGTGCTGTGGTTGTTTAGCTTGAGATTTTTGTGGGACTCCTAACAGTGGGAGTGGGGGTGTCTCTAACTCCTTTGCCTGCTCCTGGGACCCTTTTCCTCCTGCTGGGTTGCCTCATGCAGCCTTGATATGAGGGTTTATGATTAATCTTACTGTAACTTGTTATGCTGTGTTCAGTTGATATCCCTGGAAGGCCTGTTCTTTTCTGAAGGGAAATGGAGGAGCAGGAGATCTGGTGGAGAGGGAAGGTGGAATGGGGTGGGAAAAGTGGAGGGAGGGGAGACTGGGGGTGGCTGGAAAGAATGGAAGGAGGGGATACTGTGGCCAGGATGTATTTGTATGACAGAAAAACAAATAGAAACATAAGAGAGTCAGGACTCCATGTATTCGTTATTTTTTTTATCCTGGCATCACCTTAAAATATTATTATGTGGTATGTATGTGAGCACGGGGTGGGGGGCAAGGTCAGAGGACAACTTCAGCATCAGTTATCACTCCCCACATTCTCTGAGGAGGAGTTTGTTGTTGCTCACCACTGCATGTGCCAGGCTAGCTGCCCTGTGAGCTTTTGGAGATTCTTTTATCTTTGTCCATCCTGCCTTAGGCTTCTGTGTTTACAGATGTGAGCAACCACATCTAGCTTTACATAGGTTCTGAGAATCTGAACTCAGGTCTCCACATTTGTGCAGCAAGTGCTTTATCCACTGAGCCATTTCCTCAGCCTCTTTGGCATCACTTTTGAGCCTGAAGGGGAGAAAGTTTACAGTGTAATGAAGTCTATGATTAGGGAAAAAAAAAGCCATGAAGGTACTGAGGCTTGGTGGTGGGGATATGAGAGTGAGGTGAGAAAAAAAAATCAGTGGTGCTGAGCTCAGTATAAGACAGGGAAATTGCTAGAAGAGAGGCTGTGGTCACAGGTGCCCAGCTAGGAATTTTTAACTGCAGACAGTGGTGGGGAATTCCTGCAATCCTTTGGGCATGGCTTGACAAACATTCCTCCCTAGAATATATTCTCATCTAATTCCTGTAAAAAGCTGTTCTGCCTGCACTGGTTAGAGCAAGCCCTTGCCTCACTCCTCAGCATCTCCCAATGTACCTGGCAACCAAAACCTCGTGTTCCTCATGCCCCAAACCTGAGCTCTCTGTCTCCCTACATCTTTGGGAGTTGTAAGCTCCTTGCTCTGCTCATGGGATGAGGAAGGAAGGATGAACTACTGCCTTGGACCAAGGCCTGTGGGTCCCAGAACTGAGAGAGGCTACAAGACCACCCTGGGGATACTGACTTCACTGATAGTCATACTGACATGAAGCAGGGTTCATGTCAAAATTTCATGCAGAAACATGACAGGACAATGTAGCTGGAGTTTTCTGCAATCCCTCCGGGGCCTGCAGGTGCTCAGACCCAAATAAACACACAGAGGCTTATATTAATTAAAACTGTACGTCTTAATGGCTCAGACTTCTTGCTAGCTAGATCTTACATCTTAAAATAATCCATTTCTATGAATCTAAACCTTGACACATGGCTTGTGGCTTACCAGTACTTCTACATCTTGCTTCCTCTATGTCTGGCTGGTGACTCCTGACTCAGCCTTCCTGTTCCCAGAATTCTCCTCTCTCTTTGTCCAGCCTGTACTTCCTGCCTGGCTACTGGCCAATCAGCACTTTATTTATTAACCAATCAGAGCAGCCCATTCACAGCTTACAGAGCGATAGCCACAGCAGGACAAGAGGAAACCACGTGGATGGCATGGCTACCAACATCTGAGACCCAACATCTGGGTTTCCAGCTGCAAGAGACCAAGAGAGCAGGGGCCAGAGATGGCTCTAATCAGGATGAGGGGACTGGCAAATAGTCAGAATGGTACTGACCCAAGAGAGGGTGAGCAAAGAAACAACCACTACTTCCTGAGTCTTGTATCGGCCTCTGAAGCTGGAATTTGATGCTTACTGAATGCTTGTTCAGGTCTTGGTCTCCTATGTGACTTTGAACCTGTGTGTTTTCTATAGATGAAGTGGGGGCATCTTGGGATCTACACTGGAGCCACCTTGTAACTGGTTCACTGTCTCCAGACAGACTTGGATCATTTTCTGTCAATCCAAAGAGAACCCTTCTTGGTAGATGAGACTCTTTGGCCTATGGTGTCCCATCTATTAAAGGCCAATCTCCTGGTTCATTTCCATGGGGCATGGGATCTTCTTCTTCAATAGGACTATGCCCATACTCTCTAGAAAGGTACAGTTGGCCTTTGCATGCACAGAGCTCTGTGCTGGCTGCTTGTATTCTTTGCAGTATCTGAACGCTCTCTCCAGTTTCTTTGCTTATGGAGGAAAACCTCCCTTCCCTACTTAGGCACAATGAAGAGGTCCTTATTCCTAATAGCAAGTCACAAAGCTGCTGAAATGGCTATCACCTATGTTTGTTCCCCAAGGAGGTTGTGCTACATTCGATATGTATATCAAAAAGAAAGGCGGAAGGTTTAGCTAGAGGGCAGGTGCTGGAGCGGGAGTGGGGGGCATGGATGTGCAGAGAGATTTCATTCATCTGAGTTCATGCTTTCTCCTCCATAGTGTGTCTCTCCTATCTCAGTTATTTGGTGTGGAACATGAGGTCTGAAAAGAATCCAGCGACAGACAACTCAGCCAATTTTCAGCAGGGCTGGGCACAGACAGGTTGCTGTGAGTCTTATCCCATAAAACTGCAACCAATACAGAGGTTGTACTACGGCCTCCTCCCCCACCCTCAGCTCCAAGCAGCAGGGTAGGTGTTATTTGGGAGCCCCATGTGCTGTGGCGTGCAGAAGATGGAAGGCATATACACAGGAAGCTGCTGGAATCAGGAGTCCTCTGCTCCTTGCATCCCTGGTGCTGCAATTTTAAGAAAACTTCTATTGCATTTGGTAAGGACTTGGAAATCCAAAGCACTCAACTGACTTGGGCTATACTGGGAGGGGGTTGGGCAAAAAAAAGAAACACTTTCATCAGTGGGGAGGTGGCAATCAGTGGGATACTGTGCAGGTCCAGCTGTGGGTTCCTCTCTGGGGCTTCCACACAGGTTGTCTTCCTCATGCTCTGGCAGAGAATGGTCCCACAGGACATTCTGCCCTGCTGCTGAGGCCTGGGGCTACCGTCTCTGGACAGCAAACCCCCTGTGCCCATCGATCTTCCATGGGAAGAGAGCTTCCTTGAGTGTTTGTGTGTCATGCTGACAACATCCTGGGAGGTGTTGCTTCAGCTGGACCAATTGTGTAAACACCAAACCAAATCACTCTATCAGTTAGTAGCAATTGTTGCCCCAGCTTCTCTGTGGTCTCCCACTAGTTTGGTGACCTTGGGGCCTTCCCCCTGGGGTCCTTAGGAAGTCCCTAGGATTCAATATTATAAGAAGACCCTAGGCCCCTGTTCCAGATACAGTTTTGTTGTCCATCAGCGGATAGCAACATCACCATCAGTATTCTACAGGATATGCTGTGTAGAGAACTTGCTTTAGGTAGGTCACATGAGTGCAAGTGCTAAGAGTAGCCTCTGCACCTGCCTGACTCTGGTCCCTGCCCCACAATACCAACCACAGGATCTGAGTCTGTAGGGTCTGCTAGCCATGGATTGAAGACTGCAGGTAGAAAAATCTAGGTCCCTGAAAGGGAACTGAGAGTGAAAAGACAATTGTTGGTAGAGCAGCAGCTCAGTGAGATCTGTTGGGCTCCAGCAAATGCTCTTCTGCCAGCCCTATGGCAGTCTGATGGTTAGTGTTAGCCACAGAATCTAGAATCACCTCAGAGGGAGATGGGCTTCTGGGCCTGTCTGTGAGATTATCTCGACTGCCTTAATTGGCATGGGAAGACCTCCCTTGACTGTGGGCAGGGCCGTTCTCTCAGCAGGAGATCCTAGACTATATAAAATTGAGAAAGCAGGTGAGACAAGCACGTACCCTTTCACTGTCTTCTTCTCCTGATTGTGGATGTGAGGTGACCATCTGTTTCAAACTCTTACCACCTTGACTTCCCCACCACAGCGGACTGGACCTTGAATTGTAAGCTAAACTAAAGCCTTTCTCACTTAAGTTGTTTTGATCAGAGCACTTCATCACAGGCAATACGGAAGAATAGATTGTTCTAGACCATTTGATACAAAGCCTGGCTTTCATTTCGTATGGGCTGTACGATTTTTGGCTGTGTTGCCTAACTTCCCTGAACTCTAGGCGGCTTAGTAGTTTTGGATTGGCTATATAGTCTGGCCTTTCTGGTGTGTCCCAGAGCCCACCCGGCTCAAATTACCTTTGGTGCAATCTCAAAGCTCTCCTAGCTGTCTGGATTAGCTCCCACGACACTTTGTAAGTGAATTGGGAATATTTTTATACTCCTTTTTCCAGGAGAGAAAACTAAAGGTTGTTGAGTACAAATGACTCAATGACAACCCAAAGAGAATCCCCAAGAGGAGACTTCTTGAGGTTTGCCTTAGAGGAAACCTTCAGTGACAGAGGCAGAAACCCAGCTCTGGGTGCAGCCAAGGTCCCCACCTACTCTGCCCCAAGCCCTGCCAGCAGGAGCCCTAGGCATAGGAATTCAGAGGGTGTGACCCTGCCTATTGCCTGCTCCTGGGGCCTTTCAACGTTGGAAGGGGACCAGGAGACCTGCCCTATGGCAGGAAAATGGTTCATTTGCAGAGTGCTCTTCTGCAGAGGAACAGGTTTGACAGGTAGAAGTCCAAGGAAAGGGAGGAGCAGAATGCTCTCTGTTCACAAAAATCAGTGTCTAAAGTCCCTGACAAAACCTAAAATGTTTCACACAGCTGAAGAAAGGGGAGGTGATTCAGAAATCTGGCCCTATTTACACTTTTATTGTCAAAGTTTGGCTTTTGATTGGTTAAGGATTCTGTGCCTTCATTGGGACCATTAATTACTCATTGGCATGACCCATTTCCCATAGGTAGGCATCCTGACGTTGTATGCCTTGAAGATCAACACTGCTGTCCCCTATAAATTCTCTTTTCTCCCTCTACCATTTTCCTGCGTTCTAGCCCTCCCAAGAGAAACCATTGCCCCTGCCATAGACTCTACAAAGCAAACTTCACGAAGGTGTGGATCTGACCTGCCCGCGTGCCACTTCTCTAATTGTATCCCCAAAGGTGACTGGTACCCCGGAGCTTCTTTAGGAGTTTGGAGGATGGGTTAGTGCCCCCCAGCTCAGCATCAGATGCTCTTTGTCTTAGATATGCGAACCTTGGTTACTGTTTTCTTTAGCTACGTTTAAAATTCATTTTCTTCCAATTTGAGCCCCATTTCCAACATTTCACTCAGATGGAAATAAAGGAGTCTCAAATCTTTAGACACAGCGGGGACAGGGTTGGGTAATAATATATGTATGTAAAATTTCATAAAGAAACCCACTATTTTGTATGATATTTAAAAAAAATAATAACAAAAACCTAAAAATATTTATGGCTAGAAAGGGACATTGTTATTCTATATCACCTGTCCTAACTCATTATGAGGTCTAAGTAATGAGAGGATAACAAAACCCTCTTCAGAACGCCCCTTCTCTCCAAGGTTGGACCCTCTTCCTATCTTAACTGCGGGTATGAAGGGAACTCATTCATTGTTTGGCTCAAGTATCGACTTAGCACTTACTGATGGCCTAGATACAGCTTTGGGGATAAAGTTCTGACCAAACAGGATGACACACAGTGGCCCAGAGCCAAACGGGACAACATGGCGAAGAAGGAATTACACAAATAGCTGTACATCTACACTTTCAGTTGTGCTATGTGAGTTGAAATACAATTCTTGGTCCTGTGAGACTATAAAATGAGGAGAGAAAAGGCTTGACCATAAATAACTCCAGGATATGACAGGAGATGCGCCCTAAGGAAAAGGAGGTTTTTAAACTAAGACCTGGGGGCTGGGGAGATAGTTCAGTCAGGAAAGTGCTTGCCATGTGCACACGAGGACTCGAGTTTGATTCTTAGCATCCATGTAAAACACATGTGTTGCACACTAATAATCCCACTGCTGGAGAGGTGGAGACAGGTGGATCCCTGGGGCTCCTTAGTCCTCCAGCCTAACGTAATAGGTGAGCCTCAGGTCCTAGGGAGAAACCTTGTCTCAGAAATCAAGGTGGATGTGGTGGTTTGAATGAAAATAGCCTCCATGGGCTCATAAGGAGAGGCATTATTTGAAAGGATTAGGATGAGTGGCCTTGTTAGATTGGTGTGGCCTTGTTGGAGGAAGTTGGAGTGGGCTTTGTGGTTTCAGAAGCTCGAGCCAGGTCCAGTGGTTCTCTCTTCCTGCTGCCTGAAGGATGTAAGCTTCTCAGCTATCTCTCCAGCACCATGTCTGCCTGCATGCTGCCGCATGTACTTGGACACACACACACACACACACAGAGAGAGAGAGAGAGAGAGAGAGAGAGAGAGAGAGAGAGAGAGAGAGAGAGAGAGAGAGAGAGAGAGAGATGTCTCTCACAGTAGTATACAAAACTGATGTCTTATTCCCGTGTCATGACATCTACCCGAGAGTACAGTTACCCCGGGCCTCCCCTTACCCATTCCCTCTTCTCAGTAATCTACCATCACTCTCTGCAACTTCCAAAGCTACACAGTGGATGAGCGTCTGGCCATTTGGAAATGGAGGCCTGAGCCATGCATTCCTTGAGGGAGGTGACTCCCACTGTCTGTTTGCTGATGAGCTGATGGCCTTGGCTTTCACTGAACTTAGACTGCACTCATGGGTCCAGGGGGATGTTCAAATGATGCTGGGCTCTTTCCAAGCTGTTTTTCTGTTTTTTAATTTGTTTTTGTTGTTGCCGTTTTTTCGTTTCAAACAGGTCAGCAATCAATTTTCCGTTGGCTATCCTTACCTTGATGTCCTGTGGGTACCTTAGACTCACTGCTCATGGTCCCTTCATGTTGCCATCTTCTCAAAATAGATTCAGGGCCAGATCTGGAAGTGGCATGTTCTTTTTAATGCCTCTGTTGTTTCACCTTCCACATTTAGTTAGTTTCAAATCACGTTGACTGCATCTGTGAACTGTTTCTCTAATCTGGTTTACTCCCCCTTCCAACTGCCTTCTCCTTACCGCAGGCCTTCTCTGTGTCGTTTGCTGTGAATCACCCAGCTCTCACTCTAGGATGCTGTCACCAAAGCTGTCTTCTCAAAGGCAAGCTGAAGAACCTCTCATCCACTCCTCATTGCCTGATGAATCGGTGATCTTTCTCTGTGCAGTGATATCCCTCCGAATATTCTAGAAATGCAAATCCACCAACCCCGCCCCAGACCTAATGAATCAGACACTCAGGGATGGGGCCCAAGTCACCAGGATCAGTCTTAACAAGTCCTTCAGGTGATTCTGACATGGGCTCCAGCACCTAAGTAAGCAAACTGTAGAAGCTTTAGACCCTTCCCTCCTGGCCTTGAATTAGCCTATCTCCACCACCCTTTCCCACTTCCCAGAGTCCTAAAATTGTTACAGCAAACCTTTCAGTTCTCCCTACATATGGTACATTCTTGCCCCCTCTACACCTTTGTGTGCTGCTTCTGTCTGGCATACTCACCCTTCTCCTCCTCCCTCCCCCACGGAACTCCAACCCATCTCTTAGAAGCCATCTCAGAGGTCACATGCCTCAATGAATCCTTCCTTGAAATGTCCTGAGCAGCACGAAGTTGCCCACTTTCTGGCCGCCTGCAGACCATTTGTTGACAACCTAGCTACAACTATTTTTGTCTCTCGATTGGGCTTTGGCCGAGGGAGAGACTTTCTATCAGATAGTCATGGCTGTTTTAAAATAGAGCAAGCTGCTGGCTGAGGCGCGCTCAACATGAGGCGTGGGAATTGTCAAGGCGACTCCACGCTGCCTTCCCTGAGGCCCATCCCTTCCACTCACTACTCTTCCAGGGGAGAAGATACCTCTTGTGAGCACAGAGCATACATCTGGGCAGAGTGCCCACTACCTAGTAGGCATGCCACTTTTTTTTAAAGTATCAAATGAATAAAAATAGATTTCTGCCTTATAAGGGAGCATGGATTACTGGATCTCAAAGTTTGTGTCTAAATAGAAATTCCTGCCTTCTATCTCTTCAGAGTCCCTGGATGGAGGATGGGAGGTCCAGTAAGAGAGAGAGCCCCACTTGCTTTCCACTGTACCAAGAAGCCCTGCAGCCAGGAGCCTGCCACTGAGGCTGCCATTCTTCATTGTTAGAAGTCTTTGGAATCCAACAGGCAGTATTGACCCTATTATCTCGCTGCCTGTGCCAAGCGCACACCCCCTCATGCTACCCCATGGAAATTCAGAGGCTAGGGTCTCTAAGGCCCTTAGTGTCGGCTTCACTGAGGTCTTACATACTTAGAAGCCCATGCTTCTGAGCCATGGAGACCCCTTGGGTTCCTGTCTGGCCTTTCCCACTGATTAGCTGTGTGACCTCAGGAAAGCTGCTTTTGTCAATGAATTCCCTCAGCTGTACAACTGAGGACAGAACACCAGGGGTGGCTTGAGGATCCATCAACATTCACGCTCAATACCTAGCGTGAAGTGACACCATTCTTAGTATTTCCCCCTTGACTCCGGTTCCATCTCCGTTTCCATCTGCAGCCCCCAGTACCAGAATCTGTCATTTTCTTTCTAGATTGGAAGATCCACAGTTCTAGATCCTTCTGTCATGGCTCCTAGGAGAACACCTAGTCCTGGCCTGCTTATTTTTCCTGTTTATAAAATTATCACCCATCTACTCTTTCTTGTCTCTTTCTTATGCTCCCCAGCTGGCTGGCAGTTCAGTTTCCTTAAGGTTAAATCTGTGCTTAATAACATTCTGTTTCAAGCACTAATTTCTTTTTAAAAATGCAATACATCAGTAGTTAGGATATCAAAATAGTTTTACACACACACATACACAGGGGCTGGGGGAGAGAGAGAGAGAGAAAGAGAGAGAGGGAATGCGTGCAGGCACCCATAAGACATGCATACCTACTTACTCATGCATCTCCATGTGAATAGTTGTCTAATTCATTAGGCTGTGTTTCACAACTTCCCAATAAACTTTAATGTGTTTTTGCCGCAGAGCATTCTGTAATTTAACCCGAAATGTCAGTGACCTGCACAACAGTTCAACCCAGACAGACTCAGCAGTGGTAATCAGTTCCTTCAAGAAAGGGCATTTGGTGAGGCTGGAGAGATGACTCAGCAGATAAGGGTGCTGGCTGCTCTTCCAGAGGTCCTGGGTTCACCCACTTGGTGACCCACAACTTTCTGTAACTCCAGTTCCCAAGGATCTAATGCCTTCTTCTGACCCAGTACCAGGCACCAGGCATGAATGTGCTGTACAGATATACATGCAGGCAAAACACCCAGACATACAACATTTTTTAAAAGAAGAAAGAAAGGGCATTTGGTACTCTTGGCATACTTCTTCTCTGCCTCTTTGCCCCTCCCGATTTGGGGTCCGTGAACAGGACTACCCCTTGGTTCCACGAGGCTGAACATTGATGCAAACAAACCCATAGTCCTTCAGAGTGTTCTGACCTATATCAGAGTTCTGCTCTTCAAGGCTGGACCAACCTCCATCCAGAACCAAATCAAAACCTAAGGACTTGAGTCAGGAAAGAAGCATTTGCATTTCAAAGTGTTGTGGAACATGCGTGTACATCAAGTAGGCCACCAGCCCATTGTAACTTGAGAAAGTTATGAGACTGTAACTTGAGAAGAAGTGAGAATAGGGATCTGGAGGAAGAAACTTCCAGCTGCAGGAGCTTTCAGATGTATGAGACTTCGGAGAATTCAGATCTTGGCCTAGGAGCCAGGGTCACAGAGTAAGGGGCTGTTGCTGTGGACAGGCTCTTCCTGGGTTTCAGGGCACTTTGGTTGAGGAAGAACCCATAGTGTCCCTGGACAAAGTTGGAGCTTGTGAAGTGAAGTCGGACCTAATTGGAGACCCTCAGCATTGGCTTTGCATACCCAAGGCTGTCAGAGCTTGAGGCCTGGAGATGAGTCTTCCCGGTGAAGTCATGAGAGTCTCCAGACAGCTGTGAACTGCTTACATAGGCTTCATTCTTGAACACATGTTCAGAGATGTCAGAGATGGTCAACAGCGATGCAAATGGTCTCTCCAGCCTCAGTAGAGAGCATCCACACTGACTAAATGAACGAGGAAGGGCATGTAGACACACATGCACCCACCCAGAGAGAGGAACAGCAAGCAGAGTAATGTAACAAATCCCACACCCCGGGGTCACAACAACATCCTAGAAGAACAGAACACATCCCTTCAGAAGAGCAGCAGGCACAAGTGCTAACCGAATATTGTTGCACTGTGTGGAGGGTTCGCAATACCTCCCCCATTGTGGCCATGGAGAAGGAGGCTTGGTGAGAGACCTGAAAAAAAGGGAACTTAGCAGGTGCTATTCTAAGGTCCCCTTCCCATTCGGTAGGTGATGGATAAGCCTTAGTAGGTACTCTTCTACCATGAAACTTCTACCAGAATTCTAGAATGAGAGTTGCTGTGCCCACCCTCTCCTCCTTCTCCTCCTCATCACTCACATCCGGGCCTCAGCCCTTTAGGTGTCTCCAGTGTGGTGACCTCCAGCATCTGGGGTGCTACATCTTCATTAGAAACGCTCCTGGGGTCCCCACAGTGAGGAGATCTTGAGAGCTGAGCTCTGCTGTTCATCGGACCCACTTTGACTGCCTGGTGGTTTCCCTGTCCTGAACGCGGGCAGCGAAGCACAGGCAACAGCAGGTTTCCGTGAGAGAACGGTGCCTCTGGTCCCTCAGCACTGCAGCACTCATGGGAAATGCAGCGCTCTCAGGCTAGAAGACAGACAGCAGCGAAGGCAGACAATGGGCATCCAGGGTCATCACTGACATACGAACATAACTCTCTACTCGACCAATTCCCTGCAAAAGACTACAGTCAAGGTCAACCTACCTATTTCCTCACCCTGAGATTACAATGCCTCCCTCAAGTTTTCTTCCTCTCTCCCTTCCTTCCTTCCTTCCTTCCTTCCTTCCTTGCTTCCTTCCTCTCTCCCTTCCTTCCTTCCTTTGACAAATAATGGCAGCCATTTTTGAAATTGTCCAGTGCATTGTGGGGACATAGTAGGTGTCTTGTTTTCTGCCTTCATAGTTTAGGACCCAGAATTGAGTATAAAATGATGTTTTTTAACCACAGTTGTTGCTATTTGCTGCATCTGTTTCAAATGCTCACGTCATACAGAGGACATGTGTTCTCTCTGTACATGTCAGAGGCCTTGTCGAGAGAGTACACACAGCCCTTAAACTGAGGCCGAGCAATCCAGGTGAGAGCAGGCACACAGCAGGGGTTAGGGCTGTCACAGAAGCTTCCACATTGGAGTGGAAGATCTCTGTGCCCCCAGAGTACTTATGCTGCAACTCCCACAGGATGAACTGTGTCACGGTGGGAACAGGACATCACGAAACTCTCTGGGGCGGGGCGTGACGAATGTCCCTACTCTCTCAAGGACCAGAGGTTATCACCGCAGTGATCCCTTGCCAGGACTCAGCAGGCATCCAGACAGTCCTTTTTATTTGCACTGTTTGCTTCTTATGGTTGCATCAATTAACAATGATACAAGGTTGACCACAAGGCCCTGGAAAGAAGGCAGCAATGGACAGGCGATGACACTCTCAGAGGCCCACCTCCGGCTACTAAGTTTATAACGGGCACGCCACTGACGCATCAGCTGTCCTGGGAGGCTCCATGTGACTGCATCCCCAGGAAACCCAGGCTCTGAGAGTCTTCAAACCCTTCACAGGGTCATAGGGGAGGTCTGGAGTTTGAACCAGGTCTTCCTCCCACGCCTACCAGTGTACAACTGCTCATGAGCTGGAGGCAGACCGCGTGATCGGCAGGGAAGGCCCTGAGCCGGGAGATTCTGCAGTGAGTACATTTATCTTCTGTGTATGGATTATTCATGAGCCATTTCACTTTGCTCCTGGGTAGATATGTAATTTTCCTGTTACAGTTTGAACCCCAGCACCACACACACACACACACACACACACACACATACACATAAAATCTGTTAGGAACAGTTAGAAAAATTTTTCCTCTCTGTCTGAAAGGATGAAAACCACTTACCAAAAGTAAAAACAAAACCAAAGCCAAACGGAAAGAAAAAAAAAAAAAAAAACAAATCCAACCCTTACACAATCCCCAAACAACAAATGTGCTGAAAAGTAAAATTGCCAGGTTCGTTATTATTGGCGCAAACCACAATTCTAATTGGCAGGCCCCAGAGCTGAGAGGAGCAAGTGAGGACCCGGTTGTGAGCTTGCTGTCCAGAGGAGAATGCCAAGCCACAGGCTGCAAGGTACCTTCTTCAATGGAGGCCATAGTGGTTCTTTTTAATTCATTAATCCAATGTGGAATATACCAGAAGGAGGATAGAACTCTGTTTAGACACAACTCTGACATCGTCTGATTTTAAGAAGTTTTACTAACACCACAGTCACGGCCTTGACAATACTGAATGCAAAATACTGGTGTACACAGGTTTTTACAGAAGGGGTCCCGAGAGCCCGGTCCCAAAACAAGGTTAACAGATGGGAGAGGCCTGAGGGAAGGGCAAGCACACGAGAATTTTATTGAGAAAAAAGCTTATATACTGTAAGGGTTGCTGAAGTTTAATAAATAAAGGTCAACTTATAATATATAAAAACAATATAAACATTTATATGCTACATGCATATCATATAATTTAAAGTAATAATTTATATGTAGGGACAGATGCCAATTCATGTTCTTCCGATTTTTCTCGACAAGGCACACACACAGGAAGTGTCTATTCGTATCCAGCGCCAGCCTACGAGTTTGTTGTTTTCTGAGGTCAGTGCTCGGACGTAGGTTTGGGACGTTTTGCATTGAGAGTTCCAGTGTTTGTCATCAATTCCCCTGCAACCGTTTTTAACTGGCCTCGCTTCTTTACATCTTGTTTCATAAAAGTATTGTTTGACAGGGGAGTTGCCGGTTTTGATCTCCCCCAGCACTGTGACCTGGTGTCCCCGAATGTCAATGGCTGAGGACTTGTCGGTCACCCACAGACTCTCACTGTCACACACTGAGTACTCTCCTCGGTGACTCTTATGCTCTGCGTACCGTTTCCGCCGTGATGATGTTCTATTGGCTACCACCGGGTTGCCCACATAATCCTCCATGAGATACAAGGGAGGGGGCTCCAAAGGGGTGCTGTCACTCAGCAGGACCCGGGGCGAATTGTAGCGTCTCTGTTGCCGCAGTAGTTCTGTGTCCGTTGCAATCATTGGCTGGAATTCCGACCTGGTGGACTCTCCCTGCTCCGGTTCTCTGGGGGCTTCTGCTTTGGGCAGGGTGCTCTGGTAATTTTCCTTGACATCCACCATTTGCTTGGAGAGCTTGTTTTTCAAAATATCTGCCTGGATCAGCTTTATAATGAGGGAATTGAGCGAGTCTTCTGGCAGACTCCTTTGATCCATGTTGTTACCTTGGATGCCACGGAGATAAGCGAGAAATATCACATAAAACAAGATGGACATCACCTTGTTCACCTGTAAGATCTGAAAAAGGAAACACAGGTGTTAACAGCTGTCTGGGAGAGTCTGGGTCATTCCGGTATCAGCTGCCTGAGGCTGGCAATCTCTGAGAGTAAAGAGAGGGCACCACCATTTGAGGAAGCAGCGGAACTCCTCCCTGCTCTTTAGAAGGGGCAGTTTCCTCCCCCAGCCCCTGAGAAACACTGGGAAAGGCACCGCACAGGTCTTCCGATGGCTTGCTTCCTACACTGACAGCACCGGTTGCTTTTACATTAGATGTCTGCATGGTGCCCCAGCTTCCTGCTGTGCACCCATGACATCCTGACAAGTCCCTTGAACTTGGGAAGACACATATGGTCCACTGTACTGAGACAGCAGTGAGGACGGCATCAGTGGACGACTTGATCAGCTCAGAGCCTCGTAACGTTCTCAAGACATGGAATTCCTGTCCCCAGTTCTAGTCTGTAGGGTCTTCCAGAGGAACACACTGAGGCTGGGAATTGGGTCCGCTGTTTTTATAGTGTGGCTTCAAAGAGAGGCTCATTCCGGGCCCCTTCTGTCCTTGGAAACAAACACAAGACCACTGGCCACCTGCCGAGAGGGCCTAAGTGTCAAGGTACTCTGCCAGGCTCTCAGAAGGACATGTGTCACCAGGACACCCCTCAGATCTACCAACCCTAAAAGCCACAGCTCTGAAGCACTTCCTGCAGGAGACAGAGAGACCCAGCAAAACTCCACTCAAATGAATGGCTCCGCCTGCTCTGAGTAGCAAGGGTTGATTCTGATTCCTTTTTTTCCTCCTAGGGATTTTGAGTTTCCATTATACTATTTCTTTTTGTAGTCCTATACTACTCCTTCTGTGGTCCCCCCTTTTTAAAGGGTTCTTTAACCCACCACACTCTTCTTCTGTTGCCATAACAGAACCTCAGCACAGGGCTCCTGGTGAGTCCTTGTGGAATTGCAGAGGGATCCTGAGATCCTCCCCACTCACCTCTCCTGCACTGGGGCCAAGCCCACGTTTCCGGCAGGTTAGCCCAGGAGGCAGATTCTCAGGTGGAAAGACAGCCGAGCTGGTGACCCTGACCTTACAGTTCCCTCACCCCACCCCCAGAGCGTTCACTTTTTAATCACCGCTGCTGCCACCCCAATGGCCCCATGGGTATTTTCTCTTCCGAGTTCTGCCTTCACATGGAAAATAAAATCCTTTCCCTTGGTTCAGTGTTGGTATTTTCAGAAAGATCTTCTAAGATCCAGGGGGAAAACAAAGGAACAAACAACCTTGACACAAGCTGTAGAAAAGGACTCCTGATTCGGAATCTTCACCGAGGAGCCTGTCCTCAGAATCCACCTCAGCCTCTTCCCCCAGCTCCTCTCAAGTGGGGCTTTCTCTCTCATCCCCAAAGGTTGACAAAGGTCCAGGCATTAACTGGGCCGTCTACCCACTGGCTCCTGGCCTGCCTCTGTGATAAAGGGCCCATCTTCCTTCCCTGGGAACCGCTCCTAGGATAACTGACTCCTTCAAGGTCAAAGCTAAGGGAAGGGTTCTACCATGGCTGCCTGCCCTAGAGACTACTCCAGGAATTGTGTTATCCCAGGAAAATGGTTCCCACAGGGTAATTCATCTCCCTCCCACTCTGCAGAGAAGTGACATTTCTGTCAGTCTTGCAAACCTAACAAAATGCAACTTCAAGAACACAAAATAAGCAGCATGCACCCAGCTTGAGTGTCCACCCTCACCCCAGCAGAGCTGCAGTAAAATCATCTGAACCTGGAAGTCTACCAAAACACAACTTATCAAATTATCCCAAAGCCCGGACACAGGAGGCTACTTGGTCACAGGGCAGAAAATCAGGGATGATGTTTGTATGTGTGGGACCACAGATAAAGTAAAAGGCTGTACAGAGGGGTTGTCAAGGTAATTGTGAGGATGATTTGGCAAGGTGGATATTGGATGGTGCGATGGACTTAGGATAAGAAGAAAGTCTTTGGGATGGTAGCTTGAATTTTGAAGCAAAAATTACTGCTAGGAAAGACTTATTGAGGGCCGGAGAGCTGGCTCTGGGGGTAAAGATGCTTGCTGCTCGTCTAGAGGACCCAAGTTCGGTGCCTGCACATGCCATGCTGGGTGGTTTACAACTGCATGTAACTATAATGCTAGGGGAGCTAACAGTCTCTGCTGACCTCAGTGGCACCAGCACAGATGTGGCGTGCACATACACACACACACATACAAATAAAAATAAAAGCAAACCTTTTCAAAACAAAAGCACATGCCTTCACTGGTTTGCTAGTCAGCATTCAGCTACTATAACAAATACCAAAGAGGATCAATATATAAAGAAAAAGAAAAGGTTTTCTTGGCCCATAGCTTCCAAGGCTTCAGATCACAATGAATTGGTCTTGTTGCTTAGGTTTTTGGTGAATGGCAAAGAGTGCTTGAGTGAAAAAAATTAATCATGATCTGGAGCTAAAAAAAAAAAAAGAAAAAGAAAAGAAAAAAGAGGAAAGAGGAGAGAAAGCAATACCCCAGGGCACACCTCCAGTGATGTGAAAATCTCTCACAAGCTTTCCGTACCTACCACCAAGTCAGGACCAAACCTTAAACACATGGGCCTGTGGGAGAAATTCCCGGTATAACCTCCAACTATTTTACAGAGAGGGCCTCTCAGGGAAAGGAGGTGGGGTATCTTTGCCCTCTTGCTCCAATTTCCCATCATAGTTGTATCGGGCTCTCATGCCCCACACTCCAACCGGATTCACTATTTCTCTGCTGCTTGAGCAAGCTTTGTGACTCATGGGTAAGTCTTCTGCCCTTGTCATTGTCATGGACACTTCTGTTGAAATGGTCCCATTCCTCACTGCTGGCTTCATAAGTTGGCCTTTCTCTGGTGCTCTCCAATTACCTCCAACAACAGCAACCATGCTCCCTTCACACTCGGTCAGCCTGTCCTCCAAGTGGCTACTTTAGTAGGTCTTGCATCCTTCACAGACCCAGGGAAGTTAGCCTGGATCTCACCCACTCCCTCGTCCACATTGTCACTTACCCTCTATCCACTGTGGAGTGAGTCACGACAGTATGCCAGGTGCAGGTTGCTAAGCGTTTCTAAACTGTCTGCAAGCCTTTCTCAAACCCCAGCAGGCATCCTCTGGACTCCATTTTGAAAATCTATTTCCTTTCCTTTCCTTCCTTCCTCTCTCTTCCCTCCCTCCATTTCTTTGTTCCTTTCTTTGTTTTTGGAAAAAAGCAATCCCAGGAATATTGGAACAAATTTTTTTTTTTAAATATCACATTGCAGGATGCATAGGATCCTAGACATTTCATTTCTGCAGACAGAAAACTGAGGTCTAGTGGACTGTTAGTTAACTGCAGGGATTAGAGGACTTGGTTCTTAAGCTCTACAAGGCTTTTTCATCACCAGGTAACTGGAAGGACACAATCGGGCACACACTGAGTGTACTAGAAATGGCAGTTGAACATGAACTTGAGTTGTCCGTGGTAACAGGCAGGCTGTACTTCTTCCCCTCCTGCATGTATGCACAGAAGACCAAACATCTGGAAAATTCCTCTTTCTACATCTGGCTCCCAGCAGTCTGTACCAGCATGGTGGCTCCCAGTTGTCATTGCTCACACATGCTTGGAGCTCAGACCAGCCACGCTGGTTGTGGGAGAGAAGGAACACCATGCATTGGATACACAGGGATGGGAGATTAAGGAAGCAAGTGTGGGAAGTGGAAAGTGAGGTTCGTGACTACGCTGGCCATGAGGAGAGGCGAAGAGTGACTTCTGGTCCTTTTTTGGTCAGCAGTCCCTTTACTTCCTATCATGTCTCTTGGGGTAGGACTTTTCCCTAGGGACTATTTCCCCAGGGTGGGGAGTGGACACAGGAAGGCAGTGTCGGCTGGGCCAGGCATGACAGTGAATTTACTTTCACTTATGGAGTGCTCACAGTCATCTGAAGAAGGTTCAACTTCAGCAAGTGTCCTACGGTTGTTATTAGCAGTAGGTCCCCTCCTCCATGATGGGGAACCCTGTCTATTTAATCCACACATCCTACAAGCCCAGCCCCTGGCTCGACATCACGGCAGAACTTCAGTGTCTGCCGACTGAATGGGCACCGACACCAATCAAGACCTACCCAAGGCATTGCTTACTGGCTTGAAATCCTGCATGGGCTTCTGCCAAGCCTGGATTGGAAGCTAATCAACTCTGCCTTATTTTCCCAAAGAAAATATAGGCCTTGGCTCTGAAGCAGGCCACAGTCCCCAGGCTCTTCTTGGCTATAATTAGAAAAAGACCTGTTAAAGACCTCAGTAAAACCCCCTTCCTACCCTCTCTCTAGTGCCCATTTCCCTGCTTAGACTTTTCCAAGATCCCGACCAGCAGGCACATGCTATTTTCCTCACTTAGCAATGCTTTCCCACATATGGTGTTTTCTCAGTCCCTGGAGCAACATTCCTAACAAGGTTTCACCATCCTTCAAAATACTCAAAAGAGAGCAATTTCTGATTCCTCCTTTTTGGCTCAGTTTCCAACACATACCGAGGCTTTCTGGGTATTCGGCAAGTGGCTGAAATGGGAAAGGGAGCCGGGGCACGGGGTGGTAGTGCCCCGGAGACCACAACAGCCTGTATCCGTGCTGGTACTTGCAGAAGGGGCTTTGCCTCTCTGGGACCAGCTTCCCTACCCAGGAGCTGACTCCTGACTATACACCTGCAAATCGCTCTTGTTGAACATGCATGGGTTTTTTTTTTTTAAACCAGCATACAGTCAGTCATTGCACCAAGCGATGGGTTTCGTTATGACACTCTTATCCACCAATGCCATGTACTCTGAGCATAGTCACCTCTCCATACCCTGATTTGTCCACTCCCAAGTAGTCAGCCCTTCTGCTTGCACATCTCTTTGATACGAGAACAACCATGTGATAAGTCTTTCCAAGTCCGACTCATTTGCTTCACATGAGGATTTCAGTGTATGGAGTACATTTTTTTTTTTTTTTTAGCCCGGTGATGGCGAGCTCCTCAACAATAAAAATGCCAGGAGCCACATATTGATATCTATGACGTTGTTATTCCTGAGAACCGCCTCACTGAGGTAAGTAGTTTCATATATCCCATTCTGGGGAAACTGGGGAATGGGCTTAAATAAATAATAAGCAGGAGAGCTAGGGTTTGAGTATACTAGAGCTCGTGTTCCTCAAGATTACGTCTGTGACCTCTTTGCCTTCCCTGCTCTTCCGTGTTCTAAGAGTTAAGTGCAGTCATGACAGCTGCTGTCCAGCAGGTTAAGCACCTCCCAAAGATGCCTGAGTCATAAAATGAGTTTCTAGGGATTTGAGGCCACCACTTCTGTTTCCTCCTCTCTCTATTTCTTATAAAACCATTACTCATGACAATAAATAAGTCAGTTGGCCCCTGTCCCTCCTCGACCTGGGATTCTGCAATGCAATCCCTCTGGAGACCACCAATTCTTGCAGAGATCGAATGTTGTAAGGGACAGAGCACTGAGCACGTCATCTCATGTCCTGGGTTTGCAGCCATCTCTGGAAACCCCGGGTGACTTCAGAGAAGGTAGAGAGGTGATGTTGGTGTTCCTCAGAGGGGAGAGGATCAGTCTGACATGAGCTTTTAATCTGACAACATTGTAATATTGTTTTTGTTATTGTTATTTTGTTACAATATATAATATTGTAAGATTTTGTTATTTCTTACACATCCATGGTCCTCTGGAAGCAAATGCATTGTTGTGGCTGGGGTTAAAGAAGAAGCTGTCAGCCGGGCGGTGGTGGCGCACGCCTTTAATCCCAGCACTCGGGAGGCAGAGCCAGGCGGATCTCTGTGAGTTCGAGGCCAGCCTGGGCTACCAAGTGAGTTCCAGGAGAGGCGCAAAGCTACACAGAGAAACCCTGTCTCGAAAAAACCAAAAAAAAAAAAAAAAAAAAGAAGAAGCTGTCCAGCTGTACCCAGATGGGTCTAATTCTCTGGAGGATTTCTGTCTCTCGGACGTGGCCTCTGACTAAGGCTAAGGGCCTCTGAGACCATGTCCAGCCAGATAACCTTCATATCTTGTTCAGGCAGTGGAAACAGGGGAGGTGGGAAAGTAATTTACTCAAAGATAAATGACAAAAAGAAAAGGGATGTGGTGGGAATATTAAATTAGGACCATATAAATGGCTCAGCTTGTTCCCTGCTTTTTAACTGCAGATGAATTCACCCTGCAGATGAATTTGCTCTAGTCACAGGTCCTGAGGCTTCAGAATGAGTCAACAGTCACACAATGATGTTTTGACCTATGACAAAGCTAGGAGGTTGGCCAAAGAGAGATTCTGATGGAGCCTCTAGAGGAAATTGTCTGTTAACATTCCTAAAGAACTGGAAACGGGTGGGGAAAGAGAGGCAGATTAATTCAAATGCACAGATGACACCCAGAGGGAAGTCTCTGAAGATGCTGGGGAGATCAGAGGAATTAGGCTCTAGCATCCATGGGGGTGGGCAACCTGGAAATAGTATAGTTCAATTCAAAGTGAAAACACACAGGCCAGCTCTCTGGAGGGTAGAGGAAACCAGATCCAACAAGGGACGGAAATGCCTGGAGAGGGTGAAGGAAGGAACTTGGGATTGGTGTAAGAGTGAGTGAGAAATGAACTCCCATCCACGGGGCTGTGAGAGTTCCCACAGCACCTTCTGCCTTCCCATCAAGCTCTACACTGGTGTTGTCCTTGTTCACTCTCAGCATAGCTCAGGAGAGGAGCGGGCACTCCCTGTCTTACAATGGACAATAAGGAAAAAGCAACTCCTCCAGCAGAGCAGTTGAATGATTCCCACCCATCACTCAGATCATTTACAGGTCTGTTAACAGTGAGATTGTTGAATGATTCCCACCCATCACTCAGATCATTTACAGGTCTGTTAACAGTGAGAATGCATAATCATTACTAATTTAAAGATATACAAGGTTACCCAATGGGGGGAAATAGGAAATTATTTAATGTGACCATCTTAAGTGCTTATATGTCTTCCAAAACCTCAGTATCCTAGTGATGGTCTAATGAAATGACAGCCATCCTTCACTGTCGACGTAGGCATGCTCTGACTCCTCATATTGTTTGGTTGGCGCAGCACTATAGAGGGATGCAAAAATAAAAACTTAAAAACAGGAAACCAAGAGGGTAAGGAACAGAGCTGTGATCAAAGAACAGCCCAGGGACTAGGCCAGGAAGCTGCGGAGGAATACTTCAGATGTTCACAGAAAACCAAGAAACACCAGCAGTCAAGACAAGAACTAACTAGCTGCACGCTCTCTGCCTGTATTTGGTGGGAACTCTTCTGGGTATCCCTGAGAATTAGGCAGGTCAGCATCAGCAGGTGCAGGCAGGCTGGCCTGGACCAGGAAGTGGATTCTTAGCCTGTTCTTTAAGATCAGGTTCTGCATGGCTGCTTCTTGTTAAATCTTACAATAGTCGGGCGTAGTGGCTCATGCCTGAAAATCCAGGACCCTGAAGACCAAGGCAGGGGGAGGATGAGTTGTGATCAGCCTGAGATGCATAGGTGTTAACCCTGATGCAAACAAACAAACAAACAAACAAACAAACAAACAAGCAGTAACAAGAAGCCTCAACATTTCAAAATAAGAATTTGGAAACTGGTTGACCGTGTGGATGCTTGTCCTGGAGTATAAGGGATGAGACAAGACAAGAGCCTCTAGGTTCATAAGATGCTAATTTCCCAGTGGCAACAGAGATCACAGCCAAGTGGAGTTAGATAGCACTTGTTTGGATGAGCCAAAACACACCAGAGACCCCCAGAAAGCTGACCCATCTCTGCAAGTACAAAACCAGTCTGTCCCAAGATCAGGCCGAGAGAAACAGAAGCCCTTTGTGGACCAGAAACCTATACCTTCATCCATGCTCTCAGGAAAGCTAACTATGCTGAGGAGGAGGTGGGAAGCCAGGAGTTCACTGTGTGCAGATGCTTGGGAATTCCACAGTGTTGAAAGCACACCTTCCTCAGGCCCTCGGGCAGTGTGAGATGGAAGGTATAGCACATGTCAAAACAACGTGCACCACAGCACTGAGCAGGAAGGTAGTGTGCGGACTCCCAGGCCAGGAGCCCTCTAGCTCAGCCTCCTCTTGACAGAAAATCTAAAGGGTGCCTGGTAGGCCCGTCAGAGCCCCAGGAAGCTCTTGTTTACCTTATTCCTTGCAGGGCCCATTTCATGGTCAGAGGGTGGACTAGGAAGAAATGGCAGAGGAAATGAGTCCACCCAGCTACTGGTCATACCGGGCCTGTCGAGTAAATCTTGCTCTGATCTAGACGGTCATTCTGGCTGCCACTGTTCACAGACTTGCTGCATTCACAGACTGGACACACACATACATATGGTATCTCCTCTTGACAAAGATGGATGACTTATAATTAGACTATTTTCTCCTTCTTTCTTCCTCCCTCCCTCCCTCCCTCGCTCCTTCCCTTCCTTCCTTCTTTCCATACTTCCTTCCTTCTTCCTTCCTCCCAGTCCCTCTCTCTGAGACAGTGGCCTCAAAATCATCACATCATTGAGGATGACCTTCTGATCTTCTTGCCTCCACCTCCCAAGTGTAGGGATTACAATTGTGTGGCACCACACTTGGTTTATGTCGTGTTGTGGATCATTCTCAGGGCTTTGAACATGCTGGTCAAGCACTCTACCAACTGAACTACATCCCTACCACTAGTTAAGCTTTTCCAAATCATTTAATGTTTTGACACATGTTGATTTGGAAGATGATTTTCTGTGTCTGGGTTAACCCCGTTTCCCAAGGACAAATACACAGGAGGAAAGAGCTGGACACAAACTGCTGAGAGAAAGTGGACACTAGAGACTAACTTTAGCTTCAGAAAGTAATTTTCCCACATCAACATTTTTGATTTAAATTTATGCCCAGTGTTTGCATTAGGCTTACGTTAATCCTCTGATTGTGGGTAAGTGTTAGGTAACTAAAAGGAATGCCACCACAAGGCAGTGGCTGCTGAGGAACTGCTCTGTAATAATTACAATGTCTAATAATGAGATGATAATAATGAAGACGATGCTAAGGTACCCATCTTATCTGCCCAGCAAACAATGGGTCTCAACTCCAGAGAATAAAGACACTGGCTGAGGGAATTCCCAGGGTATGGCTGCTCTTCCATGTATACTCCTGTCCTCTCTTCTAAACCAAGGCCACAGATGGCTTGGCAATGCCCATCCCGCTTTCTGCATCAACCATGGTGGCAGAAGGAAGTCTAGGATCAGGGAAAACATCCTAGTTTGGCCTTGAGAGGATGTGGCTGTAGAAAATGTTGTCAGATGGTAGGCTTCCTCCTCTATGCTTGGTGACCTGGCTGGTACCAGGCATAGTCCCTCACAGACCTTCCTCACCACAAGGCCAGCCTCCTTCCATGAGGACGGGACACGCCGCATTGAGGTGCTGGTCTGTCGTTATCTTAGGTCTGATGCTCTCTGCTAAGAAACTTTGCTGTCTGAAGACCATGGGAGTCACTGCCACCTTTCACTCTGCCTAGTAGCCCTCCTTTCATTTGGTGGCCGTCTCTCTTTGGATTCACTGTGGCCACCAGCATTCACCGGAACACTTTTACAATTCAGGAGGCAGAAGCAGAGGAGGTATCTATTTGGTGATTTTATGGGTCTGTTCTCACCCACTCGCCCAGCAACACCAGGATATGTGTGCAGGAAGATAACCAACCTTTCATACAAACTGGAACGAGAGGCAGGCACTTACTAAATATTATGACTCCAACCCCAGACCGTCTAAGGGAGTTTCTGGGCATCAGGGCAAGACTCAAAAAAAAAAAAAAAAAAAAAAATCAACCCAGCACGCTCCTCTGAAAGCAATTTTGGCACAAACACACTGAACTCAAAGCTGTGTTTAATCACAGACACAAGTCACAATAATCACTTGTACTAACTGCTAACCTTTGGTGAGCCTTCCCATATGCTAGACTTTGTGAGACACTTTGCATGGATTATCTCAATTAATCCTCCTAGATACGATTGTTATGCCCACTTTGCAGAGGAGGAAACTGAGGCTCAGAAGGATTAAATAATTTTGCCCAAGCTCATACATCAATTGAGATGCAGAGCCAGGATTTAAACACCCATCTCTGTGACCTCACAGCCCTACCATTCAGCTAATATTGCATAATTCCTCCCACTTAACTCTGAATCCAAGGCACCTGTTACTTCTTCACAGCAAACTGGCAGCAACACCATGATGTTTTCAATGGTTCTTTCCATGTTTAGAGAAAAGAGGCATTCTAGCCAAGTCCCCTGAAGTGTCAGGAGGACATTCCACAGGCTAAGGCTGGCATCCCTGATTCAGAGTGGCTGGGAAAGAGTATTCATTCACCTTGCAGCTCTAGTTTCATGTGTTGGTGCTTTCATTTTTCAAAGTTAAAGTATTCCTTTCCTTATTTGATGACAAAGAAGACCAAGTGCCTTGGAATTCCTTAAAAAACAAACAAACAACAATAACAACAACAACAACAAAACCGGCCCAGACTAGAGATCTACGCTAGCAGTAGAGTGCTTGTCCACCACATACAAAGTCACAGGCTCAATCCTCAGCACCCAAATGGGCTAGGTTTTCTGAGATGACATGTTCTGGACTCTTGGTTTTCATAGATTGCAGTATCATTTAAGAAATGAGAACTGAAATAATGTGGACTCTAGCACATCTCTTGGTTTGATTGATTAATAAAACCAACTATGCCGCTAGCTTTGGGGCTGAGAGAGAATCGTTGATGATTTGAGGCAGGGGTCTCAGTTCCTGGCAGTTTCTCCAGTAGGGATGCTATTTGTATTTTAGGCAAGTCAGTTGTATTTCACACACATGAAACTTGAGTTGCCACCTGCTCAACACCTATCACATCCCCCAACACTGGTGACAACCCCCATCAATGAGCACTTTTCTAAACATCTGGGGAAGCCTAACCATCTTTGGTTAAGAATGCAGGTGGATGTGATTCAGAATTGTGATTAAAATTAAAGGCTTAAGGGCTCAAAATGTACACATGTAAACATAAAGGGCAAAATAATCTCAATGTGGTTTATAGACTCCCTTAAGCCCAACTTAGTGGCTCACAGATCTTAGATCTTAGGTTTTAAATTACTAATTTTGTAAGTGGTGTGTGTGCACATGTGTACATGTTCATTAGAGCATGGGTACACTGCATGTGTATGCTTATATGTATGGAGACTAGAGAATGATAAAGAATGTCTTCCTTGATCATGCCCCACCTTATATATTGAAGTGGAGCCTTCACCTTGAGCCTGGGGCGCATTGACTTGGCTAGTCTAGCTAGCCAGCTTGCTCAGGGATCCCAATGCTGCCTTCCGAGTACCACCGCACCCACCAGACATTTATACGGCTCCTGAGAATCTGAACACCTGTCCTCATGTTTGCAAAACAAGTACTTTACCTACTGAGCTGTCTGTCCAGCCCTAGAATTCTTGAGCTAAAGAATGTCTAAGGTTTTCTAACTGGAACATCTTGTGTTTCTATTGTTCATGCTAATCCCTAGGCATTTCCTCACCAGATCAAGTGATCCCTATTGCTAGCCTCATTTTCTGGCCTTAGTTCTCTGTCTCCTTGAACACATGGAGGTGGGAAGTAGCATTGTAATCTGGTCTTGTATAACAGGATGGGTATGGAGGGAAAGTGCCTGGCCAACATAAAGTAAAGTGGTCAGTGGAAAGCCCACGGAAACAGTCCTATGCTAAAAGTATGGGAGCATAAGCAGGACATATGGAAAGAAATCTGCTCATGCTGGCCAGTAGGCTTTTCTCTTTTGAGCAGAGAGCACGGGGCCACAGGTGAATGAGAACAGCCTATAATGCTTAGCACTACTGTGAGAAGATGCGCTGGCCTAGCCCCAGAGGTAGCCATGGGGACAGACTCTGTAGCTACATCTATGACATTTTTGCCCTCCATGCATTAGAAGTCTGCATTTTTTATTTGGTTTCTTCACTCTGGATGGCGTCCTCTCCAACTTGAAGACTTTTCTATCTCTTTGATCTCTCTGCTGCTCAGTGTACTCCAGGCAATCACCCTTCCTGATATTTGAAGTTGCCACTGTTTCTGAAGGTCCGCTTTTCAATCTAGTCCTCTGCCATTGACATGGAGAATAGTGTGCATGGCCTCTTGAGAAAAAAGCAAATGGGGCAGGGTGGCTACAGGCTGCTGACCTCAGGAGACACCCCTGGAAAGCCCGAGAGAGGAGGCTTTAGCATAGACAAGGGGTCCTTTGCTATAGCAGACAGCATTAAGTGGCAAAGTCTTTACAAGAAGTTCAGCAGTTAAGAACACTTGTATTCTTGCAGAGGACCCAGCAGGCACCCAGCACATGATGACCAGACATACACAAGATAAAATAAGAGAGGAAAAGAGAGAAATTCTATACAGAAAAATACATTCTGTCCAGATACTTGCACATGTATGTTGCTAATTTTAAAACACAACGTTGGATTTTTGACACTTGTCCCTTGCCACGATAGTAAATATGTCCCCTCCTTCAGTATCTGGGTGAAGTGGTGACTATTTTGAACAGCTTGACACAAACTAGAGTCACCTGGGTAGAGAGAACTTGTGTCTGTGTCTGTGTCTGTGTGTGTCGGGGGGTAAAGCTAGTGAAAAAGAAAGGGTGACTTTTTTTATGGACAGGACATTCAGTTGTTCAGTCGTCCCAAAGGCCCCTGGACAAGCATTTCGTTACTTGACTGGAGAAAGAGCAGGGAGATGACGCCAACAGAACTCAACCACTCTAGTTCCAGAGCGATACTCACATTCGTGACTGTTCTACACTGCCACCATTGACCCAAACCATCAGCCAACCCTACACTATCTGACATTGTTTTCCTACCTCCAGAGACACAGCAAACAGGCACTGAAGACACAGCAGGGCTCCCAGATCAGGAACCACAGGAAAGAGTGAAGGCTTAGCCACGTGGGCAAAAAAACTTCCCAGCAGGGTCACAAGAGGAGACAAGGGGACACTAATCAAAGGCTGGGAGGAAGAGGCTCTCAGAAAAGACACACACTGGGACACAGACAGGCAGTGTGTTTCTGTGTGAGTGGTATGTGTGTGTGTGTGGGGAAACGCATGTATGCACGCTTCTATGTGAGTGCTTGTCTCTGTGCACATGGTGTGTGTGTGTGTAACAGTGCTGTAAAATAGATTGCTGTGTGTATGAGTGAGTCTGTGAGTATATTGGGCATATATTTGCATATGTGGTGTCTGAATGCCCATGTATATAGTATATAAATCTATGTGTATGTATCTAAAAATTGTGTGCACGTGTGTGATGTATGCATGAGAATGTATGTGTGTGTGTGTGTGATGCATGTCTGTGTGGTGTGTCTGAATAAACATGTGTATGTGTGTGTATCTGTGTGTGTGTGTGTGTGTGTGTGTGTGTATGTGATATGTTTGGAAAGGACATTGAGAGGGCAGAAAGGATTAAGCACTCGAGGTCCTCACCTGGAATCCCTTACAATCCCAGTGAGTCGTTGGGCAAGGCTTTCCCACATCCCAGGGGACACCAGTTTGCTCTTGTATAGAAGACAGTCATCCCTAGGGTCAATCCGTTTCAGGCAGTCTGCCTGTCCTCAAGGCTCTACAGTTTAGCTATTTTTCCTTGAGCACAAAGGAGTGAGACTGTTCCAGGGTTCTTCTTAACCCCAGGCCAGGCATGCTGTCCACACTGAATGTGTGGGCCTTCTTGGGTCCCAGGAACTGGAAATGCGTAAACAGGCAGAGGAAAAGCCAGAGAGATAGAAGAAAACTCTGGGTCAAGTTTGCATTTCTCATTATTTCTCCAAGCCTTCTCAAATTCCTTTTGTTTAGAAAGCTCCTTGAGTTTCCAGGGGCTCCCTTCCCCCACCCCACCCCCTGAAAACCCCTAGGAACTCCTTCAGACTGTAACCCTTCCAGATAACACGTTCCATATGTCGGTCACTCTCTGCATGAGATGCATGCATTCACTTTTCTGGTCACCTCCTCTGAGGTCTGCCAGGCAATGCCTCTCCCCAGAACAGCTCCTCAACCTCCGCTGGGGCCTTCCATCCAAGAAGCATGGACAGCCATCTCTTTGCTTCCCTCTCCCATCTCTCCCAGTCCGGAACCCTTCAGGTCTGCTTCCCCACTGTCCCAGAGCTATGGAGAGCTGCCCGCCTCCGCTCCTGCCTGCCACCAACAGCTGCGGGGAGACCCTCCTTTAAGCCCTGGGGCTAATTGAGCAGTGCTCTGAGCAGCTTGCCACATCATTTGGGAGAGCATGCTTTTATAGCAGGCAACACAGAATTCTATTGTCTCCTTTTCCCACCCCGCCCCCTCTCTTCCCCATGGCTACCCACGATGGTAAACAGAGGCTAAGGAGATTTTTTTTTTCTCATAGCTTCCACCGCCCCCTTTGTGGATGTGAACAGACATCCTTCCCCTTCTTGCTTCAACCTCCAACCCACACACCGGACACTCCAGCCCACCCCTCCCCCCCCACCTTGTTGATACACCTTGATGGCTTTAGATCAGTGCTGAGCACAGCTTTATGATTGTGTTTATGGCTTCCCTGCAATGAGAAGGTGGGCTTCAGTGATGTTAGATGGGCTGCCAGGGCTGAAGATAACTTCCTATTAGTCACAAAAGCCTGAGAGGAGCCTGAAGTTCCTCTTCCTTGGAAGCACTGTGGTCCTTAAAGAGATCAGGTTCCCAGGGATGTTCTAGGGACCAAGCAACGGTCACCTTGAAACAAGCAGGGGGATTCTATTCAGGTTGAGAAGCAGGACCGAGCAGTGGGGCAAACCTACTGTACCAGGGACCAGATTGAGGGCACCCAGGGCTTCCAAAGGGACCTGTGGTCTCCACTGAGAGACAGTTGTTGGACAGAGACATCAACTCTTAGAAAAGATGAGACTGAAGACCTACTATGAGCTGAGTTCTGTATTTTAACACTTACTTCCTGCTATCTCTAGTTTTGGGAGAGAGACGGGATGGAAAAAAACCTACAGAGAAGACATCGCTATTTTTAAAGCTGGGAAAAGCAGGGCATCGAGTAGGTGAGTGGTGAGCTAGACGGTGTCGCAGCTGAAGTAAAGCACAACCCAGAAGCCCTGCTTCCAAACTCCTGAGACGGTACTCTCCCCAAAGATCCCTTTCTATGACCAAAGCCCTACCATCCAGAACCAAACCCAAGCCTGGGAAAGAAGCAGTGACCCTTCATCCAGTGGTGAGCACAGGGGAGCGCGTGCGCTGCCCGCAACATGGGCTGCTCTTTTTCTCTGTTCTCACGCCATCATTTGAGGTACCAGTTTACACCCAGCGGATTCTATCCCAGAGCTGGACCACTGCTGGCTGCAAGAATATGTCTCCTGTCCAGAGAGGCAGACTAGAGCTGGCTGCTCAGGTTCTGCATCCATTCATCTCTAATTCTAAGGAGAGGGATGTCTCCCGGCTTCTCTCCCCTTCCCCCAAACTCAGTTCTATTTAGTCTGCAGATTTATTGTATTATGAAGATCAAACGAGAGTTAAGCCAAAGTGGGTATTAAAAACAATCCTGTTCAACAATACCTGCATTGAGCAAATGGCAACAACTCGAAACAAAACACATTTGATGATGGGTTTGGGTAGTGCAGGGGAACTAATGAGACAACTGAACTCATGTGGCAGGGGGGGATTCTGACTTCACAAGCTCCGATTATGCCGATGGGCTTGGCAAGAAGCCCTGCAATTCATTGCTAATGAATGGATTAACAAGGAGGATAAGTTGGAACTCAAGGATGTGTAGGAATGTGCCCTGAGACTGATGAGCATTCCCCATGTGGTGCCAAAACGGGCCTGATATGTTGAAGTTCAAGGAGGCTGGAGCCCTCCTAGCAGGCAGTCATGTCCGGCCAGTAGGCTAGCTCTTAGGCCACTGGACCAAGGAGCAAAAGGCTGGAGCCATCTATTTCCGGAAGATCCAGTTTGGCTTACTTTCAAGAACACTACAGTGGGTTTCTAGGATGCAGTCTACATGACTGAAATTCACTGGAAGAAATGGCAAAGAAGTTCCCTGTAGACCTTGGGGAGGGTCTGCGGTTCTATGTTCACGTTGGGAATGCACAACCCTTCACCACGGGAGGCAGATGGGCCATGGCCTTCGGAGAGCATTGAGTGACCCTCACCCCACAATGGAGTGAGTCATCGGATTGGTGGGAAGAGATCCCTGCTGCCTGTGGTCAGACCGAAGGGTCTGGAAATTCTCTGTATTGCTGGCACCGTTTCAGAGAGTGGAACTTTTGATCCTATAACATGATACATTTAAATTCCCCTTGGTGGTGTTAATAATGGAGTTGGCCGATGCCCACACTAACAGAATTTATGACTTGTGGGCTCTTCCAAGAAAAAGGAACAGCAGTCGTAAGGGCTGTGCAGGTGGACCTCCACTTGTGCCTTATGTAAGCTTCTGCAAAGCTCGTATGCGCATCCGCTTTAGTTAGTTCAGTTGTAGTGTAATGGTATTAGAGACTTGGTAAAAAATTAGTTGTGAGTTTCTACTGAAAGTACATAACTACCCTTTTGTTTAAAACGAAATTACATACTGGGCTGAGGCCAGCTCAGTGGGTAAAGTATTTGGTGTTCAAGTGTGAGGATCACAGTTCAGGTCCCCAGAATACACACCAGATGAGTGTATGGGAGCATATGGGAGGCAGAGACAGGGAAGACCAGGGAGAGGAAATGGCAGTCTAGTTCCAGGTTTATCAAGTACTTACCTCAGTATTTCAGGTGAGAGCAACTGAGGACGACACTCGATGCCAGCCTCAGGCCTCCAAACATACAAGCATGTGTTCACACAAACACACATCACACATGCAAACACACATCATACATATATACAAATTACATCCTGAGCTAGTTTTAGTTCAAAGCAAAGTACTATTGAAAATGTAGAACAAATATGCTATAAATACATTATAATTTCATTGTAAATAGAAAGGCTCTGAGATTAAAATCTTTGTCAAGAATGAAACTTTTTTTTAAGCTCTTCAACTGCTTAGGGGCCCTGCTTTCCTGTTTTCTTTCTTTCTTCCTTCCTTTCTTTCTTCCTTCCTTCCTTCCTTTTCTTTTTTTTTTTTTTTTTTTTTTTTTTGGTTTTTCGAGACAGGGTTTCTCTGTGTAGCTTTGCGCCTTTTTCCTGGAACTCACTTGGTAGCCCAGGCTGGCCTCGAACTCACAGAGATTCGCCTGGCTCTGCCTCCCGAGTGCTGGGATTAAAGGCGTGCGCCACCACCGCCCGGCCCTTTTCTTTTTTTTCTGTCAACTTGACACAAGCTCGAGTTATCTAGAAAGAGGAACCTCAACTGAGAAAATGCCTCCATCCAGCTGTCTGTAAGGCAATTCTGTAGGGCATTTTCTTTATTAGTGGTTGATGTGGGAGGGTCCAGGCTACTGTGGGTGCTGCCACACTTGGGCAGGTGGTTCTGAGTTGTATAAGAAGGCAGGCTGAGCAAGCCTCGGCAAGCAAGGCAGTAAGCAGTGCCCCTCCATGGCTTCTGCTCCAGGTCCTGCCTCCAAGTCCTTACACTTAGAATTCCTCCCCTGGCTTCCCTCAGTGAGGGACTGTGACCTGAGAGTTATAAGATCAAATAAACCCTTTCCTCTCCAAGTTACTTTTGGTCATGGAGTTTTATCACAGTGATAGAAACCTAAGGCGACTGGTAATGTGCTTTACTTCATGTGGCTAATTCCAAAGAATTCCAGAAACCTGGAAGAGGAAAGGGGGCAAGATTATTCCCTTCTGGACACGTGCCTCCACTCCTGTCTCCTGAGCAATCCTTACTGTCCATCACACAGGCCACCTCAGTGTTCTTTCATATCCTGACAGCAAAAAGGGGGCAGGTGAGCAGAAGACTCCCAGTCTGTACTTGATGATGACATCCATGCTTGTGATGACCAGCCAGCGTCACGGAACACTTGCTGCCTGCCTGCTAGGAATTCTATAGTCACAGTCCGATTTAGCCCAACACCCCTAGGTTGCAGGTCCTACAGTCCAGTCTCATCTTTCAAACCCTGCAAGTTGACTCTGAGCAGTGTCCCATGATAAAACATTAACATTCCCACTGCAAAATAACAAATCTTCCTGTAAGTGAAACAGTGGCTATTTCAATTCAGGTTAGATTTTGTGGCCAAGTAATATTCACCTTTGAGACGAGATCAGTTCTCAGAGCTTTCTGGGTTTCAGAACTGTAAAGAGGAGCACTGGGATGTCCCCCCCGTACATCACAACGGAAGAAAGCAAGCCTGAGGTGTCCCCATGCCCCGACCATAGCCGTGACAGCAGAGCTGGGCTGCAAATCCAGGCATGCCTGACACGTACACCCAACCTCCCAGTGCCATCCCGACAGTCTCCATTCTGGAGGCGAAGGCAGTAGGACTAATTCTCTCAAGAGGAAAGTTAAACTGTAATTGCATACAATCTCTTTTATATTTCAATATTTTTTCCTTAAATAATTTTTCTTACATTTTATTTTGACTTATTATAAAAGTAATACAAGCACATTTAAAAATTTCATGAACTCGAAAATGTATGACTCAACAAACTCCTACAACAAAAGGGATTCAAAGAGAGAGAAATAAGGGAGGGTAATGTTGGGGATGAGGATGGTGGAGCGCTTGCTGCCCGAGCGTGAGGACCTGAGTTTGGATCCCCTGCACCCACGGGAAGAGCCAGACATGGTGGCACATGCCTAGAATCCTAGTGCAGGGAAGGCAGAGACAAAAAGATCCCTGAAGCTTGCTGGCCACTCAGTGTTCTTTGTTCCCCGCACGTATTTTTGTTTTAGTAAGGTATCTGTTCCGTAGATACTATGTGGAACTGCTTGTTTTTGCAAGCAATCACCATTTGATTAAGGATACAAAATCTTTCAACTTAAGGTCTTTGTAAACACAACATACACACACACACACACACACACACACACACACACACACACACACACGTATTTGTTACAGTTAAGGTAGTCATGAATATGAATAACAGATGAAATGTCCTTTCTTGGGTCTTCCCAACATTTTTGGCAACTATAAGAAAACATCATCCATCATGGCCACACACCTGAAACTCAGGGATACTCTTTCATTTCGCTTTTTATTTCTTTTTATTTTTTTTAAGATTTATTAATTTACTATGTATACAGTGTTCTGCTTGCACATATGCCTGTAAACTAGAGAGGGCACCAGATCTCACTACAGGTGGTTGTGAGCCACATGTGGTTGCTGGGAATTGAACCCAGGACCTCTGGAAGAGCAGCCAGTGCTCTCAACCTCCCAGCCATCTCTCCAGCTCCCTCATTTGCCTTTTTAAAGAGTGATAGAATGTGATATAAATTCATTAATTCATTAGCTTTGAGATACGGCTTGTTTTCCAAGCTAGCCCTAAATTTGCCATCTTCCTGCCTCAGTCTTCTGGAAAGCTGGGATTAAATAGGTGTATGTCACCATGAGAGAGAGAGTTTTAGAGTTAACATATTTAGATGAAGTCTCCCACAAACAACAACGTGAATTTTAGCTGCTGCTCTGAATAAGGAAGTGGAGATAAGGGCAGGACTCAGTGGTCAGCACACTTATTGCTGACTGGCATTTGTGGCTGTCGGAAAATTCCCATCAAGGTCCACTCCAAAGTAACTGAGACTTGGCACTCCTCTACAGCATCTCTTCTTCTGCAACCTCCCAGGTAATGACCTTCCCTCATTTCCTTCAAACGCCGGGGTAGACGAGGCCCACCTGCTTCCCTGTGGTTGGTTACACCTGTAACTCCTCCCTCTCCCACACCTGTGGTTTTTGACTCATGAGACTATTATTCCTTAGTGCACTCAGAATCCAACTCTGGCTCTCCTGTCCTTCCCTTCCTGAGTGTTCTCGCTCCTGCTTCACTGATCTTCTCTCCCAGGCTACCTGGGGCCAATTCTTACGATTTCAGTATCTGGATTTGTGCTTTGTTTTCACAGAGACAAGGCTTTGCTCTGCAGCCCTGGCCTGTCCTTGAGCTCACAATTCTCCCGTCTCAGTCTTCTGGGTCCTGGGACGACAACATAACTCCTGTATCTTAAGTACACGATCTTGGCGCTTGGCTTTCTCAGCCCCTTGCCGCCTCTCTCGGTGATTTCTCTCTCATTCAGTCAGTCAGCCTTGCTCACCATATCGATGAGCTCTAACTTTAGTGAGAGATCCTGTACTGAAAAAATAAGGTGGACAGAGATAGAGGAAGGATGCATCCAGCATCAGCCTTTGGCTTCCACATGCCTATTCTTCAAAGGTACACGAAGACACACATACATGTGTACATGTGACACACTGTACACACACACACACACACACACACACACACACACACACACACACACATTTTTAAAACAGCAGTGGAACACATAGGACATGAAGCAGGAGGGAGAGCTAGTCAGGGAATGAGGGATGGGAGAGCAGCAGGAAAGGAAGATGGATAAGAACCAAGCGTAATGACTTATATGTAAGGAAATGTCATAGCGAAATCCATTACTTTGTATGCTAACTTAAAAAATTAATTTTATAAAAGGATACCATAATTTACTGGCTGACATTCCCTTGTGGGACATTTATTATTTTTAATTCTCCACTCATACACAATGAAGCAATAAATATCTTCCTGAACACAGCTCACTGAGGGCCTGAATAATTCTCATGGCCCATCACTCTACCATTCCCTTACCCTATGGTCACATCTGCCTGAGCACTTGCCTCTCCTGATCAGTTCAAATGTGTTCTCCATGCTGACACTTGCCTTGCTGAGCTAGGGAGCCATAACACATGGAATGGTTGGCCCCAAGCAAACTGCAGGGTCAGTGGGCCATTACTTTAAGTGGGTCAACAGTGTGCTACCATTCTTCCCAAATTGAGTCTTTCTTCTTCAACATTCTCACAACAGAATGCAGAAAGAAGATCTTGCTTCCTACTGCATACACACACACACACACACACACACACACACACACACACACACACACATACACAGAGAGAGAGACACACACACACACAAAAGCCATAATAATAGCAACACAAGATCTCTGAAGGTAGGAACTCTTTCTGTTTTAAATCCCATCTACAAATCTACTTGAATAGATTGTAGTTGGGGTGGCTGGGCACTGTGGCTTCTAAAACAGTATACTTCTAAAAGTTAGTGAAGCAGAGCCATTAAGTGACCAGGGTCTTGCTCCTGAAAACATTCATGCAAGCTTGTTTGTTGGGTCACAGGTTCCAAACACTAGGGAACCTGGCCACAGATGACCCTGAAAGGCAGCAGAATCAAAAATCTCTGCCCTCTGGAATGCATGGAAAAACAGCAGTATGTTGAGGAGATACATTAGAGAGAACCCTGCTGGACCAGAATAACAAAGGGCCCAGAAGCTCCAGTAAAAAAGTATCCCCAGGTTCCAGACAGACCATACACAGGGCCATCTACTTCCTGTTACAATTAAGCGTCTCCCTAATTCTTCCTGCTCCAGGTTGCGTTTGTTCCCTGGTTACTGCCCGATCATTCTCCTGTTTGGCCACTCTTCAATAAAGCTGTGTCTTTTGGAAAAAACCAGGGCTTTGGGACTGTGCATCCTGCAGCAAGCCAGCTCTTCCACATATTAAAAGAGGGCATTAGTCATCTTGTTCCAGATCACTCAGGATGTACGTCACACTGCATATAACCTCAGACTCTTTTCGGGGATCGTTTTCTCCCTCCAGGCTCTACACAGACATGTATGGGCTCAATCACCGATTCCCTCAGATGTTTCACTGCCATCCCCATCACCACCAGTATCAGAACCACCATGCCAGTTAGAGCAGAACCCATCTGGTCTGCAGGATCTCCTTTCTTAGGATATACTGTTCCAGTGTTGTCAATCTTAGAAAACAAAAACGAAACAATTGTCCTCTAGTGATGAGAACCCGACTCTAGGACATCAGGAGAGCACTGTGCCTGCCATCTCCACTTGTAAACAGGCAGTACCCGGGCCTTCCCTCATAGGTACCAGCATCAGAGTCCCTAGTGAAGCATTCTTCCTGCCTCAGGGTTTGCCACTTGCCAACATCAGTACTTACCTTGGCTCTAGCACCATGCTGGTGCTCCCAACATTCCCTCCCCCGCTCTCAGTTATGAATGCACGGTCAGTCTCACTTTCCCTGCTTACATGTGGATAACTTTCACATCTACATCTCAGCAGAGGAGTCCATCCTAATCTGCAAGGCGGGAGATGCAGCTGCCAGCACAACACCTGAGGAAGCTTTGGAAGCAGCTCGAGGGCAGTGCTTTCAAAGCTGCAGTCACCGTATTCTCTCGACCAGCCTTTCCTCACAATTCCTGTTTGATCTACAGAAAGGGCAGCACCAGAGATGATATTTGGGTCCTTTTTCTTTCCAGCCCCTCCATATAAAATTGATTTTAATTCTAGTTCATCCTGCCTCTTTCTACAAAATCTAGCCCCTTTCCCTCCACAATCCATGCTTTCTCTTGCCTGGATTCCATCAACACTCTTCAGTGCCTTCCAGGACCTTATTCTGCCAGCTTCCCTGTTATTTTCTTCTGAACACTGGAATGGAATGATCCTTGTAAAGATAAACTAAATCAGATCACTTTTCTGCTAGGGGAATTTTGTTTCTTCTTTGTAACCTTTAAGAATAAGCCCAAAGTTCTCAGTATGGCACAAGGCTCTTCCCTAAGCCTCTCTCCCTAGCCTTGTCTGCCCTTGTCTGATTCTTTGATCTTGCACACAGCAGCTACTTTGAGGGACATGGAGTTCTCCATTCACAGCATGTGCCTGCTCATCTCTGACTACTCCTGACTTCTGTAACATCCTTTCTGCCCCACCTTCCCTGGTCAACTTCTCTTGTCCTTCTGCCCCTGCCCTGGCCTCCCCAAGAAGAACTTCCCAGCACTTCTTGCACTCTTATAATCGTGTTTTTCCTTGCACATCTCCCCCACTTAACTGCAAGCTGCCTTTGTCCTTTCGCGCACTTACAATGATGCCCAGATCCCTAGGAGTGTACCAGGAGCAAACTCAATGACTCAGAAGGAGAAAGCTGCTAAGGCACACGCCCACTGGCGATTCTGTTTGACCTAACTCCTGTCAGCACTCATCTGAAGCCTTTAGGGTGTCCCACTTTGAATAATAATTTCATGCCCACCCTGTGCCAAAGCTCATGTATGGACTCCTTTTACTCTGTGGATTCTCAATCAGGGACAATCAAGTGGATGAACGAGGCAGAAAACACAGAGTTGAGGTGGGTCTATGTAAGCATGATGGAGAAGAAGTTTCTGGGATGTCGTGGGAGATAATATCTCCAAGAAAATGTGTTGTCAACAACTGTCAAGGATGGTCTCAGATGCCTAGGACAGAAATAAAATTTTACTACCAGAAACCTTAACCTGGGGTTCAGATCAGCATGCTACCTCTCTCTGGAAAGAAAGGATGGTAGCTTTCTAATGTACAGAAAACCACAGCTGTGCTGAAGTGGGAAGCGCCCGTGCAGAAGCCCCTCTTTTGTCCGTTTCAGTCCCGAGTTTTACTTGTTTCCTACTCCACTTGATAGACTACCACTCCTCCAAGAAGCTTCTGGGCATAGAACCAGGATTAGACTTGAAATTCCTAGGTTTAAGAGAGAAGGCACATGACTAGATAAAAGACTAGCAAACAAAAGCAAGTGGAACTGATATCCAAGATGCATCAGTCAACTTTTTAATTACTATAGCAAATCATCAGAGATAGTCTTCTTAAAAAGAGGAAAAGCTAATTTGGATCATAGTTTCAGAGATTCAACCCACAGTCAGCTGACCTACTATCTTTAGACCATGTCAAGCAGTACATCGAGGTCTGAGAACATGGTGGAGAATGGCCACTCACCTCGTGTCATTGAAGAAGAAAAGTTAATGAGAGTTGGGTATCCCACAGTCCCCTTTCAGGCCACACTGTCAATGACCTGATCTTTCTTCTGGGTTTCATTTTTTTTTTTTTTTTTTTTTTTTTTTTTTTTTTTGGTTTTTCAAGACAGGGTTTCTCTGTGTAGCTTTGCGCCTTTCCTGGAACTCACTTGGTAGCCCAGGCTGGCCTCGAACTCATAGAGATCCGCCTGGCTCTGCCTCCCGAGTGCTGGGATTAAAGGCATGCGCCACCACCGCCCGGCTGGGCTTCATTTCTTAAAGGCTCATGTCTCATCCATCTCTATAGCACCAGTACCTAAAACAGAACATCACCCCCAACACATCACACACTTATGTGTGAGAACTGAAAATAATTCAACCTCTGGAAGCTATACAGGATCTGGGAATAGTTGGGTAGGCGAAGGTCAAAGGAAAAACATCCAACTTCCTCCTGGTGGCAACATGAGAGGACTCCAGGCTGAGGCACTCAGTTGGGTCTGGGGTAGGGAAGATGTTTTTAGCAAGATCATCTAGACAGAGGAAGAGAGCTGATACACCTTAGAACTTGGCTGCTGGGCCTCTTAAGGGTCATAAGCAAACTGGAGATGGAGAAATCATTTTTTTTTGTTTTTAAGAAACTAACTGCTCTTAGGAGAAATGAATTCAACCAGTAACAGAAATATGAGGTCACTGGTTCTCAAGGTGAATGGGAAATCCAGTTCAGAGGCCACTCTCTGACGGTCGTGGTGTCTGACCCTGCCACTTATCACTGCCATAGTGTCAACCCTGCAGGAACACTGAACTTCGGGAGGAGAAGATGGGTGCCAGTGAGGAGGGAGCTGCAACACTGGTCAGTCCCACTTTGAAGACCCTCCTGTCCATCATCCAGTCTCCTAGGAGATCAGTGCCTTCCTCACCCCAGGCAGGTCTCACCTGGAACCATGAAAGATGAGATTCAGAGAGACCGAGAGTGGCAGATTGTCACTGGAGAGGAAAGGGCAGCTGGTAGCTGTTGGTGGCCCAAACATCATAGTCACTGCAGTGCTTTGAACAAGAACGTCCAGCCGAGGCTCAGATGTTTGCACACTTGCTCTCCAGTTGCCTGCACTGTTTGGAAATGTTTAGGAGGTGGGGCTTTTCTGGAGGAATTCTGTCATGGGAGTGCTATTTGAATGATTATAGTCTCATCCCCCATCCAGTTTGCTCCCACTGCTTTGTGCTTGTGGTTGAAGATGTAAGCACTCTGTTTCCTGCCCCTGCCACTGTTTTCTGCCCTTCCCACTTGCCACCATGCTGCCTCACCACGGTGGCGTCTTACCCCTCTGGAACCCTAAGCAAAAATGAACTTTTTTTAAAGTTGCCTTAGTCACGGAATTTTATCAGAGCAACATAAGAATAACTACAACTTTAATCATTTCTGACCCCGTTGCTGTGTATTTTCAAGTCAATCATTACAGTAGCCCAAGAAATATGAAGAAAACTATTTTCTTCACTTTATATTTAAAAGAACTGAATCCCAGGAAGGTTAAATAAACTAAATTTGCCATCCTCTGACCCAAGTTGTTTCTAACTACTCACAAAAGGCCTGTTCACACTTTCCCTTCCCACCACACAGACCTCATCACCCAACAGGGCCCTGGGACCCTCAGCTATTCCAGGACAGCAAATGTGCATGTAGGAACTTCACGTTGTTGCCCTTAATACATTTTACAAGACCAAACCTTTTCCAGGGCCTGTTTATGTTCATATGATAACCTTCCCACTAGCCAAATATACTTCTTGCCAGATGACACTTTCTTGGCCAGGATCCCAGGTGTCACATTCATCAAAATGAAACCAGGTAAACATGGACAACATACAAACATTCCAAGGCTTCCAGGCCCGTTCTCTGTCTGGCGCACAGAACCTCAGCATCACCCTTGCAGAGGCTACATACTGTGTCAGGGGTCTGATTTTCCTCTCCCAACCCTGGCCCAGAGGGAAGACCTCCAGATGCTTGAGGGCCACTTTCTGCTTCATACCAGAAAAAAAAATCTATGTTTGAATTCTCCAGATCCTGAAAGCTGTGAGCTAAGTCAGGCCTCTGTCCACACCTCTCCATGGAAATCTACTGTTCTTCAGGACTTCTACACACAGCTTCTGCCTTGTCCCCGAAGAAGAGCTCCTGAAGACCACGGGAAGAGATGGAATGATACACAGTGGACGTAGAGGTGGACCCTTCCGAGAGGCCCTACTGTAGAACAGCCTTTCTCCCACTGTTTGCACAGAAGCTTCCTGATGAAAAGTCCGCCCCTTCTGTTTCTGTATGCTCTCAGAGGACAGCGCTTCACTATAATCATCCTTCCATATTTTACCGATACTTTATACATGTGACTATTTTATTTCCTTAGAGTTTCCCAAACTCACACAGGTCTTCTATGTGACAGACAAGGAAACTGAGGCCCTACGAAGAAAGTGACGTGTCTGAGGCTCACTGGTTGGTGACATGAAGGGAAATCTGAACCCATGTCTCCCCAGTCCCTGTGCACGGCTGTTTCCAAAGGCTGTCTGTTCCCCATTAATAGACCATGAAACAGTCTATAAAAGCCAGAGGAATGTCTAGCGCTAGAGGACTCTAACAGCCAGGGAGTTCAGATTTCTTAACACGAATTATACTGTAGACAATTAAACTATTTAAAATGTTTATCCCCAGATCTGGTAATGGGGAGAGGAAAGAGGGCTAGGGTGTTGAGGGACTCGAATTGAAACTTGTGCTGCCAGAGGGAAGGGAGGAAGGAAGAGGGTAGAGCAGGTGCTGACAGTGGTCCAACTTTCGTGAATGTCAGCGCTGGAAAGACATGCATTCTGTATTTAAAATCATATACTTCATCAGAACTCATCTGGGCTGCAGACTCATCCCATGATCATTTCATTGGAAAGGAACCACGTGGCTGAATGGCATGTGTTCATAATGTATGTGCTCCTCACAGGTAAGAGAGATGCTCTGTCTTGTGGGCTCACAGTTCTGAGAAGAATAAGTCAGAGAAGGGGCAGAGGGGACAGACACACAACACTGAACTCCATTTAAGGTCAGGCTGGTCCCTCAGACCTGGGAGAAGGCAGGGACACCTTTGCTTGGGGGCTGCAAATGAAGAGGAGGGCATGGCTGCACCCAGACACCATGGAGGATGAAGTGGCTTGGGGGACTTAGCCACAGAATGCTCCAGAAATCCAGATACCCCTGCTTCTGCCTTGGAGTCAGGACAAAGGATTTGGGAATTAGACATCAGCTTGAGGGGTTGTTTTCTTGTTGTGTAACTTGGATATTCTAGACATTCTCCTTGGAGTTTGTGACCATTAGTCCAACCTTTTGCTCTCAGTGAGGAGGAGAGAGCAAATTCCCATCTTTATTTTTCAGAAGAAGAATCTAGAGCCTGTCATTCTTCCCTATGTAAAACTACAGTAAAAGTTTCTTAAAACACGATTGAGGCAAGAAGGAAGTGGGGTCTGTTTGTTGTTTTTTTGTTTTAATAAGATGAAGTCTCACTAAATCAAAGGCAGGGGTCACCAGAAACACATGGATGCTGTGAGCCCAAGATGATCTCAAAATAAAACGCTTCAGTGTTAAAAGGCACATGGTATTTCTAAACCCAGGGTCACACAGATGGCCTCACGGAAGCTCCGGTCACAAAACAAAGCCAAAGGGTATATATGTGGGGGAGGGGAGGAGGGGGAAGGGGAAAAGTGACAGAGTGGGAGGTGACGGCAATTTGAAGCATTTTATACATGCTTAAGTAATAACAAAGCACGTGATTCAATGGTTATTTTTATATTGTCTCAAAAAGTGCAAGAGAGATACATTCAGCCAGATTTGTGACCTTGAGAAAAACCTTCTAAATTTTACTTTATTGGTTGGGATTAATTGTAGATTAAATACAAAAGCCTGTGTTTGCTTATGGTTAAGTGAAGGTGCCAATCATGTTCTTCACTGTGGGACACTGTAGGACTTTCACGGTGTCCTACAGAATGTCCATACGCCTCACCGCAGTGATGGAGGCCGCTAGAGAAACCTTAAGCTCAGTTCTTAGAGTCATCCTGACTTCTGTTTCTCACCTAGAATGTGGCCACACTGTGCTGCCATGCGGTCGCACCTGACTCTCCAGCCTGCTGCTTGGAAGAATGGCTCTCAGGACATGATGCTGTGACTTCCCTGGAACTTGGCTTTCAATGCGAAAAGTCCAAGTTTTAGACTCTACAAAATACTTTTCTTTTTCTCTTAAGTGCCTTGCTCCAGTAGTTAAAAACCATGGCTTGGCAGAATTTCCATTAGAGATTTGCAAAAGGGGTGGCTCATTCCACAGACCTCTGTAGGTGTAGGTGTCCATTCTCATGTAGGAGATGAGTGTTGGAGTTGGAGGATTTCTCTGCCACCCGAATCCCTGTGTCCCAGGATGGCCAGCAGAACTCAGTAGTAGATGGTTCCTCACACAGAGATGTCACTAAGTCACCACTTTTGAGTTTAGAACCCTGGGGCTGCTAACGGCCTCTACTCACAAGACTTTCCCTGGCCACTTTACCTCTTTTGCCCCACAAATATGAGGCATTTACCACAGGAGAGAGGTGAACACTATGCGATATTGGCAAAGGATGCCTCAAATGGATACTCAGATCCTCCCCCATCATAGGTCCATTCCCTGGGTAGGAACTGCGATGGGCATAGAAGTTTATCCTCAGAATATCACCAGTGTGTGACTTGGAATTAAATAGGTTATGTAAAAAAAAATAAATAAAAAGACCCCTGGTGTCCCCAAAGGGAAGCCAGTTTAGGTGAGATGCATTAATTGATTTTGCAAATATGCAAATATTGATCTAGGGAGATATAAATGGCAATTATAAATATGACCAAAGTGTCCCTCTTTCACCGTATTGTGCACATACTTACACATATACAGACCCCAGGAGTCACATGACCAAGTCAAGGTAGAGTTGATATTACGGAAAAGATTGTGATGATGTTAACTGAAGCCAGATTTAAAGGGACCAGGTACATTCATTTGGGAGCAGAAAAAATGACCAGACTGTTCCTTTGGAGATGAATCTCAGCAGGAGAAACATCTGGGGTCCCCTATACTGGGAGCATGTCCCTTATGATAATGTCTAGGAGTGAAAGTGATCGTCCATATTCAAGGGTGTTTGAGGTACAGAAAAGGATGAACCTGGGGGACAGTGATGGGGCAAAATGACATTTAGAGAAAGAGCGAGGAGTGGCAGGAAAGGCTGCCAAGAGGAATAGGTCCATTTCCTGTTGTATTGCTCATTCTGGTAAGCCTGACCCAGCTGGGGAGTCACCTTAAGCTAACAGTCAGAATTCAAGGACGGATGCTCATCACATGGAGGCTTGAAAGAAGGAAGATTAATGGACAAGTCTAGCAGGGAGCATCAAAAGAATCTCCAGACGAGATCACGTGAGGAGGAAGATAGCAGAACCTGGCGTTTGGCCAACTCCTGAGAAAAGAAAACAGCAAATTTGGAATTCCACCCCTCTAAGCCACTCAAAACCACGTGCTTCTATTGTGGTGACCGGAACCCTACCAAAGGGCAGAACTCCAGGACAGCACAGCACAAGCTCACACTCATCTGAGGGATCTTTACAAATACACGCTCTGAAATATGGTGGTACCTAGCAGTCAGGGGATATTTGGATACCATCGAGTCCTTTCAGTCTTCAACTGAAAACTGGAGAAATTAAGGACTTACAAACTAAAGTGAAATGATTGAGATGCCAAAGATCACACAGGGAACAGGGGCAGCAGAACTGGGTTTTGTGTCCCCAGTTAAATAAAAATGTCTACCTGTCTTTTTCTTTTTTCTTTCAAAGTTTGTGTTCTTTTTATAACTATGTCATAATCAATGGATCAACTAAATGACAGAAGATGCCCCAGGGAGTGTCTCCTAAGAACATGAGAATCAAAAGCAGAAGGAGCCAACAGCCCTCTAAAAGCGTTTTTTTCTCTCAGCCACCGAGATGCCTAAGTTTGGGGAACCACGGATTGTTTTGTTGTTGTTGTTGTTGTTTTTAATACAGTTCTGTTTTCCATCCTGAGTTGGGGAGGGGTCAGGCAAAGGGCTCAGAGAGTGACAGAAACTCCAATCCTAGAACTGCTTCTTTTCCGGAGAAGACCTGAGGGTGGCAGGTCCCCAGGGTGGAGAGCTTCTAGGAGTAGCAGATTGCTGATGCTCCACCCGCCCCCTAATCCCTTGCACAAGCACCCAGAATTCAGGCTCTGCAGCCAGTCCTTGTCAGTGGTTTCCCTGGGAAAATCCAACCTGTGGCATTTCTTGCCTGCTTATTTTGAAGTGGAGACATTTCCATTTTCAAGTTTGAACAGGAAACATTTATTCACAAAAGAAGACTACCAAAAAAATGCAACCAGTATTTGGGTCAATGAGCAGCACTTTCTGGAAGACATTTCTTCCCAACATTTGAGTAGACTGAGTTCCGGTCTCCGATTCTCTCCCCTCTGCTGCCTCCCTCCCCCCATGAAGTGTGTGTGTGTGTGTGTGTGCGCGCGCGCGTGAGCACACAGGCACTTCTGGAACGAGTGGATGCTCTGAGAAGTTTGGGTCTGAGGAGAATTTGTCAGTAGAGTTGTGAGGGGACAAAACACTCATAAAGACACTCCTGGGGCTTAAAGAACATTCTATTATCATGCTTGTGGGCTAGCTTTAAAAGTCAGCACTACAGAAACAGGACGGGTCTTCATTCTGTTCCCATTCTGTGCACTGCACTGGTTGAAGGGGCTTACCTAGCTGTTTTCCCCTCAGACTACTTCTACCTCACCAGCAGAGCAGAAAAGACATGTACCAGCCATTCGGGAGGAACTTCCTAATGGTGGTGTTAAGAGAGGCTATGGGTGTGGGCCACATGATACCCAGGGGCCCCTATTTGGTCCCTATCCTGCATTTGGTCACCTTGGCTTGACCCTTCAAGGAGCCCAGGTGTAAGGATGGCTGAGTGGCTGGGACCTGTCTTTGAACTTGGGCTCCATGGTTTCCAAGCTCTCTAAGTCTCAGTGTGGAGTTAAAAGGAGAAGTTTCTGGTGGGAATGTTCCTTAAACATATGCCCCCTGCAGCATGGGTCCTATGGTCCTATTAGATGGACACAGATGCTGGTGCGTGATCCATGCCAAGTCTTTGCTGCAGCTGCTGCTGCTGCTGCTGTGGCTCCCTTGCTAAAGCTGCTTAAGCGAGATCACTGGCTTGGAACCCAGATCCAGCAGGTGAGGTGCACATTGTGGGGCGGCGGCGGGGGGGGGGGGGGGGGGGGGGGGGGGGGGGGGGGGGGGGGGGGGGAATCCAAGGGCTTGCTATGCCATCATCAGTAGTCAGACAACAATTGGATCATGATCTCTGTAAACCTTGGAGTTTGTAGTCCAGCAGCAGTTATGAAGAATAAGGGATGCATTGTACAGTATATGCCCACTGTGCCACTGCCTGGGACAGTGTGCTTTTGAGAAGTAGCTGTCTGTCCTTTTCTCTTAGTAGGCATCCTACCTCAGGCCTCAATTTCCCGTGAGTATACTTCTGAGGAATAAGTTTGCCTTCTCTTTGCATCCTGCAACAGATGAAGTAGCAAACACTTGCTTCCTGGTGGGGCTACCTTGGAACACAGATATGGAAGCTGTCCTCAGCAGCAAGAGTCGGTGCAGAGCAAAATAGTGTCACTTGTCCTGTTCCTAGCTATGGCTACAGCCAGACCACTCTACCTTGCTGAACCTTGCTCTCCCAGAAGCTGTCCCCAAAGACTCCAGCCTACACTGCCCCCTTCCAGAGTCAGGCTCCACCACTCTCATGGAAGGTTTCTTTTCACTTGCTGTGGAGTAGGGAGCAGTCCTGAACTAAGGGAAGGAGATGTAAGCTGGAACATCAGGATGCATCTCTCTCAGCCTAAGTCCCATTTTAGGGATTTCTTTTCTGTCTCTACTGATGAACTGTGAATTTTAAGTAAGTGCTGAAATGATGCCTTCAATTTATATGTGAATAGCTTTCCTTCCTAGCAAGGCTGTGGGTGGTCCGGGTGCTCAGAAGTGAGTATCCTAACATGGTCTAGCTTGTGTTTTCCATATCCACATCATCCCCCGGATGTATATACACCAGTATCAGGACCACAGGGTACTTATGTAACTTATGTAACAATAATTACTTCATATTATTATATTATATGAATGCATATAAATTCATGAAAATATAAGCAAGCAGGAACATGAGAATTTCCTTTAGATCAGGCACTTCTAAACTTGGCCTTGAACCCCAGTCTTCTGGAACAGTTAATAGAATAGATTCTTGAGGTCCCCTTCAATCACTCACTGGTCTACCATCAACAAGGATGTGGCTTAGGAACCTGTTTGCTAAAGCAACCCTGTCCTATGTGGGTCTCAATAAACATCAAGTCTGAGCCGTGGACCTCCTCCCAAGCCTTGAGTTTCTTCCTCCACTAATCTAAGGCAGCACAGTCCAGGAGCCAGCAAAAATACCCTCTGAGGTAGGACTTTAAGTTGGTGTGACACAGAATCTTCCAAGTCCTCCACGTGGGAAGCAGCAGCTTCGCATCCCTCTGTAGAGACTTAGACTTTGGTAAAGTACAAGTACTGACCCAGCACAGAAAAACAGGTCAAACTCAGCCCCAGCAAAGCCCAGAATCAGCCCCTAGACTTCAACACCTCTACTTTCGTTGGCAGCAGATACAGTTTTTCATATTCCATTTTTGGAGTAATATTCATATATGTATATATATATATATATATTTAAAATGATACTTCTGTAAGCTTTTCATTATTATCACAAAACCATAGACCTAGAACAGACTCATTCAACTTCTTAATATTGTAGACATGAAACTGGAGGCCCAGAGACAGGCAGCCACATAAAGTCACAAAGCAAGGTGACATTGCCTTACGTGTGGTATACAGGAACAAGTCAAAATGTTCTACAGACTGGCCAAGACCCCACCCACACTAGATTCTTCTTAGTACCTGCTGGTACCAGAATCCCCTCCTCCAAAACTCAGCCTCTCCGCAAGCCTCAATCCTCACACCCTTGCATTTGGCCACCTTGGCTTGCCCCTCATAGCAGCCATCACCATTCAGGGCTGAGGATCTTCTACCCGCCACTCTCTGCTCTTAGTTATCTCTCTCCTGCCTCCCAAGGCTTTTTTTTTTAAAAGATAAAGTTGCATGTAGTCCAGGGTGGCCTCAAACTAGGATGACCTTGAACTTTGGATCCTTCTGTCTCTGTCTCTCAAGTGCTGGGATTATAGACGTGTAACCATCATGGCTTTTTTTTTTTATGCAGTAAATGCTGTTGATTGAATCCTGGACTTCCTGCATGCTAGATAAATACTCTACCAACTAAGCTACATCCCCAAGCCCTGTCCATTTTGGTGCCCTTTTGTTAATTTTTCTATTTTTGTCTTGTCCTTCATGTATTTGTTTATCCCTTTTGAGTATTTCTAAACTACATAATGGCAGGGATTGTGTTTACACCTACCAATATCTTCAACGTCAGTTAGCAGACACTTGGGCAATTAATATGTATCTGTTTCATTAAACTGAATTTTAATCTCATGCAATTGTCTGAGTTCTGCCTCTTTCATGCCAGAAGGAAGGAGACAAAGCCTTTGGATGACCTTTGAAAAGTGTGTCCATACTGGAGAGGAAGGATGAACAGAGTAGAAGTGGAGGAAAGCTGAGACCATGTGGAAGAGATCCCCTCAGCTCACCCCTTTCAGTGAGTCATTAGAATGTGTGGTTGTTTGAAAAAAAAAATGGCCCCCAAAGGAAGTGGCACTATTAGGAGGTGTGGCCTTGTAGGAGGAAATTCATCACTGTGGGAATGGGCCTTGAGGTCTCCTTTGCCCAAGTTCACTGTGGTAGACAGTTCACTTCCTGTTGCCTGTGGATCAAGATGTAGAATTCTCGGCTCCTTCTCCAGCACCATGTCTGCCGTGATGATAATGGACTAAACATCTGAAAGTGTAAGCCATCCTCAATTAAATGTTTTCCTTTGTAAGAGCTGCCGTGGCCATGGTGTCTCTTCACAGCAATAGAAACTCTAACTGAGACAGATGGAATGAAGATGAAGATGGCTGATTGAGAGGGTAAAATGCAGGAAGCCATCCCCTAAGACAAGTGTTGGGAAGTCACTTAACCTCAGGATGTGTGGGTTTATGAGAGTGAGAGTTTGAATTGTCTAATGAATGCTCTCTGAGTTTGTTGCTATGAAAATGATTGTCTTGCTTGGGGAGGCAGGCCCAAGGCAGTGCCAGGGAAGTGTGTTTGGGGCCCAACAGACCACTTCCCACTTTTCTGACTTTGGACCATGGTAAATGGCAGTGAAACCTCTTCTGGAGAAGACTGTCCTCCTGCCCCAGTATCCCACAAGATCTTGGTTTCCTCTCCCAATCAAAGCATTACTAAAGCGAGTCATATCATCAGCTAGTGGTTGCTCTTCTTGGTCACAATGGAAGGGCTCTGGACAGGTGGAGTGTTACGGCAAACCCGGTGTTAACACACAGCTCTGAGAACCTATGCAGTGTGTCTTTCAGAACTCTGCTCACATCACCGAATGATGCATTCATTTTGTGCCCCCCTCTCCAGGGCAACGAGGTGGCATTAAGAGATTTCACGGGCCCTAAGAATGTGAGGTTAAAGTAAGAGAGAATGGGAAGACCAACTGCTCTCCACCTGCCTCCAGTGAGGATGTTAAGAGAAGCAAGAACGAGACTGGAAGAGGCTGCACATCCTAGTGTTCTGTGATGGTGATGAGGTATGGTGGACGCACAATGTGTCTGTGCCACCTCAAGTTCCTATGTGCCTGTCATTTGCTGAGTGAAGACGATGTTCCAGGCACTGTGTAGGCACTACCACATCTGCTTTCTTATGTCTTAAGTATTATCTTACTTAATCATTACCTGGGGCCTCCGTGATAAGCATTGTTCTTTTAATTATGGAAAGGAAAACTGAGGCTGGAGAGTTATTTTTTTTTTTAACTGGCAACTCAAATTCAGGTTATGCTGCTGCTAAACTGAATGGTCTTTCCATTGAAGTAAGTGTGGCAAATGGGTTTTGATCCAAGTTTCAGTAAATTTTGATAGCTGTAAGGATTAAAAGACCTTTTGCATCTCAGTGAGAAAGAATATTGTGATTGATTTGTGATGTCTGCTATTGGCAAAGGTGAAGGAGGGGAAATAATGTTATGATTGACTAGTGATGTCTGATATGGCAGCACATGTGTTGCATTCATTTGTCAATTTTGTGGAAGGGCAGGTCTCTACATTGCAAAGTTTTACTGCAAATCTGATTCTCCACCATGTATGTCATTTTAAATCTCCCCATACATATACTCTGCAAAATAGTTTCAACATGCTCTTGAAAAATCAAGCATTTTCATTGTCTGTCCAGTTCTTCACAGTTCTCTTTAAATAACTAGCCTGAAAAAAAAAAAATATCCCGGATCAGGATGGCTTACTGCCACAGATTTCCTTTCTAAGGGCTTCTTCCTGTAGACTGCCCCAGTTTGACCTTCCTCATTATCGAGAAAGGCCCTTTGGGGATGGAAAATATTCTCAGGACACAGAAGGGCATGCTTCATGTGACCCTTGGAAACTATTCCCTGGAATGGTCATTATTGACTGAAGGCTGCAGTGGATGGGGTCCGAGGAACTGACTCAAGGAGACTGCAGTGTGTAAGCGGGTGGAAGGACGGTGGTGGAGATGAGATTAGGTTTAGGTATCACAAGGTAAGCTAAGAAGACACTTTGAGAGCTTGAGCCAGACAATGCTGCCTGCTTTGAGCAGAGAGCTCAGGAGAGCAAAGAGCATGTTTAACTACCAATTGTCTGTTCAGTCTTAAAGTGACCTAATTGATTTATGAACACAACCATTTGAAAAAAACTAGGAACACAGAGAGGAATCATGCTTCTCCTTCATTTTAACTCCTTTGTCCTAATCATCTGAGTCATTTGAACATGCTGCATGCAGATCTGACTGCAGCTGAGCACGTGGAGAAACCAGATCCCACCCTAGACCCTTCTTAAATGATTTAACGTGTGTCAACCCAGACTGGACACCCCTCCCCAACAGCAAAGACGTCATGCTCCATGCTCGGAGCAGCAACCTTGAGAAATGCTCACTGGGCAAATCAAGATCCTAAAAAATAATTACAGTTTGCACACCCTGAAACAATAATGACTTCAAAACCCCCTTCACGCGTGATTTATACATGAGTATATTTCCCCCTTGACCCTTCTTCCTCATTCTCATTCTGCACACTACACCCAAATCCAAATGGTTAGGAAGTCAGTATTCCTAAGTCCTGCTAGAAAATCCAGATGGAAAAGTCCCTGGCCTGTATGAAGAAGCTAAAAACTAACACCACCTGCCACTAAAATTCTTTACACCCAATTGTGCAAGGACACAAGTATGTGTATAGTCCAAGAAGTTCAAAGAAGAAAAGAGAAAAATTAATTAAGGCTACACTGCAGTGCCAAGGAATCAAATGCTCTCTGGGGCCTGGTATCGAAGCAAAGAAACACACTCTGACAGAGCTGCTGGTTCCGATCCAGTGTGCTGTGGAAAGAAGGGAACAAGAGGTTGAAGGTGGGATGGGAGGCTCTTCCAGTAAGAGAGCCTTTTCTAAGTAGTGTTGTCCTTGGGAAAGTGTCCCAGGTACAAGAGAGAGATCACTAAATGTACATCTAATATATGGCAAGTGATGGCACACAGGGAGCTAGGAAAGAGAAAAGGTCTCTTGTACCACCAACCTTGTGTGGTAAAGGCATGAAGCAGGTGAGTTCTGCCCCTATGAGGTACTCTGTGTGTGTGTGTAGGGGGAGCTGATTAGGTGGGGTCAGGACAAAGGAACTGGCAAGAGGATAAGCTGGTATTTTGGGACACATTGCAAATCCCAGTCAGTGTCTGGAGGCACTCATCAAATATATGTTTGATGTCGGATTTCAAGCCATGGACCAAATGCACAGACTTCCTGTGCGAGAACCTACAGAGAAGGCAGCTCAAGAGACACAGGCCCTTCAATCCCTGCTGAGGCAGCCTGCTTAGGACCACATCCCTCTTGGGACCCCACAGCCTTAGTGCCTTGATAACCCAGTGTCCGAGAGCTCTGGTCTCTTTTCTCTCTTATTGCAACCGCAGGTGTAAGAAATGGAAATGAAATTTCACGGCCAGGCAGCAATCCAACAGGCACATTCTTCCCTGAAGACTACTGAAACAGAAACAGCCCAGGCAATGATGGAATGGCTTCAAGGACCTCCAGGAAACGGCCGCCTGCTGTGAGGTGTGAGTGTGTGCGTTTGTGTGTGGGGGAGCTTGGGTTAGAGCAGTGTGTCACCTTAGAAAAGGAGTCACAGCAAAATCCCTGAGTGTGAGGGACAGGTGTGTCCTGACTGGGAGACTTGAGATTCCCCAAGGCCTTTTTCCAGGCACTCCTTTTTTACCAACAGAACTGGCTGCCTCTGGGTACAAGGTTCCAAAGAGGCTTTCTTGGGGTCAAGGAGAAGGGAGTGATCACCTTTCACATTTCTAACCTCATTCCACCTGATAAGTCAGACACAAAAAAAGAGGAGTCCTAAGCACAGAAGAAGTGGGTTCTGAAGAGCCAAAGGTAGCATGAAAGGAGAGAGCAGGGTGATGCTCCCAAGTGAGATATAAAAAGAAGAGCCCTATACAAACTTCATTGTAGGAACCAGACTTGCCCCCTCCTTGAGAGCTCTAGCTAATGAGAATCTCCATGGCATGCCAAAGAGCCCAGGCTGCAGTACAGGTTCCCATCTTGTGAAACAGAAGAGAGGTTAAGGCATGCCCATTGATGAGCATGGATGTCCATCAGCGTGTGTGTGTGTGTGTGTGTGTGTGTGTGTGTGTGTGTGTGTAGTGTGTGTGTGTGTGTGTGTGTGTGTGTGGTGTGCGTGTGTGTGTGTGCGTGTGGTGTGTGTGTGAGATGTGTGTGTGTGTATGTGTGTGTGTGTGTGTGTGTGTGTGTGTGTGGTGTGCGTGTGTGTGCCTGCTTGCTCCTTTTCTTCACACTACTGGCCACAGGGAAACAAAGACCAATTTATCTACCTGACAAAATCGTTTCCGAGCTTTAAAGGATTTTTCAAAGGGAGTCTAAGCTCCTTGTGAGAAGGGATTAATCCTCATTCAGCTTTTTGCCTGGCTATGGAGCATGGAATACATGTTTGTCAGTGAATGAAGGTTAGTCACCTACTCTGGGAATTCATAATGTTACCCCGGAGGAACTGTTTCCTTAATCTAGCCCTGGCCTTTCATCGTCTTCCAGGTCTTTGCTAGGAAAGTACCTTCCATCCACTCATCCGTTGATTCAACATTTATTTGTTGACTGGGATACACCAGGCACTAGGTATGGCTGGCAATATGTCCATAGTGGCATACACTGCTATGAAGAGCAGAAACATTTCCTACCTTCAAGAAGCCTAGCATTCAGTGACAGGGGTGTTGAGCCAAGAGTTACAATAAGAAATGTTGGGAGTTGGGGAAAATTTAAGGTATAATGGGAACATGTAGCAGGGAGCTGGAGCTAAGACAGGATTGTGGAAGCCTCTGGGAGTGATGCTCAAACTATCATCTCAAGGATGATGAGGGTCAGGATGCACAGAAGTAGAGAGGGGTGGGTATCCAAGGAGTAGGAACCAACACCTAGGTGCTGAGGTTCAGAGGTAAAGATGTGGAGAGGGAGGAGAAGGAGAAGGAAATGATGGCCGTGGTACTGAGGCAATGTTGTGTTTCAAGTGGGAAAATGAGCCAGTGGGCTTTGGCAAATGTGGAGAATGGTGAGAGATGTTAAAAGGTAGCTTTTATTGGGGTCATGACACTTGGGAAGAGACAGGAGAAATTAAAGAGATAATCTTGGAGGTTAGGGTTATGAGGCTTACACGGTTATCTGATGACAGAGAGGGAGATCACCTGCAGATGTCTCCCATGGTCCTGACTTGACTATGCTTATGAGCAGGTGGTTCCTTTATTAGAATGGAAAATGATGGAGAAGATTCACTGGAGGTGGAGAGGCTTGGGGATCCCTAGCTGGATTTGGGGAACACTGAATTTAAGGGACCTATCAGTCACTTGGGGGAGCACTTGTGGATCAGTTGGATATGTGGATGTGTAGCTTGAGTATTTGAGAGTCCTGCTCATGAAGGCTAAGTTTGTTGGAATCTTTGATATCAGCCGGGGATGGGGATAGGGGCTCTATGGAAGGAGGAGTGAGCCTGGGGTGGGGGTGTCTATAGAAAGAGAAGTGAGCCTGTGCGTGTGTGTGTGCGGGGATGGGGGGGTGTTCTATGGAAAGAGAAGTGAGCCCAGGTCAGACAGAGGAGAAGAGTCTTCAGGGAAGACAGAGGAGAAGAGTCTTCAGGGAAGAGCCAGAGAAAAAGTGCAGAGGAAGGATGAAAGTCAGGGCAGTGGAATGCCACCAGGGAGAGGGGAGATTTTGAGAAAGATGACATCCTCAAAGGCCAGGAAGGGCACTATCTCCAGGGTACTGTGGGTCTCAACACCAAACAGGAATGTGGAAATGGAGATAAGTGAAATTCTCCATGAAGATGGGAAGAATTACGGTAGGACCTGAACAGAGAGAGCCCAGCCAGGGGAGGGGACACCAGTAGCCACCAAACCACAGGTTCCCAGAATTTCCTGGCAATGAGGGCACTTGGCTAATGTCTAGCTTCTGGCCGTGCACATCTCTCTCGCTAATACACCAGGGGCTATACTCTGGCTGTCCATTCTAAATTCCAGAAGACACTGGAGAAGTCTGTGTCCCTTGCAAATATATGGACCCAGGCACAGATTATCTCAGCCCTGAAGCCATTGAGGGGTGGGGTGTGGCAACAGAAGGCCACTCTTCCTGCCATTCTCTTCCTGCAGGCACTTCTCTTGGATGAATTAGCGACATACTCACACTGGTCACAGAACAGTCATTTAGGAACACCCGCTCAACTCGGGTCCAAGTCACTTGTCCTAAGGAAGCTTGCTCTGTTTCTCTGTCTATTCCAGGAAGCCTGGGAAAAGTCTTGGCAAATATCAGCACTCAGACACTGAATCTGGTCCTTGTCATCCCACGAGAGCTGAGCTCCAGGAAGGGAATCTTACATAAACCTCCCTCCAGCAGCCAGACACTTGACAGATTCATGTCACAGCTCTGACCTCAGGAACTAAGCCAGTGAGGCTGGAGGAGGTGGGGGTGGCCCCAGAGCTCACAGCCAGAGATAAAAACAGAAGGCGTGGAACATGGATGCTGTACACCTGACTGTCTCAAGGAGTTGGCCTCTGCTCTGCCTCAGGAGTTATTGGTCCTGAGCAGGAGATGAATTAAAGAACACTGTTGAAGTTCTACCGTGGGGACAAGAGTTGACAGATCCTGGCATCTGATAAATGTTGAGGGTAAAAAAATTGCAAAAAAAAAAATCACTCAAGTGGGTTATTATTCCCTTTTCACTCAGTAATTCATGCTAACTTACAGATCCCTAAAAGGCGGGGATTGCCCCGTTAAAAGGCATTTGGAAATACATACAGGTGTTTCTGGTTGTCATAGTGACTGAGGAAGCTGATGCTACTTGCTTGACATTGGCTATAACTAGCTCATCTTAAGGGACCCAAATGTCTCTGTGCAACTCAGTTCCATTTGACCACGGCTGGCATTTCACCAGCTGTATGAATTCCCAGCTCATGGACAGGATGAAGTCACCAGTATAGAACAGCATGCCTCCCTTGCTGTGGGACCACACTCTTCCTTTGCCCTTCCACTTAGATGGTGATGATGTCTCCCAGGTTGGGGTTGGCTTTACCACCCTCAGCCTGCCAGAGTTAACACTGCTCTTCTAAGCCCTCTGCACTGCCCCTCTCTAAACCACCCTCATTTCTGGATGCTTCTGTTGGTTTCTCCTTCACCATCCCTGTCAAACATTCAAGGGGCTTTGGAGGACGGATGGACAGAGGTCACTGTCTTAGACATCACATCTTTGAGTCAGGAACACATCTCAGTTTAGCTATTGAGTGCTCTGAGCAAGACTGGAACTTCTGGGAGTTACACCCTGCTCCCTTTCTCCATCTTCCATATGGACAAGGTTCAAGTCTTAGGTATCCATAAAGAAGAGTACATGTAAGTTAGAATGGCATGGATAGGCTTAGGGTCCTTCAGATGAGCTGCGTGTCTGTGTGTGTGTGTGTGTGTGTGTGTGTGTGTGTGTGTGGCGGCGGGGGGTGGGCGGGTGGGGTGGGGTTACATGCATGTCTATGTGTATGGGTATAACCCTGGGACGAGGTAGGCAGGTAAATATGGTCCAAAGAACCATTTTTCCACAGTGGTTTCCCTCCTCTCCTGGAGTCTGAGGGGAGGCCAGGCCTTGGCACTGCTACTCACAGCCCCAAGTCACAAGCGTCTTCCTCTCACCTCACGGTTGCCTCACAGTATATAACCCAGGCAGTCTTGGTCTGCACTCAAGAAGCTTGGCGTAGTCTCCCAGAGCTGACAGCGATCGAAGACAGATGTGTACAGTCAGAGAGTAATGGGAATCATGAAAAGGAGTAGCAGGCTTCCATGTGGAGAGAGCCAGGAGCTGGGAGGGGAGTGGTGGGGGCAGTTTAAAGACACGCAGGCAGGCGCCAGATGCGTGCTATATGACCCGGTGGGCAGGGCAGCCTTGCTCCCTATTTCCCACTTGAAGATGTTTCCACAGGAAGACGGGCTGTGCTCTCTGCAGGGGGCCGACCCAGAGCGCCCATTTGCTCTTCATGCTCTCCAGCTGAGAATTCTGTTTTGGCCAAGAAGGGATTCCCAAAGACACCATCTGCCTTAGTCTTCCTCACAGAAGCTGTTGGCCTAGGTAGTTCAAGGCCAAGCTCATGCAGCCCAGAGGCAGGACCAGGATGAGAATTCACAGTCACCTTCAATCTCTGCACCCTCTCCAAACTTCTACTCGACTCTCATTGCACGTTTTCTGCTCTCGACCCCACCCCCCACACCCGCTCCTTCCTTCTGCTTCACATTGCCCTCTATTCTCCCACAGTGGTCCACTTGCTTTTCCTTCACAAGCGTCAAACTCCCCAGGTGCTGATAGTGAAGGGCAAAAGTGGTGTTGGGAGTATAAAGAGCTGAGCTGAGTCCAGGAAGGAAAGCCCCTTCCTCTTTGGCATTGCGGTTCTTGGATTGAGAAAAGACCCGGCTCTCTGGGGGCTTTGTTCCTGGTAAGTGTCATTCTAAAAATAATTGGCGGTGTGACTCCACACAGCCCACCATGCACTTCACATGGAGTGACAGGTCCTTAGCCTCTTTCCCTTCTGTTGTAAGTTGAGTTGGGTTCCTCAAAGCAGGTATATAGGAGTCCTACACCCAACTCAGAATCTCAGAATGCTGTCTCATGCACAAGTACAGTCTGTGTAGAAGAATCCAGTTAGAGTCAAGTCAGGGACATAGATCCGAATCCAGTAAGACTGGTGTCTTTATGAACCCGGGGGCAAGTGCAGAAGAGGGAAGGGGTGTGAAGACAACGGCAAGAAAGGATATCAGGGCTGGTGGATAAACCAGGAAATGTCCATGGCAGATACAAGAAAGAGGCAGAGCCAGTCTTTTCTGTGGTGTCTTTAGAGGCAGCATGGCCCTGCTGCTCACACCTTGACTTTATATATCTGGCCTCTAGGACTGTTAAAAATAAGTTCCTGTTGCCTTTAGATGCACAATGTGTGGTGCTTTGTCATGGCAACCCCAGTAAACATGTACATGCCCCAACTCTCAGTTGTCTGCTCAAGCTTACTGCTTCTGTGACGGTCTATTAACAGGCCAGGTAAGGTTATGTTTCTGCTAACACGCCATAGAATACAAGCTATATCATGTCTACCCTGGATCAAAAGCGCTCCTGGAATGTGTCTAGGAAACTCCATCTGCACCCTGCAGGGATCTCTAACATCTTCCCCCCTCCTCCCTTGAAGTCAACACTTCAGAAAGTCCTGGTTGCCAAGCTTCTTCTGGTGCTGTTGGGCCTGGGAAACCTTAACAACAGATGGCTCTTCTCTGTGGTCAGCTAGAGACATGATCCCGAGTGAACATAAGCTTGAAGGGGCATGAGGCTAGGCAACTGGGAGAAGGAAAATCCTCTAACGACTCAGAAACATCTGCTGGGAGAAAAGATACAGCTAAACATGGATCAAAGAGATTTCTAAGCAACAGAGGGAGCAGTTTTACAATGTGGCACAGAGGTAAAGCCAACTGTAAGAGCTGCCGACCAGGCTCCAGTTCTTCCTAAGTGGAACAAATAAGCTGATAAGGAGAGAAGGTCCAAGAGGGATGGGGAAGAGAAACAGGCGCGTGGCATGTGGGCAGAGCTGGACGCCAGAAAAAGCCACACTTTGCATAGCAGCAAGCCCTACAGTGGAGGGGAAAGAGAAGAGTAGACAACTGTGATGAGGGAGGAAGGGACCAGTGTCAGGGTGGTGCCTCATGAGTAAGTCACTCACGTACTTGCAACAGAGTTTGATGCCACACAATATAAATATAGATGATAATGTTTATCTGTAGTTATTGTTTTATACCCACCTTTTAAACAAGCACAAGTCAAAGCCCTCTGTGTGTATTAATCATTTAATCCTGATACAAGCTAGAGTTATTTCTATTAGCGCCTCACCTTACATATCAGGAAAATGAGGATAACACAGGCATCACATATCTTACTCTAAATACTGCTGCATGTAAATGATGAAGCTGGATTCAAAGCCAAGCCAGTCTGGTTCCTGCCCCCCCCCTCAGTTTCTTTTTTTCCAAAAGCATAATGTAAGCTGTGCACTTAGTTGACATCCTGGGGGTGCATGGGGCCCAAGAGACTGGAGGATAAGCATTCTAAGATGAGATCAAGAAAGCATATACATCTAGATGATCGAGCTGTTGAAGCAAAGAGGGGGGGCTGTCCTTTCCTCATAATCTACAGTGCCCTGCACTGGGAGGCCCTTGTGTGAGTTAACCAGGGGCCTCTCCGCTGTCCTGTGAAGACCATCATCCTAAGTTCCCTACACAGCAGTGCCATAGATTTCAAGAATTGCTTCTTTCTTAAAAGCACTGACATCCCTAAGCCCAGAGAGATAAAACTTCTAGAAACTTACTCTAAGGGAACGAACCGGGCTGCCTATAAATGTAATGTTAAAAGATGGCAACTGCAGTATAGAGATTGTGACAGGAGTGAATGTGTGCACTGCTGTGGGATGGTCTGTATGTCAAATTGCTCTGATTGGTCAATAAATAAAACACTGATTGGCCAGTGGTCAGGCAGGAAGTATAGGCGGGACTAACAGAGAGGAGAACAGAGAAAACAGGAAGGCGGAGGGAGTCACTGCCAGCCGCCACCATGACAAGCAGCATGTGAAGATGCCGGTAAGCCACGAGCCACGAGGCAAACTATAGATTTATGGAAATAGATTAATTTAAGCTATAAGAACAGTTAGCAAGAAGCCCTGCCATGGCCATACAGTTTGTAAGCAATATAAGTCTCTGTGTTTACTTGGTTGGGTCTGAGCGGCTGTGGGACTGGCAAGTGACAGAGATTTGTCCTGACTGTGGGCAAGGCAGGAAAACTCTAGCTACAGTGCACCAGTCATGAGATGGTTAAATACAGTACACAACAGAATGTGGTTTATAATAATCAGTGCAAGAGTAAGTAGAAGAGACCAGGCAAAAATTCTGTATGTCGTGCGGTGGGCTCCTCACTTAAAAAGCAATGAGGACTTTGGGGTGTGACTCAGTTCCTAGAATGCCTAGTATGCACAAGGCCCTTTGTTTGATATTCAGTGCTACATTTAAAAAAAAAGTAGGGCATGGGGACACACACCTGTAAGTCCAGCTCTCAGGAGGTGGAGACAGAGGAGTAGAAGTTCAAGGTCATCATTGGATCCATAGAGAGTTCAAGGCTAGCCTGGGTTAAGTGTAACCCTGTCTCAAAAAATTAGACATATATACACAGAGAAGAAGAAAAAGAACTGAAGAATATATACTGTCATGCTGGTGCTTCCTGTTAGGATTTTTATTTATTTATTTTTAACATTTTACTAATTCTGTGTATTGAAAACATCTTAGAAAAGACAGTGCATGATCAAAAATCAATGTTGTTAGTTACAGTTTCTTCCAGGCCTGCGCCCTAGTTCACCTCTCTTGTAAAACCCTGACCAAGTTACTTATGAGAGGAAAGGGTTTATTATGCTTACAGGTCACAGTCCATCATTGAGGGAGGCCAAGGCAAGAACCTGGAGTCGGGAACTGAAGCAGAGATGATGGAGTGTTGCCGTTTACTGGCTTCCTTGGGAGTTATATCCAGCTGTCTTTCTTACACAACTTAGGATCACCTGGCCAGGAGTAGCACCACCCATAGTGGGCTAGGTCTTTCTTCATCAATTAGCCATCAAGAAAATGCCCCCCTCCCCATAGCAACAGACCAATCTGATGGAGGCAAGTTCTCAACTGAAGTTCCCTTCCTCCCAAGTGTCTAGTTAGTATCAAGTTGACAAAAAGTGACCAACACACACCCCAATGCTGGAACCCTGGGTGTAGTTTTCACTTGCCCCCAAGTTCAAGAAAGAGCAATATCCTAGCAGTGACAACCTACTCTATAGGGATTGTTTCGCTCTTGTCATTAACCTAGGAAAAGTCAAAACTGGTAAATTAGGGAAGCCAATATTTTCTATTTCTGATAACTGAAATGTTAACTGTGTCTTAGGGACCTTGTTGAAGGAGCGGAATAGAAGAGATGACCCACAAAAAAGCAGCTATGTCTAACAAATGGCAGGAAAAAGGACAAAGGGTGAGGGAAAGAGGTGTGGGAGGAAAAGGGGATCTGCTCACAAGTGAACGAACAGGGGCCGTGAAAGACTGGCTAAGACGCCTTGGACCCCTGGATCAGAAGAGTGGCCCCAAGCTTCATGCCACCTCTTCCTAACCACTGGACTCCAGGAGAGTTGCCTTGTCATTCCACAAATTACAGAGCATTCCAGCTACTGGAGACAGCAGCGGAACACGGATGGGTGTGCTCTGCCTTTTTGGAATGTACATTCTCTTAGGGAGAACAGAACAGTGTGTGCATCAGAAAAACGAATAATGTGTCAGTTGTCAGAGATCCTAGGTGCAACTTTGAAAAATCATTGGGAGCCTTGGCTGTCTCACCGGCAAACTGGAATGAGATGATAAAATAGGTATTTCATGGATGCTTAGGCAGAGTTGGAGTCCACACAAGTCTCTCGCTCGATAGTGAGGAACCACCTCCATTCCTGAGACGTTGGCAAAGCCAGTCTTAGAGTTCTTGCCTGCACGGTAATACAGTGAAAGTCTAAGAAATGGGAGCAGCCCTTCGGAAATGGCAGAGGCAAAGTGACAAGAGAAACTGAGGCAAAAGCCCAGCAGCAGGATTCAGGGGGTCCTAAAGGCTGAAGTTAAGAGCAGTGTCTCCTTCACTGTGGAATGTACCTAACTACACAAGAAGCCAGAGGAATCTCTGATAAGCTCTGCCACTGAATAAAAGCGCTGTCTGCTCCATCAGTGTCTCCCATTCCAAGGGATGGGTCCAGGTATCATCTGGAAAGACCTCCTCTGCCAGGTTCCTAAAGGTGGCTCCGTACCCAGCTGAGCTCTCCGCGTAGCCTAGAGGGAAGCACCCTGTTGGTCCTCTGAGACCAAACATTTCAGGCCATGTGTGGGAATTGGGAGATTGACACAAGTTCTTCCAAAGCCTTCAGTGGACTGCAGGTCACCTGGTAGATGCCCATCCAGGATCCAGGGGCAGCCCTCTGGATTATAAAATCAATGCTGACCTTTCCTCCACCAGTGGAACAAGAGAAGGCAGTTCTCCAGGGAAGGGAAGGAATGACACCCAGAAGGACAAGCTCTCTAGGTGTCATATATAATATGTGTTGGATCCCAGCCTGCCACAAAAGGAAGTCTGGGAGAGGACAATAAGAGATAGATACATTTTGTATTTGTATGTGCACATGTTAGCAAACCCATGTTCTAGAAATTTTCGTCTGAGTAAGTACAGAGTATAAATCAGACAGTAGCTGATGGGTGGTGAACCACAGGGAGTAAACGATTTGTTTGCACTTGACACCACAGGGGAAGGTTTGTGCGGGTCCCCGCCGTTCCCTGCATGGCCTTGTTTGGCTAAGTGCAGGAAAATTGGGTGGGCATCAGTTTTCTCTGAAGCCCTGCCTGCAATCCAGGTAAGCTTTTGCTCTCCTGGGCCGGGGATGGTAGAAAAACAGAAAACATGTACAGAATACTCAAGTCAAAAGAAAACCTCAGGATCTCAAACTTTGCAACCTCCACAGCAGAACCCTACCAGATGGAACCACATTAAACGGAAGAAGAAGTTTCAAAGGAGGTGTCCCCAGAGTTCAAAGAGGCTAGCCTGCCTCTCTCCCTGTCTGTCTGTCTGCCTCTCTCCCTGTTTGTCTGTCTGCCTCTCTCCCTGTCAGCCTGCCTCCCTCCCTGTCTGTCCGCCTCTCTCCCTGTCTGTTTGCCCCTCTCCCTGTCTGTCAGTCTGCCTCTCTCCCTGTATGTCTGCCTCTCCCCATGTCAGTCTGCCTCTCTCCCTGTCTGTCTCTTAGGGAGGAAGTGGTAGAAACCCAGACTAAGGAGAAATGCATAGGGATGCAATGGACTCTACTCTTCACCAAACCATAGCTCTGCTGAGTGAATGAAGCAATCATGAACACAGTTCCAGTCAGTTCTCCGCATGAATTTTCTTTGGTGAACACTGTAGAGCTCTATCCACCCCATGCCTCTCTGCATCTCCAGGTTTCTATCTGTGTTATCCTCAGTCCTCACAATGTTCTCACCTAATCCAGGACTCATCCATTACCTACCAGAAGTTTCTGGAATACCCACTGCCATCCTTGGACTCCAATCGCATGACTCCATCACTTCTATCTTGAGTATTACTCAGTTGGAGATGCCTGGTTCCCCTACATGTACTGTCCGTCCCAGGAGGTAAGGAAACACACATTTTTAAAAAATTCCTCACTGCCCAGAACACAATACCTTACCATATCAGGCCCTCAGAGGCTAGTCACTGAATGAGTTGCACTTTAACAGCGGAGTTTATGTCCATTAGGTCAGTGGACAGAGTTCATTTTCCAGATTAGATAAATGAAGCATACTGAACATTCTATTTTTCTTTTGCTGGGCTCCTAGCAGCAGCACGCAGTTCTCAGGCATGGAAAGTCAGGTCTTTGGGGGCCTTAGGAGAACAATGTCCTAGCTCTCCTCTGAAGTATTGGCTGCTGTTTCTTCCAGTGTATTTTTCTTCTCCCACATTGTGCTAGTCATCATTAGCAAGTCCTTCCAGCTCTACCTCCAAACAGGCCTTGGTGTCCCGGCTTCTTGCGTCCTCCCTGCTGACCAGGCAGGTCAAGACCCTTGTTCTATCTTAACCATCGTATCGGCGTAAACTAGTCTAATTTTTTTCCACAGCCCATCTTTGGCAAAGGAAGCCAAGGGACCTTTAAAAGATGTTAATCAAATGGCATTATTCTCACTTTTATTTGCCCCAATAATTGCTTCTTGTCATATTTGAGAGGACGATATACCACTGGCTTTCTGGTCTGTTGAAGGAAGAGAGCTGGGGGGAGGTTGCCAGCTTCCTACCCTGGGCCTCAGTTCATCACGGCCAACAAGACGCAGCAAAGAACACTTTTTCTCCCACCCAGCCTACCTCTCTGCCTTTCGGTCTCAGCCACACAGCCTTCTGCTGTGTCCCAGTCTTTTTTCCCACTGTTTGATTTTTCAGCATGGTACCAGTCCCCACAAGGAAACGTGTGTGTATCTATTTATATGCTTGTATTTATGACTGCTGCCGACTGGAAGGTGAGTTTCACAAGGGCTGAGGGTGACTGGAGTTTGCTACTCTGTCCATTGCATTCATTCAGAACAGTGCCTGACCCACAGCAGAACTTGTTAGTATTTCCGGCATTCTGTTCCCTAGCTTGAAGAAATAAAGCCTACCTTCTAGAGGAGCTGTGGGGCTGAACTTATGCACACAAGACACTTACCACAGTGCAATAACCAGTACTCAGGGCCTCATATGCAAATAAATAAGCCGGTACATCCTAAACAGATTTTTAAAAAATTATTGCATTAAAAACCATCATATTGGATCAGACTGATGGTCTAATTACCTGGGATTTAAGGATCTAAATCTTTGTTTGGGCTCTCCCCAGGGCTTTCATTGTTTAAGCTACTGTTTAGCTTGAAAACTACAGGAAGTTAACAGCAGAAGGTTCATACAGGTTGGCAATGGCATGTCTACAATGAGGATTGTAGTACTTTCTGAACTTAAGTGGTAGGGCTCAGAGAATTTTCTACAGAAGAACATAAAATGTGCATATGAAAAATGAAGGCACATAATAGAGGAGCTGCCTTGAGCCTGGGAGTCCTGAGTTTTGGATCTGCTATCCTCAGGGAGTCTCATGGGGCAGCCTAGCCTTTCTAAACTACTATGCAGAACTCATTCTGTGATGATTTACCCCATAAAGGTCCTGACAGGCAATGGCCCTGACCAAATCATTATCAAGAGGTCAAGGACAAGGACAGTCTTGTTATGCCTTAAGTAAGGCTCAGTAACAGCTAAAGTCCTGCAGGCTAATCTTTCCCCTTCCTGGCTAGAAGCTCTACGTCACCTGCTTATTTGTAACCCATATTGGTCTGTGTCTTGGTCAGGGCCCCTACTATCCTTTGGGTAGAATCTGCTAAGAAGCAAAGGCTCTGCCTTACAGTTCCACATGGGCACTTGCGTCCAGCCCAGGAAAGACTGGCTTCCTTCAGGCTACCCCTATTTAACCTCACCTGAGAATCTTCCTATCACCCACATCTGCTTCCAGTTATGACATCATTTTAACATGAAAAGTTGTGGGGCATTCTGATCCTACCAGCTACACATGAAGAACAACTACCCATTAGTTGAAAGGTGGGTCCCTGAAGTGAACATCTATTCTGATGGCAAATATAGATGGGTTGTTTCTCTGGTCCACAGCTTGATGAACTAGTGTGAGTCTCTGACTCAGGCTGGGCCAATCAGAATCTCTTCGCAAGGGATTTGGAATTCAGGATTCTGGGGGAGAATCAGTCAAAATGCTTAGAACCAGATAGGCAGATGGATTCAGAGCTTGGAGCACACATTGTTATGCAGGTGGATGGTGGTGTCCTGGTTTCTGATTTAGCCTCTTATAAAGTCTCTGAAGTTCTTGTCTTTGTATTTCTTAAGTTGGCACCAGATCCTTTATTTTCTCTTTAGGTTTATTCATAATATTCTAGACAGTCATCCCTGGACAGTGTTGGCTAATATCCTTTGAATCCCAACCACATTCCAGACTTAGAAGCTATTGTGACTCTGTCTCGTTGGGGACTCGCACGTATCTACATGCTGGGACAAGCACAACTATTATCTGGCCTCATGTCATTTTATACTTACAAACACTGACTGAATCTTGAAACTGCTGTCCATGTCCCACCTCTAAGAAGAGGGCAGAGTGAGATTTAAACCCAGGCTGATGCTCAACAGAACTTCTGTCTTAAAATAGAACAATGTGTGGCTGGCCAGTTAGGAGTGCTAACTGCTTTTGCAGAGGACCTGGGTTCCATTTCCAGCATCCACATCAGAAGGCTCACAATCCCCTATTTCCAGGGATTCAATGCCCTCTGACCTCTTTATGAACCTGCAAGCACATGATGAAGAAAAATTTGTGCAGGCACACATATGCATAAATAAAAACTAGGTATTTTAAAAATTGCAACAATGTAAATCTAACTACGTAGTTTCATCTCTCTTAATCCAGGCTCTGCAATGGGACAGGCACTGTGTAAAGGGCTCAACTTTTCATATCATGCCTCCTCCTACTATGCCAGACAGCTTTCGTTTCTTATGTGATAGAACATTCTTAAGAACTTTGAAGAGATTCTCATGTCAATTGTCAACCAAGCATGCTGAATGCTCACTACAATTCATCCGTTTCTGCTCACACACACACACACACACACACACACACACACACACACACACACACACACGAAAATACACTAAAAATAAATTCCTAACTGCCTAAGCTTAGAAACAAGAAGGATTTTCACTGCCTGAGGGGATCCCTACAAGACGTTTACTGGATTGGCTAATCTTATGTCAACTTGACACACAAACTAGAGTCATCTGAAAGGCAGGAACCTCAACTGAGAGAATGCCTCCACAAGAGAGGAAAATGCTGTAAGGCATTTTCTTGATTAGTGATCAATGTGGGAGGGCCCAGCCTATTATGGGTGGTTCCATCCCTGGGCTGGTGGTCCTGGGTTCTATAAGAAAGCAGGCTGAGCAAGCCAGAAAGCAGCACCCCCTCATGGCCTCTGCATCAGCTCCTGCCTCTAGGTTCCCACCCTGTTTGAGTTCCTGTCCTGACTTCCTTCAATGAGGAACAGTGCTGTGGAAGTATAAGCTGAACACACCCTTTCCTCCCCCATTGCTTTTTGGTTATGGTGTTTCATGGCAGCAATAGAAACCTTAACTAAGACAGTAACATTCAAGAAGCCACTGACAATTCAATAAGCTGACACCAAACACTGAAGCCACACTCAGGTACATCACAGAACATGTGTCCCAGAAGGCCAGCTGAAATCAGAATAAGCAGCTGTCCATCCAAGAAAGCCAGTCTTGTGAATACATAGGAAACTGTACTCCAAAAGCTTGACCCCAACAACAACATTAGAAGAGCATCAAGAAGGAATTTCAATGTTTAATCATCTCAAAGACACAGGAGCACTGCATCTATACAAATGAGAACATAGACTTTCAAGGAGATAAGAAACTAAAGAAGGTAGCCATCAGAACAGGGGAGGTGGGTGTCTATTAGATATACCATTGGATGTGCTTTGGTGCTGGAAGGAAATTCTGTTCTGCAGGTACTAAGTGACTTCTGGGAATACAAACGCAGCTGGAGGCAAAGCCCTGGACTGGCTTTGCAGAAGTGATGGTTGGTCCACATTGAAGTATATCCAGGTTTGCTGAGTGGCCCATTTCCCATCCAGCACAGGCCCCTCTGAGCATCTTGGCCATGTGCGCCCCTCTGAGGGCAATATTCTAAGCCCTAGCTCCCAGGGATGCTGTCAGAAAGAAGCAGAGTAATGTGTTGTCTTTCAGGACAGTAGCAAAAGTTCTTCCCACTTCTAAGATTCCCCCTGAAACTGTTTCAGGCATACCTAGGAACTTCAGGGTCTCCTCAGGCAATGTTTCCCCAGCTTGCTTTAGGGGGGAAACATTCATGTGCTAGTTGTATAAGAAAGTGAGACTGTAGCTCAATGGTAGAGTTCTTCTCTAACATACACAAAGTCCTGAGTTCCATGCTGTTTAGTTTTTTATTTGTTTTTTGTTTTGTCAACTTGACATAAGCTAGGGTCATCTGAGAGGGGATGTCAGTTGAGGAAATGCCCCCCAACACAGTGGCCTATAGGCAAGTCTGTGGGTCATTTTCTTGGTTAAGAATTGATGTGAGAAGTAGGTGTGGGTGGTACTACTCCTGGGCAGGTGGTCCTGGGTGCTTTAAGAAAGCAAACTGAGCAAGCCATGAAGAGCAAGCCAGTGAGCATCCTCCTCCTCAATCCCAGCTCCAGTTCCTGCCTCCAGACTCCTGAGTTCCTGCTTTAGCTTTCCTCAATGATGGACTGTAAAGGATAAGATCAGATAAACCCGTTCCTCTCCAGATTAGTTTTGGTCATGGCCTTTATCACAGCGGTAGGAAGCTAACTAGCCACAAACACACAACAATGTATCAGGTTAAACCATCACATGTATCTGCAATTTGAAGCTTGCAAAGCCCTTTTCTGTATCTGATCTCATCTGAAACTCCACTTAATGTTGTATAGATAGGGTTTATATTTTTTTTCACAAGATAAAACTGAAGCTCTAAGAAGTTGGGACTATTAATGAGCAGTGCAAGAGGAAGAGTCTGAGCTCCTTGGTTTGACTCTTAGATTTCCAGATCTTTCTCTGTGAGGCTTAGATTCCTTCACTATTAGCTTAAGGTACAAACCGTCCAAAGAACCCTTGTGCTTCCCTGTCTGGGAATGATCCAATAGGTGAGTTATAAGAGAATCATTCATATAAACCGTCACAGGCATGCACTTGCTATTCCTCGACACTACAGCCAACTTTCTGTTAGTTCGTGGTCCTTGTCAACATGTCCTATATTAGACCCTATAAAAGAAAGTAAATCACCTAGTGTTGAGAGTGGTCACTTCTACCCCTCTCCCTTTACTGCTCCTGGAAACATCACAATCCTCTAAACAAAACAAAACAAAATTCAGGGATTGAAAGAAAAGAAGGACAAAGACCATTCCTGCAGGTGATTGTTACAGATTTGGAACCAGGAGAAAGTTAGCACTCCTAACCAAGAAGGCTTTGGTACAGTCTGCACGACATACAGAAGAGACAGTCCTGGCTTCTCCTGACTCCATGGCCCTTGGTAGAACTTGTCTTTGTGATGTGTAGTTTCCACAGCAGTCCCTCCTTCAGGGCAAGTGTCCCAGCCTCTCTGCCCACCCTACAGGTCATGGCGGTATCACCATTTCTAGTCTCCTGAACAACCATCCATTGGGTTAGCATGACTTATTGCAGAGTACGGCACTTCTTATGTTGCGTTTAGGCCACTCAGAAGTCCTGAGAATTCCAAGTCTGAGGCTCTTCAGAAGCACACACTCAGCAGTGGGTGCCACACATCCTGCCCAGCACACTGGATGGCACCGGCAACAGGATCTTTCACAGTTGGGAGCAAGAAACCTGGGGAGTGCAAATAGCTTCACAGGGTTCACTTTACAAATTGGGACTATATGGTTGGAAATGAACTTTTCCCGGCTTTGTGTTGAGCCCCTTTCCCCAAACCTCTGCTCCCCATGCCTTCTGCAAATCCCAGGAAGTGTAAAAACAAGTAACAAGTGTGTTTAAGTCTCTTTCCCCAGACCTCTGCTCCCCATGAGTCCTGCAAATCCCAGGAAATGTACAAACAAGTAATACATATTTCCTTCACAGGAAAGACTTTGGTTTAGATACAGGTTCAGGTGTGTCTCTTGGAAGGACTATCCCAAGACTGATGCTTGGGTTGAGCCACCAGTCTTAATAATGGGCTGATTTCATCCATGGTTAAGGGTAGCTGATAGTTTTTCCCAGGAAGAGCTATTGTAGGAAAGGGGATCAGAAACTATTTGCCATACAAGCACATTATGCCAACTGATTGCCCCGAGGGCTGCTGGGAGAACTAGAGATTGAAATATCTACACCACCAATAATGACATATGCATGTTGGTCTGCTTTCTTTTTTCCCCTTCTCTCTACCCCACCATTCACGCTCAGTACACCTTCCAGTAGAAGGTAAGGGTAGCACTTTAGAATATGCTGAGAACCTGTCCATCTTCTGATTTCTAAGGCAAACACTGGATGAGTAAGTAGGCAGAGGGCTCAGCCCAAATCCCAAACTCAGTTTGGCATTCTTAACAAAATGAGTTCTGAAGTGCACCAAGGGCCAGAAGAGGTCAGATGCCCAGCAAGGCTGCAGGGAGGTAGGGTGCAGGCAGTTGCTTAGTTCTGTAAGATAGTGGCTCCTAATCTGGGCTGCACAGGAGGGTCACCTGATGATCTTTACATACTCTTAGCATGCAGACTTAACTGGACTGAATAATAAGCTGAGTGAGCACTATCAGCTAGAGTTCACAGGTCCTGGAGCATAAGGTGAGAACGGACTAGGCAGAATATTGGAGTTCTTGTTGGCCAAAATCCTTGAGTATGACACTAGCTGTGCAAGATTCATCTTTGGCTCTCGCTGGCTTCACCAAGGAGAGTTCTAGTATTCCTACCTCCAAAGTTGCTGGGTGACATGTTGAGTGCCTGCATGACTGCCATACATACTCATCTTACACACAGTAAGTAATGTGACCTTGCAAAGAAGATTCCATGTGATCTAGTATTGAAAAAGAGATTCTTTGGGATTTAAAACTTCTCTTCTCTTCTCTTCTCTCTCTGTCTCTCTGTCTCTGTCTCTCTCTCCCTCTCCATGTGTCTCTGTTTCTATCTCTGTCTCTCTCCTTGTTTCTGTCTGTCTGTCTCTGTCTACCCCATCTCTCTGTCTCTCTCTGTCTCTGTCTTCTCTCTCTCTCTCTCTGTCTCTGTCTCTCTGTCTCTGTCTCTCTCTCTCTCTCTCTCTCTCTCTCTCTCTCTCTCTCTCTCACACACACACACACACACACACACACACACACACACACACACACACACTTCAATCCATAGGAATCACCCATGGATGAATCTGAAAACTAGGAATCTGAAAGCCTTTCAGGTGTCCTCAAAGCCATATTTCACCAAGAGCCTAGAAAAGACCCACAGTACAAGTGGCCTTCTCTGGAGCAAGTCACAGCCACAGTTTCAGAATTTCTAGTTGTAACCCCCAAAGCCATTTTTTTCTCTGATCTTGAATGAAATCAAATTAGGGTGAGAAAACACATGAGGTAAATGACTGGTCTGCCCTCTCTGTCAACTCCCTAGACTCAGCACTAGAGTTACTCTCGTAACTCTGATCCATGCCCTAATCATTTGTATCATGCCCTGTTCTCCAAGGTTGGCATCATCTCCCCAGAGGAAGAAATGGCAAAGTTTTTGTTGGGAACTGATTATCTCACACTACATTAGTTGGTCTGAGAGATTTTCCCCTTTATCTCTACCCCAACCCTGGCTCACTGTCTCTTTTCAACAATAATCACAGATAACCATTATGCCACACGATAAACACCTGGAATCCTGCTCTAACACTCTCACAGCCCCTCAAACCCCTGGTCAAAACCTTAATCTTTGGGGCAGGAGAGATGGCTCAGCACTTAAGAGTACTTGCTGCTCTTTCAGAGGACCTGGGTTCAAGTTCCAGCTCCCACATGGTGATTTACAACACTCCGTAACTCCAATCCCAGAAGGACCCAACACCTTCTTCTGTCTTCTGTGGGCACCACATGCACGTGGTACACAGACATACATGCAGGCAAAACACTCATACATACATATGAAAATAGGTAAATTTAAAAACTTGGCCTTCTCCAATGGTCCTGTGGTCAACTTTATCTCTGTCAAATGGTTCGCTCAAATTTCAGGACATTTGTATGGAGAAGGGACTCTCTAGCAGAACCAAAAGGAGATATCAACACTGACAGGTACTGAGGGAGCCAAAAAAGAAAAGACAATGTGAGAGGACTGTGGTGAGGCTCTGAGATCTCTTAATTGGTAGCCCAATCCTCAAAATGAAGTGGATTTCCTATACCTCAATACAATATACCCTCTCTTCCTGTCCTGCCCAGCCCCGCCCTCTGTCACGTGCACACATTCATATCTAAGGACAAGAACATGAGATAAACACTGGAAATTTCCATGGTGGTGATAAAAACTAAGAAAGAAGCACCTGGAGAATAAGACAAAGAATTACTGAAAAGTCACCCCCGCCAAAAAGACGCAGGCCAGGCAGGGTGGCTTCATGCCTATAACCCCAGTGCCTGAGAGCTGAGACAGAAGGATTGCCATGAATTCAAGGCCATCCTCAGCTACAAAGTGAGTCCCTGTCACTTTGGGCTAGAAAGAAGTCCTGTCTCAAAGAAAAAAAAAATCAAATAAACCAACAACAAGCCTAAAGGAAACACCAGCAATGTCTCGGATACTTACTGGGGGAAAATGAATTCTAGCATGGAGGAATCTTAGACTTGAGTCAGGACATGGATGTAGTTTCTTTAAGAGAAGCTCTGATTCCAGCACTGGGCAGGTGTGACTTTGAAAAGAAGAGAGAGGAGAGACAGGAGAAGGGGTACGAAGGAGCAGCATCGAGAAGTTGACTCCTTCTATTTAGTGCTCAAACTCCCCTGCAGGCCAGGGAAGTCAAACAAACAGTGGCTGCCTCAGGGACTAGCGCAGGACACCACAAGCTTCCAGGACCCTCTTTCCTAACATTCGGGTTCCTGAGTGGAGATGCAGGACAAGCTGTCCACACATCTTTTCCCTTCAAGGACCTTCCTCTAAACCCCACAGCCACTACGGTCCTTGCTGTTCTCTGCATTTTTTTCAGACCCATGGTGCTTCATCCTACCGGCTAGCTCTCTGTACTCTCAAGGATACTGCAAGGTCACTGATGGTGAGACCTTGCCTTTCACCTGGTACCCCTGCCGCCTGGCCCTAGGAAGACTCGGGAGATGCTAGGCAGTCCCCTTCAAATGTCATGTCATGAAGCAGAGAGGCAAACCACCTAACATGTTACGTTTTCAGAAAGGCTTCCTGATAAGTTCTGCAGAAACTGTTGAACAAGCACCTACTGTCTATTTCTTCTTGGTATCTGCACCCATTAAAATGGGATGTGTGTGGCAGGGGATGACAAGGAGCTGGCTGAGCAGGAGGGACTCAGAGGACAGAAGTGGACAGTAGATGGCAGTCTGTTCCTGTGAGAGAAGTGGCCGCAGAGATAATGCATAGGGAGGGGGCAGGGGAAAACAATTCTTAGAGGAGGATCCACCTCCTTCCCACTTCCTTCTCATTATGCTGGTATCAAGGAATGGAGACACTTCTAAACGTAATCTTGTGAGCTCATACATCCCCATAAGCACTGCCTCTTCAACTAACCACAATTGCCATGAAGAACCAAAGGCTCTGAGCATCCTCCTCTAAACCCCAGCCTGGTACCAGAAATTCAGAAGCAATAAAACCCCTGCCACACAGAACTGAAGGCTAGCCAGCTCCTGAACTGAGAGGACTCCCTGTCTTGTTCACAATCCACAGTCAGACAGCCTGCCTTCCATCTTCAATATTCACCTTTCTCTCTCTTGGAGCCCAGTTATCATGTGACTTGTCCCTACCCACTTCTAGCCCAGCAGTCCAGAGCCTCATCCATCTGTACATCTTCTCTAACATCTAGCATAGAGCCACCAACAGGACATGTACTGAATCATCTTTATACATGTATTCAGATCTTAAGTGGCACCCAATTCCCAAGACCAAGAGCCCAGATATGCAGAACTACTTAGGTTAGGACACGAGGAAAAGGGTCCAAAGGAGAGCCAGAAACCTTTCCTGTCAAGTCAGCAGGCAGCATTTATGACCTAACCTTTGAGGCAGAGCAAAAGAGAAACACAGAGGAGATAGCTTTGAGCCCTTGGCGAGGTGCATCACGTCTCTGAGGCCAGTTCCTGTGTCATCTACTACTGAACTCACCGATGATTCACTCGTAAGATCATACATGCACTCGACGCATTTCCGTGGCAGACACTAGTCCAGGTGTTGGTGAACACAAAGATGACAGACCCCTCTTCAAGGGTTTCATCCTCTAGTCAGAAGACAGGGATGCAAATGCAGCATAGGCTGCTAAGTGCTATAACATAAAGAAAGCTGGGCAGGGAGCCCCAGGCTCTGGGGGAGGCGGGCACGCAGGGAGGCTTTCCAAGGAAGGTAATGGAGAAACAAACATGTATTGGATGATTTTAATATTGTTGGTGGAGATGGAGAGGTGAGCATTCAGATACAACACAAATACACACACCACATGTTCTGTCATCATCTCCAACTCAAGAACAGATGCATATTTTGACCACTCCTATCCATTTTCCATCAGGCTATTTCCCATCACACCTATTTGAAGGTGTCCTTTTCTCCATTCACCTATCCATCCATCCATCCATCCATCCATCCATCCATCCATCCATCTATATAGGTTTTTCTTCTAGCCCTAAATTCCCACAATCTAGTGAGAAGGCAGGAAAGACTTTAGCAGTCATCTAAGTTCTTAACTCTGCCATTTAATAGGCAAGAAAAAGCAAGACCCAGGATGTCTAGCTTGCAACCGGTCTCTGGTAGTGTCAGAGACAGGACTGGTCTCACCGAGCATAGTTGGGGATCATTCGGATTTGGCTTACTGAGTTCAGCTACCCACAGACAATTTTATCCCACATAAACCTCTCCCCCATGCTCCCAGCTAGCAATCCAAGATCCGCCACAAATCTGGCAAGCTTGCTTCTTCAGCACTCTATAAACATTCACTCATCCATATGTTCAATAACTTATCTGGCATCACATAACTTAATTTCCTCCTCCACCCCCTCCACATTTCTGTACATAAGTACTCCAGGCCAGAAGGAGTACCTGGAAATCCCAGGCATGGACCGTGGTAAGGCAGAGGGAACAGCAGAGCCATGGAACATCTGAATAGTCACAGCCTTCAGGCTCCTTTTGATCAGCCAGTGACTCCAATTCCCTTCTTTTCCAGACCAGGAAACAGAGGCTCATGGAAGGAAAAGGTTCTGTTTAAAATTCACCATTAGTCTGAGTCCTATGCAGGGAGAAAAGCTACAAGCTGTTCTAGATAACCTACTGGGTGTCAGGCTGGCCAAGCTACTTCTCAGTGGTGGGACACACCTGTTGGGGAATCAGGTGAGTTTTACAGCTGCGTCTCCCTCTTGAACCCAGTGGAAGTACCTTATAAACCAGCAGGAACAGGTCTGCTAGACACAGGATGGAACTAATCCCAGACTGAGAACTTGAAATACATTCCTCAAGGGACACTGGGGAGCCAGAGGGGGAGGGAAGATATTTTTAAATGATGAAGGCTTAGGTCTAGAAACAGAAGGGAACAGTAAATTGTAGTAAGTTTCAAGTTCTTTGCAATCACTTAAAGAGAGAGAGAGAGAGAGAGAGAGAGAGAGAGAGAGAGAGAGAGAGAGAGAGAATATCTCCTCTATAGAGAAGAAATGCATCACCCTAAATGTGAAAAGTTTAAAACAAAATAAATAAATGTATTTGGAGCATAAATATTGTAAAACAATCTAATGGGTGTTTGGTCAGTGTTTTCTGCTGCACAGTGAAAATGCCTTCAAGCAACACAACAAAGTCACCTCTCTATTGGCTTTGGTGTGTGTGTGTGTGTGTGTGTGTGTGTGTGTGTGTGTGTGTGTGTGTGTGTGTGTGTTAGTTGTAGTGGGGAGATAAGGGGGAGGAGGAATCAAGAGCATTCATTTGGTCATACCCTTCAAAGAGGATAAGAGTTACCCCCAAGAGATCCTTTTGTTTCCCTATTCTTGCAAGTACTTCTGCCCAGAGAGTGAAATGTAGAGACAGATACCAGGGCTGGAAGACATGAAGGACTGCTTTACGCTGTATCAGACATAGCATGGGGACTCAGTCCTTTATAGCAACTCATGTTTCCCGACCCTCCAGCAAGAAATCTGCCCAGTCGAAGCCTGAGTCTAAATGGTTGAGTTCTCTAGCCTATCAAAGAAAGGCGTCTTCCAAACTCTCAAGAGATATCCTGCTCTCCATCCAAGTTTAGAATTTGTGCAGTCCTCATCCCAGGACTCAGGAATGCCAGGACCCACCACCTCTTATGGATGTGTGGATCAAAACCAGATGTCCAGCTCCACTCTTCGAGAGTTGACAAGGAGGCAGTTGTGGCTTAAATCAATACCTGTGTGCTGGAAGGGCAAACTCCCTTGTCAACAGTAAGGGGAGTAAATGGAGAGGG